>NC_143390.1:32469773-33094773 GCF_980474605.1 Leiobunum rupestre
TTTATCGGGATTTCTTTCTCGCTCATTTTGGTCCGTACCCAATCGTCGCCCGAAGAAAACTATTTGATTCTTATTTTCTGGTTTCTGTAAAGCCCTTTTATAAACTTTTTACATTTGCCGAGTCTCCGTAATAAATTCATTTCTTAAATTAATCTGATAGTTCGTATTTTTATACCGTTAATTTCGATACTAGATTTGTTTCTTTTATAGAAAGGGGAAACGACGATTATTATGACTTAACCGTCTTATTTGTTTTGGCTTTTTTTCTTGTTTCCTCGCAGTTCCTCCACGTTGGTCTATTATGCCGACCAATGGGTCCACCACGGTTGGCGAAACTCTTCGGTTACAATGCTCAGCTAGCGGATATCCGGTACCCTCCATTACTTGGAAGAAAGCCAAAGGTAAAGTAATCTTTAACCGACTAAGAATATCCAATCTTCTAAGCCTGCCTGTGCGCGCTGAGAAGGAAAAATGGGAATCCGTATCCAATTGCGAAATCCTTAGAATCGACGCTATCCTCACTGGATTTTCGCTGGGCACAATGATAGAGCTATTCGCTCGTTCATTTAACTTGGCCTAGATTTCGATGGTTTGGGATTCATATCCTAGACACATGGCACCAGGAATTTCTATTATGATATCAAATAGTGGCTTTTCCATGTTAATGGTTTTTTTATATTGAATAATTTTAAAAAATAATATGGTTCTAGCCTTACGCCATTAGATAATAAAATAAATAAAACAACACGATTTATTGCGTAAGTAAAGACTTCTAATTCACTAGCTGTCACTATTTTCAAGGGAAATTTTTAAATGGATTGTAGCTAGGCCAATTAACCATATCAGGATACTTAGGCCATTTAACTTCTGGTAATGTTTTGACTTAAGCCTCGTTATTTAAAATATTACTAACGGAAGCACCCAGCGCAAATTACCAGTTTTTGTACCTCGATATACAGTCTTGTCAAAACTAGGCTTGTCATTCCTTATCTATATTATCTATGATATTATAATGAAATGCTGGAATCGCTAATGATCTCGGATTTTAAACCGCTGAGAAACTAAAGTTAAATTTGAGCTTCAAAAATTTTTACACTACGACATTTTTATTTTAAAAAAAATATATATTTAGAACAGACTTGAAGAATAATGAAAATTAAGTTTAAGATCTTCTAAAGTTCATTAATTCCCTTTTTTTAATGAGTTTCTTGATTTCACATAATATTATACAATATAAACCAATTTTTACCTAATTTACCATAATTTAGCACTATTTACCACAATTTACTAGTGGTATGCACAGTATTCGAATAAAGTGTAATTTTGGGAACACTGTTTTCAACCACCGGTATTTTAAGAAACTAAATTGAATATATACTGCGTGGTGTATAATAAGTCGTTTGACCTACATCCGTTTATCGCAGTCCTTGCCACCCGTATCAAATATTTTCGAAGATTTCCTTTTTTCTTCTTTAGGAAGGGGGGGGGGGGGTTGGAAGGAAACTAGCCACCCTTTTAAGAGCCGAATGTTGGAAATTTGATCCTCGCTTTTCGATAAAACTCCCATGAAGACTAGATTTAAGGGTAAATTGAGACGAAGGCATAAGTAGACATTTTCTTAATGGAGAATTCGTGTTTTTTTTTCTTCTACCGAGATGGCAGAGACGGGAATATGGGGGGCGGGGGGGTGTTGGGCAGCGGGAACACACTCCTGCTAGCTGCTACATAAATATACCGGATTTCTCTTCTTTTTCATACAAATACGTCGCTTTCGACAGTTCACTCACGCAATCTGATATTCGAGAAAGAGAAAAAATGGGAAGGAAGACTCCCCAAACTTTTTCTTCTCCACTTCCTTCTATACTACGATATACGCGAACTAAGTAACCGTACGTTTAGTTAAAGGATGGTAGGCTGTCTGATAGCGTATCCTTTACCATTTCACTTTTACACCGTTAAGTGTTAGGTGACGTTTAGGGTACCGTATATACGGACCGTGTCAATAATGCTTCGATTGGTGCTTCTCAATCGATCGTGGCGCGCGATGCACTCCGGCTCTTAATATCAATATTTGCATAGACAGGATCAAAAAAGAGGGACGAGTAGAATTCGGAGTTTAGTTTATTGGTTTCTGGAAGAATACTCTCGATGAATGCGACTCGAAAAAAGAGAAGGTTCGAAAATATATTACACCTTTCAGACGTTTCGCGGCTCGCTGAAACTCCGTACCATTTCCGACTTTACTTCTCAATTTCGTACCGTACAAGGCGCCGAGGGTGGTTTAAAATAATAAAACATTTGGGTTTCGAAGTTACGTCGAACGGGTAACTTAAATTCCAGCCAATAAAATTTCCTCCGGGTAACGCGTTAGAAAGAGAAAAGAGAGTCGGCTGCTCCAAGATATTTAAAAAGTCATTAAGCCCGGAAAAAGAAGCATTAAATTTTAATGGATAAAACGTCAGGGACGTTTGGCAGCGGAATCTTTCAAACTCATTTCTCTCGCTTCCTTTACTGTTAATGTTAGGGAAGAAGACCAACTAAAACATATACGTTATACGGACGTGTGAAAACTATTTCGCTCGTTCTATTACTTTTTCTGGCTGTTTGAGTCGTTATTTCCGTATTATAGTTTTCTCGACGGTAATTTCTCTTTTGGGATTGGTGGGAACGTACTCTTTACTTTAAAATATTAAATCAAAATTTTCTCAATATTCTGATTAATTTCGTCTCTAAACGCGGAAGACGTGGCTTCACCGATATATTTATCTTCCCTTTATTAACGGCTGGATTGGTCGATATTTTATGGATTGGCCCTGAAATTCTTTTGATGTTTATTCCCCGCTGGGTTGAGCACTAGAGCGCCCCGCTTTCCCGAGGTGTGCCTTATAAATAAATAATAAATCGATGTTTGTTAAAAATTGATATCGTTCACCGCCAATTTTAAAAGGAACGGGTTTTAATGAAAGATTAAAGCGGCCCCGTATGTATTAATATTGTATTCTTTTTCGTTTCATTTTCAGGCACGACGCCTACTAACTTCAGTTTTGTGTACTCCAGTTCCCGAATTCAACAGTTTCCCAACGGCAGTTTAATTATTAGAGAAAGTGAATTATCCGACGGAGGCCATTATTTGTGCACCGCGAGTAACGGCATTGGAACTGGTATCCGCGCCGCTGTTAACGTTAAAATATACCGTAAGTGGCCGTATACTTTTTATTTTATTGCTTTTTCAGTAAAGAACTCGGTAACGCGGTCAACATTTTGTTGTTTGTCATTTAATAAAACTAGAACACGCTATTTGCTTTTGAGTTAAGGTAATACGTCATCAGTGTCGCTTATCGATTACCGAATATAGGTACAACACGTTACGAACTTATAAGCGAGGATCAGTTGGTCTTATTGGAAATTTTCTTAGGCTAACTCTCTTCTGGGCGAAGCGAACCACGTTCCAGAACGCGGTGCCATTATTAGACGAGCAATACATGATAGAGCTGGCCTGGGCCGTTGGTCTCTAATACCCCATTCCTTATTGCTTTCTAAATAGTTCCTCCCAGAATAACGACAAAGTTCCGGAGCGTGTCCAAGAAGAAGGGGGACGAAGTGGCCTTGGTGTGCGAAGTGTCCGGCGATATTCCGATGTCCGTCACCTGGAGGAGGAACGCTGAACTGATTGACCCCGCCCTGAACAAGAGGTGGGGAGCCGCTGAGGGTCATGACCTTCCTTGCGTAAGCTAATTTTCATAGAGCCGCCAATGGCGTCGTCTATTAGATTGTAATCACGGCAAAAAAGAAATACGATGATTTCGAAGAACCGCTCTGTTCGCGGGATCGTTGTCTTCATTCGTTATAACGCGCGGAAAATCATTCCTAGAAATACCTGTTATTTTTTGCAGGTTATATACCCGGCTACTTCTTCTTTATGCCGTTCTCAGGCTTCCAGGTATTGTGAACGTTTTGAACACGATATAAAAAAGCACCATTTGCACCCTGGCAGTCACTTAAGTCGCTCACATTGCACACGGTAAATGCAAATGGACATCTTGGCGTAATGCAAAAAAACGAACGCTGACTATGAAAATTAGCTCAATATCAGTGAATCGTTGTTTTTCTTTTTTGTTCAATTATTTTTATTATTTTACTTTATTGTGGGTTGACGTTATTTGAAGCTATACACACATATTTTAATAGCCTAAGCAACTGACGTAATCGTTAATATATTTGGTGGAGCCGTATCGTTTCAGCGGCTTAACTTTCCCTGGTGACCATAAAGCCGGTCAACCTGAAGCGCTCCGAGGAAGATGCCCCTCATTTTCCATATCTAATAATGAGAAGCTTTTATTAGCATAATCCCTTCGAGGCAGCGTCTTTCCCAGGTTGCTCGTAATGAGAGCGCTTTCGTCCGCGAGCATAGTCACCAAATTACTCACGAACTAATTTCAGGATTTTAGTAAACGTGGATCGACCCGATAAAGTCGAAATTAAATTCCGTCTTTAGGGCGCCGATGGGATTTCGGGGCCCCTAAAATAAAACGCGGGAGATATTTTTGGAAAATAATACGCCCCAGGGACGTAAAAGCCGAGATGTACCTCGAGCGATTTGCTCGTACGAACGAGGAAACCGCGAAAATCCAGAGATGAGCTCTAGCCGGATAAATGATGGAGGAATTATTTATTCATCCCGGAGCGAGACGCTGAGCGCGTCAAATCCGTTGTTTTGGTCACCTACCTTTTTAAGGGTAGTAAACGCTTTTCGCGATGTACAACCTTTTCTGTGCGTTGGCGTGAAGAATAGGTTGAGTGGTCCCGAATGAGAACGCGACCGCGAATGTCGGAAATACAATACAGGCGTGAGGTATCCCTGGCGGATACTCTTAAAACACGACGATAAGGGAACGAGGGATCTAGTGGTGACGCTAATAAAATAGCCCCCTCCCCCTCCTAAAACACAGTGCTCATAATCGCATTTGCCGGCCGTCTTTATTACGTGTCGAGCGTTCTTCGTCCATTTATTGTTTTAGGGAAAATGGCTATAAAAGGTCGTTCTTCGTCTCTCCTATTTCGACGACAAAGACACGACGAGTGCTAAAACTCTACCCCACCTTACCCGGGTTATTAAAAGGAAGAACGGACCCGGGTAGGGAGGTATAAGAGAAGAGCAATAAAGGTTGTTGATGACGAGCTCGGAATTACAATGAGATGAAGAGGATTCAATCGTCCTTCGCCGCCCGTTTCTATCCAATATCGGTTCTTTGTATCTCTCTACGCACCATTCGCTCGACGCCTTTTGGTGGCGCGGACTCTCTCAGCCAAGTCGATATCCCCATTTAGAGCCTGCCGCCGTCGCCCGTCACCACGGACAAGGATGAATAGAGGTAGCTTTCCTTTCGCTCACCGCCGGAATGGGAAAACTTGATTTAAGGAGTCGACTCGATCTCGTCGACGGGGATAAAAGGATCCTGTCTCGCGATTAGATTCAGTCCTTCCACCCGCTACACGTATATCCTATCTTAACGCCGTCGTAATCTCAATCTGATATAGTTCAATCCATATTCACCAGATTCCGAGTCGGACTTAAAGGCGTGATTACGACTTGCGCTTCACGCTGGTAATGGTAACCGATACTGCCTGACAAGTACTAATCCGGTTGATCGAAGGATTCGCTCAATGAAACGAAACTAGTACCCCCGTAGATTCAATTTCAATATAATCTTACCACGAAACTTTATTGCCTCGGATATACCGAGATACGCTTCTCTCTTTGGAGAGAGAGAGAGGAAGCGAAACCTTGGTTAATTTTATAAACGAGTAAATTAATTGGTAAACGGGATGGATGAAGATTGAAGGAGCTCCATTTTTTAATTAAGTTACTGTTTAATCGAGACTCTGTTAACATGTTATAGTGTCACCTGTTAACACGCTATATCGGAACAAACACTTAAGTCCCAGCTAATATTAAACCCTTTACTGCCGTGATCTCGTTTGGCATCTCAATTCAAAGCCAATTAACGAAGAGAGACCCTTTGTTTACTTAGCTTTCAACACGCCAAATTGGTCTTACAGGTGAAATTAACACGTTGTATAAGTAACGCTATTAATGAATTTTCTAATTATTAATTTTAAAACGTTTAAAAGAGTAATTAATGTAAATTAATATTTAGTTTAACGTGAGACTAGTAATGAAAGCATTGCAATACATTTTATCTTACAGACGAAGAATTTCCTTGACAGCAAAGCAAATTCAAGTTTCTTATACCATTATATTCTAGCGTATAGATAGATATAGGAAATTACATTTCACTTCTCCAACTGTCTTCCAATAATATAATAAGAACTTATTCCAGGGCTGAAAAATGTATGACAGTAAAAGTGATACGAATTCGCGTCAGACAGGTTATTTCATTCCAGACCTAAACACGTATTTCTTTTTTTCTATTCTTCGAGAATATGAATTCAATAATAAAACAAACCCCTTCAAAAGAGAACGCTATACTGAGAGGGAAGGAAATTCGGTTAGAAGTGTCACGAAGCGAAATCGAATTTTAAAGAACAAAATGTGAACGGTACCTCCTAATACTCAGGATGATGGTGGAGCTTAGGTAAAGTTGACGGCGTACTTTGTTTTGTTCAGTTCTAGGTTCAATTCCTTTTTAGTAAGGCCAGCAGCCGCGTTTCCTACCAAATCCCATATTCTTATACCCCATGCCAAATATAGAATTCATCTTTACCCTTTAAGCCTGGAGGGAGGATTTAGATAAGGGTTGTCCTTCGTAGTAACGGCCATAGAGAAGACGTGGAAAGGATAAAATAACGTGGCACTTTGAGAGATAATAACGCGCACCTGAACCTTATATTTATTCCTTCGACACGACTTATTTTGTTCTTTTATATTCCAGTACATGTATCTCCTTAACCACGGACTATCCAGAAATGCAAAATGTAACAATGTGCTACCATCAAGTATAAAAAATTCGTTTAGCGCTTTACCGAATACGCGTGGATAAAAATTCATTTTAATTCAAGTTGCCAGATTTTTACAAATAAACAATTTTCAAAGATAACAAAGTGAGTCTATTCGAATAAACGAATTAATAAGTAGTTGGCGAAAAATAGGTTAAGCCCCTGTAGAAGTGTTCCAATATGCGAACACTGGTGTACAGGGATAAGCGCCCCACCAGACGTTCTTTACCGTATTATAAAGATTTGAGAGTTTTCAATATACGATCATATAAAATACATTAATATATTACAATAGATCTTTTATTTTTAATATCGAAATTTATTAAGCAGATGAAGTTAGTCGTAGAAAGTTCGTTTGAATGTTGAAAAAACCTAAACTTCTATATTGACAAATTCTTGGAGAAATAGACGTATAGAAAGGAGCTGTTCACTCTTGTTCGCTCGATGTAATCGTTTCTCCGAAGACGGAGTAACAATTTCGGCCATTGACGCGAGACTGCGCTCCGTTTGATGTATCAATTCGCGTGGAAAAAGAAAATTCCTGTATCCAATATGCGCGCCGATACATCAATCTTTTACGGACAGGATCTCCACGCTGCCTGCACATGGTACACCGCTTTACGGATAAGAACCAAACCTATTTTGGAACCCCCACTTTCGTATTCAAAACGAGATGGCTGGGCGAAATAATTTCCCGCTTTTGTAAGGCGGAAGGAAAGTCATACTTTAATCGACCGTTATCAAATGGCCCGACGCCAAAAACCCACTCTGAGGTAGAATACATTATAACCTAACTCGGCGTTAATTTTTCTTATTAGATAAGCAATCGTGTTTTCTCGAGTAGACGAGGATATCTTAGAGGCCATCTCTCCCGAGAGAAGACCGTCTTTGCCGAGTCCAAATAATATAATAATCGCGAACCCACTCCCGGAACTTTTCGAAATAGAAACAAGGTCCTTAGAAGAAGGAAGTAATGTAAACTGTAATTAAATTTCCCTTTTGGCTCTCTGCCGGTGAGCTGGGACGCTCATTGGACCACTATTATTAAGAAATATATAAAAAGAATGTCCGAAAGTGTTTTGGGTGCGGTGGAGAAGGGGTTATAGGACAAGCACGGCCGTGTAATGGCCTTTTATTGGAACCCCGGGAGTTTTCCGAGGGATCCCGCAAAAAGAGAAACGATAGCTATAAAAGGAAAGGTTCTCTCGTTTCTACCGCCGCGAAACTCACCCTCACCTCGCGCTGCACCCGTAGACGGGGTGGCCGTTTAGTCCGCGTACGTAGAGCCACCTTTCTCCACGCCTTCTTTCGAAACGTCCCGCGGCCCAGGGTTCAACATCTGATGATTCTACGAGTTTCATTTCCTACCGAAGGGGCATAACGAGCCAGTTTCGACTCTTTGGTATGGTGGAAGTTTCCTTCTCATTGTGCTATTTATACCCGTATCGTACGAAATAGTAGCTCGGAGCTACGACGACTAAGCGAGTTAGGTACGCTTAACGAAGCGGATGAAAACAACCGTTTTCCACCGTAGAAAACCAAAAAGTGGCCTATAAGCTGGGAAAAACTAGTTTTCAATTACAACGATAAAAACCTTCGGGAGGAAACTGTAGAAACTCTACCGAATAAATTCTTGGAAGTGTTCGGATTAGACGATTCGACGAATTGACCTAAGCTAAAGTCGTTATCTACATCGTTACGGAAGCTTTGGGAAATACACTGTAGAGAGATTGAGCGTTTAATTAATAAATTATGTTTAAAAAGAGTAAAAAGCGCTGTCTAATTTATAACTGAGCATCCTTAATCTCAAATATAAAATAGTCTGCATAAAAAATTATAATTTAAAGGTCAAAGAATCTGAATCTAAACATACTTTACAGCTTGGCTTAAACGTAATTAGCGCCAATTATCCCTAGAAATAATATGAAGTATGATTTGACATAAATATGAACTTTACTAAACTCAGTAAAATCAAAAACAAAAATCCGACAAGTTTGATGAAAAAATATGGCTAATTTAATATTATAAAAGATCATACCAACAGGAATAACTCTTTTCTGTCCAATATAAATCAGTGATTAGTCTATTCTTTACCACTGTCGAAGTTAGGATATAATCCAATTGATTTTCTTTCGGCAGCATTTCTGGCGACTTTTCTCCATCAGCCCCAAATATACAACCTTTTTTTTTAGGATCCCACGCAGCTTCTATACGAATCCCGCAGTCGGTGAATTTTTTATACTTTTCACTCTCTCTCTCCGTTCGTTCGTCTCTTTCTTTTATGATCCCAAATCGAAGGCTAACTCCGAGCTATAAAATAGAATGTGTCTGCTAGGAAAAATTCCGTCCTCCCGATTCTCGCTCATTCGCTCCCTATATAGCGCCTCGCTTCTTTTTATACCTTTCTTTCAATCTCTTCCCTATTCCAGCACCAGCTCACAGCGTGGTGTTGGGAGAATAGCTTTTTCGCTCGCCTCGAAGCTGCTTATTGACTTTGGAGAAACGTAAAGGGATCTATTGATGAAAAGAGTATATAAAACTTGATTTCTTTTCCCTTCCGCGATATAGTTTCGATTTTGCGACTTCTGGGGCTTCCCACCTTTTTTATTTATCCCTAGCACCACCACTACCACCCCCTTCTATCCGGTTCGTTTTCATCCCATTCGCTTTTTTTTAAGTTTTTTCTTCCGCCTCCCTCCCTTATCAAACTTGATGACAGTTTATTGGATTTATACGGCACCAGGAAACGTCGGGACTACAAACTATATGGCTTTAGCTTAAAGTAACTCGCGGTGACTTATACGACGAGTTTCTCTTTAAATGCAAGCTAATACTGTCGGTTTATTTGCGGGAGAAGTAACTCTTTATTAACGTGATTTTTTTTGGGGTTAAATCAATCTTTACCACCAAAATTCAAATATTTAATAACTATGCGTATTTGCGCGGTGATAGCTTCAATATTAAAAATAACGACCTTTCTGTCTTGGATAAACTAAAGATTTCACATTAACAACGCTTGGTGGCTTCAATTGTTCTTGATTATTTTCCGTTATTGCCATTTTTTCATATTGTTTTTGTAACGGGGATTTCTCCTAGGAAACATATTAAACATCGCTGCGTATTATTCGAATTTTCAGATACACATTTCTGGAGAAGAGCGAAGACCAAAAGCTGACCGCAGAATTCTACATCCGACCCTTAGTAAAAGAAGACACGGGCCTGTATAATTGCCAGGTTAACAACAGCTACGGCAAAGATGAGGCCCATTACCAAATAACGGTCCAAGGTGCGCCGTTACATCCCTCGTATCATTTTACTCTTATTCCTTCCAATTGTAATAAGCTTAAGTAACTTCTCGCAGACATTCCCGACGCGCCTTACAACCTAACCGTAGTCAACGTTAGCAGCTTAGCCATCACCGTTCAATGGGAGATTCCCTTCGACGGCAACAGCCCGGTCAAGAAATACGTTATTTACTCCAAAGAAGAGAACGGTAAGGGATAAAGAACGAACGGGTTTACTCAGAGGGTTGCCTCGGAGAACAGGCTCGCGGTATTACGTCTAACTGGATGGGATATATTTTCAAAGATTCGTGGAAGAACCACGCCAAACAAGAAGCCGTGGTTGGCAGCAAGACGCGGGCGACGGTGAAAGGGTTAAAGCCAACGACAACATATCACATCGCGGTGGCCGCCGAGAATGCTCTGGGGGAGGGAGAAAGGAGTGAGACAGTCGTCATAACAACCGAAGAAAGCGGTAAGTGGAATTGTTCATTAATACCCTCGCCTTGTTCCCTCGTAATAATACCCGTCAAGATTGGAATGGCACGTCACCGATCTGACCTTCTATATATTCCCTGAGCGACACTTCGGGGTCAATAGCGAAGTTGTCTACGGTGACGTATCTTGGTTAAGGTAGTTTCCAAAATTTTCCGTTTAAATTCTTATACATTATTCAATAACATTATTCTTAACAAATAGAATGGAATAAGAAAACCCATTTAAACATCTTCAAATATTAAGATGGAAATAATAGCGCCAAGAGTGGCAGTGGTTTATTCCTTACACCAAACAGATTGCATCTTATATGTAAATGCATTCAAAGATAAATTAGTCTCGCCTCTGAACTCGCCGACCCTGTCTATGAGAAAGTCCGGAACAAATATCCACGGACGGTGCTACGTTATTTTTGATTTGGATAAAAGAGACTTACGAATGACTGGATCTACGATCGTTTTTTAATGTAACTGGAAAGGAAACGGATACAGTGTATATTTTTTCTCGAATGGTCATGTTTAAACCTAATATCAGTTCTTCAATTTCTACGAAAAAAAAACAACAAAAGGGGGTTTTCCGTGTATTTTTGCGCGGGTAAACTTTATCTCCGGCGCGCTATCGGGATTTATTTTCCATTCGAGAGTGGAGAACGAAGAAAATAAAGAATATAAATTCAGCGAATAGCTCAGTTTTTGATTCGTCCTGCCTCACCCAACAACCGTTCTTATATGTTTTTGTTTAGTTATAGATAAACATTCATATAACGTTTTCTTTCTCCATATTTTTTTTACTCGAACCAAAAAAAAATAAATAAAAAAACCTGTCTACAAAAAATTGTTTCGTGCACGAGATAAGGAATCTTTTGTGGATGAGAAAATATATCTTGAAAAGGTCTTTTAAGGTTTTCATAAAGAAAGAAAATCCACATAACCCGAGAGTTCAGGTTTGCTTCGACGAGTTTTAAACTTAGAAACGACCCGGGGACATATTTTGTTTGTTTTCATTTCTTTGTTTCTTCATTTCGGAATTTGAGGCGCCCTTTGGAATTCCGTAACGCGTACCGTGTCGCCTTCATCCGAGATATTGGCGGCTATTGAAGGTATACGCCGTGAAAGGTGACGTACCTTACACGTTCCAGTTTAATTTCAAACGTCCGTTGAAAGGTACGATATAGAAACCAACCCAGCGGAAGAGATTATACTTCGTTCTAAACGCGAGTTTTATTGGTTTAGAAGCCCGAAACAGGCTGAACCTTAAGTTTCTAGATTCTTCGACTGAAGACGGAATCCTTTATATAAAAAAAATCCGCGTTCCATTATAAAGCCGGGAAACAGATGCGCTTTTTATATTAGATTTTGTTACAACCTTCCTTCGCCGAATTTCATACCACCGTTGGTTTCGTGAGGGTATTGACCCGGAAAGAAAATCTAGTATCTCAAGCTACGCTTGTTTTTTCAAATGGCCGCGTTTCGTGTTGAAAGTTACGTAGTTTTCGCTTTAAATCGGCTATTTAACTAGCGCTATAAAAATTGTCTATTCACTATTTCTCAGAGCATGTGGTTTTTTGCGTTCGAGGGAAGTCCTGTTTTTATATTTCGCCTATTTTTTATTCCGCAGTGCCTAGTGGTCCTCCCGAGGACATCACGGTGCTGGCAACAGGCCCTCAGTCTTTCAAAGTGTCCTGGAAGGTGAGTGATGGTATACTCGTAGTCGTTACTTCTTTAGAAGTGGCGCGAGCCGCAAGAATAAGAATAAATGGTTCTTCGCTCGGTGCGACGTAGTTGGACACGATACGGGACAAAGGCCTCAATATGACGAAAAAAATGAAGCAAAAACGAAGGCTTCTTCAAATATGACATTCCTTTTCGGATATTAAACTCCTTAAAACGTGTTTTCCCAACGCCTTAGCCCTGAGAGTGTTAAGGCTAAAGTTTAAAGGTCCCCGGGCAGCCTTTCCTAGCAAATGGCTCAGCTACGGAGAATGGGACAGAGGGGGAAAATTCCACTTTTATGATAGTAAGATGCATTTTGCGCGCAGGAAGATAATGCTTCGTCTGTGCCTGTTTGGCATTCCGGTATTTTTCTTTCAGATACATTTATTTAGAAAATATTTTTGGGCTGAGACGCTTGTATTTTGGCTAATAAGACTCCACTACAAAATCGGTGTAAGAATAGATGATTATCAATTAACACTTTTATTGTTAACAGGAGTTCATTAAGCTAGGAGTATATAACTTCCGCGAAGAAGTACTACGTCATGTAAATTGTAGCGTTCTTAGCAAATCCGAGAAGCTAAAATTAAATTTAAGATTTATCCTTTACCATGACACTGTATTTCGTGCAAAGGCTACGCTTTTAGCATTTAAAATTTACCCACAAACCAACGGTACAGTTAGTCGCAAATTCAAGTCTAACTCGTTTTGATTCACCGTCCCAGTGGCGTCGCAAGGGTTTCAAGTTTGGAGGTGCTTAAGGCATAAGCCCTAAAAATCTTATACTTTCCTTAGCTTCTACGCAACCGAGTATTAACACATTTTAAGAGGATAAAAGGTTTTGAACAATCTGTGTATTTGACTTTGTTCAAAGAACCCCATTCATCAGTATTTATAAATTTAAATCATTTTAGTTGCCACATATCTCCTCATTATATTCTTGGAATGCACGATTTTCTTTCAATACTACAGTAGGTGCTTTTCGGAAATTTTAGGAGGGGTCTCCATCGCCTCCTAAAACACCGCAGAGACGCTACTGATCGACACCTTATTTATGTGTTTTTTTTTCATGTTAAACGATTACTGCATGATTCAATACTCTTATCGTGATGAACTCCTGTTATTATTAATATTTGCAGCCTCCACGTCGTCCATTTCAACACGGAAAAATCTTGGGGTACGTCATCGGATACCGTAGCCGAAAGGGCAAGGACTTCCAGTACAAACACGTCGAGACGCAGGAAGAGTCCGATACGGGTATTCAGTCGACCTACGTCACCAATTTGAAACCAGCCACGACGTACGCCATTGTGGTGCAAAGTTTCAACAGCGCCGGACACGGACCGATTTCGGACGAAATCTACGGCACTACGTTAGAATCGGGTTCGTTTTCGTTTGTCTTCTCGAATATCGTCGAATTTTCGTATAAAATGTATTCATATCTTTAACTAAGTTCACTCTAACGCCCCTCTTAAATATTTAACGGCGGAGTGATCAATCTAAGACGGCTCCCTTCGGACTCCTCCCTTTTCGGATTAAATAAAACATTAGTTTCGTCGCGGTTTTCTTCCGACAACCTACCCGTCGTCTTACGCAACTACGTTATTACGTTACGTAATACTCAAATATACCGGTTACGTAGTTACAATGTACGCGAGCTTGCGGTAATAAGGCGACACACTGTCTAGATTTAAAGTTGTTTTGTATTGGGAATAAGCGCATTGGGAAATGGCGAGGATATTTTTCAAAGTTTGATTCCTGGGAGTCTCTCCGGAAAGTTTCGACTGAACGCGATAAAGGAGAGTATTATCCGCGAAAGGGAAGAGAACGAGTTTCGTTACGATTTTCCGAAAACTTTAGCGTCGTTTATTTTCGTCGCAGCTCCCCCGACGTCTCCGAGGCTTTCGGCTTCCCTGCAAGATTCGACCAAAATTAAAGTTCACTGGGAAAGGGACCCGAAAGACAAGTCGCTCGTTAAAGGTTTGTAAACTCAATTTCTCAATCTAGCCTCCTCCACCCCTCTCACTCGTCTTATTGCGTTTCTCCATTAACGACCTCGAGAATCGTATATCCGCTTAGGAATATACTACTCGGGTTCTTGAAACGCGCTAACCAAAAACGACCACAATAATCACATGACGTAATAAATCCTGAGTCTTTTACAAAAGGAACCGTGTCGCACTCCGTGAAAAATTTACATTAATTCAGTTTACTCGGTCTCATACCAAATCTCGCTATGCGATATCACCAAAAATTTCAATAATTTGAAACAGGACGTGAAATCCGAATCCCGGTTATCCTGCCTCTGACGATCCCGGATTCGACTTAGTTTTCATCCCGCGAACAACTATCTCTCCTTTTCCGTCTTTTCTCATTTTTTTTTATCAAACTGATAAAATGTAAACGAATGCGACTTTGGTGCCTCCAAAAAAAATGTGATTTCCGTTACCGATCTAGCGGCGCTTTCGCGTGAGGACAAGTAGGCGAGCATCCTCTAATCAAAATTCTTCGGGAAAAAGACAAGAGGTTTGCGTCTCGTACAATACCGCTTAGACTGCCGGTGCAATTTATAGGTCGAATTTACGCCGACTTCGAGCGAGGTTCGTCCGAGGGCCCTAGTCAAAGGGTCGTGAAAGGCGGGAAGTGAAGAGTCTCGGAATCGCGGTGTTTTGGTCGGCTCGGTGCGAGGCGGCGTCTCTTGATTTCCATGCATGATTGATGACGGAAGAGAATGGTTTAGATAATTTCGTTCGAAAGACGCGTTATGCGGAACTCCAACGGGGAGGGCGGAGGGAAGCGGAGATCAGTCGGTTGGAGTGGAAATCAATTATTACGGAGCATTACTATCAAAGCGAGCGATAGTGCCGAGTCTACGCGCTCGAGTGTAACGAGAAGAGTCGGGTTATGGCCGTTTTAACTCTCTCGCGGAGTTAGTCATGAATACTCAATCGGCCAAAAGGCTAAAGGCGATTGAGTGAAGGCGATGCGAAAAGCTCATTAGGCGCTCATCAAACGATGCCGCCCGCCGTTCCACCCCCTTTCCTCCCTCCCTTGACCCGTAATTCGCCGTCTTGGAACATTCCACTCCATTGTCGGACCGAAACGAGCCGTTCGTCTCGCAATATGAAGCGCTTTTGATTTTTAACATTATTAGAATAAGTCTCGCGGTCGTATTTTCATTCTCTTCCGCTCATTTTTTGCGCCTTCAAACAACACGCACTTTTTTCAACGCCAAGTAATTTCAACGACGTTAATTTCTTTATTCATCACTCAATGTCGATCACGCTTCCCCCTTTCGCTTTCAAAGCATCTTTCACTCTGGCCCGATTCCGTACGCGTCGGACTATACTCCGTTTCGTAATCCGAACGCGACCATCGCATTATCTCCAAATGTATCTACACTTTAACCAGGAAATTATGTACCGTTACACTTAGAAGGGCTAAGGAAAACTATGTTGGCCCTGATGATTCTCGTAGAAACGGGAGTGGTTCCAGACGAGGTTTTCGGTCGTGGAATTCCACGTCGTTTCTATATTAAGACTTTTCTCGAATAAGAGTTCGCAATACCACATTTGCTCTTTAAATAAGTGATTTTATGTGAAATAGTTAGTGTAGGGAGCTGTTGGCTCGCGTGGCATGCCGGACTTGCCACCACCCTCCCACGCATTGTACCCCGGCCACCTGAATTAATGGCTTTAAAAGTTGCTTGATGACTTAGGGTATTACCCTAGCTGATTATTTAACTTTAACTTAACTATATTAGTTTCGCGAAGAACATAATACGTTATCTAACTTCAGTGTGAGAACTAACAGGATATTCTTTAATTCATTATCTGGTATGATGTTCGGTGACCGAGTGGTTAGCACTTTTGTCTCGCGACAAGAGGAGCCGGGTTCGATCCCAATTTATTTCCCCTTTCTATAAAAACTTGTCGAAGGCAACGGTAAAAGTAAGTGTATGGAGCTGTTGGCTCGCGTGACAAGAAGCGCTTGCCACCATGCACCCTTTTACGCAATATAACCCGGCCATCTAATTAACAGCATTAAAAGTCGCTCCAGATTTTTTTTAATTTACGGGTGAGTGACTTCTGTTAGCGACGGTGGCCAGACAATGAATTTGAAAACACGCGCTATATCTTACGTTCTACATAGCCCCACCCTTTCCCAAAGGTGCATTCGTAGCACGATGGTAATGCACTCTTAGGCATTCCTAGTGTATATATACATATTTCATTTCCTTCTTGAACTAAATAATAATGAGATATAATTCTTAATTAAATTTTCAACACCATTGGAAGCTATTGTCGTTTATTTTCGTAAATTTTCTTTTGATAATAAGTCGCCTTGAAATAATAGACTTTTAATATTCTACGCGACGCTTTTCTTTCGTCGCTGCTCGTTCGAGCAGAAAAATTACGAACCCGGGGGAGGACTGGGTGGACGAAGGGAATTTAAAATACGCAAAACGTTTTCTTTAAGGAGTAGAAAAAAAGGAGACCGTAGGATAAAAAGTCCAAATTCATTAAATTTGTTATAGATTAAGTCCTTTTCTTGACTTTTTTCCCTTTCGTCTTCTCTCTCTTCTCTCACGTTCCGCGAAGGGAAGAGCCGGTTTTTAAAGAAGGAATAAAATGATTTACGTCTTACGCTCGAGCTCTTTCGACTCGATTTCTTTAAAGAAAAAGGGCGCGTGGGGAGCGGGCTGGATGGAGAAGATGGTTTCTTTTGTGCGATTTTTGCTCTGTACTCTTAAGTTCTCTCTTCGCATTGTATATACCTTTGACATCTTACTCCATTAAGCAGTCAGTTCGCCTGAGGAATATACGACTTTAATAAGCAAGGGCTATTGTGGCGGGACTGCCTTTTTTCCCCGACGTTGGGTTTTTTTATTACGCCCTTTTCAGACCTCGTTTTATTTAGGCGAAGGTAATGTATTCAGCCTTGGTGTAAATTTGGTGTCTGGTTATATTTAACCACAACGGCTTGCTACGTTGAAATTGAATACAGTAAAATTGCCCAGAAAGATAATTACATTTTTTTTAAAGGAGGAAAGTTTAAGGAATATAAGTATTTTAAAATAACACTATCTTTTGATAAAATTGAAAATTTATACGTACATTCGTTTCTCGAATTTAGATTCTAATAACAAAAATCATTGGGTGTGTGTAGAGTGTGTAGTTGCTATTGTGTCCTCAATGACGGTATTGTTTTAATCGTATTTTCTCAGAATTCGAGCTACACTACCGGCCGGAAAACGGCGAATGGAAACAGAAAAGGCTTCCACCGGATGCGACTAGCTACGATTTATTGGATTTGAAATGCGGTACGCGCTACTGGTTCTACATTAAAGCAACCAACAGCCTGGGGACCGGAGAACCCAGTGATACGTTCCAACTACGAACAGCCGGAGCGGGTTAGTACTAGTTGAATTATAACACCGCGAAAAGCGCCCGAGCCAGCATTCCAATAAAGTTCGGAACTTACCGCGAAAGATAGATGGGCATGAATAAAATGATAAATTCCCTTCCTACTTTACTTTTTTGGGAGATACTTTAGAAACAATTGAAATTCTGGGCGTAATCTAGTGGATAGAAATATATATTTTTCTTTTAAAACTCCGCAGCTCCAGTTTCACCATCTGCCGAGGAATTTATTTCGTCCAATAAAACTACAATTGGTTTGCGTTTTTGGGCCTGGAAATCGGGAGGATGCCCCATCACCAGGTTCACGATCAAATACAAGCTTAAGTACTACCAGCAATGGCAAAGCGTGGCCGAAAATATAGTTTCCGACGAAGGGACTTACTACATCAGGCAGTTGCTTCCGGACAGGGAGTACCTGCTTCACGTCACCGCCCATAGCGAAGCCGGTGACACCGAGAAGGAATACGAAGTTCGAACTCTGGGAACCACTCTCGGTACGTTTCGTTCGAGTTTTGATTTTCTAGGCTGAAAAATAGTTCACGCGTAGTGAAACCAACTTTATACAATTTTGCCCCTAATGGAGAGCTAACTTATAAAATATGTAGATCTCTCTCAAAATCTCGCCGCGTTTCGAACCATTCTTCAAAAATTCGGCCATCATTTCCGGAGAAGAAGGTTCGCTTTGTCAAAAACGGCCGCTAAACCCGAGGAATTTAATAAAAATAGGGGTTCAATTGCGGAAATAGCTGTTCTCGCGTTAACTTAATGGAATTCCAGGCTCCCTGGCTAATGACGGCGACTGAGGTAGGCAGGTACGAAGAAAAGCCCGCCGGTGAAACAATTGAGCAATAAAACCTAGACGTGATTTAACATCCACAAAATGATTGAAAAACCTTAATGGTTTTGATATCTCCGGAACAGCCCCTCAGTAATTTTGAAAACCTCCCATAAAAGTACTCGCCAGGCGGCGCTCCTGTAATATGGAAGAAAAAAATATATATATATATATATATATATATATATATATATATATATATAGATTTAGAGGACCCTTTATCGCGCTCTGAGACATCCACGGATTCAATCTGCAAAGAAGCTGACGTGGCCGATTTGGCCTAATGGTTTACGAGCGTCGGCTTTCTCCTCTGGATGCATTTTCGAGGCGGTAGCCCTAATCTTTCGATGGGCTATTCGTTGAAATCGTTATGGCTATTAAAGCCCGAAAACAAAATGATCTCTCTAATTAAAGTCGCTGAAACTAAAGACTCTCTTTCGGCCTTTTTTCCGCCGCCACCAGCTACCATCTTTTCTATATCTTTTATCTTCTCTTCTTTGCTTTCCAAGTCGTTACCGCGTCCCCGGATTTATCGATGAGAAATCACGCTCCGGCCTTCCACAAGAACCTGGCGGTCTTCATCCCCGTTCTATTGTCCATTCTGGTTGTTATCGTCGTCCTAGTGTTGGCAGTTCTATGTTTATGGAGGAACTGGCAAGACCGACATACGACAACGTCTCTCGGTAAGAAATTACTCTAGAAATTATCTCTTTTCCGTCTTTCGTAACTTGTAAGCGATCTAATTTTGGTCGTAAACTATTTTTGTCTACACCTCTTAATAGTCCCATAAAAATAAATTACGACATTAGAGACTTTGTATAATAAGTAGTATCAGAAATATATAATATTAATCTAATGTTATTGGCCCAAAACATGTAACCTACGACGGCTACCACTAATGTTTAACTAATGTTTAAATACATCATATACTAACTACGGCGGGAAATTATATTCCATTAAAAATTTTAGGTACACGATTGATTTTCATTACCTTTATGGATACTAAGAGATAAATTATAAGCTTCTGATAACATTATAAACGTTTTTGGTAATTTATTTACCACTAGGAAAATAAATTAAAATAGTTTTTGAAATTCTAATTATGTTTTGACAAATTGACCAATCATTCGAATAAAATTCCTTCAATAAAATTCGTAAAGACTAGAAAACTAAAAAAACTATATAGCATTTTCCCGCCCGTTTGGTCTCTTTTTAATCTCATTGCATCGGGTTGAATACGCTAATTTCGGGAACAAAGATCACTTGCCTTTACAAAACAAAACTAGGTGAATTCCCTGAACGAAAATTGTTCTCCCTGTTAGTTTAGTACACGCATTTACACGCCTATTAATACGCAAATGCAAAAATTGTAGCTAAGAGAATATACCACCTAGGAACGTCGTTTTAAATTGGGTCTTTTTGTATCAAAAACTCATTAAGTTGGCTCGTCCCAGGTCTCGAGGAGAGTGCAATGAAAGAGATCTCTCCCAAGACCACGGGTGTTCCCCCCTTTAAATCCAAAGTCCAAGAAAGATAAACCGCGTTATCTTCTTCACTCCGCGGGGGAATGTGTCGGCTCTTCTTTCATCCCCGAGCCTTTATTTACCTTACGTTCTCATTTAGATTCATTAGGAGGCCAACCTCCGACTGATTTCTCTCAGTCGCTTCCGCCTCCTTCTCGGTGTACTGTCGCGAGATATTCAAAGAAAGCTCCTATCATTCTATACGCCCTTTAATCTCCTCATTCGCCAACCCGTAACGTCAACTTTGTCTTTCCCAAAGGCAGTGACCAAAACGGCGAATGTGTTAGGCTCGAATCCGTTACGGAGTGGCGTAGGGCCAGTTTCCGCGTAAGGCGGCGACTTAACTCCGAGCGATTTAGTTGTCTCTGGCTCTCCTAACGACTGTCTTTCGCGAGCGCTCTTCTCTAACTTCTCTTCCCTCTTGACTCTGGCGATCCTTAGAGACTCCGAGGCACAAAAGCGCTCACAACGACGAGGGAGGTATTCTAATGGCAGATATGGCGGCGAAAAAAGCGGCCGCGGCCGGAACTAACAATGTCGATTTATTAGACATGAGACCCAAGGAAGGATACTACTCTTCCCCGAGCAAACATCCAACACCGGTCGCCTCCAATCTACGAAGACGTAAGTTCCATTTTCTTTCGTATTTTCTTCCTAGGCTCGCCCTGATTATTTATTTATACTCCCGGAGTCGCGTTGGCCCCCAGGACCTAATTATCAGTGACTTTATGCCCCGGCTTTCTAAAATAGTGACACAGAACGGAATACAGTGCAGTTTTAGCATAGCCTATCTCATACGCATTATTATTAGATGTGACACTTAATTTCATATATCTTAATTTATTAAAATAGTTTTAATTTTCTATATTCGTAACGTACGTTACAAAATATTTCTATGGGTTTTCTATAAAATCTTATAGAAACGTATAGAGGGCCTATAGATTTCTATGTCCTATAGAGTGCTCTATAAATATTTCTATAGAAAATACACTAATTTTTTCTATAGAAATTATATGGATTGATTTCTATGGTGTTTTCTACAATAATTATATCAAAATATACCAGTTATTTCTATAGAAATTATATTGATTGATTTCTACGGTGTTTTCTACAGTAGTTATATCAAAATATACCAGTTGTTTCTATAGAAATTATATGGATTGGTTTCTATGGTGTTTTCTGCATTTATTATATCAAATTATACCAGTTATTTCTATAGAAATTAAATGGATTGATTTCTATGGTGTTTTCTACAATAGTTATATCAAAATATTCCAGTTATTTCTATAGAAATTGTTGGTTATTTGAATTCTCCAGATGAATTTGCCAAATGAAAGTATCAATTGGCACCAAAGTGTAAGCTCAAAATTATTATGGTTAATTTGAAAAACACCCCAAATATGTTGTTTGAGTTCACCTAAAGGGTTTATATTTGCAAAATTGATTTATAAAGGACATCGTACTTCTTCTATGGGGTTTGGCTTTCGACCGATTTTTTTCAAATTGAAACATGTTGTTGGGCTTGATCAAAGGAGCAAAATTGTCCATTGCCATTTTTTCCTAGCTCCGATAGTTTGGCCAGTAGCAGCGGTCAAAAGTGGACGAAAATTAGTGTAGTCTATTTGTTAAAAGAAGTCTTGGCCCATCACTTAGCGCTCTATGTTTACGCGTCGCTAGTCCGGGCTCACTATCATTAGAGGTTTCTTGCCGAAATTCCAGGTGCTTCCCAAAACCGAGCGTCGTACTTGGTTTCGTTCTGTTCGTACGACGTTCTGATCGCACGATGAACGAACTCAGTAGATAAATAGTTAAGTATTGAGTCTTAACTGTCGTGTGACCGTGACTTTAACCGAGTATGTGCTGTATCGATAAATAGGTGTTTGATCAGTTGTTGAGTGACTTTTTCTTACCTATGAGTGTTGAATGTGGGGTTCAACGAAACGGTTAATCATATATATTCTGATTTCTTTAGTATTTATTTTATTTTAATATTGCTCATAAAATATTGATTAATAAATAATTCCACGTACGAAAATTCATCGAATAATAAGTTGCGAGAAAAGAAATAATGAAGTAGAGGTGTAAAAATCTTAGCAAGAAAACTCTATTGATAGTGAGCCCGGACTAGCGACGTGCGAGCGTAGAGCGCTAACCGATGAGCCGTGACTCCTTTTAACAAATATACTATACTAAGTGTTGTCCACTTTTGACCGCTGATACTGGACAAACTATAGAAGCTAGGGAAAAATGGCACGGGACAATTTTGCTCCTTTGATCAAGCTTAGCAACATGTTTCATTTTGAAAAAAATCTGTTGAAAGCCAAATCCCATAGAAGAAGTGCGATGTCCTTTCAACGAGTTAGTGGAAACTCTAAATGGGGAATGATAAAAGTGGTTCACTTTGGTGTACTATAGTTATTTAAGGGTGAAAAACACCCCAATATTGGTTTGAATTCACCCGAAGGGCTAAGATTTGCCAAATAGAAGTATAAATTGGCACCAAGGAGTGTAAACTCTCAACATTTTTATTGTTAATTTAAGTGACTAACTTTGATGTACTACAGATATTTAAATTTGAAAAATATCCAAGGTTTTCTATAAAAATATCCCAGGTCTTCTATAAAAATATCCTAGGTTTTCTATAAAAATATCCAAGGTTTTCTATAAAAATATCCAAGGTTTTCTATAAAAATATCCTAGGTTTTCTATAAAAATATCCTAGGTTTTCTATAAAAATATCCTAGGTTTTCTATAAAAATATCCAAGGTTTTCTATAAAAATATCCAAGGTTTTCTATAAAAATATCCTAGGTTTTCTATAAAAATATCCTAGGTTTTCTATAAAAATTTCCTAGGTTTTCTTTAAAAATATCCTAGGTTTTCTATAAAACCATATCTGTACTTTCTGTTAAAAAAACTCGTGTTTCCGCTCACTTTCTATAAAAATCACCGGTTTTTTCAGTATAGTAATTATTCTAGCTCTATAGAAAAATGACCCAAATTTCTATAGAAATTATATAAACTATTCCGAATGTAGTTCTATAGAATATCCATGGAATCTTTTGGTAAGGGTTCACCATTGATTTCTTAAAACATCTGGCGGAACGTTTCGTATATTTACCTGCCATCTTGACTTTTAAGCATTCTCATTATCCCCTAGTAATTTTACTTTAAGACCTTTTATATTTGCTATCCCCGTACGGGTGTCCAAGCCCAAATATTTATCATTAGTTTCTTATTCTTACAAAAGTATATTCTTGTTCGCAAAAGTTTTTCTAGCCCAACATGTGTTCGACCTATTGTGCGCCACAGAATCCACCCCCCCCCCCCTCTCTCCCTCTCTCCTTCGATATTTGCTCCACTTACATTCTTCGGCATCTGACTTTTGAACAAACGAAATGTTTTAATAACACTCTTCTCTGCTCTCCCGAAAGGTCCTTAGCACGCGGAAACGTGTCACCGGCCGTCACCAATTTTTACTACCGACTATCAACTATTAGCTTCCATCCATACAACTATACTTCGACCAATAACCTATCAACGGAATGCCTCTCACAGCCTTCTTCTGACATTTCAACTTCGCTAATAATCAACCTAGGAATAAAGATCTTCCCAACTTAACTTTACCTAAAATTATTTCACGTGACATATCCGAAGAACAAAATCAGAGAGATGGTAAATTTTGAGTTCGAGTCCCTCAAGGTTACTGGGTGGAACTTGTAAGAAGAGTCTGGAGACGAGTAGTCCCGGGTTATGGCAAAAAGGTCGATATTGTGAACAAAGAGTTCTGGCCGAGTATCAGTCAGAGTTAGTAGAAGTTGAAATTAGAAAAGACTTTAAAATGCGAAGTAGATTCCGAGGCTCGCGTACATCAGCCGACATTGCGGTACGAACGGAAGTCAGTGCTTTTATTTTTATTTAAGTGTATTTGTTAATTTTGGTTTTTAAATTATATTACTTGGACACCCGACATCTGCATACTTATTTCCGTAACGTATAATCATACCTCTAGACATTCTTATACAGGGTCTTTTTTTTTGCTCGGAAAAGTGTTTTTTTTCAAAAACTATTTATAGTACCGATTTCAAATTTGGAAGGTCAATTCTCTATACCGGGGGACATCAGTTTGAGAAATTTGAGCGTTTTCGGTAATGTTTTTCACCAATTTTGAAAAATTATTTTTCGACCACTAGGTGCGAGATAAAAAATTTCTATTATAAAGTTGTAGGCCGTCATCGAAAACCCTTAAAAATTGTTCACTCGACGAAAAACAACTTATTTATCAGTGAAAATTCGAGCTTGAAAAATTTACAAGTTGGTGAAGCCAAATTACGATTGTTTGAAACGATAATTGAAACCGAATTACCTAATCCAGTTGAAACTTTGGTTAAAAAAACGACCGGATTTAAAAAACACGAGGCTATAGGTCAATCCTAAACATGCATTGGGTATTTAAAGGAAAACTTTGGGAGATTATTATCAGTGTTTGATAATATTTCGAACAATGCCTCGTTATTCAGTAGCTGAGCGTACCGAGATAGTTGCCATTTACTATGGAGAAGCAGCGCAAAACCTTAGAAGAGTGACTGAAATCTTCGCAGAAAGACATCCAAATGGAGCACCATCTGTAAATACAGTAAGACGAGCAATTCACGATTTCAATCAATTTGGTCACTTGCAACCTAGGTTTCGCGGATTGGGTCAACCGGATTTAGACTTCGAGAACAATGTACTCGCGTACTTTGTGGCATATCCTCGTCACAGTTGCGCTAACGCCGCTGCTGATTTGGGTTGTTCTGCAAATCGTGTGTGGAAAATTCTTCGTAAGAATCGCTATCACCCATACAGAGCTACGCTCCACCAAGGACTAATTGACGGAGACCATCAAAGACGTTATGAATTTAGCAACTGGTTACTAAATGCTGTACAAGAAGATAGACAATTTTTGCGCCATGTTTTGTTCTCCGACGAAGCGTCATTTTCTAGAGATGGGCCCTTTAATCATCAAAACAGCCATCTTTGGTCTGACATCAACCCACATTGGGGTTTTGAATATCATCACCAGGTTCAATTTGAACGGGTCAATGTTTGGGTTGGACTTGTTGGAAACCGTTTGATTGGTCCCTTTTTCCTGCCGACGAACCTCAACGGCTAAAGGTATTTACATTTTCTACAGAACGAACTGAGTGACGCAATCGACGACCTTCCATTGGCTGAAAGACGTCAGTTGTGGTTTCAGCAAGATGGCGCCCCTCCGCATTTTTCCCGGCAAGTAACTGAGCACCTCAACAACGAGTTTCCTGAAAGGTGGATAGGGAGAAATGGTCCAGTGCATTGGCCAGCAAGGTCACCTGACCTAACACCGCTGGATTATTTTCTCTGGGGATTCGTTAAAGCAAAGGTATACGCCACGCCCATTGAAACTAGGGAGGAACTCATTAGACGAATAATCAGTGCTTGCCGAGACGTCACACCAGAAATGGTAGAGAAAGCGTTTGAGAACTTAATTGTCCGCGCACAAACCTGTGTTGCAGCCAATGGTGATATTATTGAAAATGTTTTGTAAAAATTTATGTGAATAAAATATCTGCATTTAAAAACCAAACGTGTACATTTTTTCAAGTGTGAAAACTCTACTACGTTTGTATTAGACTTGTTCCCTTTTCAATTATCGTTTCAAACAATCGTAATTTGGCTTCACCAACTTGTAAATGTTTCAAGCTCGAATTTTCACTGATAAATAAGTTGTTTTTCGTCGAGTGAACAATTTTTAAGGGTTTTCGATGACGGCCTACAACTTTATAATAGAAATTTTTTATCTCGCACCTAGTGGTCGAAAAATAATTTTTCAAAATTGGTGAAAAACATTACCGAAAACGCTCAAATTTCTCAAACTGATGTCCCCCGGTATAGAGAATTGACCTTCCAAATTTGAAATCGGTACTATAAATAGTTTTTGAAAAAAAACACTTTTCCGAGCAAAAAAAAAAGACCCTGTATATGGAATAGTATTGAACGGCCAAAACGAGAATCCTTCTTGCATTTGCTGACGCTAGGGAAACCCTAGAGCTCTGTTTATTCTTTATTTGAGCTTGTATTGTAAAACACTGAATCAGAAGCAAGGGCTTACAAGTCAGACATGACTTAGCCTTACAGCAATTGTTACTTCAAATGAAAAATTTTACACAAAAATTGAAATTTAAAATGTATTTAACTAATAATTAAAGTACACTTTTAGTAGAGTTGATACAAATTAGCGTCGCATAGTCTATAATTTTAATTCATTAGCGTGTGTGTTACACGAAATAATAACTGATATCAGTGTGGAGTCACGTGGTCTTGACGTCATTCCCAAAAATACGTAGCTTAAAACTCAAATTGTGGAACTGGGTTAAAACTCTCAACGACTCCTTCGGTTATATCCCCACTAGTTAATTGGGGCTTTACCTTAAGCCTTTTCTCGAATAAGAGTTCCAAATACCACATTTGCTCTTTAAGTATGTAATTTCATGTGAAACTAGACTAGTTTCGCGAAGAACTCTAACTTCAGTGTGATAACGAATAGGTTTTTCTTAAATCCATCTCTGGAAAACTGTGGTGTGGTGGAGTGGTTAACACTTCGATCCCAGCACAATCCCTAGAACGTGCAGTGTTTCGAATAACAAATTTTTTGGCAAAAATAATGGTTACACACAAATAATATTCACGTATTTAACTCAATGAAAGAACATGGATTGACGTAGCAAGCTTCTCTTAAGTTTTCTTTGGTAGTCTTCGATAGTCTTTAGTGATGTTAGTACGCCCAAAAAATCTCAGTCATAAGTTACTTTATACAGGGTGTTTCAGAAATCAGTAGATTAAATTTGAGGTGTTATAAGGGTTGAGTAATGATGTATGACTGTCTTGGTCGCAGTTCTCTGTGACGAATTGGAGAAGCGCTAGAGTGTTTTAAATTTGATCTAAAAAGGCCTAAAACCCCTAAAAGGTAGGCTACCGCACGAACACAAGAATCCAAATGAGGAAAACCGATTTTAGGGGTAGTATGAAAAACTAAATCGTGTGCGAAACTAATAAAACTAATGTTTGGCACACAATTTTGTTTTTCATACTTTGTAGAGTAAAATTTTCCTACTACTCCTAAAATCGGTTTACCCAATTTGGGTTCTTGTGTTCGTGCAGTAGCGCTTCTCCAATTCGTCACAGAGAATTGCGACCAAGACAGTCATACATAATTATTCAACCCTTATAACACCTCAAATTTACTGTACTGATATCAGAAACTCCCTGTATATTGTATACAAGTAGTTTTAGGGTCGAAAAGGGGCATTTTTGAGCATGTTCGATAGTCTTTAGTGATGTTAGTACGCCCAAAGAATCTCAGTCATAAGTTACTTTATACAGGGTGTTTCAGAAATCAGTAGAGTAAATTTGAGGTGTTTTGAGTAATGATGTATGACTGTCTTGGTCGCAGTTCTCTGTGACGAATTGGAGAAGCGCTAGAGTGTTTTAAATTTGATCTAAAAAGGCCTAAAACCCCTAAAAGGTAGGCTACCGCACGAACACAAGAATCCAAATGAGGAAAACCGATTTTAGGGGTAGTAGGAAAATTTTTCTCTACAAAGTATGAAAAACTAAATCGTGTGCGAAACTAATAAAACTAATGTTTGGCACACAATTTTGTTTTTCATACTTTGTAGAGTAAAATTTTCCTACTACCCCTAAAATCGGTTTCGCACACAATTTAGTTTTTCATACTTTGTAGAGTAAAATTTTCCTACTACCCCTAAATTCGGTTTCGCACACGATTTTGTTTTAAATACTTTGTAGAGTAAAATTTTCCTACTACCCCTAAAATCTGTTTCGCACACAATTTTGTTTTTCATACTTTGTAGAGTAAAATTTTCCTACTACCCCTAAAATCGGTTTCGCACACAATTTAGTTTTTCATACTTTGTAGAGTAAAATTTTCCTACTACCCCTAAAATCGGTTTCGCACACAATTTAGTTTTTCATACTTTGTAGAGTAAAATTTTCCTACTACCCCTAAATTCGGTTTCGCACACGATTTTGTTTTAAATACTTTGTAGAGTAAAATTTTCCTACTACCCCTAAAATCTGTTTCGCACACGATTTTGTTTTTCATACTTTGTAGAGTAAAATTTTCCTAATACTCCTAAAATCGGTTTACCCAATTTGAGTTCTTGTGTTCGTGCAGTAGCGCTTCTCCAATTCGTCACAGAGAATTGCGACCAAGACAGTCATACATAATTATTCAACCCTTATAACACCTCAAATTTACTGTACTGATATCTGAAACTTTCTGTATATTGTATACAAGTAGTTTTAGGGTCGAAAAGGGGCATTTTTGAGCATGTTGACTGGCGATTTATTCCAATGAACACCAAAACGAGAACCACCATTGGTCTAAAGATAACAATGAACACGGTCGTAGAGGTAAAAAGACCGACAACGTTTGTGGAAACTAAAATATATTTATTTATTAAATTGATAGCTTTTAAAATTGATTTTGCGCGTGAAAATACATGAACATGACGGTCAAAAAATCAAGTAAAAAAGTCTGTATGCCCAAGACATGTAGTGGCACTGTCGCGCGCCAAACCGTCATTTCAAATTCGGTCAATTAAACCGATACGCGCTACTTCGGCCGATAGGCCTTCAACGCGAGCTTACAAGTTAAAATACGCGAAAAAGTAGATAAGTCCATAATTAAAAGGGATAATATAGCTAAATCCTAAACAAATTTGAAGAAATTTAAAAACTTACTAATAACTCGTACCGATAGGTCTTCGAGCAACGCGAAACTCGGATCAAATAGATCTTCGAGTAATAAACTAAATTAAAAATAAATAAAAAAATAAAATAGCCAGAAATTCCAACGGTAGACCGGTTTCGTTCTATTTGGAACTCGTCAGTACCGTGCGGGAAATCTGGCTGGCGACTATCAAATCGAAAAGAGAAACTAAGCCTAAACATTAAAAATTTCAAAACGCGTTGCATATAGCAACGGAAAGCCGAAAAAGGGGGGAGTGTGGTGGAGAATAGTATATACGATAAGTTAAGTTAGAAGAAACCACCTATGGACTGTGAGAAGGATGATAAAATACGCGAAAAAGTAGATAAGTCCATAATTAAAAGGGATAATATAGCTAAATCCTAAACAAATTTGAAGAAATTTAAAAACTTACTAATAACTCGTACCGATAGGTCTTCGAGCAACGCGAAACTCGGATCAAATAGATCTTCGAGTAATAAACTAAATTAAAAATAAATAAAATAGCCAGAAATTCCAACGGTAGACCGGTTTCGTTCTATTTGGAACTCGTCAGTACCGTGCGGGAAATCTGGCTGGCGACTATCAAATCGAAAAGAGAAACTAAGCCTAAACATTAAAAATTTCAAAACGCGTTGCATATAGCAACGGAAAGCCGAAAAAGGGGGGAGTGTGGTGGAGAATAGTATATACGATAAGTTAAGTTAGAAGAAACCACCTATGGACTGTGAGAAGGATGATAAAATACGCGAAAAAGTAGATAAGTCCATAATTAAAAGGGATAATATAGCTAAATCCTAAACAAATTTGAAGAAATTTAAAAACTTACTAATAACTCGTACCGATAGGTCTTCGAGCAACGCGAAACTCGGATCAAATAGATCTTCGAGTAATAAACTAAATTAAAAATAAATAAAATAGCCAGAAATTCCAACGGTAGACCGGTTTCGTTCTATTTGGAACTCGTCAGTACCGTGCGGGAAATCTGGCTGGCGACTATCAAATCGAAAAGAGAAACTAAGCCTAAACATTAAAAATTTCAAAACGCGTTGCATATAGCAACGGGAAGCCGAAAAAGGGGGGAGTGTGGTGGAGAATAGTATATACGATAAGTTAAGTTAGAAGAAACCACCTATGGACTGTGAGAAGGATGATAAAATACGCGAAAAAGTAGATAAGTCCATAATTAAAAGGGATAATATAGCTAAATCCTAAACAAATTTGAAGAAATTTAAAAACTTACTAATAACTCGTACCGATAGGTCTTCGAGCAACGCGAAACTCGGATCAAATAGACTAGCTAACGGAATGTTTTAAAAATAAAAACACGCGGCGCGAGAAAATAACAACACGTGACAAAAAAACGCGAAAACGACCAAGTGACACAAGGAAAAACCTTACTAAAAAGGACTGTCCAAATGGAGGATGTTTACAATAAGTTTGATGAAAAAGGGAACGGGCAAAAACAAGCAACTAGATGTTTAAATGTTACCCTCTTTGTTGATTAATGATACAAAACGTTGGAAAAATATATAGTGGTGTAAATATCTGATCATTATTTATTTTTTTACCAAAATATGGCTCTTCGAAGCACCGCGTGGTGAAGAGGCAAACAGCACGTAATATGCGTAATCATCTATGTTAAAATTACGTTCCATGGTCTAAGTACAATATAAAATATTTAAAAGACCGCTACGTTATGGATAGAATTTTCGTAAATTTAAAATATTGTGAGCTTTCAGACCGCGGTCCTTTGTATAATTATTTACCACTTAAATAAACCAAAAACATAACAATCTAATGCAATATTACCCCAGCTATTATATTTGTACGTTGATTTTCGTTTTCATTGTCTTTTTTCACATATTATTTTTAATTTAATACATTATCCATAAATTCCATTATCCAAATTCAAACTCCCTCTATCTTTGATATGAACAGCTTCTTCGAAACACGTCTCTTAACAATATAATTTAGTTGACTTTCAATAAATTGTGTTTCTTTTCTTTTTTTAAATGAAATGCTAAGCGATTAATAATAATAATCAGCTACGCTAATACCCAATTTTATTTACACATATAGAATGTTCATTTTGACGAGTTTATAGTTTTCGTTTTGTTAATCCTAGGTATTTTTTTGACATTGACATTTTATTTCGTTGAGTACCCATGTTTTATTTAAATCCTTTACTTTAGGTCAATTTTTATTTAATTGAGATTTTAATGTGTTGGTTGTTTATTTACACTAAAATTTTAAAGTTATCTTTCAGATTTTTCGGAAAGAGCAATGATAAAAAATAATTAAGTTTCCTGTTAAAATATTATTTTTCACGTCATGGTTTTTAAAAATGTCATTTATTAGCTGTTTAAGGTACCCACTACTTAAATATGGTTCTTTAAAGGTAATTTATTTTTCAACGGAAAATCTGATAATCGTTCGATTTTATTTTTAAATGATTTTAATATTCCAATCTCAATTTTGTATGGTGAGACGATTGGAAGTTCTAGAAGGTTGTTACGTGGTATTTTGAGCACTTAATATTTTCGTTATCATGTTTTACAAGTATACCTAGGACTGGTAAACATTTTAGTTTTTCACCGTCATAGGTAAACTGAATTGTTTTAAGGGTTTTATTAACTATTATTAATAGGTTAGATACTTCTTATAATTTGCATTTAATAAAAAATACATCATTCATAAATCTTCTCAACGATTTTAAATGTTTCTTAATTTTGGTCTTATTGAATACAGGGTGTTTAAAAAGGTAATGCAAAAATTTTAAGGAGTTGTAGTGGGTGAGTTGAGAAGTATGCCTGTTTTTTTTCATTTTCCTACGATGCGTTAAAAGAGGGCCAGAGTGCTTCAATGCGTGGCCCACTAGCCCCGATAAGTATAGGCTTCAACAAACGCAACACCAAGCAGCAGGGACTTTAAAAACAGTTTAAGTTAACTTTTTTTTACGCTGGTTACCTCGATTTATTTACCAAGTCCTTTTTCACCTATCACACGAACCCAAACCTTAATGTTCGCATTTCCCTGCTGCTTGGTTTTGCGCTTGTAGACGGTGTTTTAAAGAAGCTGTTCATATCCAAGATAGAGGGAGCTTGAATTTAAACCAGGGAACAGTGAATGTAAATGGTTGGACTAGATTTAAATAAAACAATATATCCACAAATATAACCACTGGGGTAATATTGTAGAAGCTTGTAATGTTTTTTGATTTTTAATTACACTTACAAATAATTAGAAAAAATTTAAGTCTGGCCGAAATTTAAAATAAATGAATATTTTATCCATGAAGTAGTGGTTTTTAATTTACATTTTAAATAAGACCATTCTAGAAATAATTCACCGTAGAAATTAAACACGTGAAAGAATTATGAGAAACATAATTATAATCTTATGTCATTGCTCGTCAAACTTGACTCCATTCTTCTGGTAAAAATTTTGGATTAAATTGTAGTTTCCTTTTATAGTGAAATTTAACCGCGTTGCAGAATGAAATATTGACTAAAAGAAAACAGTTAAAACAAAATGTTTCAAACAATTTCCCATAAAGTTTCCGAATTTTGTGGCACACGCGTGTTTAACTAATTCGAAGGCATCATAATTTTTCACAGTGATTAATGAAACCATCTTTCTCGTTCTTAGTTTTACCCCGAGTTAGGCTCTTAAGTTAGAAAAGGAACATTTGGTTTTTCAGTTTCGCCTTAGCCCTTCGTTTATTTTTCCTGGAGATATTACTGGTTTTCCGGGTTACCAGTTAAGCCGGTGTTTCGTCCAAATTCATTTTTATTTTGGATGAGAAATGGGGGTGCCTGCACTTTGTTTAGGTTTTCCATTCAGTCAGCTTCGTAATGCTTTATTAATGAGGATTTTGGTTTGGCTCGGCTTAAAAAGGTCTTGGACTTATCCAGGAGCTTCGAAAGGAAAAGAAATATCCTGCATAAGCGCGCGAAATTCATTAATTTAGCAAAATCATTTATTTTAGCAAAATAATAGCTCGCGGAATTTAATTTAATACCTACATATTGTCTTAGTAATTTAATAATTTTAAAATTATTAGACTAATGGAAAATGGTAGACAATTTACTCACATTAGCTTAAGGCTTAAGGTTATTTTTAAAAATCGTATCCCAGATAGTTTTAAGATTAAAAGTGTCTAAAACAAAAACGTAAAACGTTCCAAAAGAAAAAATATTTAGTTTCTAATTTAAAATAAGTTTTCAAATATTATGCGGAATATTTTTTCTTTCTCTTGAGTCTTACATAGCTGCAGCCTTAGTAATCACGAAAGCAACATTCTTTAACGTAGATTTCTTCCTTTTTTTTGCCTCGCACGGGATAGGGGAAGGTAGGGTGTAGTTGGAAGGCCCACATTCTGCCTCTCGTAGCTGCCCCTCTGGTGGAAGCGGGGAGCACCGTTTCTTGGACGAAGCAGCTGGAGCTAGGGCGTTACGTCATCGATTTTTCAAGCTCCAGAAGAGGGTGAAATTTTTCTTTCGGCAGCGTGAAGAGAGGTAGGGGGGGGGGAAGGAGGGGTGGTGGAAGTTATCAGAAAAGCTCTCATTCCCTTTAGCGTTTTCACTCGGAACTTTTGGCGCTTAGACGTAAGGGAGTTTGGAGCAGTTAAGCTTATGTATAGTCGAATAGCCTTCTTGCCTTCCCTTATAAGAGAAAGCAGGCCCGGTTTAAGCCCCTTGTCAACAGCTGTTGTTCTAACATCGGAGGAGCTCTCTGGGCCGGCAAAAATACGAGAGAAGGTACCCCCTCGATAAATCCACTCTTTCCTTTCGCTTCTATCAAACGACCGCTCAATTGTATGTAATTGCGACGGGGTTCGCTCAACTGGAAAATTTCATTCTTTAACGCCCCTGTGTAATGGCTGAAATTTCTCCGAGGAATAACTCGCTTTTAGGCGTACGTGGCGCCTGGGATTGGCCTAATTTCCCTTGAAAGCTCGCTCGAGTACTTTATCTCATCGCCTTTGTAAGCGCTCATTTATTGTAGCCGTATATAATTGCTTTGGTTAGGTAATAGATACTCCGCGGTAAACACGATTCGTACTCACGTTGACACTCTATTGAATTAATTAGTAGGTAACCGAAGATGAAGTGAAACCTAAACAAACCCTCTGGCACTTGAAAAATCTTTACAAGTAATTGAATCATCTACATACTAAGTGGCAGGAAATTAAATTGTATACACTTAGAATGTATAGAGCTCTATTGCCACCGTACTGCGATTGCACCTGGAGAAATGGATAGTTAAACTACGTCATATATAAAATGAAAAATCTATTTTGATATTCATTGGCTGACCGCCGTCGTAAAAAAAATGGAAGACATTCAGTTGGAAAATAAACTTACAAGACAATTATATTTATATTTTCGAAACTTCAATTCGTTCTAACACTGAATCTCTTTGATAATCTATATGTTCCTCGTTTAGTTATGGATAATTTGTAATGTTTTTAATGAAACTGATCTAATTCCGCATAAATTCCAATTGGAGCTGACTTCAACTAGTCATGGCGAGAGCGAAAATCTTTAACGATTAACCACGCCCCTTATATCTGAGACATTCTCAATGTATAAACGTATAAATTTATTTTCAAGCAATGGTCTATACAGAGGTGCGTAACCACTTTCGGCTACCCTAGACTAACGAGGATTTAAAACCAATTATGTACAAAGGAACAAATTTGGCATCCTATAGGTCTCAAACTAGTTTGTTTATTCGTTAATTAGTCCCTGTATCAATAAGTATATAATGAAGAAGCCAATTAGTAATTGATATCGATTGATAATTAATTTTCATTGAATTGAAAAGTCTGGTTTGATTTTTCATCGTTGTTTTTATGCTAAAGAGGTAATTTATTAGGAACGCAAAATAGAATGAATAGGAGGCCCTGGCATCGTTTTCTTATTGCTTCATATAACCCTTTTCATCTAGTCCCGGAAGAGCAAGAGCATCGAAACAAGGATGAGCGTCCATTTCTCATCTCGAGCTTAAAACCCCGAAACAGCTCCTTTATCTTTCGAGTTATTAGGCTGCTCCAGTTCTTTATCATAATTATGTCTGATCTTAAAACCGCGTTCCCCCTCTTGCCTCTCTAAAGCCTCCCCCCACCAATTTCGTCAGAGAAAAATAAAAATTCACGGAAAGAAAAACAAGACTCCCCGAAGCTAACAGTTTTTCCATCCTGAGGCGGTATTTCGCGTGCGCGAAACAAAGACTAGATTGCACGAGAGACGCTAGTTTTCCTCCGAATAACTCTTCGCTGAACGGATTATCAGTCTTAAACCCTACACTCTCTCCTCTTGACATATAATATACGTTCCTAATACTTTTCGCTTTAATGACGTCCCTTTTCGGGAAAATGTAAAATGTGCTTTGATATATTACCCCCTCTTCAGATAAATTTTTCTAAAAAAAAAAAGGACCGAGTAAAAAGTAAAGTTTCTTCAGAACGACATTCAATTTTTTTCTTTTTCCAAATAGTGTCGTTTTTAAGAAAGGCGTTGCCCCCCCCCTCCCCCCCCATTCCTCAGACTCGTTTTGACCAACTATATTTTTGCTCTACGCGTACAAAATCCTATACCTCGCTCGGTTATTTATTTGCCATCCTGGGTTGCGAGAAAAAATTTAAGAAAAGGTGGAAGGCAAAAACTTCACTAGGGGCTTAAGAAAGAAAAATGCTTTCGCCTTGTATACTCTTTTTTTTATACAAACTTTTTTCTTCTTATATTTGGAAATCCCTAGGTAGATTCTCCTTGCATATGTTATTCAATGCAAAATAAGAAACCAAGCTAGACAAGCGCGAATCGGCAGGCTAGTCAAAAGCTCGCTGTATATAGAATGAAGTCTTCCCCGCTACGACTGCGCTGTTATTTAAGCTTTGAAAGTTGGAAATAAATAAAAAGAGTTGCTAGCTTTTGAAGCGCCAACTCAGTTTTATATAGTCCCGCCAGTTTTTTTTTACTTTGCAACCTTTTTTATTATTTTTAGAAAGCTGAAGAGTAGCGGGGAAGGTTTCTCAAATTTCGCCCTGCTATAGCGAAGAATATTTGTTTTATATCTGCCCTGGCTAAAGATAGCTTTCACGGAACGTCATCGTGTCTGTAGTGGAAGGGTAGTGTCCTCCGTATTTTAGCGGAACCATCCGTGTTTCAACCGTGGACGCCATCTTGACTAAATTTCTCGTGAAACCTCCTTCTTAGACGAAGAAAATATTTCAATAGCTACTCCCGCGGTTTTTTAAAGTGTTCCTGAAAACCAAAAAAAAAACTAGTCTGTTAGTTTCAAGCATTATACTTTCAGCAAAATTATTTTTCTTTGTTCGTTTAAATTGGACTTCAGTGGAATTTTAGGAAGTTCTCAAAAGTATAAACATAAATTTTCGCGAATTGTTTTTCCTTTTATGAATATATTTTTATAAATTTTGCGTCGATGTTTTGACAAGAAATTTAAAAAAACAAATACCTGAATCATCGTTCTACAAATGCCGTATGAAACGTTTAATGTCACAAGTATTTATATAGTGCCTGGTTTGATCCCAGCTAGTGGCACTGAGTGAAATCTCGAAACAACTCTTTCCGCGTGGAGTTTGCAAGTTCTCTACCCACTGGTTAAAGAGTTTTTCCCCCGAGTTCTTCGGTTTCCCTTTTCCATTAAAATTTTTTAGGTTTAAGGTTATAGTAAGTGTAGGGAGCTGTTGGCTCGTGTAGAACGAAGAGCTTGCCACAACCTACCTACACAGAATAACCCTGAATTAATGGCGTTAAAAGTCACTCGTTGACTTGAGCCGACGGTGGTGCATTAAGTGTTAGCCTAGCTGATTAATATATCAATATGTATTTTATTCCAGTTACATGTATGATATTCGCCTGAAACTGGTTATTTTGGCCAATAAAATAGTATGGGGTTAAATACATTATATGCTAACTTTCCAAAATTTAAATGAAATAACAATTTTTTTATTGTGTGGATTGAATACCACCCGCCGTAAAAACAATCTAAAGATCTCACCAAAGTGAATTTGGTTTTTGCCTTTATTTCCCGAATCTTATTGACTTTAGAAATTTAATAATGTTCTATGAAATATGTTTTCTGATTTAATAAAAAACCGTTTTGTTTGGTAGGCGACCACGAATACGCGGAGCCATACACGGCTTTGCCGCCTCCGAGACGGTTAAGTACGGAGACGCCCTGTCGAGGTTTCATTCCAACAAACTGTACTGTAAGTATTTAAAACGTTCGTTTACTAACAGTTAATGCACCTGGTGTGATCACGGGAAATGGTGGGGTATGTTATGTATGCTGGCGTGTGTGAAACGCAAATTACACTTCGTTACCGACTAATCAATCGCGTATAACCTCGTATTTTACAACATTAATTCTTGCTCCGTTGTAAAACGTGAACCCCGAAATTCGTAATTTAACAACTTTATTTTCCATAAATTGCACGCTCGCACGTTTTTCGCTTTTAACAATCGCGAATTTACCGCTAACTTTGAAAACAATTTTGTTGAAACGTCGTTCCTTCGTTACGATCGAATTGCATGAATATAACGAAAACCAATTGAATCGTATGCTCGAATGTGAATTGCATCGCTTCTTTTACCCTATTTATGAAACGTGTCATACAGCTTTCCGTAGAGCTAACGTCTCATCCCCCTATTTCTTTGTATGTCTCTTCGAATGGTGTTCAATGAAGTATGTAACTCTTAAACCTTGTTGCGAAATAGCCGACTCGTTTCCCGAATGCGACTGTCAGGTAAATGACCATCCCGGCCAATAACGGAAGAATCATTTCCTCTCGTCTATTTTCCTTCTTCTCTATCTCTGTTACGTTTTATTTTCTCTCCGCGTTCCGCGATCTCTCTTTTTCCATCATAACTCGATCGTATTATCAGCTCAATCATTTATACGCGGACGATTTAACGGAGGGAAATCCATCGAGAAAAATGTACGCCGTAACTGAAGAAATAAAAGTGCATCTTACGTATCTTCGTCTATCTCTCATCCATCCCAAAAAACGGGGAGGAAAACCATTTTATCTATCGATACGCGTCTACTCGCCCATACACGCGGATTACGAACCTTCCTTTAAAAAAACATTACTGTCGAAAACGCTTAAGCCTTTTGAATATCCTACTCGATTTTTATATTTTTTATCGGACCAAATCCTGTACAGACCTATTTTTGCATCATAGCGAACTTATAGATTACATAATGGTATTTATATTTTTAAAATTAGTTGTACTTTACCTAAGTAGTTAATAACTGGACGAACTAGTTAAATGTTCTTTTTTATCAGTTTGTGTTTGTAGAAAGTCGTGGTTTTTTATTACTTTACTCTCTCATCTCTATCTATCTCTCTGTGAACGCGTGATGTTGTAGTGGTCGGGTCACAGCTCGTTTCTTTTTTCTCCTCTTTTTCTTGATGGCCCGCTCCCGAAAACGCAGCATGCCATGGATGACGGAGGAGCTATGGGTGGGACTCTAGGCAGAAGAGCCTCGCGGCCGGATTCGAGGACATCGCTACTTTTTCAAGGTAATTTCTTGATCGATAAACTCTTTTTAGAGAGTTATTTTTTTCGGAAAAAAGTGTAAAGAGTGGCAGACGTTGGCCGAAAACGCGACGAAAAAGAGCAGAGTAAATCTTCTCCGAAGAGTTGAATGGGATAAATCGAAGGAATATAGCGCTATGGCCTATCCCGGTTCGTTTTTGAGCCAACTGAGGGTATATTATCGCCGCTGCCTTTCGAAGGATTTAGGCGTTGATGGGAAAGTTTTTTCCTCGTTTTCGGTTGAGTGAAAATCGCGCAGTTTTTCGTTTGGACAAAACGATCTTCAATTAAAGGTTATCTATCAAGCGCAGTTTTCGATTCATTCCCTCGTCTGGCTATGCCACTAACCCACGTCACCAGACATCTTCTTCTTGAAGACGAGGACGTGAACTTTACCCCTTTGGCGATAGTGGCTTCAACTACGGGATGAGGGTTTGGTCAAACGTATGTTCTTTTCGCCTTTCCGCCACCTCGGAACGGATGAGGGGGTATTACCGGAAGAAAAAGGCGCCAAAAGAAGATTAAATTTAAGTGGGACTTTTGCGACTGTCAAATAGTGATGGAGATCTTTTCGTCCTCTTTTAAAAGACATAAAAAGGATCGCTTTCTATTCCGGGATATGGCGGAGACGACGGAGACGGGATGATGCTTACTAGGAAGAGGAGGAAAAGGAGTGGATATCCCTCTCTCTCTTTGGCTCTTTCTCCTCTTCGCTGGCTATTGGCTCTGTCCTGGCAGAATTTTCGTATTCCTTTTTAAAGTCGTCAACCATGCGGAAAGAGCCACGCCGAAGAGTAATATTTTAAAGAAATCGAAGTATATAGAGATTATTTTTCTTCTCGACTGCCATTTCGTTTGTTTTCGAAATATATCGCTGGTCGAGTTCGCATCGTCGTGTAATATAATAATCATAATAATCAGATAGGCTAATACCCAAGGCACCACCCGAGGCCCAAGTAATCGAGCTACTATTAATGCCTTTATCTCAGGTGCCCGGGTTACAAAGCCAGCGTTTTCCACTCTTCACACTTTTTTATTCAAAAAAATAGGGCCACAGCTCCCTACACTCACTATCACCGTTAACATCTACAAGTTTTTATCGACAGGGGTAACCGAAGAGCTATAGGGGAAGCCCCTCTAACCAGTGGGAAGAGAACTTGCAATGTACAACGGAATTACTAAATACAAAGCTAGCCAAACCTTTTCTTTCCTTTTAAAAAAAAATGGTTAAACCCGCGTATAACCATAGAAAGTTTCAAATTTAAGGTTACGGTTTTCATCACTTTCTTTTTTTATATTTAACCCGCGCCTCAAAGCGAACTCGACTATTTTCTCAAACAGAAAATCGTCTCTAAAATCGTTTACATTAAGATTTTCTTAAGTTGAACGAATTCGTTAAATTTTCGGGTGCCAGACGGGATTGGGAAATGTTTTCGGTATAAACAGTCCGTAATGGACCGAGGGGGTGATCGCGCTTTGATGGCTTAAGCTCATTTATATTCGATAGAAAGAATCTCACCCGCGAATGGCTTCAGACAGGCAGACAAACAGCTCTTTATTATTCCTCCTCCGATAATCTTGTTTTTCTTCGTCCGTCGTCTGATTTAGGATCTCAACAGCGGAACCATTTGCCTAGTACGGCCGAGTACGGCGGCAGCTATTCCGGGCAATTGCACGAGGACAGCCTCGAACGACATTTAGGAGCCGCTAGAAGACCACAGAGGTAGCGATACTCTCAACGGTCGATCACTGGAGTATTCGAAGACATTAATACATCAAAATGGAGACGGACGTATTATAATTAACCGGTAACGGGCGCTACTGGAGGCGTATAGAGAAGAAGACAAATCTAGGCTTCCTGGTACACACACGTACCAGGTATATATAAAATTATTCAAGTGAAAAAAAAACCCAAAAAATCTGTTTGTATACCGACAGAACTACAACAAATGAGGTTTTATTGAAAAAATAGCTATAGGAAAAGTAAATGTTTACATTATTAAAAAAAAAGGATTTTCCCATATGAAAATTTTACTTTCTTACATCATAACAAGAATGCAATAGAGTAAACGGAGAATAACTGAACAGCATCTCTCTCCGTGTAGGCGGAAAATGAAACCAAATGCTGTGTTATCCGTTAAACTGAATGCATTCTTGATCATACATATTCAATTTTAGACAAAGTAAGCATTGTTCAGGGAGAAGTACGCTACCAAGGGCGATGACTCTCTCTCTAAATCCTACCTACCAGATATTTTAATAAAAGATACCACGCCTTACTTTTGCCTTTGACTAAACTGCTAAGTAAAACTGTAGTAGTTATAATGAGCCCCCTAGTGAAAAAGTTTAATCAAATTCGCCTCTGGTTATAGAGGGCTTTATGCCTTCTTCTAGCGTATCCGTTATTTGAATAACTTTTAATGATCTAAGCTTTCTAGACCGTCCGCCCGCCTATAGAAAACAAAATAAAAATAAAAACAAGAATGAATATTTTTTTAAGGACTAAGGTTGTTCCCTAAGTAATGAAAGGAAAAAATGTAGTAAAGAGGAAGGCAGGCACCATCTTTTAAAACTCTAAACATTATAATATCGTTAAGGGGAGGATCATTTTTGCGCATTACCAACTCTTTAGGAACGAAACTCCGTAAAGACTGTATACACGTGGAAGCTATAAAAGGGAACTTTAATTTTCCATCTCCCCGGGGGTAATTCGTCAAAGTTCCGCGAAATATATACTTAAATAGCTATCATCACCCACCCTCTCTTTTCCCCCCAATTTTATATATATAACCGTATAAGATTAGACTTTAAACTTATCACGTTTTTTATATTCCCGAATCCCGTAGCCCGTTTCTAAGGCCATAACCTCGCTAACTAGAAACGGCGTAAAAGGCAGAGAGGAAAACATATATAGAACCCAGAATCGCGAGAAAGTCGATCTAACGTGAAATGCTTTTGGGCTGTATATACACACACGGAGCCAGAGTAGAGACACCACACTGCGCGGTACGTAACTCTATGGGAGCTTAAGTAAAACCCGATATTCCAAAGCGTAAATCGTTCGATCGAAGTCGATTACACATCGGGTGAGCAAAAAGGAGAGATGATGATGGGCCGAGAAGGAAAGAAGACCCAGGATGGGAGGATGGGGGGTCGAGAGCCCCGCTGGAAGAAGCGAAGACGCCTTAGAGAGGGAGAGAGAGGTGTAATGGAAGGGGACCGGTTTGGCACTGGGCCACCAAGCCCAGGAGCCGCTTCCGAGCTACTAGCTAGGCCGGCAGCGAACGGGACTCTCCGAGCGCGGCTTGAAGGCACGGCTTCTCGGGGAGATGGATGAAGCTTCTCCGGGCATGCAGGGGTGGAGACCCTTTCGTCTCGCGATGGGGGCTCGTGTAAATAAACTGTCTTTGACAGCGTAACGAGATTAGGTTGATGACAAATTAACCTACTCCTTGTTAGAAGTTTCTATCTCGCGCCACTTTCTCTCTCTCTCTCTTATAAAACATTATAGAGTAGCACTGTGTAGCTCCCCGCTAGCGTCCTAGCTAGCAATTCAGTCGAGGCGATTATAGGGTGAAGACTACGTCACCTCACCGTCTCGGTTTTCATCGATGACTTTGTAATTACGAGTTGACGGTTCCATTCGAGGCGGACACTAGGGTGAAGTCCGTCTTGGATGAAAGGGTAAATCTCTGGCCGTCGACGCGGTCTCAATTTTCAACGAGAACTCGGTAATTCTAGCCTCATTTTGACACCCTCCTCCGCGTCGCCCGTCCTTATTTTGGCCCTTTTTATTTTATCCCGTTTTCAGCGAGCGTGTCCGAGACGAAAAATTGCGTTCTCGCTGGCAGCGGCCGTCTCACTTTCCATCTCGAGCGCGGATAAAAAACAACGTGTAAAGAATAAAGGCGAAAGTGGCTCTAGTTTCGGATTGATTCGAAGAGTTATCGAGTATCGTGTAATATAAACGAAATTGCCCAGGGAATATTCGATTTCCACGACCTTCCTCTCCCGCGCCACTAAGTACGGGCCCTCGCTTCTACCTACGCGACGTTTCTCCCAGATCGAATTTAGATTGTTTGGGACAGTCGAGAGAGTGATTGAATAATGAGGGGTATTTGTGGCGTGGATACGAAGAGGCTCTTTTCTTATTCTTGTTTGGGACCATTTTTCGCGGATCGCTTGTGGAATACGCTTCTTCGTAACAACCGTCCAGAAGTCATTTCCTCCAACTGAAGAAAGATGCTAACATTTTGGGGTTTAGTATAACTCGGAATTGGCTTTTCTTCAATTTCGCCTGGAGTCTTAAATAGGGATCGTTAAATGTGATAAAGAAACGCGCTGACAACTTGATTAGATTTGGGGGTGTTAAAAGTTACCTCTTTCATATATACTTCGGACTTTCGCTAAAAGTATACATCAAATGTTTTGTTAATGTACGTATTGCAGTTCGAAGGAAATTGCAAGATTTGTTTTTCAGATCGTAATTCTTATCTGTATTCCATTAAAGTTGAAGAAGGAAGTCATCGGAAGGCGCATAAATCGTAGATTTGAAAAATATCGCCTTCAATTTTGATCCAAATATTTTTATGAAAAACCTAATAAAAGCTAATTAATAATTTCCATTACGCTCATATAACGCGAATTGACAATCAAACCTAGTCAAATTTCTAATAATCGGCAGGTTTAGCGCGCGCTAGAAGACTTGTACGAACTTTACCTGTCTCTTGTTTCGGGGCTTTGAAAATTGAATCGATGACCCAGCTGCCTTAAACAAAACGTTACCGTAAATTAGAGAATGTATTTGATCTACATACTTAATTTATTGAACCATAATTTTTATGGTGTTTATTTATAATATATTTAATAGGGACTTGCTCTTATTCTGGCATTATTATTTATAAATCAGTCCAATGTCCTAATACCCTCTAAAAGTGGCCGAAACTTTTTGTTAGTACTTTTAGCCTCAGTTTCCTATAGTTTCCAAGTCAGCCGGCAGATAGGCGTTAGTCCGGAAAAGAGGGAAAATCCGATATACAGACATCAAGATGAAAGGGTTTTGACGGTTCACCCGATAAGTCGGAACACCTCGTTGCCAAAAGCCAAGCGAAGGAAGATCGAAGCTGCCTAGAAAAAAAAATCGAACGTATTAAGAAATGCACGCGCCATTTGCTTCGCGTTCACCCACCGCGTGTATCGGCGCGACTGATCTCGGCCGAATTGACTTTTGCTTTCCCTCCGGCCAACCCCACGCCCGAACCTTTTTCTCGGTTCTACTTCTTGGCACGCTCGGAAGAGGAGACTGGATGTGGAAAAATCGATCATAACGTAAGTAACGTTTTATTCGATTACCTTTTATCGATTCCCGATTAGGGGATCGATTAGAATTAGGCACTTGGCGATCGGGGGAGAGCGAGCGCGTCTCTTCGTCCTGACAAATTGACAAACGGAATACAAACGTTCTCGGAAAACGATGCCCCTCGTCCTACACGCGTCGGCAAAAAAGGATGGTTGGTCGGAAGGGAATTGCGCGACTGGGACGGCTTGCATTCGCGGAGAGCGCGTGAAAGAAATCGATCTGGCGTTAAGGGATGTTTGAAAACCGAAGTGATAAGTCAATCTCTCGGCCATGCCTCGAAAGACAGATACAAAGCGATAAGCATTTACCGAAATTATGGGCGCCAGTTATAATTGATCGCTATGTATGATAATTATACTACGTTTGGCAACGCTGCTATCGAGATAAGTTCTTGGCCGCGCTAGTAAAATAGTCAATAAAACCGATTCAGAGTTTTACCAGGAAGAATAAATAGACAGAACCAGGTCGTTAAAGTTTGGATAAATAATCTAATGGGCCCGAATCTAGATAACGCCCTAAGTTTTTTTACAGCAGCGCCGCTTGTACCGTCATGGTGTAGTTTATTATAAAAATGTCTACCCAAATTTAAAAAAGTGCCCAATAAAAGCGAACACCATTAGAGCTGATATCTTTAGCTAAAGTATTTACGTGCGTGCTTTGAATTTGGGTGAAAATGTTTCGCTTTTATCTCGGTAGGAGCGCTGGCAAGCAATGCAGTCTGAAGAATGGGGTTTATGCTCATGATTCGTGCTCATTAGTTTATTTGCTAAAGGCTCAAGCTAGTCTTAAAGGGGTTCCCGAAATTAGTACAAAATTTGGTTTATAAAGTGAAGCCAAACCTAGTTGACTTGGTTGGACTAGCCTGTCTAATCTGCTAACCAACCAACATAATATATATAATAATCAGCTAGGCTAATACCCAAGACACCACCTCAGGCCTAAGTCATCACGCGACTTTTAAAGCCATTAATACAAATAGCCGGGTTACAATGCGTAGGAGGGTGCTTGCTTAGTTATCCTTTTGATACGTTGTGGGGCGAAGCTAATAAAGATATTTAATAAACTGGGTGATTGGATTAAAATATATTTCATGTGGTCTTGATTCTCCGTTTGGTGAGATCTTATTTAATCCTGCAGAAGTTTTGGAGGAGCTACAATGTATGAGCTACTACAACTTTGTAAGTAATCTTAAAAAACCATTACAAATAGCTCCCCATGGGCTAACCATATAATATCATCTTCTATCATTATCATCGAAATAAAGTAAACATATCGTGGTAGAGAAAAAAAGCTATTATATAGAGCATCATTAGTTTCCTCGGTGATCATTATGTTCAAAGGAAAATCCAAGAAAAGAAAGACATTACGGATAGTGTAGGTGTGGGGGTGGGAAAGGGGGGAGGTGGTAACAAGGTATATCGAACGACGCCATTTTTTTATCACTTTTTATCTTCATTGTGCCAAATTCAGTGAGCGCGTTAATCCGTCCATTTAGAATCGGGCGCGTCGAGGCTCATTTATTCAGCCGACTAATAGCCACGTGCGTCATGGCGTCACGTATACCGCCTCGGAGTGAATATAATAAAGCCCTTCGCGTGACTTAGTTCATAAAGCTAAATACGCTATCCAAGAGTGCCAGAGGATAAAAAAAATATATATTTTTTTTCAAAGCGGAGAAAGGGTGACCCAACTCCTTCGGCGGTGAGATCCAAATGAAAGGGTTTTGCACTCGGCACGAACTGCCAGCAATCTAGATAATGCTCTCCGCTAGTGAACAGTCAGTTTTTTCCCGTCCATGGAATTTCAAATTTATTTCGTTTAGAATTCAACCTACGAATGAGTCTTTAGTTCTTACAAAAACGGCTCTCTATTTTTCTGTTTGTCTGAATTGTTTTTTGCGATTCTACTTTCGTCTATAGCCATTTTTTTTACGTCTGGCATTTATCTCGCTCTTCTTGTGATGACTCTTTCTTATTCCGTTTCGTTACGAATCGTTTGTATTTTTTAGCAAGGAAGGATAAGGGTTTATTTTATAATTTGGAATGTTATCTCGATGTTGATTTGTAATTATTATTTTGCCTCGTGGAATATAATATTTGATTTCAGTGAGCAGGTGCATTTTGTAAATTTTGTTACATAATAATATGGATCGGAAATAAATTTACATAAAATATTTAAAAATGTAATACAATAAGTTTATAATACCCTTTTGCAATTAGTGTGTCCGTCCTCTATCTTCCCCTTGTATAAGTTTGGCTGAAAGTAATTTCTAGAATGACCTTCCAATTTTGGTAATGAGTACTCTTCGCTTCGTAATCATAGTGGGAACGTGCAGACAGTCGTGCCGATGCGTAGAATAAGTCGTATATAAGTTTGCGTATTTTTGTCGCTAGAAGTGCCTATATTTTAGGGCTTGACGTTAACTGTACATCATTTCAAACATATGTACAGTATCAATTATTATTGCTCCTAACTGACACACTTATGGATCGTAATTATACCCATTTTGATAGGAACTGTGTATTACTTTCCAGTATATTTGGAACGTTTGGTGGTTTTCCTCCAAAGGGTCAAATCAGATTACGCCAGATTGCCTCTTACGCGCAATCGTTAGGTTATGATAACCTTTGGGGCTGATAATTAGTTGATATACTCGGTACCGATCTGGTAATTAATCGCGCCATTACCGGAACGCGTACGAGGTTTAATACCAGGGATCGTCCCGGTAAATCGGCACTTACCAACGAGACCCCTCTTGGAACTGATAGCGGGGTGTGTGTCTAGCTTAAGCCATTGAACGAGGGTATAGCGATCAAAATAAACGGGTAACAATTATCTTCTTGTAGTCCGGCTCACTCTTTCTAAAGCTCATTACCAGCGAAACCTAATTAATCAACGTTAAGGACTTTTTCTCGGAACTTTTAGCCCAAAAATAAAAGAATGGTAGAAAATAGGCTCGCGGAACCATTAGAAGAAGAGACAAGCACCCTGGCCGTTTCCTGTAAAAAGAGCGCGTGGGGTGGCCCGAAAAGAGGGAATTCGGCTGGAAAGAAAATCTACGGACTCTACCAGACCATTGGAGTATCATTAATACACAAATTAGATTCTAGCCCGTGTAATTAAAAGCGGCCAAAACTAAAGAAGTTTGCTTGGTAATGAAGTAATAAAAGTGACGCTACCATTAGATCCCCGGCAGCGGGAAAGAGAGAGAAAGAGAGAGAGACTAGGAAGACGGAGAAAGAAAAAGCTTTTTGTTCTTCAGCGGGCTTGTTTGTTCTCTACATATATACCGCGTCTACGGTCCCATTAGAGCCAAACCTCACCACTAAGAGCCCCAGAGGGTCTTTAGTCGACAAACGAAACCTACGGCGCTTCTCGGGATGGTTTTCTCCCCGATCCTGGGAAGAAACCATCTTCTCTCGCCTCTTGGTGAAGAGACTTTAGCCTTAGTAGGATGGGGAACCTTTTTAGAAAGAGGTTCTACGGGCGGCTAAAGCAATCACATTCCATCTCAAAGGCCCCGCACGCTCCCCTCCGCGGTAATAGGCCCTAAAAAGACGTTATCTGTCGGCATCCAGAAACCAATCACTGGGAATGTCTGAGGGAATATATCCGCGACTGTGAGTGTTCCTGTCAGGCAACCGCCGATGCATCTGCATCCTTCGTATATTAAAGAAGCTCGCTCTCCAGTATAATTTCGGGGTGACAACGCCAAACGTGACCCTGAGGGGGTATTGAGAGTAGCCACGCGAATGTTCTTGTCGATTGAAAGGTGTCACGTGACCTGGGTTACTCTTTGACGGAGAGAATCTGTTGTCAAACGAATGGGAACCTTTTTCGCAAATTGTTAGTGGGATATCTCCCGTGAAAATATTCCTCGCCATCAAATGATACTTTCTAACCTCATTTTTCTCTTTCTATTTTTAACCTTCAAAAGGGAATTTCAAATACAAAATGGCAACCACCACGTATCGATGTGAGAAAAGCTTGGTCGAGGATTTGAACTTAGATAATAAGACGGCTGAAGTATAATAGTTGTATAAACGTTCGTAGATTTTACCCTATCCCTATGGTACACTGAAATACTAGGCGATCATATTATATAGCAGACTCTTCGTAGCAGTTTATTAGACTAGGATATTTTATTTTACATCTTTGACGAGAGCTCCGCAAGAAGACGTGTGCCGGGCCACGTCGCGATGGGGGCTTAAGTATCTGTTTGGCAAATACTCCATCATACGTCGGCTGTCGGATGATATATTACGAAAAATGATAAGAATGTTTATGGCCAAGTCAATCATGCCAAGCTTATTAGAGAGTCGGAGGGAAATGTAGGTGTCTTTTATGAATCCCTTTGGGGGAGGGGGCTCTTCTATCCCTAACTCCTGAAACGAGGGGGGGGGGGGGTAGCGATCGTTTGTTGTGACGTGTTTGCTTCAAAGTCTGATAAAAGTTTTGAAATGTTGTACCTCGAATATATACCCCATTTCCTTTGAATATTAAATTTAGAAGCGTTTTAAAATCCATAAATATTCTCCGCTTCGAAATGCGCGTTAGCTCGGTCGTAAACGTCTATTGGGAAGGTTCAATTTTGTCAGGAATCAAATTCCGTTTGCGACATTAAAAATTATATTCGTTTATTAATATGATATAATTTTAACTCGAATTTATGTAAATATTGTTTTAGACTGGTGAGGGTTGAATAGGCCTATATATATTAAATTGGTCTACCGCGTCTTTGACAAATTAGCGATTTAAAATGGCATCGGTTTAACACTCTTTTACGTAATCTAATTATTCGGCGCTGAATGGGACGAAGTTCCGCGGTACGCGAGGTTCGAGAGAAAGAGCTGTATGGAAAATAATTAGGGTTGCGCTTTAACTAATCAGCTATATGCTAATTGCTTCGATTCGTCGTCCGTGTCTCTCAACGAAAGCCCAGCGGGCAGGGGTGATTCCACCAGGGAATCGAGACTTGGCACCCACTTTTGAATTAACACAGCGCCACCGTAATTCGCAATAGGGCGAAATGGAGCCGCGCACGTGTACTCGCTGCTTATAATTGGTGAGAGAGTCCTAATAAAATATATACGGGTATATATATGGAAGTTTGGGATGCCGGAGCCGAGTGTTAATCGAAATCGGGTTCCCTGGCTATTATTATTTCTCGGAAAGATTGGAGCCTTCTATATTACCCGTCGGCGTTTGTTCGCGGATGTTCTTCTTATACATGACTAGTCGTCATAGCCCCCGGGCCGAAACTAATGAGAAAGGATCCTCCCAATTCCTAACCTATTAATTTCGGGTCATTTCCTGTCGGTTGGCCGAATGTCATCACCCATTGCTGGGCAAACAAAGAAACCCTGTTTCAAGGCGATATGGGAGAGAGGAGCCAGTTGGACTAACACACTCACTCTCTCCTCTTTCTATCCTTTTCGTATAGAAAGATATAGATACACTTTTCTACCGAAATTCTCTCACCCCGTTTCCAAACTATACTAGGGCCCAGTGTCAGCGTTCAATTTGGACAAAGGTCGACCCTACAGTTTACTCTGATCCGGCACTTTCAGTCTCGCTTATGGGATAACTATTGATTTGATTCTAGTTTTAGGTTGAAGTCGAAATATTCCTGATTGCTCCGAGCGGGAGGAAAGAGGAGGAGAGAGAGAGCGAGCGAGAGGGGAAATGAAAATTCCGGGTGACGTTTCCGGTGTAGACGCGCTGACATCCACCAAACGTAACGTTTGCTCAGTCTAAAAATAACGATTAACGTTTAGATAAAAAAATGTGAAAGTTAGTTTTCGACGGAAAGGTTTTATTGAGTTACGACGGGAACGGAAAATAAGATAACTTCCGTTCCGCAGAGGGGCCCTTCTTCTACAGCGAAGGCGTTGCACGTTTCGCTTGTCAACTAAGGAATGAGTCTTTCGTTTTCTTGTTGGTATTTCTTTACTATATTACCGTCTTTAAGACTGAGACCGATAGATGGGAAAAATGTCCTTTTTTTATCGTTGGTTTTGTTCATAATTTATGGAATTTATTATCAAATGTATTTCGTATTCTATTTAGTTTCAGAAAGTTCTCAGGGTCTACGGTAAATTTAGTTTACCGGTTTGATGTATTGAAAATTGCAAGTACGTAAATAAAAAGACGCGGATTAAGAGCCTATCTTTGTTCATTTTTAAATTTATAATTTAATAATATAATTAAATGTCAAAATATAATATGCCAGACGACATTGTGTGTTTATACCCAGTACAAAATTCCCTCAAACATTATGGTGAATTTCATTTTGCGAATGCTACCTCAAATCTTCGTCACGCTTGACTTAGTGACGTCACAGCTCCTAAACGGTAAGTTCGAGCATGTTTTCTTAAGAACCTTTTGGAGGTACGTTTTGAAATGTCGATATCATTAACGGTTATTGATAGAGTTCATAGAATCGCTGAAAGGCTGAGCTGTATTCACTTTTATTTGTGTCTATAGGAGTTAATTTAAAGGCAGCTATAACTTTTTATACGTATCAAAGGTCGGTTCTTGGAGGCCTTAACATTGAAATACTTTAAGATAAATTATTTAATGTTGCGTCGTTCTAGCTATACTATGGGCAGAGGTTTTATTTTACTTATATATATTAACCTGTTAATTATATTGAGATTTAAATCTATAACATTTCTTATAACTCATAATCACTTAGTTGCCTTCGGTACTTGCTCAATTCAAGAATTTGTCTACACAAGGAGAAAAATATATTTTTACTTATCTTTCTCCTAAGTTTCTGTACCCTTGCATTTAAAAAAGTGTGCTTTATTTTTGGCTAAATTGTAAATTTGGTAATACCATTCGTTTGCTCAGCCTATTCACGATCAGGAAGGAAATTATATAGAAATATAAATGAGACTGGAAGCACGATTAGATTGTGGTGAGATAATGTACGAGTTAGAAGGCTGCCATGAGAGTGGAATCACCAGTATTCTTAGTGGGAGCACGCCAACTATTTAAAAAAAATTCAAGTTTTAATTTTTTTTAATAGATGGCGCATTCCTGCGTGGATTAGTAGCGATTCCGCTCTCATGGCAGCCTTCTAGCTTGCCCGTTTTCCTTGAGATTACCGAATTGTGGTGAGATGTACGAGTTAGAAGGCTGCCATGAGAGTTGAATCGCCAGTATTCTTTGTGGGAGCTCGCCATCTATTTTTTTTTTTAAGTTTTTTTTAATAGATGGCGTATTCCTGCTTGGATAAGTAGCGATCTCACTCTCATGGCAGCCTTATGGCTTGCCCGTTTTCTTTGAGATTACCGGATAGCGCAGTGGTTCTAGTCTCATTTCTATTTCTATGAGAAATTATCGCATAAATGTTTGCCTTTCAGATTACACAGAGCTGCCTAGTGGCCAACGCGAGAAACTCATTTACTGCTAGTATATTTTCTACTTAGAGGACTTCTTGTGTTTTATAATAGCAGTTTGTTGGTTTAGCATAAGAAAATCCAAATGCCAAGGAACCTTTTTCGTTGGCCGATAAGTGACTCTAAATAATCTATTAAAGATATAATGACAACTAAGGAGCGTTTTGATGTATACACAATGAAACATTTTGATGTGTAAAAGTGTAAACAATGAAACATTTTGATGTGTAAAAGTGTAAACAATGAAACATTTTGATGTGTAAAAGTGCAAACAATGAAACATTTTGATGTGTAAAAGTGTAAACAATGAAACATTTTGATGTGTAAAAGTGTAAACAATGAAACATTTTGATGTTTTATCAATAACTAATTTTTGCATTTTTATGCTGTTAAACCGATGCTCCGCACCATTTCAGGCTCCATCTTGATATTAGGTATAAAGTGCCATCTCATGAAAGAAATACCAAAAATTATTCATATTCTAAATACATATTATGTATTATGTTTTTATCAATTAATAAAGACTTACTTCTAATATAACAGTAGACTTTAATAATGCAAATAATGATATTACAAATCCTATATCATTTGATTGAATGGGACATACTAATTTTCGAAAGCAAACTCTTTTTGCAAACTTTGCGCAAGTTTTGATATTTTCAGAAATAGCCAATAGTTTGCAAATCAAATACTAATTTGCGCAAGATTTTTGCAAAATTTTATCAGATATTGATAATTTCAATTCTATTTACCTCAGATATCATAGTTTGCAAAAATATACTATTTTGCGCAAGGTTTTTGCAAACTTTTAACGATTATTGGTGTTTTCAATTATATATACCTCAGATATCATAGTTTGCAAAAACCTTGCGCAAAATAGTATATTTTTCCAAACTATGATATCCGTGGTAATTAGAATTGAAAATTTCAATATCGTTGACAAGTGTGCAAAAACCTTGCGCAAAATAGTGCGTCAACGATCGGCTTAACAGACATCCATTATTCGATTTGTTCAGCGCGAAGCTTTTACAATCCGCTATCAACATTACTCGCAACGACAGAATGTCTATCTCTTTTTCGCATGTTCGATTTGTACCCGCGTTTTCTATTTCCAAGAACGCTTCGGTTCGGGTTTTTTCGGAAACACTCCACGGAGTTGCATTTTGTAAAACCCTAGTAGAGCCAGATACGTACAAAGGGGGTACAATATTAAAGAACCAGTTTTGAAAGTCCCTAGCTTGACCGTTTACAATGAGGTTTGCAAATATCCTTGAAAAATGTACATTTTGACAATGGACTAGTAAAATTAGCTGGCCGGGGCGGAAATTGGTCTCTAATATATTTAAAGAAAGAAGCGCCTAAATATTCGTTACAATGTACTGATGTGGCCTCATTTTGTTCTCTGTGTTACTTAGTGCTATTAATACTTGGCGCAGGTGGGTTTAATTGAGAGCGAACCAGAGATGTGTCCCGTCCTTGAGCTTGAGTAAGGGTGGGATGAACTGTCACACCGATACGGTATGGAGTAGCTGGTGTATGTTTCAAATTGAACTAAAACGACAAATTACCTTCACGTTTGATAATTTGACCTTCAAACCATGGCCTAATAAATATTCTTTCACGACCCCATAAACAAATGATGACGCCTCACATTCAATTTAGTTTCAGGCTTTCATTTTCTAGAGTGGAAAGGCTTTGCCTAAGACTTTTAAAATGTTATTCAACAGAAGATCCTCCTAAGAAGGAAAGATATCATCTTGGAATGGAGATATTAACACTGCCCTTTTGTTATGGGTATTTTTTTATTTATACCTAATTAAATATTTTACATCAAAATTATCATCACCGTTATTAATTTAATTGCAATCCATTTTAAACCGTTAAGCGTCTGTTATCGTAGAAACAATTAGCCCATAAAAGTATATTTTTTCCTTCGTTCTAGGTTCACTGACTCTACACTTTTAAAACTTTCTAGTCTTCTAGAAAACTTATTATTTCTTGTACTGTAACACATGTTACGGGATTTTTTAACAATAGGTACTTTGTTTTTTTTTTATTTTTTTATTTGTCAAGGATTACAGTATTGCAAAAAGTTTTAACCGCTAGTTATTATTTAAAAAGATATGATCAATGTTAAATTGTTACTTGCCAGCAATCTTTACAACGGAAAATATGACATATTTCAAGATTTGTGTACGTGTTGGATGACGAGGACCAAGGGGTGATTATTCCTCGTTTCGGTTTGTCTCTCCGTCAGAAAATCGAGAGCTCCTCTAGTCGCAGTCGCGTGTGACGTAGTTGGATCCCTTCTTCGAAGCGCCTACGTTCTAGACACAATAATGAGGCGTCTTACAATCTCAAAACCATGTATAAACTATGTCTGTCATTTTAAAAACTTTAATCGTTTTTATAAGAATTTAGGACTATAAGGGAACTTATGGCACACCGTTCAGGACTAAATTCAACCAAAAATATTTATATATTTTTTGTAAATATAAAGGTGTTTTTAAAATATAAAGGCGTTTTTGAAATATAAATTACTTTTCAAAATATAAGGCGAATTCGTCTAAGACATTCGAGGCCAGTTTAAGAAATGTACTACCTACCTGGAAGGTACAAACGGACTATAGTAACACTGGAAGGTACAAACGCACTATAGTAACACATACCTCACAGGCAGTGGCGTAGACAAGGGGGATTTCCGTGTCATCGCCCCCATTAGGCCTACGTTTGACTGTACTAAATTGTCACCCCTCCTCGACCCCCTTTGACGAATTTCTGACTACGCCACTGCTTACAGCCTACAATGATAGTTTTTTGTTTATTTCCTGCAACTATGTAGTAGGAGACAGCAAATAAACCAAAACTTTCTCCTACAATGCAGGAAAAATGGAGTACACCCTAAATCATTTCTCCTAAGCATACCAATGGAAAAAGGACAAAACCAGAGACCCTATATTTTAAAAACACTTTTATATTTTAAAAACACTTTTATATTTTAAAAGTGCTTTATATTTTAAAAATGACTTTATATTTTTAAAACAGCTTTATATTTAAAAAAATACCCCCATTTTTACAAAAAAATCTCTATTTTTTTATTGAGTTTTGTCCTGAACAGCGTGCCATAGGAACTCTTATTTATTTACATCTAAATAATCCAAAGTTTATATTTTCAAAAAAACACTTTAATATAGACTAAATCCAAAAATAGTTCTCAAGTACAGAAATGTAAAATGATAAAACACCTTTCAATTAAATTATTAATACTAGTTAAGTGACACCTTTCAATATATTAACGCTTTTAATATTTTATATATTCAGTAACTATATAACGTAATGTGATACCTTTATTATATAAAATTATAGATTTTTACTTTTAAGTATTTTAAAGTATATTAATTATACATATTCAAAATTTACATTAACAATCAACTAGAACTTTAATTACCAATTTTATAATATAACACCTTAAATTTAAAATTTTAACATTAACAGAAATCTATACATTCCTGTTACTTTAGTCAATTTTAAATTTGTACATATTTAAACTTTAAATAACACGCTACTAATACTTTATCACTTTCTTAATACTATATTTCATTTCTTGTGTTTTTTTGAAGGAATGGCAGTGGGTATTCAGAGCCTCTTTGTATTGGGTTCATCAATTCTACTCTCAGATCTCTTGGATAATCTTCTTCATAGAAATGTTCTGAGCAAATCCTTGCATATTTCACATTTATTTTGTCTTGGGAACGTCCGCAAGCGGTTATCCATTTTTGCCTTATAGTTATTTGAGATGGGAATAGATGGTATGACAAATTCTTCTTTCGGGTGACAATTGAGGAATTATTGCACCTGAGAACCTAGCATTTTAATCCGTGCATTACTGTATTATGTTGAGTTCATGACAACTTGACAAGCCTTTATTAACAAAATTCAAAATAACCGCCTTTAAAATATTAAAAGTTAAGCCTCGGCTATAAAATTCATGGTTTAAAATAGTCAAAAATACTATTATTATATAACTATACCATTTAACACTAGTAAAAATGTAATACTATAATGGATCTAATTTATGGGTAAACGATTAATGCTTACCTGATTTTTAATCCACAAAGGAATTTTATAAAAAGGCGGACGCGGGCTGCCGGCCGAAGAGGACTGTTTACAGTTAGCTCTCCCGCTCAGAGGTGGGCAAAAATAGTGAGCACTCGTTTTTGAAAATCCTGCAGTAATGAGCGAGCGCTTCAAATTCGAATTCTAGCTGCTCTTGTTCAGCGAGAGGGCTAAATTGAGCAGCCTCTGGGCGAGCGCCGAATAGTTCGCTCCGGCGTTGATGGCTGACGGCGCGCTGAGGGAGATTCCCCCCTCGACGGGTTAGTTCCCTCACTTTTAAGCGCTCACCGCGCGCTGAGCGAGATCTCCCGATCGTCGGAATAGCCCCCTCACTTTTAAGCGACGCGTTAGTACCCTCAGTAGAAAGCGCTGACGCAGCGTTGAGGGAAAATTACCGAGAGAAGGAATAGTTCGCTCAGATTTGAGCGCTAGCTACGAGCGGATTTTGATCACGGTGAGCGACGGTAAAGTTCGTTTACGCAAATCGCTCACAGCGCGGCGAGAAAAAATTTCAAAAATCAAACATTAAACTATTACTCGGCTATGGGTTTATTATTTACTTTTTTTATTAATAAAATGAAGGGTACTCTAAACGTCGGGAGTTAATGATATCTCCGATTGAATAAAATTCAAAGGTTCTTCCGAATTTATCCAACGATAAACTAGACTGCAAATATTCCGTTTAGTGTTAAAAGAGCTTTATTAAATATTAAAAGCCACAAATTATAACAATAAGCGCTAGTATACATTCTTTTGGTCTTGACAAACTCGGCAGGTGAAATGGGCTACGCGGTACGCGTTTCTTCATTTTTAGGGGATTGTGGCTCGCGCTACTTTAAAGGAAAATATTAGCGCGCTCTCAACTTAAATTAATGATCGGTACCATAAAAACAAGTGGACATTTACTAACCCCTAATCCAACTCATTTGTAAATCTCCAGAATTTAATAGACAGTTTTAGCAACTACCTACAGGGGCGGTGCCAGAAGATTCTTAGGTGTAGGCTAATAATGTTTATCATTTGTGGGCCCCCTGTTCCTCAATATTGGACTTAAAATTAAATTTTGCAAATTCAGGTAATTTATTTATTATTTGATATTAGTGCGGTTTTTAAAATTTTACAGTATTAACTATCATCACATATTTTATTTGAATTTAAAAATCGACTTGATGTGGCCCCGTCAGATCGATTTGTGGGCCCCTATTTGAACACAAAAGTAGGCTATAGCTCGGGTTGCCTACCCCTAACGCCGCTCCTGACTACCTACACCGGGATTTTATTCACAGTGAACGACGACAGAGTTCGTTTACGGTAAATCGCGAAGAGCAAACATTTCAAAAATTAAACTTCACATTTGACGGTATGAACAAGTTAATAATAAGATTATTTTTAATGTATATGTAAAATATAATACAATATCTTTGCATATAACCATCTTCGATTTTGTCCATTGTTTATGACATCGACAAAAATAACCATATCATCAAATGATCAAGCTAATTGCGAAGATTCACGGTTTTTAAATAATAATTTTTTTCAGAAAAAAAGGGAGGGGTTGGAATTAATATAATGGCCAGCCTGTGCCAATATTAAAACTGTTTTAGTTCCAAATTGAGGTAACTCGATTTACGCGAATTTTCTTTTTTGCCGTTTTTCAAACTTCCTTTACACTAAAAATATAAATATTACAAATAGCGGCCAATGTATAGTTACAAAGTTATCGATTATTTTCCATTTTTAAAAAGCATTACGTTATAATTTTTTTTCCAATTTAAATAATATTTTTTAGATACCTGGTTTTGAAACTAATAGCGTTCCTTTCGTTTTTATTTCACACCGAATTTTAGAAATAATAAAAATGTTTGAATAATTCTAATGTCTAGTTTGTGCGGGTAACAAAAATCAACAGTGAAGAAGCTGTCAACGATCACCGTCAATCTCAGCATGTGGGGAGTGGGGACCCGCTGGCTGCCGGTGAGTATGAACAAGGAATAAGGGGGGTGGCATTACCAAGGTAACCTATTTAAAGTTACAATAGACAGTAGGCTATAATCACTATGCTGTAAACATCTGTGTCGCGCGAAAGCGATCCAAATGTAACGACTGACGATTACGATAAAAATTACATCATTCTTCCGAACTTCAAAAGGGCGTTATTTTATTTCTGGGGGGGGGGGGGGATTTCTATTTGAACTTGTAATAACTTACACACAAATATTTTCTTTACATTTTTCTGTTTTTATATACAATATTGGAAGTATTTCAATATTTATTTAAATCTTCGCTCTTGCTTGATACCTACAAAGATTCTCAAAAAAAATTGTGTGGATCGTGTCATTTTCGCCTAATTTGGTTTGCACATGTTTCTTAACAATGAAACGAAACCAAAATTAGTTACAGACATACGCCAAACGAGGAGGCAATGAACACCGCTAATGCCCCACAATGGAACATTTTGAAAAAAAAAGGATCCACCGTGGAACTTCGTATGTCATTAGAAAGTGTTCATCTTGTAAAATACGGAACAATTAAAACAGCGAATATATTTTAGTTTCAATAGTTCAGCATTTTAGAATCACACAGTCTAATGGTCTTTAGACCAAACGAAGGTGGTCCTGAAAAGGACCGTTTTGGTTTTAGCCAATTATTTGGCTTCTTCTGGTTTTTGAATTTTTGAGACCTTTACGCAAGAACAACCAGCTACAGCCACTTAGGGGGCTTTGTTGGCATTGTCCAACTGCTCCTTATACAACTGGAGTTCAAATTCCATTGCCCCGTTCTTTAACTTGGCATTCATCAGCTCGTCTGGCCTTTGGGCGAGTTCTTGTTCGTTACAGAAAATATCAAAATATTTTTCTGTAAATCGTCCTAAGAAATAAAAAAACAAAAATTATCAATAATTAGTAACAATAATAATAACTATATGTAAAACTAAGTTGCTGTATTTACGTTTTAGCGATCGGCTTTCAACTTGAAGCTTGAAAAGAGGGGGGGGGGGGGGGGGTGGAACCTCAACCCCTTTCCAAACTATCCCAATCGTTTCAATTTTGGGACCCGCAGGTGGAGTCCAGACACGAAGGCGTCTCTTTCGGCATCTTAACGAAAAGGCAAAGGTTGACCACTCATAGGAAACGTCTCTTAGTCGCAGCGGGACATGACTAACCAAATATTTCCCCGAAATAGGCATTCACTCGCTAATTTAGGCTTGACTTATAATATACATATATAAATATACTTTTCGCTAAACTGAACTCCCCCTAAAAATGAGTCGTATAGCTTCATAGATAGACTAGATCAAAACTAGCCCTTCTGAAACCGAAATAAGTATATAGGAAAACGGAGAAAACCATGTATATTCGGGCCGCGTCTACGGAACGTTAGCTCCAAAGTATATTTTTCTGGACTACGGATAGACTAACATGAAAACGTTAATCAATAAAAATAAAAATACTACGTAATATCATAAATCCATAATTTAATGGAAATAATTCACTAAAAGCTATTTACAGAGTGACGTCATCACGGTAAAAAATCGCCCCTAGCGAGATGCTGATAAACGGCACGTCATACACGAGAAGCCCTCTATACAGGGTCTTTTTTTTTGCTCGGAAAAGTGTTTTTTTTTCAAAAACTATTTATAGTACCGATTTCAAATTTGGAAGGTCAATTCTCTATACCGGGGGACATCAGTTTGAGAAATTTGAGCGTTTTCGGTAATGTTTTTCACCAATTTTGAAAAATTATTTTTCGACCACTAGGTGCGAGATAAAAAATTTCTATTATAAAGTTGTAGGCCGTCATCGAAAACCCTTAAAAATTGTTCACTCGACGAAAAACAACTTATTTATCAGTGAAACTTCGAGCTTGAAAAATTTACAAGTTGGTGAAGCCAAATTACGATTGTTTGAAACGATAATTGAAAAGGGAACAAGTCTAATACAAACGTAGTAGAGTTTTCACACTTGAAAAAATGTACACGTTTGGTTTTTAAATGCAGATATTTTATTCACATAAATTTTTACAAAACATTTTCAATAATATCACCATTGGCTGCAACACAGGTTTGTGCGCGGACAATTAAGTTCTCAAACGCTTTCTCTACCATTTCTGGTGTGACGTCTCGGCAAGCACTGATTATTCGTCTAATGAGTTCCTCCCTAGTTTCAATGGGCATGGCGTATACCTTTGCTTTAACGAATCCCCAGAGAAAATAATCCAGCGGTGTTAGGTCAGGTGACCTTGCTGGCCAATGCACTGGACCATTTCTCCCTATCCACCTTTCAGGAAACTCGTTGTTGAGGTGCTCAGTTACTTGCCGGGAAAAATGCGGAGGGGCGCCATCTTGCTGAAACCACAACTGACGTCTTTCAGCCAATGGAAGGTCGTCGATTGCGTCACTCAGTTCGTTCTGTAGAAAATGTAAATACCTTTGGCCGTTGAGGTTCGTCGGCAGGAAAAAGGGACCAAACAAACGGTTTCCAACAAGTCCAACCCAAACATTGACCCGTTCAAATTGAACCTGGTGATGATATTCAAAACCCCAATGTGGGTTGATGTCAGACCAAAGATGGCTGTTTTGATGATTAAAGGGCCCATCTCTAGAAAATGACGCTTCGTCGGAGAACAAAACATGGCGCAAAAATTGTCTATCTTCTTGGACAGCATTTAGTAACCAGTTGCTAAATTCATAACGTCTTTGATGGTCTCCGTCAATTAGTCCTTGGTGGAGCGTAGCTCTGTATGGGTGATAGCGATTCTTATGAAGAATTTTCCACACACGATTTGCAGAACAACCCAAATCAGCAGCGGCTTTAGCGCAACTGTGACGAGGATATGCCACAAAGTACGCGAGTACATTGTTCTCGAAGTCTAAATCCGGTTGACCCAATCCGCGAAACCTAGGTTGCAAGTTACCAAATTGATTGAAATCGTGAATTGCTCGTCTTACTGTATTTACAGATGGTGCTCCATTTGGATGTCTTTCTGCGAAGATTTCAGTCACTCTTCTAAGGTTTTGCGCTGCTTCTCCATAGTAAATGGCAACTATCTCGGTACGCTCAGCTACTGAATAACGAGGCATAGTTCGGAATATTATCAAACACTGATAATAATCTCCCAAAGTTTTCCTTTAAATACCCAATGCATGTTTAGGATTGACCTATAGCCTCGTGTTTTTTAAATCCGGTCGTTTTTTTAACCAAAGTTTCAACTGGATTAGGTAATTCGGTTTCAATTATCGTTTCAAACAATCGTAATTTGGCTTCACCAACTTGTAAATTTTTCAAGCTCGAATTTTCACTGATAAATAAATTGTTTTTCGTCGAGTGAACAATTTTTAAGGGTTTTCGATGACGGCCTACAACTTTATAATAGAAATTTTTTATCTCGCACCTAGTGGTCGAAAAATAATTTTTCAAAATTGGTGAAAAACATTACCGAAAACGCTCAAATTTCTCAAACTGATGTCCCCCGGTATAGAGAATTGACCTTCCAAATTTGAAATCGGTACTATAAATAGTTTTTGAAAAAAAAACACTTTTCCGAGCAAAAAAAAAGACCCTGTATAGAGTGTCTCTTGTGGCTAGTTATCAGTAAACGTTTTGCATATAAAGAATAAGACGTGTCATACTTATGTAACAATATTATTAACTAATGGTATTATTAGCTATTTTTACTACATTTATTTACAATATTTATTTATTCTGTGTTACTATTTACTAAGTTGCGACTAATCGGGCCGATTAGATATTATTGAACCTTGGAATCTATAGCCGACATATTCAGACATTAGAATAATATTAGTTAATTCAAAAGCATTGAATTGGCGGCTTGGCCCGATTCATAAAATCCTATTTGGCTCTGCAAACCTTTTTTCCCACTTTGGGCTTTTTTTTTTCAACACTGCCCATTCCAGACAGCAAGGGCGCCACTTACTCGTTACTGCACCTGACAAAAATATTAAAATAGGGGGACAGTCGATGGAGGGTTTTTTCTATTTAGCATCGAACCCATTTTCTTCATTCTCGCAGTTTTCAATTTCAACAATAGCGTGTACTTCTTAACGTCATATGACGGGGGGTCAACGCCAGAATTCCGAACTGACGCCAATGAGTCGCCCCTCCCTTGGGTCTTAGCCAATGCTAGGGCAATTTCGAAGTTTCCTATACTTATACCTCGCTTCGTAATCCTTTCTACAATAATAGTATAAATAGTAGGTTCCTTTCTCATTTCGTTACAGTTTCTTGTCGACTTTTCTCAAGTCTGCGTCTTTCGATTCGTATTTCGGTCCTTCCTTAGTTTAATTTTTTCGTGTTTTTTGCTTTAGCTGTTCATAATTTTTCTCGCCTTCGAAGTTTAATTTTTTCGAGTCCATAGTTTTGGAGTTATAGTACTTCGACTGTGGCTTGAGTTTTTTTATTCAGTTTCAGGCTTTAAGTTCGCTTCCGTATTTTACAAGATGAACACTTTCTAATGACATACGAAGTTCCACGGTGGATCCTTTTTTTTTCAAAATGTTCCATTGTGGGGCATTAGCGGTGTTCATTGCCTCCTCGTTTGGCGTATGTCTGTAACTAATTTTGGTTTCGTTTCATTGTTAAGAAACATATGCATACCAAATTAGGCGAAAATGACACGATCCACACAATTTTTTTTGAGAATCTTTGTAGGTATCAATTATTGAAATACTTCCAATATTGTATATAAAGTGTAACATCGTAAGCAATAAAAACAGAAAAATGTAAAGAAAATATTTGTGTGTAAGTTATTACAAGTTCAAATAGAAATCCCCCCCCCCCCCCAGAAATAAAATAACGCCCTTTTGAAGTTCGGAAGAATGATGTAATTTTTATCGTAATCGTCAGTCGTTACATTTGGATCGCTTTCGCGCGACACAGATGTTTACAGCATAGTGATTATAGCCTACTGTCTATTGTAACTTTAAATAGGTTACCTTGGTAATGCCACCCCCCTTATTCCTTGTTCATACTCACCGGCAGCCAGCGGGTCCCCACTCCCCACATGCTGAGCTTGACGGTGATCGTTGACAGCTTCTTCACTGTTGATTTTTGTTACCCGCACAAACTAGACATTAGAATTATTCAAACATTTTTATTATTTCTAAAATTCGGTGTGAAATAAAAACGAAAAGAACGCTATTAGTTTCAAAACCAGGTATCTAAAAAATATTATTTAAATTGGAAAAAAAATTATAACGTAATGCTTTTTAAAAATGGAAAATAATCGATAACTTTGTAACTATACATTGGCCGCTATTTGTAATATTTATATTTTTAGTGTAAAGGAAGTTTGAAAAACGGCAAAAAAGAAAATTCGCGTAAATCGAGTTACCTCAATTTGGAACTAAAACAGTTTTAATATTGGCACAGGCTGGCCATTATATTAATTCCAACCCCTCCCTTTTTTTCTGAAAAAAATTATTATTTAAAAACCGTGAATCTTCGCAATTAGCTTGATCATTTGATGATATGGTTATTTTGGTCGATGTCATAAACAATGGACAAAATCGAAGATGGTTATATGCAAAGATATTGTATTATATTTTACATATACATTAAAAATAATCTTATTATTAACTTGTTCATACCGTCAAATGTGAAGTTTAATTTTTGAAATGTTTGCTCTTCGCGATTTACCGTAAACGAACTCTGTCGTCGTTCACTGTGAATAAAATCCCGGTGTAGGTAGTCAGGAGCGGCGTTAGGGGTAGGCAACCCGAGCTATAGCCTACTTTTGTGTTCAAATAGGGGCCCACAAATCGATCTGACGGGGCCACATCAAGTCGATTTTTAAATTCAAATAAAATATGTGATGATAGTTAATACTGTAAAATTTTAAAAACCGCACTAATATCAAATAATAAATAAATTACCTGAATTTGCAAAATTTAATTTTAAGTCCAATATTGAGGAACAGGGGGCCCACAAATGATAAACATTATTAGCCTACACCTAAGAATCTTCTGGCACCGCCCCTGTAGGTAGTTGCTAAAACTGTCTATTAAATTCTGGAGATTTACAAATGAGTTGGATTAGGGGTTAGTAAATGTCCACTTGTTTTTATGGTACCGATCATTAATTTAAGTTGAGAGCGCGCTAATATTTTCCTTTAAAGTAGCGCGAGCCACAATCCCCTAAAAATGAAGAAACGCGTACCGCGTAGCCCATTTCACCTGCCAAGTTTGTCAAGACCAAAAGAATGTATACTAGCGCTTATTGTTATAATTTGTGGCTTTTAATATTTAATAAAGCTCTTTAAACACTAAACGGAATATTTGCAGTCTAGTTTATCGTTGGATAAATTCGGAAGAACCTTTGAATTTTATTCAATCGGAGATATCATTAACTCCCGACGTTTAGAGTACCCTTCATTTTATTAATAAAAAAAGTAAATAATAAACCCATAGCCGAGTAATAGTTTAATGTTTGATTTTTGAAATTTTTTCTCGCCGCGCTGTGAGCGATTTGCGTAAACGAACTTTACCGTCGCTCACCATGATCAAAATCCGCTCGTAGCTAGCGCTCAAATCTGAGCGAACTATTCCTTCTCTCGGTAATTTTCCCTCAACGCTGCGTCAGCGCTTTCTACTGAGGGTACTAACGCGTCGCTTAAAAGTGAGGGGGCTATTCCGACGATCGGGAGATCTCGCTCAGCGCGCGGTGAGCGCTTAAAAGTGAGGGAACTAACCCGTCGAGGGGAGAATCTCCCTCAGCGCGCCGTCAGCCATCAACGCCGGAGCGAACTATTCGGCGCTCGCCCAGAGGCTTCTCAATTAGAGATAGAGAAAATAAACTCGTTTGCCTTGAGTACTCGCTCACTTGAGCAAGCCGTGTTTAAAACTCTATATGCTCATTTTTCCGAACGCTCGCAACTTTTTGCCCACCTCCCGCTCGGCTGTCTTCCCACCGCGGAGTTTCTGAGTTCACGGCCAACTTAGATCCACTGCTACTCGCACTAGTGCGAGTAGCAGTGGATCTAAGTTGGCCGTGCTGAGTTACACGACGCCTGTTTATTTTCGTTGTAGATCGTTCGCTGGGATCCAGCTACGTCACACACCGGGAAAAAACCGTGTTTTCCCCCCGTTTTTTTCTCAGCAGATATCTCTATTCCCGACCCCGCGTTATACGCTAACCTTATAATACACAGTATTTTTACCAATATTACCTTGGACGAGGACGATTCTTTATATTCCTAGATTTTAATACTTTTTGGATAACGTAGGACTGATGACGAAAAAGAAAAAGGCTTAAATTCAAAACAGTACTAACCTTTAAGGGTCGGAATTTTCCCCGTATTTCAACGCATTTTAGGTTTTTTTTAACTATACTATGTCATATTATATGTCTTCTGTGTGCATGTGACTGGAGGTTAATTGGTTCAATTTAATCTAAGAGTGATTATATGGTTAGTTTTGTATGTTTGAGATTGCCGCTTCATGGATCAGACCGCAATGCAATCCCTTATCTTTCCACAATATTTATAAGCACCTGATTTTGGAACAGAGAGAAAATCTCAGTTGTTGAGTTAGACCTGCATTTTGATCACTATTAAGAATAAGATGTATCTAGGATACTTTTTGATATTTCAGTGGCTGTGCTGTGGCTATTAAATTAGTTAAAAGCGAAATTTTTAAAGGTTATTAATGAAGAGCTTCTAAAGAATCACAGCTGTGTAAAATATCACATACATTCGGAATCTTTAGGGTTGGTTTCAAGTAAGAATTTTTTTTTTAAATTCTCCAAATATATAATCTAGGCCACAGTAGGTTCTGGGGTATTCAAGCGTAACCCTGTAAAGATTTGAACTCTTTTAAGGGTTAATGGCCCTTAATCATTTACAAGGACATATAGTTGAATCTATTTTACAACTTTTAGGCCAAGCGAGTTAAAAGATACAATTCTTTAGTCTTAGCCAAATGAAGGGAAATTGAAAAAACCTACAAACCTAGTTAACTAGAAAGCGCTCATACGCAAGATTTCAAGTCTCATAGTAGTCCCTTGCTTCGCTCGTTAGGTCAATTAAGTACGCTTAATTATTACTTAATTTTTTTATCACTAGCACTGAGAAAAAATGTTCTGTAACAATTACAGAAAATTACTGGCAACCCCTGATGCCAGAAAACCTATGGAAATTGTACAGAATAATCTGTTTTTTCTAACTTCAGAATTTTTCTGTAAAATTTACATTTTAAAAAATATCCCTAAAAACAGACCGATTTCTGTAAATTCTACTGTTCTCATCTGTGTTTCAATTATGTATTTTTTGCAGATATATTTGTAAATTCTACAGTTTCAACCTGTGATGAAAACCTGCAAGTTTTTAAGAAAATAATGGTACATTTTACAGATTTTTTATTGAAAATAAATTCGAGGCAAACAAGGTTTATACAGGGTAGTAAAACAATTTTTCTCGACTCTCAGGTTTTTTCACTAATTCCGAGTACGCTCATAATATTTTAGCATAAGAGATATAATTTGGCTTAATAGTAAGCTCGCTTACATCATTTCCATGAATAGATACTTTAATTCCAAACTCTCATAAATTTTCCAAATTTGATTAAAATTTACCTGACATTTTTCTGATTTCTAAACATTCTTAGTTTGAACGAATCGTGGTAAAAATATGACCTGAGAGTCGGAATTAAGATATTAAATTAAAAATGCTTTTACCTAAGCACTCTAAACGCAGATATAAGAAGATGGAGTAAGTTCGGAGCTGTCAAGGATCAGATATTTATTTTAGGTTAGAGATTTTTTTGGGGAATAATTTAAAAAAATCAAGTAGGTCTATATTTTAGTTTATTTTATAAGAACTTTAATACGTTGGTAGTTATTTTTTCTGATTAAAATAGATTAGTTTTTAGTTTTACTAAAACAAAAAATCTAATATACTTCAGTTTATGAGTTTCGTGATCAAACATTTTTGGAATCCGAGTTAATTTGTGTTTCGCAACAAGTTTTTTGCAATTTTTTTTTATGCAACATAAATCATTCAAACTTATCAACTCTTGATTGATTGATCACATAAAGGAATATAAATAGTTTAAATTAATAGGTTCAAATTATAGATATAATATTATATAATATTATAATTATAAAATAATATAATATAGTTATAATATAATATAATATAATATAATATAATATAGAGGTATTTATTTTGAAATATCAGTTCTACCAACAAGGAAATTTAATCGTCGGAGGGAACAGACGTGTCGTTTTGAGCTCCACCGTTTTAATTATTTTAACGATTTTAATCGAGGCCCGCCATTTGCTTGGGGGCGTTGAACTTTTTTACAACAATAAGATAAGTAATCATAAATGTAAACAATGTATATCGAAACGAAATGAAAATTTGCTAATTGACAGCCCAAAACCTCGCGGTAACAAAAATAAACAGTCCGAGAAAGAGGTTAGTGAATCAGACAATGAATCCGATAGTGAAGATAGTATTGCTAACGAGGAACATTTCAACCTAAATGACGTAATAGGAACCCTAAATGAATTTTTTCAAGTAGACAGCTTACCTCGTGACAAGGAAAATGTAGTAGACAATATTATGACATCAATTTCTCTATTAGTGGAAACAGTATCAGAGTTACAAAAAGAAGTTAAAAGTCTTAAAGAACAAAATTCCACCATTATTAAACAAAATAGCGAAATCATTAGCCAACAGCACTCAGAGTCTAAAACCAAATTAGACTCGGACATTACTGCCGTCCTGACACAGAAAAATCGAGATTACTCAAGTACGATTAAATCAAGTAGGCAAGATAAATTCGAGAATAAAATCGAGAAAAAAACTGAAATGCAGATATCTAAAACTAAAGAGAAAGACACTAAAAAACGTTTTCAAACTGGCACTAAAAAATCCGAAAAAATTAAAACAATTGCAAAACCCGCTAAAATAACGAGAAAAAAAGTCCCTTTTTATTACCAGACTACATGTCGATACTACCGAGAAACAACTCAAAGAATATATCGAGCTCGATACGAATCTTGTATCTGTAGAATGTATTAGATTAAAAACAAGGATTAAGGGTCAGTATTCATCCTTCTATGTTACATCGAGTGAAGAAGAGTTTGAGGGAATGAGAGACCCCGGAAACTTCCCCCAAGATTGCCTTATCGCTGATTTTCGCGGACCGTTATATGACTCACAGAAATTTTATCAAAGAACAGAAGAAAGCAAAAATGGGAACGAAAAATTAGGCGACTTGGGATGTTTTAATAATGATAGTTAAAAAACCAACACTATATTACCAAAACACCAGAGGGCTTCGGACAAAAGCTACAGAATTTTTAACCAATTTTGTTGAAACAAATTATGACTTTATATGCCTTACAGAGACCTGGATTAATAATACGCACAGTAATTCTGGTTACTTCACAAACAATTTTAATATTTTTCGGTCCGATCGAACATCTCGAAATCTTGGAGGAGGATCCTTAATAGCTATTAAGGACAGCTTCAAAGCGATCAGAAGAACAGATATAGAACTTCAACATGAAGACGTATGGGTAGAAGTACGCCTAAACGGACACGAACATTTACTTCTTGGCTGCATTTATCTATCACCTAATACTCCTATATCAATATATGAAAAACTTTGCCATAATATATCAAAGCATATACTTGATTTTAAAGGAAATATAATATTATTAGGAGATTTTAAAGTTCCAGGGGTGAATTGGGACACCTGGAATTTAGACAATTGCGGTTATTACGCAAAACGCAAAGCTGAACATATTTTTAATCTTGCACACGCTAACAATTTTAAACAAATAAATTCCATAAAAAACTACAATGATAAAACTCTTGACCTAGCTTTCGTTAATCATGATAGATATAGTATTAACTATCCAAAAAATCATTCCTTAGTTCCAATTGATAAACATCATCCAATTTTTACCATCAACTTAGACTCAAACCTTATGGCCCAAGAGGGCGATGGTGAAACGAGTCGATACCTATTTAGAAGTGGAGATTACTACAAACTATATAAAATTATCAACGAAGTAAATTCGACATCAGTTTATTCATCACGGGATCTAGATTATTGTATTAGTTTTTAACCGAAAATATCCAGAGGGCGATGAGAATATGTATTCCGCAAAAACAAAAAAACTCTAAAAAAAATAAAAACAAATACCCTTACTGGTACTCACGTGAGCTAATAAAAGCGGTAAAAAATAAAGCCTACTATCGTAGAAAATATAAAAGAAATGATAATCATAATGACAGTATTAAATAAAAAATAGCTCGAAAAACTGTTAAAAGTCTGCTAAAACGTGACAGGTCTACTTATTCAAATGAAATGTGCGAAAATGTTAATGACAAAACTAAAATTAAAAAGAAAAACATTCTTCTCAAAAATGGGAATGTAATAATAGACAAAAATGAAGACATCGCATCAGAATTTAGGAAAGTTTTTTCTAATATAGCAAACGATAACTCGAAAATTTTTGAATTTTCGCCGGAAAATAATATCAGCGTGAATTAACCCATTGTATAATTACTGAAAATGATATTACAAATACAATCAAGAAAATTAAACCTAAGTTATCGTCTGGTATGGATGAAATTCCTAACTTTCTAATAAAAGGTTGTGGGAATTTGCTCTCACCAATTTTAAAATATATATTTAATTTGTCTTTAGAGCTTGGTTATTTCCCAATCGCTTGGAAACAGGCATTAGTATCCCCAATATTTAAGAAGGGTCAAGAATTTGATCCGTCCAACTATAGGCCAATATCACTTTTAAACTGTCTAGCTATGATTTTTGATATGATAATGAGCAGTAAACTGTATAACTGGTTCAAAATGAACTTACCCGGAAATCAACATGGCTTTGTGAAAGGTCGTTCTGTTGAAACGAACCTTGTAAGCAGCCAAGAATTTATTGCTAATGGAGTATCCAATATGTCCCAAGTCGATTAAATTTAAATGTAGTTCTGTACAAAATTTATAAAGTACACTTATGGACTAAAATTCACTAAAATCCGTGAAATGATGTTATTAATATTTTATCAATTTTCTCTTACGGTTTCAAGGCTAAAATTTAAGCAAAGGGGTTAAAAATATACATTTCCATCTAATAAATATGTTTATCAATTTAAGAAAAGGTGACGAAAATTAACTACAATTATTTTCAAACATTTATGAACTAAAGTAAAATATACTTTATTTTTTTATATTCGCAAAAAAATATTATCCTTGATAGGTCCCAACTTACTCCATCCCCTTTGGTTTAATATGTTTATGGTAATAAATAAGGTTTTCATTTGCCTCCGGATAAACTGATTATGTTCAGAAATTGTTTCAGTTCCTGGATGAGGATATTTTTCTACGTTTATAGTTTTATTAGCAGTTATTTTTTAGTCACCGAAAACTATCACATTACCATTAGGTTTCATAATAGGTACTAAGGGTGCAGAATATTTAAACTGTGCAATACTATAGTGAGATGCAGGCTAAGAAAGACAAAATATATAGTACAGTCGGCGCAAGGATACCTCAGACCATTTCCGGCCAGTCGACCGCGCGTAATTTAAATTTGACCACTTTACAGTCAATTTCAAATTTCGTGAGTTTCATCGTTTTCTCGCGCCATCTAGGAACCGGAATTGGAATCTATTTTTTAATTTCATGTTGTCATGAGTTTAATTACTGAATGCAGCTAAAGAAGGTTCGATAATTGAAGATCCAAATATTTTAAATAGCCCAAGAGGTTACTATAAAAAGCATGATAAAGGTTTATTGTTAACAAGTAAAGAGAAAAATATAATTTTAAACGTCTATAGCTCATTAAGACAACGTTACCCCCAAGAAAGCGTGGTAACTATTTTAAAAGAAACTGCCGATTTAACTGGTAAGACGTAGAAATAAATTTACAAAAATAAATAATTATACATACTATTTTATATTTAAGAATGATAGGAATGCCTTATCTTTTAAATTTGCTCGCCACCACAATTATGAAATTAAAAAATAAAGATTCCAATTTCGGTCTCTAGATGGCGTTAAAGACGACAAAAAGAGCAAAATTCGAATTTGACCGTAAAATGGCGAAATTCAAATTTCGCGCGGTGGAATGACCGGAAACGATCTGAGGCATCCTTGCGCCGATTGTACTATATATTTTGTCTTTCTTAGCCTGCAACTCACTATAGTTGTAGTATTTTCAGTTCCCAATCTTGGCAATTCCTTTTGAACAATGATTTGATCATTTACAAACAATTCTAGAAATATTAACTAAAAATAATATACTAAAATTAGAGTTTAAAATCCAGTTGAAGTTTATTTCTATTACCAGGAAACTTGGAATGTCTAAGGTTCCATTGGGATGGTGATACGAAAGCGCGTCGAGAAAAAGGCGGGGCTTAACTGCGTCAAGTGTAAGACGTAACACGACATTTCTAATTCATTGGCTCGAGGTTTGACGCGAATTATATTAGACATTTTATATCGATAAAAAGTTAAAACACCCTAAAAAAGTAATTTATGTTTTTCCGGAAAATTAACAACCCCAATTTAAACTATTGACCTTTTCGGGTATAACTGGAGTGGGGTAGGTACACCAATAGCCTGACGAGGGGCCACGGCCCGAAAGCTAGCGTATTTTATATTATTAAATACATATTTAAAACCACGAACTTACGGGGTAGGTACATTTGTTCGAATTTCAATCGTCCGAACGGTGGAACAAATGTTCGAATTTCATTCGTCCGAACCGCCGAAATAACAAATGTTTCAATTGTTAGAATTGGACAACTTTTTTGTTTCATTCGTCCAAATCGGTAGCATCACTTGTCCGAATTCTGTCGCTAAATTATTATTTCTTATTGCTGTTTTTTTTCGTCCGGATTTTTTTAGTGCAAGAATAAAAAATAAAAAACTTCATTGTAAATATCGTTGTTTGTTCAAGTTGTTTTTTCTTAATTGCTGCTATTTCTATTTATTTAATAATCTACTTTATATTCGTAATAATATCGATAATGGCATAAAAAACTACATTGTAAATATCGTTGTTTGTTCAAGTTGTTGGATGCTAATGATATTTATAGTTCTTTCAAAGGTTTCTTGGGTTACCATTCATCAAACTTGAGGACATTGCTGATCTTTATCTGGAAATTGTAAGTGATACGGATATAAGCATTATAATGTCTAATTAGGTTAGGTTAGGTTCACGTTAATGTTATGCGACACTTTTGAAAATTAATATACATATATATTGATTGGAATTAAAGTTTAAGAATTTGGGGAGGTAGTTTAAAGTCAATTAGTTGTCTAGGGGATGAAATTTTAACTATAATTAATTAATAAGTGTCAGCATTAACAAGATAAACAAATAGACGGAACTGGTAATGGTAAACAAATTATTTATTAATCGGCAGAAAATTAATAAAATGAAATATAAAACAACCTGTCAATAATTCGAAAGGTAAATTAAAACTAAAATCCTACAGTTACTATTTTCTTATATTAACAATATTTAAAAAAAAAACCAACCAATTCCTAATGTTCGAAAAAACGGACAAAGGATTATTCGAACAAATGAAATTCGCCAGTAAAGTTAACATAAATTGAACGACTAAATCACCAACAAAAGTTGTGATAAATTTTTACGATCCTGTTTTCCGGCATTCGGACAAATGATCATTCGGACATTTGTACCACCGTTCGGACGAATGAAATTCGAACAAATGTACCCAAATCGCCGGAGTTGGGTATAAATACAATTTTAAGAAGTGGAAAACAAAATTAAGTTTTTATATAACAAGAAATATTTCTTTACTGAAATATACTTTGCGATAATATAAAATATACCTTTCATAATAGGACCTCAAGTACACTTTGTATTTTACTTTTTATTACTATTCGTTTCGAATGAACGACTCTACATCGTTCGAATGAAATATTTAATCGCTAAAGCGGGAATAGTGAGAGAGAGAGAGAGAGAGAGAGAGAGAGAGAGAGAGAGAGAGAGAGAGAGAGAGAGAGAGAGAGAGCAAGGCGTTGACAAATGACCCTTCGCTAATTTTAAAGTCTAACATTATTTATGGCGGCATTCTGTACCTTTTAATTAAAACGACTCCCACCCAAAGTTTCGGAGAGACTTCCAGAAACTTTGAAAAGAAAAGTAATCTACAATTCTCTCCGGCGTTTATTATTCAAAGCTTTCGCCGCTTTTCAAAACGCTATATGGGCCCAATATAGCCACCACGCAATCTCACTCTCGCCCTTAGACAATCTAATTTAGGCTAGAGAAAATTAAAAGCTCGAGCTTGTTCGTGACACTTTTTAAAGCTAGTTAAGCTACCCCTATAATACCCCAAGGTTTAGTAGACCGAAATTTAGAATCATAATTAAGATATCGGGTATACCTTATCCCTTTATCATCGAGCCTGTAAGGAATTTCTGCTAAGGTCGCGAAATTGGTACCTCGTAATAGCGTTAGAAAAGAATATACAGGAACCATTTATCAGCCTTTAAGTGTCGCGAGGGTGGCTTCTCAATCGAGAATCTTGTCTCTATCTGTGTAGCAGTGTATAGCGAGGATGCCTCAATCTTTATCCGCGGGGAATAGATGGATTGTGGAAAATGTAAAGCGATGGAAGTCGACGGAGCCCACCGCGAGGGGGCGTACGTTCAAAATGCGCTAGAAAAAGGAAAGGGCTGAGAGGCGAGACCCTCCGTAAAGCGTCTTTTCAAATCAGTTTCTAGTCTAAATCTCCGAAAAAAGTCAGTTTCTCACGATTCGACAGTAATTCGTAAGAAAATAGGGCCGAGCTGCGGAGAGAGAGCTAGCTTTACATTTTTGCTGAGTTTGCTGTAGATTCTTTTCCATGAGAGTTACTTCGTAGCGTTGGCTCTCTCGTCTTACAATCTTTGCTGGTAGCAACCGTTCTCGGGTTTCTAGCCACAGTTCCCCCGAGATAGAGTGAGATGAAAAGGGGCGACGTGTACTAGCGTCTTCCAGCTTCTCCCAATCCCTAGCTCTTCAGCCTCCACGCCGCGATGGTCTTTTGAATAGGATAAGGGGGTCCGTAGGAAAGGAGGGGAGAAGATTTTTCCTTCTTAATAGCTAGCGCGTGGAGTGAAGAGGGATTTCGTAGATAGTGGGGCTTCTCCTTTTTACGTGTTCTATACTTTCGTGGCACCCGAAAGTGCGCGGCCTTTCGTTCGGTTGAAGGAGGCTATACATGGCCTATAATATTTTCGCAGTTTTTTTCCAACGGAAATAAATTCAAAAAAGCTTATGTAATAAAATACAGCTTACGGACCGAGAATCTATATTTTTTCGCTGTCCTTTCCTCCTCCTCCCGTTATAGTTCAAGATTAATCGGTAGCTCGGTCAAAGGTTGGGAGTGGATATGACGTCCACTCCGCTATCTTCCTGCCTTTATTAGTACCGTCAACTAACTCGGGCTTTAAATCAAAGGACGGCGTATAAGTAACCGGGTGTGGGCCATAGAGGAAATTCCTTTAGATTGAAAGATGAAAAGAGACCATCTCTCTTTTTTTTTCATCGGTTTCTGGGAGGATATGAATTCGGCCGTTTCGGGGAACCGCGAGGGTTTGGCGTTTTTTCTTCTTCGTACTGCACCTGTAATATTGGCCTATTTTTGGTAAGGTGCGCTTTGATACGTCCAGGGACGCTAGAGTTCGGTCCCATTGATTGGTTCTTTTCCCCCCATCTAGATGGTTTTACATTTTTCGTCTTCTTAAGACAGTTTGTCCAGACAATTTTTTGTCTTTTTCCCAGGAAAGCAAAATATAAAATCGTTGAGTATGAGTTTCAAGCGAAGACTGATTGGTCAGTATTTTTCATTCGCGTTGCATTAAACAACTTAAAGACGAAAAGATGGCATTGATTACACATGATACATGATGGTATATACAATTAAATAGAATTATCTGATATTGCTTTAATTAACCTTTTGCAATTAATTCCAAATAAATTAATCAGTTCCTTTATCCATTCACGGATTAAAATGAACGATGTTTCTTCCATAAAGTAACATATTTTGAATTTTTATTATTAAAGCTCTAGTCGCCTTAGATTTGTGTTTTTTTTAACGGTAAGGTTTATGTATGTTCAGCGTTTTGCACTAATAGGAATTTATTTTAGCAGGAAGATTAGGCCGTTGGAACGAAAACAAAAATGGGCTCGCGCGGGCGAGAGTGGGGGTCTTCTTCGCCGTTCCTTTGATTAATTGGCGACGTTTCCCCTGCAGTGTTTAACCCTCTTTTATGAGATACGATCAAAACTCCCCCGTTGTGATTTAGAGGCGCCGTCAGGGAAAAGAAAGCTTTTCGATAGATCGGGGCGCTTCCAAGGCAGCGGCCTCCGCGGATGGACGGAAAAAGAAGAAGCAATATCCCGTCGAAGAATTCCGGATCCCGAAAGCTCTATAAAACGGCTTCAGACAAGCATCTTATAAACAATAAAAAAATATATCTAAGGAATAATAGCGTCGGCAGATCATTCGGGACCCACTTCCTGTTGGCGGACCTGGATATGAGTAGGTTTCGGAGGCAAGAAATATTACGCCGAGATACAAAGTGAAAAGAAAATGAGTCAACAATAAAGAGCTTTCCCCGTTTCTCGATTTATCACGACAGGAAAAGACTGAAAACGGAATCCTCCATCTACCGCCATTTAAAATGTACCTAAATTCTACCGCATTGTAATTAATTTTTGGTTCATTTTCAAGGCGTTAGTGTCAGTGCAGAACCAAAAGTCTATTACATTTTGGAATTATATTCTATATCTATTAAACTTATGTTTCTATAGGCGCCTTTATAATTATCTAAGCCAATTCTAATTAACGTAGTCTACCCCAAATTAATGTGTTATATAATTCAAAATTAAAAGCAAATATTCTAATAATTCCAAATGTTAATCAATTTAAATGGTATGAAATCGAATTAATAAATAGACAGGATGTGAAAACACACAATTAAAATTTAACTACTCCCTTTTTTAAATTGCCTTATTAAATAACTATGTAGATTTTCATTAATGTTTTAATATTTCAAAAGGCAGACGATTTCTTATTTAAATAAATCTAGAACACACCAGTGGTAAAAATAACAACTATTTATTGGTCATTGTTTCCACACGAATATGGAAAATGATTCTTTAATTAAAAATAAATCATATTTATAGTTTTACCGTTGAAATCTTTTTTGAATTTGATATAATGTAAAGTTTTGAAACAATCTCCTAGTTGATTTGATTATTCCGTTATTCCTTCGAGTTATTACTGGTGTTTATTGATCCTTATAAGCAGAAGGTGTTAATAGTAATGCAGTTTCGTTGCTCATTAAAGGCTTATTGGTTTCTATTGGTAGCAGCTGACATCGGCAAACGAGTTCCAATCTGAATTATCAGCACCCTTTGTAGAAGCCAGATTCTAGGCGCAGTTTCGTAATGCAGCCGATATATGGTAATCAGATGGTACAATGGCTATTATCAACTATTCCACCACGAATTAAGTCAACGTGTGGCACAATCCATCAGCGCCTCTTCGCCATTACTCGAGAACTTGGAAGATCTACTGTCGTAATCTTACCCAGTGTATCCGCTTCCTGTACCAAACGTACTCTGGGCGTCGGAGAAGCGAAATTGCGGGGGTACCTGTTAAATTTAACGACGTCCATGAATGGAGCTCGTAGTTATTAAGCCGCCATATTAAAGGATAATTTCATTACTTTACCGATAATAAAATAATATTAATTCCATTAAGCAGCCACGTTTCGAGGTATAAAAAGTAACGACCTCTTTCAGCGGCTAATTTCGTTTTATGCATGATTTAACGACGTAATTGGATAATTCTCGACGAAATAATTAGAATTGAGTGCTGTTTTTTTCCTAGTTAACATATTTGCTCTAATTAAATTAAGGTATCCGAGACGAAACTACTTCTGTATTATTGTCTACAAAGGATTTTATATATATCCAGCTTTCTGACTGGACTTTCAGCTAAGTTAAATGATGATCAAAATTAAGGGATACCAGTATGATATCAGTATTTGCGAAAATATTTCATCAAATTTATTATTTAAGAGTGATGAGTTTTTTTTTAAAATACAAAATTATTTCTCAGATTATAATGCAATTAAAGACACCAATGTTAAGTATCAGAATGTAATTAAAAATGTAAATTATCAACTACAACTTAAACATATATGGTTGAAAGACAACGACTTAGAACTGAACTTACATAAAACAGTCTTTGCGGTTTTAACAAAAATATACCACTGATAAAATAATCAAGATTACTGGTGTAGCAATAAAAGGTCCTGTCTTGTAAATATTCGGGTATATGGTTGAATGATAAACTGAAATGGAATGTCGATAATATCAGTAAAAAGTTACATATAGTATTTATATGGGATGATAAAATTGGCGAATAAGTAGATAAGTCCATAATTAAAAGGGATAATAAAGCTAAACCCTTAACAAATTTGAAGAAATTAAAAACTTATCAATAGTTAGGACTGAAAGGAAAGTAAATTAAATTTTCTATTCTAAGGCGCATTTTTTTATAAAATGTATAAAAATTTCTTAAAACTATAACTTCAATTTAAAAAATTTAAAAACGGACTAAGCCAACGTTACTTGAGAGATAACAGTTAAATTTCTGTTCATTTTTCTTTTTTAACAATGCAGTGTACAAAATTGTAATCCATATTTATAAATACAGGGTTGGCCCAGTCTATTAAGACGTCGCCAATCAACAACAATATGTTTACTGTAATTAAAGAAAAAAAGTCATATCATTAAGAACCTAAAGGCATAAATGATAATTCGTCTTCAAAAACTTTTCTTGGGTTGTCATGAAGTAATTGAATTTGAAGTATGATCAAAATCTACCAAGATATGGTTAAATCCGAAGGATTCCAGTATGATTTATTCAATTGGATCAATCCAAAACCTCTCTCGGGTTGCCATGTCACCGAATTCGAAGTTTGAACAAAACCAGATAAGAATTCAAACCATATACATACGAACATTACATATAGACACACTAAAGATTTTATATGAATAAATAACTATTAGTATATAAACTGTAGATATTTTTAAACAGACCTATAATAATATTTAAAATGTTTATCAACTAACTCGAGCACCATAGAATCAATTCTTATAGCTTGTTGAATGCTCCCGCGATAAACGTCTATACTTCCACCACAATTAAGATAAAGTCGAACGTTAGAGTGAGAAATGGAGTTTTTTCTTCCATTGCCTTTCATTTAACGACTTAGAAATTGTAATGGATCTAATTTTTTCCGGTGGGTACGTTTCCGCCCCCCTCTATATCGAGGTATGTATTACGTAATGTTGCGATGCCTGGAGTCGTAAAATACTTGGCCACGGAAGCTAGGCCTCCGTTTTTCTCTCTCTTATTTCGGTTCTCCTTCTCTCTCTCTCCCTTCTTTTATTGAATAACAGCAGTTTTATTTCAAACCACTTAAACTGATTATGTCTGGATAGCTTTTGTAGGAAGCCTTCGCTCTCTTTCCAGAAGAGCACGACGCTGTTTCCAAAGGTCGAATAATAAAAATAAAAGACCCCGAGAAGAAAAAAAGAACGATCCTCCGAAAACTTTCTTTCCTATTTCATTATTTTTTTCTCTCACTTTTCTTTTATATTTTTTTTTCTCTGTCGGAGAATAAAAAAAAAGTAGTATTTGCCATTTCGTTTTATGGCATCACTATTCATCCCCTCCTTCTTCTCAGCGGACTCCAAAAATTCACTTTTTTTCGCGTCTCTCCCGGAACGGTTTGTGGATAGTTGACTGTACTTTTATCATATATCAGTTACGTTCTTACTCTACTATAAAGGATGGTGTACCAAAAAAAACTGAGTGAAAAAGTGGGATCCGAGATGGGAGGATCATTGAGAAGGGCTATACCGTATCCAAATCGATATACACATCAAAGATTCGTTAAAGAAGAAAATGCCACTCTTTCGTTCGAAGTGACAGCGTCTTCTCTCTTTAATTAACTTACTCTCTCAACTATTAACGAACTGGTTCAGGAAATCCATCTCACTCTATACAAAAAGTAAATAAAGCGAATTAAATAGAGCATCCGTTAAAGAAAAACTGTTGCTTTTGTCGTCGGGTTTACGACTTGTTCGTTCTTTAGAATCGCTCATTTTACTTTCGAATCATTGAGTTCGCCATATTATTATAAAATAGTTTAGTGTTGCGAAAATATAAAACTGTGAACTGAATTTGATATCGCTTAAGCCGCCAAAAAATGTGCACTACTAATAAATTTTAATTTTTTGTTGGAATTAGTTTAGTGTTAAAAAAGATGTGAGCGTCAAATTCAACTATTTGCTTTTGAAAAATTTGAAACTTTTTCAATATTTCTAATTAAGCAATTTATAAAGAACTGAGTTTTATATCACAAGATCACTGATTTAAAAATAACGATCGAACGAATTGTTTATTTTGGTTACAGTTATCGATCAGTTAATTTTCCGTGTTGATTCGATCCTGTTCATACTAGCACCATCTGCTTATTTTATAAAATGATTTATTACACAAACAACACTACAATATTTAGGTTTTAAATTATTTTTTAATACAAAGAATAATGAAAAAAGTCAAATATCTATTATGTTTCATTATTGATTTCTTTGGCAAGATCATATGGGCTGCTAGGTGGCGGTATTACGTGTTTGGGTTTCTATGGAAACAGGATCGATATAGGATAGCCCACAAAATGGTACAGAGGCTCCATTTCTCGGAGGATAGAATCAAGTAATGAAAAAATTTAGTTATTTAATTAATACCGCTTGATAACGATTTTTTATCACGCAGTCTCATTTTAATAAACCACAAAACTGATAAATGGATACCGGTTATATCTCTTCCTTTTTGAAGATGTCGCATGTACCGATACATTCGGTTTCTGGATCTTCGGTTAATCGATAATCACCACAGTGGGACCGAAACACCACCAAATTTCGGATATGAAAATCCTGAATGAGGCAGAACATTATCATTTTACAGGATGAAGGTCAGAAAAACCCCAATTAAATTAAAGTATTGTTAATTTATCCTAATTAAATACGAGTTAAAGAGCTCGCGTGACGTATAGATTCAGCCGATGAATTAGCAGCCATCATCAATTAAGCTTTCAAAGTCTCGTTAGTGGTAAAAAACTACTTCTTCGGTTAATTTAACCGTGCTCTTTTAATCATCCTGAGAGCGAAAAAAACTACGCGTTAAAAAATAAGGAAGATTTTAATTAATATCCATTGTTATGAAATTAAGGCTGGTGGTACCGCTATTTTTTCTTAGAATTCAAACATCAAAATCAATATATTAAGTCCGAAGAAGTCGTACGTAAAATTGCGCTTAATCGTTTTTCAATATGGCCGGACAATTACTTTCGCTAGTAAAAGCTTAGAGACAAAAGGTGAAATTCTTACGGCCGGTTGAATTCCAACGGAAAGGCTCTTAATCGCAATTTATGGCTGAGTTCACTGGTTTTTTGGTTTGATTTTATTTTCCAATGTTACATTTGATATGACGCATTTATAACGCTGGAAAAATGAAAAAGCTTTTGGTAAATTATTATGTATATGTGGAAAGCCTTAGTTCAATTGGTGCTACACTTTCAAGTATAGTGTATGGGCTCAAAGTGTAACACGATAAATATTATCTTCGGAAATTATTCATGTTTCGGAAAGTCTAATATTAGTGCTACACTTTGGGACCTGAAATATCCTACTTGAAAATGAGGACTTTTAAATAAATCATTTTACCAATTTTAAAACTTGTTTTACAACAAAAAAGTTCAATCAAATTAAAATAATTTATTTCGTTTAATTTAATTTCCTTTCGTTTCGATTCGCTTCGTCTGATTTATATTCTATTCAATTCATTTCGATTCATTTTAATTCTATTCAATTCATTTCGATTCATTTCGTTTCATTCTATTTCGATTCATTTCAATTCATTTCAGAATTTCAAGCAAAAACTAACCAAAAATTAAAGTTAATCCTAGGAAATAAGTACAATGAAAATTCCGGGAAATAAATTATTAGAAGTGACACTTAAAAGACTTTTCTAATTAGAAGTCGGTATAGCACTAGAAATGCACAACTTTTTACGATACACTGAATAGCTTCCACTATGTATAAAATACACATATAAGGATTAGAGATTTTACCGTTTTTTACAAGATGTTTAAAATTTTATTTGGTTCCGGGTAAAGGATTATTCGAATGAAAGTTTGAATATTTTATTTCCCTGTAAATTTAACAATGTGATGAAAGGGAATGAAGATTTAGATTTAGTGGAAGCTCGGGATGGCGGGCCGCTTTCTTAATCATTCATCGACTAATTTAGAGGCAGCCTAGCTTTCTCATTGGCCTATGGTGAAGCTTGGGACCTTGATCACCATAAGAGTAATTACATTTAGTTTCCAATGGGGACTGCATATTCCTTTTTCATACCTGCCATGTCTTCTAATGACCGAAAACCGTTAATATAATCTTATAATTGGATATTAAACTAGTCTGAATGATTTGAGACAGCCATTAGAATCAAGTGTGGGACATTGGCATTAAATCACTTCACTCCACGTACAAAATGAAATTGATAAATTATTCAACCAAGTAATCTAACAACGGCGGTAAGCCGTTTAGACTGTCATTTCAAATCTCAAAAATTATCTGTAAATTATAATATTTTTAGACCACTAAAGATTGGCGCTGAGATCACCAAAAAACGTAACTGGATTAAACGATATTCTCTTAAAGAACACATTTAATAGGTGCACTTGATAAGGTCACGTTTCAATTGTCATCCTATACCAAGTGTTCCCTACCCGTACAACTAGATAATTTTCATAGCCAGATAAGAACGAGTGTGTTCAAGTTACCTCTAACTAGATAATTTAGTGATATCATAAAACTCGAAAATCCGACTTGCCTGTAAACCAAAATGCAAAAATATAACAGTTCACTATTAGCTCACGTTAAAAATAATTAAATCCACTCAGCTTAAGAATAAAGTTGTTTAATATCACACTGGATTACTTTACACTAGCATTCAAATAACTTTCAGTACACAAAGTGTTCTATATTTGTTTTTAAAATGTCTAAATGCGCCTTTTAAATTTTGAAGTGTGGTCAGTAAGCGTTGGAAAATAGAATTTATACTAGATTGTAAGGCAATGTATTAATATATTATTTCTTTTCCGTATTGAATTACCAGCAATTACTTTGCGTAGCCGCTTATTTTGAGGACTGACATGTGAATTTCGAAGTAGGCTTTAAAACTTTCTAAGTAAATTATTTTATTTTTTCTTAACATCCAATTTAAGCTTCCTATACATTTAAGCGTATGTCAAGACCGAATTTTCCCGATAGGTGGCCCGCGGCTTTTACGTACCTTCGCTAAACTCGAGGCCTTACGAAGATGTAGGCGGGTGGTAATGAGAGAGCGATCTTCAATAATGATCGGCGGAGGCTGTGGGTCGCGGATGATTATTCATCTTAGCCTTCCAGTCAAACTTGTCCAAACTTTTAAGACGCCTTTCGTGTTCGTCTGATGGCGATGGGACAAGCTCTTCCGCGACCTCAACCCCTTCCCTGCCATTTCTAAATGTTGCGCCTCGGTGACGACGCTCCGAGCCCCGAATAGAATGCCTATACTTTCAAGAACCTCTCGCTCGGAGGACAGAAGCGAATCGAAGAGAAAAGTCCTTAGTTAGCCAAGCGTTCCGAAACCCGGCGTGAGCGTAGACCCCATCGGAGTCTGGCGAACCGAGCTTCCCTCTTTTAAGCTAAAGGCTTTGGTAAAGCCATCTAACGGCTTGCTTTAACACTTCAATTCTCAAACTGATCGAGTCGCGTTCTCATTATTCACCTCGTTAATTGGTGGACGTATATCGCCATCTCAAAACGTGTAATGAACGACGTTCAAATTTCCCCAAACGCTTTTTGCGGTTTACAAAACGATCTATTAGCCAGTTATATTTTATAGCATTTACGCGGATGATTTGGAAGTTTACGAATTTTATCTTACTAACTGAGCGTATCCACGTGCTAAGGATGAGTTCTAGTAAAGTAGTATTGAAGTGGGAGTCAGAGTGGAAGCCTCAGCCGTGGTCCAGCCTCGGTACTTCTGCTAGTACACCAGAGTGCTGCGGGTGGAACACTTCTACAGGCGCTGCCTTGGCTATTTAATCCGTTATTTAACTATCCAGATAGAATTTCTACAAATTCTAGCTGGATGTTTCTCGGTCTTTATTTTTATTTTCGGTTCTAAATTGTCATCTGCTATCGCGGAAACCAAGTGCGTCACTTTGTTCTTACCAATATTAGTTAACTGATAATTGAATAACGGATTAAATGTCCGAAGCAGCGCCTGTAGAAGTGTTCCACCCGCAGCACTCTGGTGTACTAGCAGAAGTACCGAGGCTGGACCACGGCTGAGGCTTCCACCCTGTATAAAGCACGGAATCAATGATCTGGTGTGGATAATGCGTTTCCCAAAAATCTTCGGTTACACTGAGGGGCACCGCGGTCGGATATGTTCGGATGGGATCGAAATCACTCTTAGCTCTCTCTCTCTCTCTCTCATCGCGGGTCATCCGTGGTTAATCAAATGTGCACGTCATTTCCCAGAGCTCGCGGATGTAATGAAAGTATATCTGTGCCAGAGAGAGAAATATTTCTTCTTTTGGGGCCTTTATAGAGTTTTTTCGGCGGAAGTATGATTCATTGAGCTACGAAATGAGCGACTTGGAAATGGGTTTATGTTGTTCTTAATAAAGGCCTCGGGGAAAACGTCCAGAGAGCGGCGTTGCTTCTTTTGAAAAGAAAAGCCCTTGAAGGATTATCCTTGTCACTCCTCCCTCCTTCGTCTTCTCGAAGAAACGAAACGTAATTAGGGTAATGATAACGCGTTCAAACGATTTAGCCCTCATTAAGCTATAACTAATCGTTCTTATACGGCGACTCAAAACTCCCAAATGCATTTGTTAAGGCTCCGTATACGATATTAATTCGCAATTTGCTCGAATTATTTAATTCGTGGCGGTTTAAATTTTTTTCACTCTCAATTTTATTGATTTTCAATAGCTTATTTCGCAATTTTACCCATTCTGTTTTATTATTAGAAAAATTTATTTCAATGGAAAACGTTTATGCTAATATTTTGGACCGCGCTATACGATTACGAATGAAATTCAAAAAAATCTTTCTTAAGCTGTATTGATCGTTTTTACCTCTCCGAGGGGACAAAGTCCCCTAGGAGGGGTTATACAACGACCGTGTCTGTCTGTGGGTCTGTGGGTGGGTCTGTGGGTGGGTCTGTGGGTGGGTCTGTCTGTCTGTCAGGACTGCGAACGCGTTCGCATTTTCGGTGCAAAGTGTAATCACTGCGTACGCAGTTTCTCAAAGGGTTGGCAAAACCACCGTGTGACGGTGAGCGTTAACGGATGCATTTGCGGTTTTTTTTTGGATGGTGTTTTTTCGCTCACCGTCGTGACGGTTTGGTGTATTACGTTTTTGTAATGTTTATGCGTAGGTTGTGAGTGTTGAATTTGTTGTGTTTGTGTTCTGATGGTTGTGCATGTTGAGTCTGTTGTGTTTATATGGGCGTTTTCTCTCCAACTTCTTCTTAATGACTTTGGGACGGACCGAATGCTGAGTGTAATGCTACCTCTCAACGTCCAATGGCAGGGTTTCCACCAGTTGTACACGGTATTCGTCTTAGTATCAATTTGCGATCGCATCGGGCGGGATTTGAACCCGAAACCTCCTGATTGACAGGCGGACGTTCTACCACAGAACCACCGACACTTGTTACGCCTTATTGAAAATTAGACCTTCAGCTTTATCGGAAGCGTATTTAATAGAGTACGAAATTTTGGTTTAATTGAAATAAAATTGAAATTGAAATTATTGCATCGAAGAAATTCTAATTTAGCGTTTCTCTATTGATTAAAAACAAATGCGCCACCCAGGTTTCGAAACCAGACCATTCGGCTTGGCAGTCGAGCGCTCTACCACAGAACCACCGATAGCTGCTTAGATTCACTGAAATTAAGACAGGCATCGTAAGCATAATAGGTAATAAAGTCTTTTTTTATTAATGAATTTATGAAGGCCTAATCTGGTATTTTTTAAAGGTTAAATCTTGTTTTAGCGCAGTCAGCCGAGATTAGAGGGTTAAAGGGTAGACCCTGTGGGTGGTCCACTTTCTTAACGACCTATATATAGTTCTGTTAATTCAAAGGAGATAATTTAACGTTAATTGCTTTAAGAGGTGGCGGTTAGTCAAGTGGCTCTCTGTGCTTTGTTGATGGTAAAGTTTTTGCTTCTTGTAAATACATTTGGTGTGGATATTTGGATATCTACGATTTCTAACGCAGTCAATGATTTCTTGGGTGTGCGAGTCATTATATGATATTGGAAATTGGACGGCATTGGTCTTTTTCATGTGGTATGCGTCACAACGTCAACAGGAAGTGAACGAGTCGTCCACTACCAGATATCTACGGTATCTTCATCAAGGGCGAGTGTTGAAATAAAATGAGCGTTAAAGATGCGGCAAGTATTTCGTAAGCGAGTAATTCCAAAAAGCCTCTGTAGATATTTCTTTCATTAAAATTTGCTTCGTATTATATTTAACTGATAAACTTGTTCTGTAAAAGGGTTTAATTCAATTGTGCATTGTTATAGTACGTCTAACTTACTGTTGTAACTACTTAACTTATGATATTCTGAATAAATTAAAATTGGTCGTTTCGTCTCAATTATTTTAATTATAATTAAAATTTTATACCGGGCGGGATAGAAATGGGTGAATATTTTTAACAAATAACTCTAAATTGCGGAGATATATCTTTAAGGGTTATCTCGAGAAATTAATACCACTAGGGACAATTCTACCGAGGAGAGGTATATTATGGCTTGCCAACTTGTTATCGTTCTATTTATATTCCTTTTACGCTTCCATCGTCACCCTTCTTTGCAATAGGCCAAATATCTTTGAAGAAGAAAAATGCGCCAGATAAAGGTTCCAAGGAGACGACGTGGGAGGCCTCTGTACCTTTTTGCATTTGTAATCGTTTACTCGATGCTCTTAAGAAAATTGAAACGCAAAAACGCGACTTCTAAATATAAAAATATCTCGTTGGCTCAATTGATTAGTTGCCTTCTAAAAGCTTGTCGACTTTTCGCGCATTGCCATTCTATTTATTATTCGTAAAAAAACACGATAAAATAATAAAATCGGGATAGCGTCAAAAAAGACTAAGAAAAAGAAGGGCCAAATATAAAACTTGGAAGGCGCGTGGCTCGGATGTAATTCCCTTTAATCTCCGCGAGCACTTTTTCAATCCCCTTTTTTACTCGTAGAATCGTATATATTGAAATACGTATGCTAGGGTAGCTTGTATTTGAACTGGGTCGAAAGTCGTCTTTGCCTGGAAAATGATTACGATTTTTCAGCCCCTTTGAAACGATACATATATACGAGAGAACCGTCAGTTTTAACATCCATTCTTCTTAGCCATTTTTTTGTTTGTTTCGCCAAGTTATTTTTAAGGGGTTGAAAAGGAGGGGGGGGGGGGTACCTTAAGACGTCTTCTTTCTATACTCGAATTACGGCGTCAGCCTGCGATATTATTCAAGTTAGGGGCGAGGGTAAAGTTTGTTTCTATTGATCCATCGAGCGAAATCTCGACTGATACTCAACTAAGTTCCCGGAAGAGGCCCTCCCGATCCCCGATGACACATTTTTCACTATCACACTCACCCCTTCAACGAAAAAGCTTTAAAAACTTTAAGCTTGCCTCGACGCTTCTTAAAGCTTCCAAAAACAAAGGGAGAAGAACGGAGACTCAAAAATCTTCGAGTCGAAACCCCCCAAACTCCAGCCAGGCGCGCACCGAAACGAAAAAAAACTTTTCGCAGTCCACTTTACGAGATGAAATTCAAGAAATACTTTGGGGAAAATTTTCTTTCATCGCTCGCGCTCGTCTTTTATTTGAGCACCCGACTCCCGCTTCTCATATCTTCTAGTTATTCTTCGTTGTCGCCTTAGATTTTTGAGAGGTGTAAATATGTTTTCATTCACTCCATCTTGGCTGGTACGTGTCTCTCAGGAGTAGAGTGCGCCCGAGAGAAATTGAAAGCTGGATAAGGTCTATCGGAGTGACACTGTATTCTCGTTTTCTCTCTCCTTCGTAATACGATTAGATCCTCCACCTTCTTTTCCGTTTCTCGGCCGAAAATCACTCCGGGAAACTGACACACGATATACCGGTGACTTAGATTTCAATCCCGTGCGATAAATCTTAAGGTGTTGAGTGCTTTAACTTCTTTTTTTTTTTCGTTTTTGCGAAATTTGAACTAAGAAAAAAAAAATAGCTCGGGACTTTATTTTTTAATATTACTGTACTTTTCTAAACGTAAATATTGGGAGTAGTTTTTGAGTAAAGACTGGTTTTCATTCAAGCAATACCGCCGAGATGGTTATCGTCGACGCGAAAAAAAAATGTATTAGGCCTAACGGAGATTTCAAAAGTTGTTGACGCTCGTACAGTTTTTCAGACGAGGCATATGAAAGCGGGTTTCGACTCCGTTTAGTAAACCAAACTTTATTTTTATACTAAAATATACTGCAAAAAATTGTCTTAGTTTACTTAACCCGGTTTTATATGTCTTTTTGAAAAGGGTATAACCGTAACAGCTTTGTAGCCTAGTGCAAACCTGTATCTAAGACCATGGTCAAATATCAACCTTATAGAATGATACATTTAAAGTCAATTTAAGTGAACCTAACTAAACTTTAAATTTAATAAACTCTTTATAGCATGCATAGAAAAAGATTATTATCTTATATGGACAAAATAAAAGCTATGTAAGGAATATGGAATAAAAAGAATGCGACCTTTTTTGTATCGACGTATCTGTTGAAAGCTTTAAGAAAACATTACATTTCCTGGAAAGATAATCGAATATATGATTTTCAACGAAATTCGAATCTGCGGGGATATGTATATCTGATTCTATAGACGCGGAGGATGTTGGTTTTGCCGGAATTGGGAATGAAATCTCTTAAGAGGTCGCTGAGATTTCGACAATAACGACATTTGCCAGTGTAACGTTTATGGGATGGAAAAATAAAACTAGAGGGAATAAAATGGAAATTTCCGTTCAAAATAAAAGTCGACTGGCTTCAGCAATATTCCGATTGAAGCAGAGCTGGCGCGAGGTTTCCGAAAGCCAATAAGAATTCGTTCAGTTCCTTTTTTCCCCTCGCATTCCTCCCCCGCCCCCCCCCGTGTTCCCTTTCCTTTTTCCTTACCTCTCTTAGCAATTTCTTAACGCATCCGTCTAGGTATTATTTCACAAGTGGCGACGTATACGTCTAGGGAATTTCACTGGGATGGAGTTACCTTACATTACCGTCAGGGGCCCCAAGAAGCGAACCGTCCGCTTTCTACTTTTGGGATTTCGGGGTTTTGTTCCCCCGGCCCCAATGAAAGAAAACTTATTTTAAACAATAACAACTGGCAAACTGAAAAGGAAACGACTTTATTACTTACTAGATTGACTTTTCATTGGGTTTCAAAAACTGGAAAAAAATAAAAGGGTTAAGGGGGGGGGGTGTATTCAGGATATAGACGCACCCTAGAAATCGCATTTTTACACTCTTGGTTTTGGCCTCTTTCTTTTTAAGTTTTAAAGAGGAACAAAATCACGTTAATCTATTATAAATTCGAGTAGGTCTTTGTGGTTTTCTAAACTTTCTTTTTTTAAATCTTATTTCGCGGGTGAAATCCAGGCCAAGGTTATAATAAGACTTGCCCCTTTGGTTGTTTATACTCGATTCCGAAGAATATTAGCACGCATAACCACCTTGAGAATCGATCGAAAGCCGCTTTTGATTATATACATGTAGAAACACATTGCATATTCAGTGGGAAAAAAAGCCTTTTCCAGGGAATAAGATGATAATGAACTGTTTGCCGTTGTTTTTGCCCCTCCCCCGCTTATTTCTGCCTATCTTCTTTTGTGTATATAGGAGAGGGATATAGCGAGCTGAGGATCCCAGTGTGGGTGTGTATTCGGAGGGAACCCATCCCTTACTTTAGTGTATAAATACAGATTACAACGACGCCGGAATAAAATTGCTTAGTTTCGCCCTAAGAGAACGAGCCGGACTTAGCTAAGGGTATTTTCTACCCGACAATTCTCGGTAATGGGAAATCGGGGGTCGTCCGTTAAACTACTCTTTTACAATTTATCGCGAACCTTCGAACTCTTTTTAATAGATATTTTCTTTCAACGTCTAACACTTATTTTGATTACTTTCACTTGATTTTAAAGTTGTGGCTAATATACTGTCGACAAAGATGTTAATGTCTACTGGGTATTGGAAAATAGTCCAGTCGCGTGTAGAAGTGTTCGACACGCTTGAATGAATGAATATTTATTTGCCCAATTCCTTTTCTAACAGGAAGGAGCAAAGCTCACAGGCTATATTTACATATATATATTTTTATCTTCAGTGCTCACGGTAAAGTAGCCCACCAGGAGTAAAGCCTATTTTTTGCGTAAGTTTAAATTATTTAGTGTGAAATCAGGTTTAAATGGACAACGGGTGTACGCTCCCTGATGCCGTAGTATCGAAATGACGTTCAAAAAGAGGGAATCGCGGCCAGTCCATTGGCTGTTACTTTTTATAGTACGAGCTTACGGCTCCACGCACTCTACTTTCCATTAACGCGCCTGGGTTTTTTTAGCCAAAGAAGAACATTCTTTCAGCCTCGAAGGATCTAATACACTTCTATCTCTCCCTTTTTTACGGCGAAACTCCACATCGGGACGATCTCTTCGCGATAGGTAGAAGGGAAAAGTGTCAAATCTCTGGGGTATACTGGCGAGGCGCCCGCCACCTGTGATCACTGGCTCCAACTACGTTCTCGAACTCTGTAAGGTTTTTCTATACGTTACTTTTCCTAACTTACCACCTAGAATTACCTTGTGTAAAAGGTATAGGTTTAGACCACACGTGATAAAATACGTGAAAAAGTAGAATAGTCCATAAATAAAAGGGAAACTATAGCTAAATCCTAAACAAATTTGAAGAAATTAAAAAACTTACTAATAACTCGTACCAATAGATCTTCGAGCAAACAAAAAACGTGAAACTCGGATCAAATAGATCTTCGAGTAATAAACTAAATTAAAAAAAACGTGTTGAATCTTAGCGCTTGAAATGCGTCTTAGTCAAGTTAAGCTTTCTTGTCTTTGAAATTAGGACCCTTTTTCCGAAGTTTTAAATCTACACCAGAAATTAATAAAATATATCTTTGGAGATACATCTAAGTCATGAAAATGGAACATGTACCTTCGCAGGGTCAATCCCTTTTTCGATAGGAGAGATTTTGCTTTAATGGTTAAACAGTCTGTGCCTGATAAAGTTGCATGTAAATCTCTGCATGTTTTATAGACCAACTTTTTTAATAAACATATTACCATAAGTAACATAATAACAATAAGTATAACACTTCCTATTGCTTTAATGCTAATTTTCTAACCGAACCTTTTTTGGCACTGATACTCTCTTCAAGCTGTGACTTGGACTCGTGACTTATCGTTTTGATGACTACTTTTTGATAAAAATGTAAGCCTAATATCGGAGAGCACGTTCTGGAGTCGCGAGGGGCTTTGACTTTGTTTTGAAGCCCGCGTGTGAATCATGCGTGATAAAAAAATATAAGCTCGTTTAATTTTTATCATTTTAGCCTAATAATCCAACTATTTATAGGAAACCAGATATTTCGGCTTAGCGGAAGTCTCGCGTATTTTAGACACTAGAGGGCTCCGTGCTGAGAAAACATCTTGATTACGCAATAACTATGAAAATCAGTTTCGTTGTAAACATCGTTAATTGTCATACTTTTTGTTATTATGTTACTTATGATATTACTAAACATGAAATGTATCAGACGTTTATAATATATGTCTAACGCGAGAAGTAGCCATCTAGGCAACTTAATTAACACAGGCTAAAGGATCTTTTCGAGGCGAATTTCCGACATCACTTCTCCAAACCCACTTCAAGAATTACTCTTTCTAGCTATGTAAATTATAAAATTTTATCATATTTTATCATATTTTCCCAATGTAACAGTTTTCTAAAGTTAGTATATAATAAATTTAACACTGCGCATTTTTTTTTTTTTGGAAAACCACTTAGATCCATCCTGTGAACTAGGAGCAACAAACACAAGGAGAACGCAGCTAGCCTTTAAACACGCTAACGAAGGGTTGTGTACGAATTTCATTGGACGAACGTCACCAGCCTTTACGCTGAACGTTTTACGGGCGGGGGGAAGACAATTTCCGAATTTTCCCCTCCAACGGCAGCAGGCGCTAAAGCGTCTAGCCAATGAAAAACGTACACAAGAAAATCCACGACTTTTGACGGGTTGCGTTCTCCTTGTGTGGGGTGTTGTGTTTGTTGCTCCTAGCTGTGAAGGTACAAGATTCAAGAAAATAACATTAGCAGCATAGGAAAATGCTAAAGATATATTTTATACATATGGTTATACCATACGGGATAAAAAGTTTAACTTTGTTTAGGTGAAACCAGTATCAATACCGATGGCCGTGTTGTTTTGGTTTTAGTTTGAAAATTTTCCAATCGCTAGCTAGTGAAGTACATGTAAGTACACGTCGGAAAACTACTTTTGCCCCTGCCTTTGACTTTAATGTCCGGTAATCTTGGATATACCACTATAAAAGATAAAGTATCGCGTTAAAAAAAAGAGATTGATTTAAAAAATCAGTTCCAACAGATTTATGTTGAAGCTGGAAAGCGCGAATCCAGGGGTAGCTTTATTTTGGTTAGACTATTTTTTGAGCCTGCTCGCCTCTCACTTATACCTCGGAGCTGCATAATTTATCATCCAATGACAGCTTCGCCAAGTACTTTATTTCTCTCTTCTGCGCCAAACTCTCGCTCAAACAAGTTAATAGCGTTAACGCGAACGCTTTCTGGTGACACCTAACGGTAGGACGTGATATTGGCGAAGAGAAAAACACGATTTTTTAAGGTATCTCGGTAAATATACGAATTTTTCAAAAAGCGACTCGAGAAAGGGTAAACAATATTTTTCTTGTACCGCTATAAGGCAAATATTCCATCGCATTTCTTAAACTTTTTCGTGTATTCTTAAAAAAGGGGAAAGTAAATATGTTAAATTTAACATGTACAACAGCTTGAGTCTTCGCAAAATCTCTATTTATTTTTAGTTTTGTATCGTAAAAATTCCATTAATTCAATTTGGACAAACGGACGGTGAAGATTATTTGTTAGAAAACCAATTGATTGCACTGAATTCGAGGTAAAAATTTCGCAATCGAGTTTTTTTTTTATGAAAAAGCAAAGCTTTCGAATACGGTTGAACAGTTCTTTGATATTTACATTCATAATGATGGAAACCACGTAGATCTCCAAATAACGGATCTTCAGTATTATAATAGAACGAACAGTAAAATACGTAATATTTCAATTGTTTTGATCGTAATATTTTCGAAATTAAACGTAGAGCCTCATAAATCTAAAATCCCAATTCATATTTTCGGAGAGAACGTTGCGCTGCTATTTCTGTAATAAATAGAAATCTCGGATCCGCTTTGCGGATAACGCCATATGAACCGCAAATAAAAATCTTTTTTCCCCGTTGACCATACCACCATTACTTGAAAAATCCGCTCACGTTAGGGTTGGAGGAAGATGGGAGCGACTTCAAGAATGAAATAGGATTTGGAGGCCTTTTTTAAAATCGTATCTATCCTGAGCGTGGAGCGAAACGGGGAACGTGAGGCAATCGAGGAGGGCTCCTTTAACGTCCCATCTTTAGGTCCTTTTAGTCTCAAAGTAGCCAATTTACATGCCACGTCGAGAAAAATATAGAAAGGTCACGCCGCGGCCCTAGATTGCGAGGGGTTTCCCTGCCCTCGACCATATATTACGAGCCAGACGTTTCCTTTTATCTAACAGCTTATATAACGGTTACTTTCATGTTCATGTTCCTATAACCACGCGCCTGAGATAAATGACTTTTCGTTTTTATTTTAAACTTTGGGGCTTTTGCAAATCTTATTTTTATGTAAAAATTTGCCGTAATCTCAATTTTCTTTTAAGTTTCAAATTTGAGGCGGCCTTATCTGAGAATAGCAATAACAATATTGTCACTCACTGTATGTAAAATTTCTTGGCATTAACGTATTTTAGTGTGATCATACTATTTTAAAATAAACAAATAAATGGTTGATATTGTAAATAATTTCTTTCATTGTTATAATTAATTTTACTGTATGTATTAATGTTTGTGTATAACTTTTATTTTATGACTATTATTTGTCAATGTCCCCTAACAAAAATTACTCTTTCCAAAAGTAAAATTCCCCATCCTAAAAATTCCTGATTTGAAGCGGCACAAATTGACCTATTTTAGAAATAATTGGCATTTTCGAAAATTTGAAATTTGTTAAAATATTTCACAGAACGGTCCTAAGAATCGGTCAGAATCCCATGTTATTTTCAATGGGAAAATTTCCATTTGTTGTTTTCAAAAACATTTTTGGTTGCTATGGCAAAACGGTTGCCCATTTAATAAATTCCCTTAAGGATTTTTCAAGTTACATGAAGGTCTACCAATCCCCCGAGTTTGAACAAAATCGGTGGGTTACACTACGGGATGACTCCTTGTGAGTTAAATAATTTAGTAGGTGCATGTCTAAAGATATAAAAATATTAAGCCAGTTTAAAAATAACTTGTAAATAATAAACTTGTTTCAAAGTATAAACAAACAATTTGATCTAAAATGTTTCTGATATATTTTTCGGTTGTTTAATTTTTAAATTATTTGGTTAATTATTCATATCTGTGGTATTATCGAAAATTCGCTAAAAAACTAAAGCTACTTTAATTTAATTTTCACTCTTGAGGGTCACATTTCCAACTTCAGTATCTTACATTTCAACCTTCTATAATTAAAATATTTCCCCGAAGTAATTTTTTTTTAAATAATTCCGGACACTGATTGAGAAAATTTACTCTTTTCAAATCTACGCTCTCTTATCTTCAAAGAAAGATATTTAAAATGAACCTAGCGTTTTTTCTCTGAATTTGACTTCTTAAACTTTTAATTTAAGGGTGAAACGTTTTTAGGAGCGTAAAAGTTATAAATTCACTCGGTTTTTGTCCAATTCCATTCCAGGACCGCACCTATACAATTCTCCGTACAATGAGAAAGAATTATCGGTCTTTGACATTTGAATTTGGGCGACGCGGTCCACCAGAGAGTTTTAATTGGTGAATTAACGGAAACCGAAACGGGTTGCTGGTGTCGTTTAGTTGGCGACCTATCGCCCGCTTCAAATGTGATCCCCCCCTTATAAATGATCCGTTTTCTGCAGTCGGAGTTTACCGAAGTAGCGAGACCACGGTCTTGTTCAATTCTTTTTCTTATTGGCGCTACTTATACTGGAGCCTTTGAAACTAAACCAAAATGGTTTGGAATATTTTCGGACAAAAGGACTCTCATATCGTTTCGGGTACCCTCCTCGGAGAAATTAAAGCTTTTCTTCTCCGTCTTTATCCGAGTAGCTCGCCTATAATTAACCCGAAACGCGTTATTCTATGACTCTCATCTAGGAATGGCTAACCGGGATCTAGTGACATACTTATTCCAATGAGAAAGAACCACGTACGAATACCTTTAGAGGACTCAAATGAGGAAACAGATATTTCGTTTCGGACTGAGACTAGTTAGTTTACACGCCGTTTTCGAAGAAGCTGTAAAGGAACAAAACGATTCTGGGAATAAAACGTAAACAAATTAAATTAGGGCTTGGAATGGGTAGTCAAGTCTGAATATTTACTTAGTAGCAATATAAAATATGTTAGCGTTGAAAAAGGGTATCACAAACCGTGACTATTCTTAGTGTCTTACACTTTATCGAAGTCGGGGCTTGATCTCGCTCTTTGACCTATACGAACGTTCGTAAATCTTTCTATTAACTTAGTTAAAGGTTCTGCAAAGTACTTGAGTGCCTCGAACTATATTACAATTACTTCTCACGGAGCCACTCCGCCATCTCCCATCCGAAACATTCTTTCTCGTGAATGTTTGAATGTCCCTCCTCTAAGCCTCGTTACCCTCTTAGAGGGAAAGAAAATCCTCTCCGACCTTTATGAAGAAAAAGTGCTTCGCCGCGAAGCTCTCGAACCCCGAGGGGTCTCCCTTGTTCTCCTTTAGGCCGATCTCCCAATTGTAATACTTATAAGATGACCGTGTCACGTGGCGCACGTTGGCAGTACCCTTTTCCGTTTCCAGACTATCTTCTGAGCGCGTCGCTGTTGGATATACAGAGGGACGGCTCGTCTTCGGAGAGAACCCGAACGTAATTAAACCATACGCGTTTTGAGCGACCGTCTCCGCTCTCCCTCTTCCTCTTTTATGATAAGGGGACTCGACTTGATACAGCTGTTGCTGAAATCTAAGCTTCGGCCCGTTATCTTTTCTGACGCGTTTCGAGGGAATCGGAAACCTCCTACGACGACTACAATTATAATGCCTCTAGAGTTCCCGTATACAAGTTTGGTCGGAAGGATTGGCTCGGCGTCCGGATATACTCGACCTCATTTCGGAATTACGTATCCCGAACCTTGTAGGGTCTCTACCCGCGCGCTAAACTTGAAATTTTTAACCCCGAACGCTTGGCGGGCGGCTAAAGTGACTGCTTGTCCAAAATTTTCGGTGGATTATTACTTTTCGGCGGCGACTCCTTGACAGGGTCTTTTTTTCTCTCTTTACGCTTCATTTGCGTCGAGGAAGAGAGTGTTTTGAAATGAACTATAAGCTAACTTAATTAAGAGCGTACGAGTAAATCATTTTCTGTTTTCTAGGAGGATTTGTTTTCTAATTATTCCATGGCAGAATAATTCATTTTTCAGGCTCACTTTAATACGCGGGACCCGGAATGCGAATATTAAATTAATTTATTACCCCTTTATACTCGTTCAAGACTCTTAGTTCCATTTTCATTTTATTTCTAGAATCCTATATATTTGTTGAAGCGTATATTTTCCCGAGCTTTAAACCGCGGTAAGAAAGCGCTCTTTACGAAGCGATTTCTGCCTTCTATCAAGAGGCCGCTGCTTTCTGGCTTATCTTTTTGCCAAACTGACCCATCTCTTAAAAAGAAAGATAAAAGAAAAGCTAGATCTTATTTTATGCTCTATAACATATCCCGTATAAGCTTAACGGAAATTTATGGTTTTAAACGCCTTAAATCCCGTTTGAAAGCCCCTTTAACTGGAGCTTCGCGTTCCCCAACTCGCCGCTCCATAAGTCCCGCGCGCAGAGAGAGAGAGAGAGTAGACGGGCAAATTCCTCGCATGCTAATATAGACAAAAGCACCTTTTATACGTCCGTACACAATCCAGATTAGGGTATTCACGCGTGTATATTTACAAAAGAGTTTTCGCTCGAACGCTTCTGGCTGTAGCAGAACGAGCGAGAGAGAGAGGCTGGGAGCTTTCGGTGTACTCTCGCGCAGGCCGTTTGCATCAACGGACCCGCACCCGAATTGAGGCGGTGAGCCGACCCGAGACGTTCCCTGGGAAGAGACGCGGCCAAAATGAAAAAATAAATAAGGACGAACCCGATGGAAACCGCGAATATACCCCCCAAAAGGGGCTGGAGACTTTCTACTTTAGTCTATCCGAAAATTTATGTTCCACGTTTAAACCGAGGGCAAGTTGCTTCCGCACGCGTACGCGTATATCCGCGGAACGGGTTGTTATCAGTCAAGCTACGGCTCAAATCCTCCAGATTCCCCTTATTATTTGCCAGCGTCTCTCTCGTCCGCCGCAGTTGGCCGAATCGTAACATTCCATCGACGATATATCAGCGTGATATACGGTATCCCGAGAATGGGCTATATATATTCGAGGAACCTATCAAACCCCTGAGATCTTATAATCCGGGGTTACGTGGCGTTCGTGTCTTGGCCTACCAGCGACTCGATAGGCGCCGTCTTCCGACCAAGCCGAATTAGATCCACGCGCGAGACGCTGCCCTTAAAATCGGATAAACATTTGGTCAGAGATTACGACAATCCCGGGGAAACCCTATCTTGATTTGGAGAGATTAAGCGTTTAACCGTCGCTTCAACCTAACTTATCATTTCTATTTAATCCGAAATGGAACCGCCACCTCATCTTGAGAAATTATCAGTTTTAAAATGAGAATCGTAAATTTCTGGAGTACTTGACGCGGGTTGGAATCGGCCATTATTCTCTCTCTTGTACTCCGCGGTAAGACTCGAGACGCTTAAGATCGGTAGCGTCTTGCTCAGGTCCGCTGGTCTAATGATATGCGTGGAAAACGACAGAGCGGCCAACGACCGCGTATAAGACACGCTATCTCTCAAGGCGGCAGTTACGCGTTGTTAGCCGGAACTCCAGTTTAGATAATTGGAGATTCCGAACGATTAGAGACACACCGGAGAGATGCCGAGTAAGAGAGAGGTATACGTATGCGAATGTGAACGGAACTCCCTATCCTCTTCGCGCTGCTAGCGAGCAACCAGCAACCGCGGTAAATACAACCCTCCGGCTTCTTATCTTCGAAAAGGTCAATTTGTTCCTATATTTCCCTATACTGTCTTACCCAACTGGAGGCTCCGGGGACGAAAGACCGTCTTGTTGATTTTTGTTTTTACGAGCGCCCTACCGCCGTAGGAAAATCGCCTAGAACTATGGCGATAGATCGTCCGCGGTAATGGTTGGAGCGAGCTTTGACGTATCGAGTAGCGCCATCAAAACCACGATGGGGGTGAAGTGTACGCTTTAAGAACGCTGGTCTGACTGCGCGCTAGGTCCTGGCTGAGCTATGAGGGCAAAAAAAAAACGAAGCTAGAAAAGCATTTTCGTTATTATTCTTCGGAATAAACGTAATTTTCTCCCGATTGAGACGCGGCTTCGTCCTTCTTTCCGCTGCCGGCGCATTCCTTGAAGATGCGGCGACGGCGGCCTCATGAAAATGGATTATCCCTTTGATATCGTATAAAGAAATCGCGTGAAAATATCCTTTCTCGCCGGCCCTGGGGGTTCGCTCGCGACTCGCTTCGCAAAGAATAACTTTCGCTACTTTTCACATTACTTTGTCCTTTATTACGCTACAATTATACGAATTATTCACTGCCGCATGTTGCTTTTATTCTATGATGGTTTTTATGGTTATTTTTCTTTTTGCCTTCTTTTTAATATTGCCCCTTTTACTCATACTGAAGGGACTTGGCCAAATGGATTATTCATTATTTTTCCAGTCAGAATTAGTGCTGATGCAGTATAGTAGTTAGCTATTATTTATGTAGTTAAAGCGCAGGAGCAATAATAAAAAATAAAGCACAAGAGCGGGCATCTAAAGCACAGGATAAATATTAAAATATTAGGGCTTATAAAGCACAAGAGCAAGCATTTAAAGCACAGAATAAATATTAAAATATTAGTGCTTATAAAGCACAAGAGCAAGCATTTAAAGCACAGAATAAATATTAAAATATTAGTGCTTATAAAGCACAAGAGCAAGCATTTAAAGCACAGGATAAATATTAAAATATTAGGGCATATAAAGCTCTGGTGCAAGGTGTTATATTAAAAATAAGGGTTTCTAAAGCGCAGGAGTTATATTCAAAAACGTACATTTATAAGGCAAAGGAGCAAACCTGTAAGGCGCAGGAGTTATATTCAAAAACGTACATTTATAAGGCAAAGGAGCAAACCTGTAAGCCGCAGGAGCAATACTAGAAATAACGGCACCTAAAGCAGAGGATTAATATTAATATACAAAAATATGCATTTCTAAAGCGCAGGGACAAGCATCTAATATACAGGAGCAATATTAAAAATAAGGGTTCCTAAAGCGCAGGAGTAATATTCAATAACATACATTTTAAAAGCACAGGAACAAGCTTCTAAAGTGCAGGAGCAATATTAAAAATAAGGGTCCCTAAAGCGCAGGACATATTTAAAAAATGAGGGTTTCTAATTTACAGGGGAAAATCAAAGCGCAACAATTTTTGCTAATTAGTATTTGGGCTACCATATTGCTAACCCTCTGAATAATGATTAAATATTCAAATTCAAATTCAAAAATAGTTTATTTTTAGGTTTTTGTACGCCCTTTTAAGCGAAGATGTATTGATTTTTAAGCCAGGTGTTTCAAAAGCTTTTACTTATCCTTTAATTCTGAATGTTGGACTATTTACTTTTCCCGAGTTGATTTTTATTTTTACTTAATAATAAAAGTAAAGAGATTTCACCCCGATAAAATAGTGTTCCGCTTTTAGCTGGTTTTAATTCTCTCATCCAACAGAGTCCCTCTCGACTAGAAAGCATTTTGTAATTTTGATTAGAAAATCCATTGTTTTTTTTAAACGCGAGAGTTACTCGATGCTCATCGAACGTCACGCACTACGAAAAGGTGCAATTGTATACTTCACCGCCAGTGTCGGATAACGCGGGAGGGGGGTCCTGAACCGAACTTTTAAAGGTCCGACGGCTGTTGAGGTTTAATACGGACTTAGAAAACGGTCTATCCTCTGGTTTATACGTAAAACTACGCGGGAAATAAATCCGCGCTATTAGGGAAATTGCCAAGTTTCGGGCTGCTGCCCCGCGTATAAAGACTGACGCGCGGAACTCCGCGGATGAGATTTTGGGCCAGAGTTTCACGTGGCCTCGTAATTGAATTGACTATGCCCCCCCCCGAGATTGTAGGGCTCCGAGAACTGCTGACTATTAAAACCATCCTGCTGCGAATTTTATGTTCTGCCGTTTTAAGCTTATAAACGAGCGAAACTATATCGTAACTGAAAATACTCTCCTCGCCAGGAGCAGCGGCAGCTCAGAATTTATCTTAAGCCCAAATCCGGCCCGTTCCTTTTGTCTGCCGAGTAAGCGTATCAGCCCACCACCCTTTCTTTCGACGGAATCCTTTTCCCCAGTGTCTCTGTTTATAGCTTTTCTCGTTCTTATATAGTCGTTTCAGATACGTCTACATATGCCGGGCCATGGCCCGAATCCCCGTCCCGTTCTCCCACAAAATATTTTGAATTCTTTCCTCGCTCACTTGGCTTTTAGCGTCACTGATTCCATCCTCTAGGCTTTTATTTACTTTAGTTTTATTTCACTTTTTGTTTTTGTACTACGTTATCCTCGAATCTGTATGTACGCCTAAGAATTTTAGATATCACCGATATTCAAATGGAAGTTTTAATTGCAAAGTCTTGGTGGTGAAATTCTTGTTTTATGGCGGAAATGAACGCGAAAGATGTTTTCGAACTAAACTTTAATTCTTCACGCATATGTTATTTATTTAAAAAAAATTAAAATAAAACCCTAGATTCCATTTACAAAACGCGTTTTAAAATATTGAGTTTCCGTTGAAACGATCTGGATTGCACCCATATCAACTGATCTGATAATATCTAGGCGCAATAGAAGATAATCTGATATCTGACCTTTTGTAATTATTTTATCAGTTCAGATAACTCAACTGTTATCTGAGTATCGGTTGAAAACACTACTATGAATTAGAATGAAATATATTTTCAAGTTGACGTATTGTACCTAGTTTTACCAATAATGGTAAACAGGTTAAAAATTACGAAGCAACGTTTTTGTTTTAAGCTTTAAAATATGATGTCATGGATAAAATTGTGAAGCCTGGAAATTATCGGCTTATGTCAGAAGAACATCGTGTTTTTGCTAAGCTTTAATACGTGAAAAAAGCTACCTTTTTAAAAGGAAACACTTGTTTGCTTACCATACAGGTGAAAGGTTTTCATAATTTCAATAAACACAAAAAAAAGAAACTTGCAGTTCCTGGCTCTCGGATATATTACTTCTTGGCGAATTCCTTGAAGATGTTATATTGAAGGGCCTATAGGTTATTTAATTTTTATTTTTTGTTTATTCGGGAATTGACGGCCACCTTTTTTGTGGCGCGATTGGCCATAATTAGATGGAATTTCCGTAATGTCGCAACGAATTCTTACAAATTCTTAGTTTATAGCAGACGGTTTTCTAGTCGTGTCAAGTTGTAAATAATACTTGCGACTAAATCCCCGAATAATTTTGGGGGTGAAAAAGGGAAAAAATAACGTGGACTGCAGATTCCTTTTCCGATTGGCTGGCAGTTCTATTCGTTTTACTTATCATCTCCTTAAAGTAGCTAAAAAGTACTGGACGAATAAGGGAAACGATAATTTAAGTATGCAGCGCGATTTTAACCAATTATTTATGTTTAACTATCACCATAACTTGTCGAATATTTTATCTCTGAATGCTACGAAACGTCAATCTAAGTCTACAGTGAAAAATAATGAAATACTTACGCAGTGAAATAAAAGGTTATTTAGGGTTAGGGTATTTAAACATACACGTGCGGTTTATTTACATAAGTCTAGATGTTATTTTTATTCCCCAATGGGCCAACTATAATTGCAAGTAAACAATAATGGCAACGAGTATGTTTAATTGATTACACTTTGATTTTTAATAAATAAGACAAAGTTTATTTTGATCAAACCTAGAAGTAATGCAATATAAATGAGTCCAAAGTTTAATTTAAACAGAATGGAACAATAATAAGAAAACAAATGGACAATTGTCATTAATTACTTAATGAGTTATGATTTTTAATCAAACAGGTACGGAGGTAGGGCTATTTTTAACCCGAGATCAATTTTAAGTAGAAAATATAATTTGTACTATAACCAAATTAAATGTGAACTAAGTTTTAGTATTGCACTTTGAACAAATATATTTTTTATTAGTATCCGTGGTTTGGAATCCAACACAGCTCCAATGATACCAGTTATCACAGTTATTATGAGAATTTCCTGAACTCCAAGCCAGGCATCACAGGTGAAATATTTTTCTGCGAGTTGTAGTATATCATTTTTGGTATTTATAACAATATCTTGTATTTTTTCTGGATTAACTTCAATCTCATTTTCTTTAATTTTATTGATATTTTCTGTATTGTAATACACAATTAGAAAAACATTTAAGACAGTCTTTGTCTAGTAAAGTTACGATATATTTTAAGCCGTCAAAGGCATCAGTATCGTCTTCCTTGATGGTCGATTCACTAGAGACTGACCAAGTATTTTCAGAAATCTGCTTAATTAATGAAAAAGGAAGTTCAGTTGCGTGTTTGTGGCGTTTAAAATTTTCACTAGATTTGTGCGTAGTTTTCCCTTTTTCCAGTTTAATTATACGTTGCATTAACTGGTCTCTGTCGTAATCAAATAACGTTGATACACATTTGTCCAGTCTTTTGTTTTGTTTACCTTCAAGGTAATTGTGTTTCAAAACTTTATGAAAGGCTTCTAAGAACATATTGGTATTAATATCACATCCAAGTCAGTAGCATGCTGCCCATTCTTCTTTACACCCAACCCATTCCTTAGTAAAGTATTTCCCAAAGTCAGCTGCTTTCTCATTTATTTCCATTTCAGAAACGTAGTTTTCAAGCATGATTTCAAATTTGTTAGTATCAAGTTCATCCATTAATACTGATATGCCTTTAAATAGTTTTGAAGCTAACTCTCTACAGGAAATCATAGATAGTTTCTTTCGAATATCATGATATACATGCCATTTGCACAAAAGCTTTTTTGATTCACCACCAAATACTTTATTCCAGCTGTTAAAATACCGAGGAGCTTTATCAGACATAATTACTTTTGGTATAATGCATCCAACAGTTATCCTAATTTGATTAAAAAATAATTTCAAAATTTCGCCATCTTCTCTATTTGAGATTAACTAAGCAACTGGGATTCCTTCGTGAAACTCATCAACAACCAACACTGTTATTAGTTTGAAGCTGTAACTGTTGGTTCCATGAGTGGCATCGAAACAAATTACGTTGTTTCCAAACTGGGAAAGCATTTTTCTTTGAAATATGGTCATTATACCTAAAGCAAAGTCAGACTTCTGGAGATCTACGAGAGTGTCATTTTCCTTTGGTATAGTGCAAAGATTTTCATGCTGCCTCTTGTACAACAAAATCGAGTTATCATTATTGCCAATTTGTTCTTGCACATAAGCATCTACACTTATATGATCTTCTCTGTGTCTTTCTGTAGTGTTCAATCCATTGGCCTTTGCTATATTATTGAGATCTTTCCTTAAAGTCAAATGTTTCCTTTGTAAAACATTCATGTTGCTATGATACAATGAATCAAAGACTCACTTTTTGGACACTCCTTCAGCAAGTTTACCAGCAATCATTTGCTTATCTGGCTTAGGGATACGTGTGTGGCATAGTTGGAGCTCATGACCATAATGCGTATGACAAACATCCACAAATATTTTAGAATTGCCCGATAGAATGCCAACTCTCAATGTAGAAGTGCAGACATTGTTTATTTTGGAAGTTCCCATTGATTTCAGTTGCCGTTGTCCAGTGGATTCACATTTATATTTTCCGGATCTATTGCAATACCAATATTCAACTGACTAGTTCTTCGTTTTAGATGTTTTGTCCTTGTTATATTGACTTCTTTCCTCACGCTCATACTGCTCTTTCCAAGTCAAAAATCCTAAACATTAAAACTATTAATGCACTCTATTTTATTTCTTTGTATATGTCATTTTTGTGAAATAGAACCAGTATACTAGTACCTGCATAATTTTCAAATTCAAGATTTTCATTTTTGACCTCAACATTATGGTTTGTAAACAAATGAAGTTTTAATTCTGTAACCGTTCTGAAACTGCTGTTACAAGTACTCTCCTTACAAAAACACGAATGCTTTGTATTATATTCCATTAAAAAATGCAATAAATTAAAATATAAAACTATTCTTTTCTATTATTTCCCTTTTAAAAAATGTATACGAATAAAATAACACAGAATACGCCAAGCAATAATACCATAGATAAAAAGAAACCACATGAAAATGTTGCCTGAAGTTCGCGCCAAACATGTTATAAATACAGCCACGAAAATCCACTGCATACCAATTTTGTCGTGTCGTAGGATTCAGAGATAAAATCTTCGACAAGTTATGGTGATAGTTGAACATAAATAATTCGTTAAAATCCCGCTGCATACTTAAATTGTCGTTTCCCTTATTCGTTCACTACGTTTTAGCTACGTTAAGGAGATAATAAGTAAAACGAAGAGCGCTGCCAGCCAATCGGAAAAGGAATCTGCAGCCCACCTTCTTTTTTCCCTTTTTCACGCCCAAAATTTTTCGGAGATTTAGTCGCAAGTTCTTCAACGACCATGAAAAAGTATGTAATCATAATTATTAATTTAAACTTTGTTTGATAAAGTTTTAATTTTAGTAAAATAATAAAATCGAATTCAGCGAAATGCAACAAATCTCTTTACCAATTACCTAGTGGGCCTTGGACCAAGTTATTAAGTCTGTACCAAAAACTTTCTCTGCACAACATATTTCTGAACATCATTACAAATCTTATAGTTCTAAACACAACGAAAAGGGATACAGAATATACATTTAAATTATTCATCTCTTTATTTAACCAATACATGTAAAATAACTCGTAAATAAATGTTAATCTACTTAAAAGTATAAAATGCAATCCGATTTGGGCCTAACAAAATGAGGAAGGTAAATGTAGTTATCGAGCCAATGAAAATTAAGCTACACATTTTTGACTTTAATTTAATTAGATGCCGCTAGGAGCAACGAACGCGTGACTAAGAACCCCTTCTCTTCCCCCATTTTAAATTCCCACTTTGTAAAGAGAAGAGACATTTACAGGAGATATTTTTATCGGTCTAAACAACACACTTTAATACAACCTATGATACATTTTAATAAAAATATACTCATATAGAGTTTGCCAACTGAGTAAAAATCCTTAAATTATATTTCGTATAGTTATTTAAGTTATTTTTAATTGCGTAGAGCATTTAGATTTCTAGTTTCAAAAAGTGGTTAATATATTTAAAATATGTGAATAAGTGGAATTTAAAATTAATAACGTTGTCAATTCTAAAGCTAATTTTATTTCGAAAGGCCAAATTTCGCTTTCCGTAATGTCATATTAATTTTGAAGGTCAGGTTATTATAATCTAAATTCATAACTTTTCGACCTTTCAGCAATATAATAACAAAAAAGGTGGTTGTTTCGGAATATTTGAGACAGAGCTAATTAGTTTTGATTTTGATTGGCTAGTATTCTTTAAGAAAAGGTAAATTTTAACTAAAAAAATATTTAATTTAAAAGTAAATTGGGAATCGTATTAAGATTTCTAACATTTAATTTTACATGCGTATTTGAATGTCCCCTATGTAACTTACATAGTTAAACCACCCTTTTGAAAACCCGAACGGGGGAACTTGTAGAAGGTGCAGGCTGTACACAATAAATCCACGTCTATACTCCTACAAGGTTCCCCTACACATTATCTGTCTAATGTTTTGGCCGGGTGGCTAGCGCGACATTTCAATTCCACACTAAATATATCTTTCAGAATATCAGATAAGACCTATTTGTACGATATACCTGTTGTTTCAAAACTCGCGTAATAATACGGTCGTTTTGTCCGGAAATTATTTTAATTAAAATTTATTTCATTACTGCTCCCTTCGCTGTAAGACAAGGCAGTTTAATTCGAACGAGTCGCAGCAAATCTTTTAAATTAGTGGATTCCCGAACGCAAAGTCCTTCGACGCTATTAATGTCGCGGTGGCGGACCGCGCCAACCAACTGGTCACGGTCCTCCAAAAAGGGCCTTTTCAGGTAGCCTTATGACATTTTTATTTAGATTTATATTGAAAATTCTCCGCTCGCGTGAACGTACAACGTACCGCCTATCTCGTAATGCTCATTTAATAAAAGCGAGGCTCGGGATATCGTATTCGGCCTATAGTTCATCAACGTAGACATAGTAGGCCCCCATTTAGCCATTGCGAATTAATTCCAAGTCATTTATCCCTTCGAAAACATTACCTAAATACATGTATACGATATGAATTCCCGCGAGGAATACCGTTCTCCCGCACCGGAGAACTTTCAAGTTTTCTAGCTAGAAATTCTTGGGCATTAGCTGGCTCTAATTATGCGAGCCGCGAACCAATGGTGTACGGCTAATGATATTACGAGTGTAGAATGGCTGTCATTACACGTACGGTGGTAAAAGCAACTTTCCCTTCCAAAGCCCCATACGTCAAGTTCCGAAAGTAGTGTACCGGGGTTACGGGTGGTTTCTATTCGTCTTACCGGACATCGCTTTGCGTACCGAACCAACCATTTCTATTGGTTTTAATCTACTTTCAGGTAACCTCCTGGGTGAAAAGTAAGTGAATAGTTGAACGGGTGGAACAATCTCTTCCTTGGCCATTCCCGCGGATCACAAATTCGATTGGGGTTTGGAGGCTGTCGAAAGTATACTTACCTTTCACCTTGTTGCGAGATCGTAGCCCCGAATTGAGAGGGTAGGGTTTTAGATACGTGTGATTTTGCGATCATTTTGCCGGCGGACTAGCCCAAAAATAAAATAAATTACCGTATACGTACAAGTTTGGCTAATGGATTTCTATGCCGGAAAATTTATTCACGAAATACCGTTGGGATTTCCTAGAATTTTCATAGGGATAAACTGATACGAACGTAAGGTTTTTTTATTTTAGAATATATTGTTTTTTGATTTATGTAGACTATTTTTTTTAATTATAGTAGGCAACTCATTATAATGAGAGACGTTCAGTTAAATGAAATAAAAAATATCTGCGATCCTCGTAGATTCGCTACGATAGATGGCGATAGATTTCTTGCCTAAAACATTTTTTTATCATGGTGGCTTCCTTTAAAGTATCTTTCAGGCCTACTTCTTTCCGGTTATAAGATAAATTACAATAATTGTTGACCTAAGAACTCTGCGGGTTTATCTAGAAGCCTTTAGTCCTTTACACTCTTATATATTTTTAAGTTTCCTTTATAGGTGGGCCTTCTGGCTATTGTCAGCGACGGAGGTTTTCTTCTTGAGATTCCCCTAGAGGTTATAAGATATTTTTAGCCCCTTTTCTCCGTCTAGTTTTTATCAAAATATATGTTCAAGTTTAGCGAACCTAACGTTTCTTGTCTTTTATCAAAAGAGAACCAACAACATCGTTTTATCTCTTCTATCCGTTTTCCGGATTTATAAAAGAAACTTTCATTACGTAATTCCTTTAGACGTTGTTCGGATTGTATCTGCCGGATTTTCATTTTGTTGTTTTGACCAAAGTTTCCACAGTTCAGATCTAGTTGCACTTTTATTGGATTTTAGATAGATTCGTAAAATAATTTCATATTTTGATCCATTTTCTATTAAATTTTAGAAAGTATTTTGGAACTGAAACACAACAAAGAAGCCGAGAGCTACACGGAAATAATTTCCTAACGGTAATGCCAGACTCTTTTTAGTCCAAAATGTTTTTTTTTTTCTATAAATATACGACTCATTTATCGGGGAAAATTTTTAAATATTTCTATACGTCTGACTTTCCATTCCAAATACCAAAATGAAGATATACTTTTCTGGCTGCTATTTCATGCTAAAAAGTATATACTGCTTAACTATAAACCACTATAATAGTCATATTTTGTCTATATGTTTTTATGTGATACGTTTCTACGTAGTCGGTACTTATTTTTTCGAACTTCAATAAGTTAAATTTAAATATATTTTGGTGCGAAACAATGTCTTAATTTATATTTAAATATTGATCAGAGTGGTAGATAAATGTAGGATTTTCAAACGGTTCTAGTATAACTTCACCTTTACTATTTCTGTCCCTAAAAAGCATATACCGAGTTATTTTTGATACCACGAGGGTTCCATTTGCGAAGCACCCTCCGATGTCCGCGGAGCTCTGACTTTTTGGAAGTCTAACTTCCGTTTGAAAAGCATTTTTTCCCTTTATCCCTCACGTCCTTCTCATCCTCGCTTTTTAAATTTTCTACTCCCTTTATTCTCGGCGTTACTTTTTCTACTCGATGTATTTGCACTTTTTTTGTTGGTAGGCAAAGAAAGAACGGAAGGCCGTCGGGCTCGTGGCTCCCTGAAAACAAAAAAGTGACGCGGAGGCTCTCTTCAGAATATGTTTATTTTGGAAAGATGGATCACTCTTCGGCTAAAGCTCCGACTTTCAAGAAATATCTCGATGCTCATAGGTTTAATTTTAGATTTTTCATTCCACGAACGCGCCAGTTTATATTTTCCCAATGGGAGAAGCGTCTTTTTTATTATAGATTTACTGCAAACAGTGGCTCTTCTAAAGGGGTCAAAGGTTTTTTTACATTTTCCCAAAAAATTTTAAATTTTAAACTGTAAACATTTGCAAGAAGACGAGGTTTTCACAGTAATTTTAAATTGACAATTAGGTAGCTGCTAGAAATTATTTAAACTTTTTCTGTTTTCATTGCGAATTGGTTAGTGCTTTCGCCTCGCAGCCAGCTCCTTTGGTGTTGAGTTTACAAAAGCTACATTCACACGTAAGTGGTAGAAAACGGTTTGAATCGATATCAAGGCAAAGTGTGAACGCGGTCAATTTCTCTCCCTGTCTGTTAAAAGGGGTTTCCTCTTTCAACAAAAACTTGCAGAGGTTTTGAGCAATAGTTAGTGTAGGGACGCTAGTGGTTATCTGTGGCAGGGCTAGCCACAACCCGGCCATATGGTTTTAATTTCTCCTGTATCGCTTTTAAAAGAGCATCAGGCTTGTTTCAATTTTAGGTTATAGACATAGCTTATTATTATAATCACTATTGGTAAATTTCATTGATGGTTTCAAAGCTAAAAAATGGTATAAGGCGGTTTCCTGTCCATTTTTCAATTTAAGATATTTTTTTGGTTTCTGGAATTGTCATTATTTTAATCATTTAGAAACAAAGGTTTTGACGGAAAAGGTATTTCAGAGATATTAATAAATACAAATAAATGAATGTAACTATACAGTAAGTATTCTCGGTATAGCAGGAAAATACAAACGGAAGAAAATGAAAGCGCGAAATGTATTAAAATACATGACAATCTTAATCAAAAACAAATTACAGCCCTAAAGCTTACTTAATCTAAGGATAACCCTTATCTTACCTAAAATGTTACCTAAGATCAAATATTAACTAGTGGTGTAAATTATTCTAAGAAAGCGACACGAGTTGTACGAAAGTGAATATATTTAAATGTAAATGCAAGAGCGCACCAGCCAGGGCTGTGTATCCACTGTAATTAAAGATGCAGTAATGAATCAAAATTAAATATAAATACACCCTTAGATTTCCTTTAATTATAAATTATAAGTATAGCATTTGGCGACGAAGATTGGATGTGAGAGAATATAAATTAAAAGACTGAAGAAAATATAAAGGAAAAGGTAAACCTAACAATGGCAAATGAACCACTCGAAAATGCAAAGCGCAGAATTTCATGAAGCCAAAAATAATAATGTAAATTTCCCAGAAATGATAGATCAGTTTATTGGCGAAGAAATATCAATTATATAAAAGTATTCCAAGTATAATCGAGAATGTAGGATAATTAATGACTGTACGCTAACACCATAGTCTCGTTTTCTCCCGTCACGGGTGGAGTGATTAAAAATTCACCCGCGTCTGTTTTCAATTCAATTCAATTTTATTCATTAATATGGTATTAATACATTTTTTAGTGTAAGGGCCAAGTCGATTATCGACTTATAGCCCTTGCTTTTAAATTTGTATTCCAATTGGAATAACAAAAAAGTAATTACTTATTATTTAAAAGAACAATTGTATAATATTAAAATTAGATAAACAAAACCAAAGAATGATAAGCAAAAACTTATAAACACAAAAAAAAACATTATTAAAACATATTATTTTCCATAACTTCCAATTTTAAAAACTTTTTAATTGCGTGAAGAGTCCTGCATTCTTGGATTTTTTCATATATTGAGTTATATAATTTTACACCGTAATAAAAAATAGAACAAATTTTTTCGTTGTCTTACATTGGGGTAAAATTAAAATATTATTAGTTCTAGTTATAGATTTTTTTTTTTACTATCTGGAATAAAGGAGGGTTTTGATAAGTTACGTTTTTAAAAATTAAAAGTAAATTACTATAATTGCATATCTGCTCAATATTTAAAAGTTTACTTTTTTGAAACAGTTGTTTTTTTTGGGTGTAACCAGTCTACATTATAAATGGTTCTGAGAACCCTTTTTTGAAGAACTTGTAATTGGTTTAAATTATGTTTGGATGTATTTCCCCACGCTATCGTTCCATAAGTTAAAACAGAGTAGAATAAGCTATAATAGAGTTCAAATAATATGTACCTCGGAAAAAAATATTTACATTTTCGAATAATGTACGCCGTTCGAGATAGTGACTGACAGAGCTTATTTATGTGCGTAGTCCAATCTAGCCTTTCATCAAACCACACACCCAAATATTTGTAACTAGGGACTCTATTAATTTCAACTCCTGAGATATGAATTTTACAAATGGCCGTATCAATAATTTTTCCGGGGTTTGCAAACAGAATATATTCCCTTTTTGTTTTATTTAGCTTAAGTCCATTGTCTATAAGCCAAGAGTTTATTTTACCTAGAATTATGTTGGCATTTTTAAAGAGAGAATTAGCGCAGAAGTTTTTAATTATTACTATCGTATCGTCAGCATATAATCTAAGTAAGCCAGAAGGTATAATTTTTATTAAGTCATTTATGTAAAGGTTAAATAGTAACGGTGATATAATGGAACCTTGTGGGACTCCAATTGTTATATTACTAGGCGTTGAGTAAATCTGGTTGATTTTAGTTTGACATTGTCGGTTAGTTAAATAACTTTTTATCCAGTCCAGGGATAAACCTCTTATTCCCATTCTTTCTAGTTTTAACAAAAGTCTGTTGTGCGGTACGCTATCGAAGGCTTTCTCGAGGTCTAGGAAAATTCCGAGACCGTAATGAGAATTATCTAGAGCATCCAATAACGAACTATATACGCTAGCTATCGCCAATTCTGTCCCTCGGCCGGCCCTAAAGCCAAATTGAAAATTAGAAATTAAATTATTTTTGTCACAGAAGGAGTTAAGTCTATTTAGAAAACATTTGTCGTAAACTTTGGCGAAGACCGAAAGAACCGAGATAGGCCTATAGTTTGTTAAAATTTGTGGGTCCCCTTTTTTAAATATAGGGGAGATTGAAGTTTTTTTTAATCTATCTGGGTACATACCTTTAGAGAAGGACAAATTTATTAGAAAAACTAAAGGGGTGATAATATAATTCGTTATAAATTTTATTGGTTTTGGGTGAATTGAATCTATTCCTGGAGCTGAGGATTCCGAAAGTTTTTCTAATATATCTTTAATTTCTTTTGGTGATACTTCAAAAAGCGCACAGGAGGAAGGATTTCGGTCAAATTGTAACTGAGAATTTAGTAATTGGTTTGAGCTAATAATTGTAGAAAAATGTTTGTTCATTGCGATCGGCGTAATGTTATCCGGGACTAAATCCTTACCTTTATTTCTACTGGTTACTTCATTAATAATATTCCATTTTTCCTTATTATTTTTAGATGAAGTTATTTTTTATGTATATAGGTACTCCTTGCGTTCCTGATTTTATTATTACAAAAATTTCTGTAACTACTATATGACGCCTGATTTTCGTCAGTTGGGCTACGTTTAAATTTTTTATATAATTTGCGTTTGGTTTTTATAATAGTTTTTAGGTTTTCAGTTATCCAGGATTCTTTTGAAAGTTTTATGTTCTTCATGGGAAAATTTTTAATATACGATTCTGCGATCGCATCTTCGAAGAAATTGTAGGCTTCATTTGGATCATTAATGGCGTAAAGACTGTTCCAGTTAATATTAGATACTCTGGTGGCAAATTTGTTTAGATTTTTAACGCTTAAATCTCTTATTTGAACTGTTTTATCAATGTTTATTTCATTGCAGTAGCTAAATAGAATGGGTGTGTAGTCTGACACAGTACAGTCTTGTGCTAAATTTGCGACACCTAAAATATTTGTAAAAATATTGTCAATAAACTTAGACGTAAACTTGGTTACTCTAGTTGGGTCTTTTATTAATTTATTTAACCCATAGCTTAATAATAAATTCGTAATTGATGTGGAGCAAGGGGTGTTACTATTAAAATCGTAGTTGAAGTCACCAACTATGATTTTTTTAACATTGCAGTTGCCCATTCCATTAGCAATTTCTTCACATTTCTGTAGAAAATTTTCAAATTTTGCTGTGTGGGGTCTATAAACTACTAGTATAACGTCACCTGTTGAGCATAGTTGTATACAGTAACACTCTATATCTTCGTTAAAAAAAACTCATGACGAACATTAAAACATATGTTTTGGCGTACATAAAACACAACCCCACCTCCTTTTCTATCACCGATTCCCACAAATTTATAGCCGGGGATAAAAATATTGTAGTCCATTCTGTACCAAGTTTCATTAAGGGCGTAAATGTCTATATTTTTATCATGAGAGTTTACAACTAATTTTTCAAAGTTTGAGTTAGCACTACCAACATTTGCGAATAACACTTTCATTAAATAATAAAGAATATAAAAATAGATTGTATAGTTTTCGGTAAAATCTTTTTTTTAAATTATTGTTTTAGTTCAACTTCTGAAGTTAATTCATTATATTTATAAGTACGACCTTCCATCTCTACAGTGAATTGTGAAGAAAATTTGGCCACACCCTTTCCTTTAGATCTGACGAACTGTCTTAGTTGGTATCTTGCAGTTTCTTGTTTAATGGTGGTGTCATTTGTTATGTATATGTTAGATCCTTTTAGTTTATAAGCGTTTTTCATAATTTCTCGTTTTAGATTTTGTTCCTCTAGTTTCAAAATAATCCGCCGATTCTCACCCCTCCTATATACTTGATGTGGCATAATTATCCCCTCGATTCCAAGTAGCTCTTTAAAGACGTTATCTACAGAAGTAGCCAATAGGGCTCTGCTTTCTCCGGCAGTTTCTGGAATCCCAGATATAACAATATTATTTCGCCTTCTATCCGATTCTAGAGAGTCGACTTGAGATTTTAACAATGATATTTCTGTGTCCTTATCTGCTAATTTATTTTCAGTTAATTTCATAAATGAATCGCTATCAAATTTCAAGCTATCTATGACATCTGGTAGTAATTCGAGATTTTGAATTCTAACTTCATGTTCATTAATTTTTTTGCAAACTTTGTCCATTTTAATATTTGACTCTGTAATTGCTTTGTTAATGGAATCTATCTTGTTATAAATTGCATTTGAGTCGGACTTTACATCAGATCTTATTTTTTCAAATTCAACTTTGTTGTCACCCCTAAGTTTTTTAATTTCATCTAAAATAAGTTTAAGGTTTTTTTCTTCCCCCATAGTGAAGCTTTGTAGAAGAGGAAACCCAACTTTTTATCTGGCGTACACGATGTAAGATTTGAAAAGGAGTTAAGAACTAGGTAGGTTAAAGTGTCATGAAAAACGTTTTTTATAATAGGTTTAAGTTTGTATATTTTGGACCTTGAATTAAGGATTTGGTCTGGCGTATAAGTAAGGCAAATTTTAAATGACAATATTTTCTACGCCTAGAGATTATTTCGCAACACTTTTCTGGTAGAGCATGGTTATCTTAATATTGACTTTTGTTAATTATGTAGTCAGTCATTGGTAAACACGACGGTTATACAACTTTGGTGGCGAAGGTAAGTATTTTATGGTAAACTGGTACAACTTAGCTCGGAACTACGCTGGCTGGATGACTGGAACTAACTGCGCTTCTTTCTGGCGTCTGGAACAGAGTGACGAAATACGGCGAGGCTCGGCGAACGGCGCGATAATTTTTAATGACTCACGGAATTAAATTTAGAGTAGATACGGTCTTTTTTTGTGAAACACTCGAAACGGAGCAAATTAGAAATCCGAGCGTTTTTTCTATGACAAATAAAGTACTTTACAAAGAGGTAAACACGACGGTTATACAACTTTGGTGGCGAAGGTAAGTATTTTATGGTAAACAGGTACAACTTAGCTCGGAACTACGCTGGCTGGATGACTGAAACTAACTGCGCTTCTTTCTGGCGTCTGTTTCAATATTGCCGAAAGACGTAAGACGAATGGTGTACCGTTCCGATTCAATTTTCTTTTAAAGGAGGAGCATACTTACAGACCGGTAAGTGGATTGGGAGTAACGCCAAGAATCTGCCTCAACATAGCTATTCTCCCCAAGTAATAATATTTTTTTTTCTATAATCGCGTAACAAAAAGTATTCCGCGATAAATGAAGTACATGAAAGTATTTAAAGAACGGGAACAACTCGACAGGAAATCTGGAAAAACAGAAAAACAGCAATATTTTATGAAATTTAGAAAATGATATAACATTTTAATTTTACAGCCTGATTAGAACAGACAGTCAAGGACAATATAATTTGGTATCAGTGATGATATAGTTGAATAACGTTTATGTAAAGATTTTGATTTAATAAACCTATTGAAAATTGCCCCAATTACATCACTAACGCATAGATATAGCAGTTCGGATGTTAGATATGAGAGATAAAATGTTGTTAAGAAATCGGAATACTAATCATGGATATTACAACAATAAACAGTAGTCTATATATTTATAATATTAAATATTAATAAAAACAAGACCACTGAAGAACATTAAAAACGGGTTCTTTTTAAAAGCCGTTACGTTAAGTTAAGTTCATTATTATCCATTTTACCAGTCGCGTTTTAAATAAAATCAGAAGTAAAAGAAAATTAAAACTTTGTATAAGATGAACTGAGATTGAACAACAGTAGAATTGTCATTCCAAGTTTACACTTACTACAATTGCACGAAATCAGGCCGTTCTAAAGGAAATGTGCTTATTTTCATTGCTAAAATAGATGGACATATTTATCATAGCAAGTCTTATCATGTTAATTCTCATAGAGAAACCTCGAATTGTGTTGAAAGTATTCAACGAGTTAACCAACAGTCAATGATCAGTGCAAAACAGCCAGTATAGCTCATTATTAACGCAAACGGAAAGTCATTTTACACGTTTTAGAAAAATGAACACCGATGTTAATTTGAAGTTCCTAAATCAAGAACCCTCAACCTACCTGCATTTCATTAAAATTAGAATTTATATAATATACAGCCTTAATGATACATACTACCAGTAGATATACGCATTGTAACCCGGCCACCTGTTGAAAGGCATTATAAGTCGCTAGATGACTTGGGCCTAAGGTGGTGCCTTCGGTATTAGCCTAGCTGATTATTATTATTATTTTAACCATTTCTTATCTTTAACCAATTGTTGATATTTTTAATTGTTTACTCAATAAGCACGCTTGGCCAAGCATAAATATATGAAATAAAGAAACTTATATTCTACCTTTATAAAATATTATGACCAATGATTGAAACAACTGGGGAAATTTAATATATATTAAACATTGGAAGGAGAGACTGTTTGTACACAACCTTGTGCAGTAAAATCAAAATTTAAAGATGAACTGTCCAGACTTACTTACTTCTGAATACGCAGCACCAATTATGTCAGCAATTAAAAATAACGGAGGAGTTAAACCATGTGGAGATTACAAAGTTACTGCAAATAGAGTTGTCAACGCTGAAAAATCCCCATCTCAAACTGATATTTATGCAAGGATTTCTAGACTTTATCTCAGATGAGAAATCATTAAAGTTATCAAAACAACCAAACGAATTTTCCAGCGGTAAATTGGAGTTTTACTTAAAATTCTTTCTAATGTATTGACATTTCAAAATGAGCTTCTAATAGGTGGTTCATCGATCCAAGCTGATTTATAGGTATCAGATGAGGTTTGACTCCAGAAAAGGAAACTCAAAGCTATTTTGGATGTATCCTCCCCTTAAATCTGTTAATTACTATTGCAAGCTTTTACTCAACAAATTTGATATTATAAAAATATCAACCATAAGTTTATGAAGGTTACCAAGAAAAAGCATTTCAACAAGCAAAGCTATCATAGAAGAACTTCTAGTTAATTTTTACGGTGTAAAACAAGTTCAACTATCTTGAGGTGTCTCAGCTGTTTGTATTACAGTTGACATATTTGACGTTGTTGATGGGGCTTTAGCTTTGTTTATGGATAATTACTATTTAAAAAAAACTTCTATTTGGTATAGAAAATATACTACACTGTTTAATGATCATCAACCTTTCGTAACAAGCTTGTGGAACACAACCTACTCCCACAATCGCTGTAGCACAATTTAATTGATGGAAATTAATGTTAACTTCAAGAATTTCCAAACGTAATTTCAGGATTTTTCAGGAGAGGGCAGAACTTGAGCTCCGGAAAACCGGTTTTTTAAAAAGGCAAAAACGCGTGAAATTTTATATTTTTTTGGAGTTCTAATCGAAATAGTTATTGCTAGTAACTTTCAGGATAATAGACAGAACAAAACATTTTTTCCAAGGTAATCCTTGTACTTCATCCGATTCTGTGTTAGTATTATAAAAATTCGTGAACTTATTTAGCTCAAAAATATTCAAGGGCATTGCCCCCTTTCTCCACCTAAATGACATCCCTGCCGGTACTTTTCCAGAACATACATACATACATATACATCGATTTACATAATTTTTTTTTAATTAGCCATTGATTTAGGTTCCCACGGTTCATACACTCATCAATTTGTGCTTGGTAGCTATCGGTGAATAATTTATATCCGGTTTTTCTTAGGTTTTCCATCACTTGCCGATTTGAAAACAAATTTCGATTGAGTGGGATTTTTTATGACTACATTATTTTTTTAACCGAAACTTAATTACCTATCGATATTTTAACACTTTATTCCATAATATGCTTTCGCAATCGAGCATTCGGCCAGTATTTTGACAAATACTTTTACGGTATAAAAGAAGATGTTTCCTTGTCCACTCTCGCTAGCAACAACGTTATATTTGACTTTGTTGGGGATTTTATAGAAACAACTATTCGGTCGAATGGGATTTCTGTTGAATGGTTGTATTTATTAGACGTAAAATGGGCGTTTGACTAGAGAGAGTTTGACATTTACTCCTTGCCCGAATCTCTGTCGTAATGCCTTTACAGTAAGCAGCTATAAGACTTTACAACATTGTTGTTGAAATTTTAATCAAACTCTAACAAGTTTGACCCGCAAACCGGAAGAGAGACCGATGCCATGATTTTGAACCAAATTCGAAAATTACACAGAACAAGAGGCGCATTCTAGATGCATATAAAATAAAACGATTTGTTAGCTGATATGCAGATGCAAAGGGTGACGCACTGACTTCACCATCCTCTTTCCTTTTGGCAAACAATGCACTTAGACGCGCATCTCCATATATATGGAGCGCGTGTCTCTCTCGATCTCAAGTATAAATCGGGAAAAAATGGAGCGTCGAAGAAGAGTGTGATAAATTTTCTCGTCACGTCTTCCCGATCGAGTTCGCGGAATTCCAATAGGTTCGTTTTATTATCCGCAGGGCAACCGGACTGCACAGCGATTGTTTACAGTCTCATAGGCAGCTCGTTAGACGAATCGCTGGTATGAGAACTTGTTATACCTCTTCTTCTTCTTCGTATTTCTTTCCGCGGTTTTATACGTCACTTTTTCTTTAACCTTAAAGACGAAGTATATTTTACTAGGGCTTCGGTAAATTTTGTACTTTTTATTCAGGAAGTCTATTTTAAACTGGGATATAGTACTGATTATAGATTGGAAACTATACCTAAGCTGTACAGTACAGTTTCTTTCTGTTACGCGTTAAAGGGATTTTATGTTATAGTTATCATATACAGAGTGTTTCGAAAGGCTATGCAAAAAATTTAAGGAGTTGTAGGGGTGAGTTGAGAAGTATGCGTATTTTTTTCCATTTACCTATGATGAGTTAAAAGAGCGCGAGAGAGCTTCAAAGTGTGGCCTACTAGCCCCTGGAAGTAGGCTGCAACAAGCAACAGGGAATTTAAATACTGTTTAAGTTTACTTTTTAACGCTGGGTACCTCGATTTGTTTACAAAGTCCTTTTTTTATTTATCACACGAACCCAAACCTTTATATTCGCATTTCCCTGCTGCTTGGTTTTGCGCTTGTTGCAGCCTACTTCCAGGGGCTAGTAGGCCACACTTTGAAGCTCTCTGGCGCTCTTTTAACTCATCATAGGTAAGTGGAAAAAAATAGGCATACTTCTCAACTCACCCCTACAACTCCTTAAATTTTTTGCATAACCTTTTAAACCTTAAGGTCATAGATATTAAAGAATAATGCAGTTATAGACACATACAATTATATTTTTAATTTTTCACTGTTGGTTGTTAAGTTTAAATCTAGAGTCCTTAAAATTTCAATTTCGCACCACTAATCCAAACAATAGGCGTCGTTCATAAAATAAAATTTAAGACGATTTGCCCAATTCTGACATCGAGCTTTTCGTTAATTTTATATAATACAATTTATTTTTCTTACGATTCTCTTAGGCGGAAGGATTTTTTGTTCGCAGTCCTTGATGGTCGTGAGGGCCAAGAGGTCGTTTTATAAATTGTCGGGAGCGTATGGCATACCAGCAACCGGGGAAAAAGGCTGGCGCGTGCTTTCGCTACCAATAAGTAGCGGAAGAGCAGCTCCCTTAATGACATGTCGCCTGAGCGCTGGGGGCGTCGATACTAGGGGATTATTTATTTTAAAATTCAATAGAGTTTCCTGAGCGGATAACGAATTTTCCCGGAATTAGTCTTCGTTCCCCCTTCCTCTTCTAAAATTCGACTCTGAAATCAAATATTGTGCGTGGACTTGTTGGATAAGCCTCGAGCCGAGAAAATTAATGGGTTAACGTACAAGCTAAAATTCCATTTTCTTCGGAAGAAAACCATATACAACCAAATTCAATAACTTTTTATTTAAATAAAAAATATTATTTATTTATTTTAAATCCCACATGGTCTCACCTGCCGAAACGTTATGCGTTTCGTTAATTTTATTTATTTTCGACAATTTTTAGATGGTTTTAAGTTAATAAAATTAGTATTTTGCACACAAATCATTGTATTGTTACTCGTTACTTTAAGTTCATGAGCGTGCAATTAAAATGTTTTGGTTAAATTATGAAACATGAGAGGAGTGGTTCATATTTTATTTATAGGGTGAGTATGCTGTTAGACCGTTTTATATCTGGTAGTTCTCAACGCATCAAGGTCACCACATCTTCTATAACTACGTATAATAGGTCTTTCTATAATGTAACGCGGTCTCCTGGTTTTAATGTAGCTCCTACGTTTTTTACTTTAACAGGTCGTCAGAAGTGTTTCGCATTTTCTGGCGCGCATGACAATCGCAGGACGATTTTAGTAAAACTTTGACTTGTGACGTTAGAGCCACATTTTATATTTCTACTTGGCACTAATTTTATTTTATTGAAATATCTCTTAATTTATTTTTCTGTTTTTGGAAAAAATTCGTAAATCCGGTAAAAATAAAAAATTACAAAGTTGAGAAGCTTTCGAAGAGAATTACGTTCAAGAATGACTCCAGTAAAAAAGGTTTCCACTCTCAGGTAAAATAACTCTTTCATCCAATTATTTAACCAAATTGCGGTTAAAATCATTGGTTTTGGTTGAATATTACGATAAAAGACTTCTTTATGTATATGCAAAAAAATACAGTCAGATAAGAATCTACCTGGTTTTTTGTTGTATAGTAAATTCTCGCTTGTAGCTCCCTTCGCTAAGGCTCACTTCGCTACCAGTTGATTTAACATGTTGTTTTTATAAATAAATTACTTTCATATTTTATTTATTCTTCCGAGTCATTTCATCATTCTGCTGGTTATTCAGGTTAAAAACCACAATAGGTTTTGGGTCCAGAACGCTTCCACTGCGCAACTGATGTTACGACTATGAAGACCACCACGAATGATCCTGGTTCCTGGTAGCAGAAAGTTCCTGACGATCAGTGTCCTGGTGACGACAGGCTTCCGATGATTTGCATCCTGATCACTATGAAAGGGTTCCCGTTGAATGACGATGAGAAGTTGAATGGGTCAAAAAACTGCTAGAAGCTGGAAACGGCAACTAGTCGACATGCTCACGATCTGAGATATCTTCGACATAGTCACTGACAAACGCGTTGCACCGAAAGCACCGTCTTCAACTTCAGCAGAATCAGCAATGAACACGCATGCCGCCAGCAAGAAGAAGTTTCAAGTAGCTTTCAGTGTCGCCGAACATTCATCTGGTCAACGCTGTCCAACAAGGTCCGCAACATGATCACGAACTGTGAGGAACCCAAGGAGATGTGGGATAAATTGCTCGACATATTTGAGCAGATATCGTCAAACAGACTATGGAAACTCTTGGCCCAGCTGATGCGTACAAAAAAAGGGCTCGCATCTATCGCCGATGCAGGCGTTGGGGGCCGATATACTTACGACGGTGAAGAAAGAAAAAGATGAGTTGCTCATCATAGCTTATACATTTGTTTGGAATGCTGCCCGAAGAAAAGCAGATGGTCACCGAACTGGAGATATTTCTTATTGGCCGTTTTAACCAAGATGGCAACGCCAATGAAGAGTCATCCGGACTATTTACCAAAGGGGTTTCAACAACGTACCAAAGACGTTGGGCACCGAGAGTGACAAAAAAGGAGGAACCGACGCAACTGTTCAAAATGCTACAATTACTTTAAGCATGGTCACATCGCCAAAGACTGTCCAAACTCAAATTTGGCATCAAAGAATGAAGATAACGGAGAATGCAGCAGTAAAGGAAGCATTATCAGCGTCGGAGGTCTCTTTGCGGCCAACGGCTTGGTTGCCCGCTCAACGTCAGAAAATGCTTGGTATTTCGTCTCCGGGGCCACGCATCATATCACCAACGTTAAGACGAAGTATATACGATTCCAGGTTGGAAATAGAGGTGTGATGACCGCGTTGGGAAACAAAGACGGCGAGAAGTCATTCACAATGTCTAGCAGGTTTTGCCTTTGACGTTTTTTCCTTGAAAAGCGCAGTTACGAGAAACAAGGACCGATAATTTCGGGCTACAGCAACGTCCTGCGGCTTATACGAGAAGTACAAGGGGAAACAAGTTTTGGGTCTACCCGGCAAGGTTGAGAGTCTGTACCGTCTCGAAAAAACAGTTGATCAGCCGAAGAACGCAGCATGCCTCGCCGCAGATCCGAAGAATGAAAGGAAGACAGATCTCCAAGTCTGGTACGAAGGTATGGCTCACCAAGACAAGTGTCACGTAGGTTGTCGAGTCAAAGACCGACATATGCTCAGGGCCGTTTTAACCTTTCCGTAAATAGGCCTAAGGCAAAAATATCTCATTTACCGACTTTTCAGACCTTCGTAGGCCCTAATGTCTCCTAAAATTTTCGTAGGCCCTAGGCACTTGGCCTATTCTGCCTTATAAATTAGGCCGCCCTGCATATGCTGAGAAGGCTGTGTCTATGGAAAGTTGCCGAGGCAGAGTTTTGGTATCGCTACAGAGAAGGCTACAAAGCCAGGATAGCGTATCCATTCAGATCTTTGGGGACCATCACCTGCACCATTTATGCAGGGAAAGCGCTACTATATGCTGTTCAGGCCGGAGAGTCGTATATTTTCTGGAGGAGAAGACAGAAGACTGTGAAGCCGAATGCGTCCATCAATCATATCAAAATCTTTGTAACAGAATGTTACGTACATATTACAAAGGTAAATAGGAATAAATTGGAATAGAAGGGGTACAAAGGATATGAAGAAAACTCGGATGGATATCTGATCTACGTACCTTCTTACGTTCTCGCGATGTCCAGTTCAATCCTGAGAGACGCGTCATGGACACCTGGTTACCTGGTTTAGCAGGGCGAGGAGTTGATGAATTTCCATGGTCCGAAATCAGATGGTTCTATCTCGGAATCAGATGCAGGTGACGATGACGTGGCTCCCTGATCCGTCGAATCGCATGATTTCGTGGCTCCCTGAGTCGTCGAATCGCATGATTTCGTGGCTCCCAGATCCGTCGAATTGCATGATTTCTAACTCCCAGAGCCGTCGAATCGCATGATTTCGTGGCTCCCAGATCCGTCGAATTGCATGATTTCTAACTCCCAGAGCCGTCGAATCGCATGATTTCGTGGCTCCCAGGGCCGTCGAATTGCATGATTTCTAACTCCCAGAGCCGTCGAGTCGCATGATTTCGTGGCTCCCAGATCCGTCGAATTGCATGATTTCTAACTCCCAGAGCCGTCGAATCGCATGATTTCGTGGCTCCCAGATCCGTCGAATTGCATGATTTCTAACTCCCAGAGCCGTCGAATCGCATGATTTCGTGGCTCCCAGATCCGTCGAATTGCATGATTTCTAACTCCCAGAGCCATCGAATCGCATGATTTCGTGGCTCCCAGGGCCGTCGAATTGCATGATTTCGTGGCTCCCAGATCCGTCGAATTGCATGATTTCTAACTCCCAGAGCCGTCGAATTGCATGATTTCGTGGCTCCCAGATCCGTCGAATTGCATGATTTCTAACTCCCAGAGCCGTCGAATCGCATGATTTCGTGGCCGCCAGATCCGTCGAATTGCATGATTTCTAACTCCCAGAGCCGTCGAATCGCATGATTTCGTGGCTCCCAGATCCGTCGAATTGCATGATTTCTAACTCCCAGAGCCGTCGAATCGCATGATTTCGTGGCTCCCAGATCCGTCGAATTGCATGATTTCTAACTCCCAGAGCCGTCGAATCGCATGATTTCGTGGCTCCCAGATCCGTCGAATTGCATGATTTCTAACTCCCAGAGCCGTCGAATCGCATGATTTCGTGGCTCCCAGATCCGTCGAATTGCATGATTTCTAACTCCCAGAGCCGTCGAATCGCATGATTTCGTGGCTCCCAGATCCGTCGAATCGCATGATGACGTTACTACCAGATCCGTCGAATCGCATGATGACGTTACTACCAGATCCGTGAACGACCTACGTCCTATCCAACAAGAGCTGACGGGCCTGTCCTACGGGATCGCACAAAATTTAAGAAGCCTTCTCGTGGTTTTTGTTCATCTCCTGCGGACAGAGAATTCCTGATTTTTGATACATTAAAAATAATCAACTAGGCTAATACCCAAGGCACCACCTTAAGCCTAAGTCATCAAGTGACTTTTAAAGCCATTAATTCAGGTGTCCGGGTTACAATGCGTAGAAGGGTGGTGGCAAGCCCTTCATGCTAAGCGAGCCAACAGCTCCATCCACTAACTTTTACTTTTACCTCAACAAGTTTTTATGGAAGATGAAACCGAAGATCACGGGGGAAAACCCCTGAAACCAGTGGGGAGAGAACTTGCAAACTCAACGCAGAAGGAGTTGTTCCCGAGTGTTCACCCAGTGCCACCAGCTGGGATCGAGCCCGGCTCCTCTTGCTGCGAGGCGAAAGTGCTAACCACTTCGACAACATACCGTAATCTGCCAGGGAAGCTCGTTCAAGTCCTGAGTCAGAAGAAAGCTATGACCGACGAGCTAGAATCCATGAAGAAGCACAAAATATACGAAGTGGTCGATCCTCCGTCTGGACGAAAGATCGTTCGAAACAGATGGGTTTTCCAGACGAAGAGTGACGAGGATGGCCTAATCACGAAACAAAAATCTCGACTGGCAGCAAAAGTCTACACGATTTTGATGAGACCTTCACCCCAGTCGCCCGCTTTGAAACGCTTCGCATCTTCCTCAACGTCGTAGCCCAGAAGCAGCTCTGTATGAGGCAGTTTGACGTGAAGACAGCATTTATTTACGGCACTCTTGCCGAAGACCTCTACATGCGACAGCCAGAAGATCTCGATGACGGTACAGGACGAGTATGGAAACTACGTAAGAGTATATATGGTATGGGTCAAAACAGTCACCAATCTGTTGGAACAAACGAATCGACAAGGTCTTACGCAACTATGGTTTCTAAATAGCTGATGGAGATCACTTTCTCTATGAGCTGTCATCCACCGAATAATTCCTGATCTTGGTACTCTACTTAATTGATTGTCTGATCGGTGGGAGCACAAGTGCAAGTGTGTACACCTTCCTGCTTCATCTCAGTGAAGAATTCGAAACTATTGCAACGACGTATCTTGGCTTAAATCTTGACTCCATATCCGATTGTTAAATATTTCTGCATCAGAGCGCCTATCTGGAGAGGGAGGGTCCTGGAACGTTTCAAACTGCAAACCGGTCAAGACACCCGCGAGTGCCCCAGATACAAGTGGCAAAAGAAAGAAGCCGTTTCATTCGACAATATACGCCTCAGCAGTTGGGAGCCTCCGTTATGCACATGGCCTGACATCGAATATGCTGTTAATAACGCATCTTAGGCAATGGCAAGCCTAAATGTGTCTGACTGGAATGCCGTAAAACTAATTCTTCGTTACATAAAAGGAACAATATGCTTTGGACTGTTGTTCAACGCTACTAATACACCGACCATCACTCTCTACAGGGATGCTAACTACGGCGGTTGTGAGCAAAGAAGACCATCAACGTCGGGAATCGTTTGTTTGATGGATGCAACTCCCGTCACTTGGGCCAGTCGAAAGCAACAATCAGTTGCCCTCTTTACGACCGAAGCCAAGCTAGTCATCACCATGCTTATGGCACTGGGTGAAAACTCGGAACAACTCCTTCTGCGTTGAGTTTGCAAGTTCTTTCCCCACTGGTTTAAGGGGTTTTCCCCCGAGCTCTTCGGGTTCCCCTTCCATAAAACCTTGTTGAGGTTAACGGTAATAGTTAGTGTAGGGAGCTGTTGGCTTGCGTGGCATGAGGGCTTGCCACCACCCTCCTACGCATTGTAACCCGGCCACATGAATTAAAGGCTTCAAACGTCGCTTGTTGACTTAAACCTAAGCTGGAGGTGCCTTGGGTATTAGCCTAGCTGATTATTATAGGTAAGGACGTAGTCTGGGTTGAAAGAATTAAATCTGCGATCGTTATAAATAGTAACCACTAATTACCAACTTTAGGAATCGACACTGTCGGAGCCACAAACTCATCCGCAATCCCAAGTTTCACAAACGCATAAAGAATATTAATATTCTGGCTGTACAATCTCACGAATAAAGTATTGACGAATACTTATATATAAGTATTCGTCAATACTTTATTCGTGAGATTGTACAGCCAGGAGAAATTGACGTCACCTTCGTCCCGAGCGAGAAACAGCCCACCGACATCCTCACCAAACCTCTGCCTGCCGGTGCCTTCACGCGTCTACGCCAGCAGCTGAACCTCATCGCGTACGAATTTTTTTGATCGAGGGCAAGTGTTGAAGATTACGATAAAAGACTTTCGGCCGTATTCTGCATGACCCCGCAAGTAAGAAGGGAAACGCCTACTTACTTCGGCGCTACCATTCGCCGAGTGCTCACTGATTTCCCTCTTCTTCCCCTCTTGCTTGGCCAATTGAAGGGCTGCAGCGACGTCACTAGTGTGACGTGACTCTTGATAACCCATGTTCCGGAAATAACGTTAAAACACCCCCTACACCAAAATTAAGCGTACAGTGTCATCTAGTGTTATTTTAGGGAAGATAATTTGCAATGCCATCTATTTTTCATTTTTTATTCAAAACTTTTGTAATGCCATCTTCTTACAAACCAAAACGTAATAGCCCTAAGACAATGCCATCTACTTTAAATTTCATTAACTTTAGTACAACATCTTTTAGGATAATAACAATAATTAAAAATAGCCTTCCATAGTAATCTGAATCTTGTTTGAAATTAAAACAGAATATAATTATTTTTTACAATATTTTTATTACATATTCAGGTTTGGTGTACAATTTATTGAATAAAATTTACATAAAAGTACAGCCAACTTTGACCACTCAGTTGCGCGGGAAAAACGGAAGAAGAGCTTCGTGAAGTTACCAACAAGTGACGAATATTCTTTAGTTCTAACAAGAATTATGAAATAGGAACCTATAGGAGTAGCGAACTGGTGATTGTATTATCATTAGCTACTAAGCGGCTGGTGCTCTGTTCCAACAGCCAAATGTAGGCGGTGGTGATATTTACAACTTTTATGTTGCTATAATTGGCTGTATTCAAATAGGGATGGCTCTTAAATCCACTTATGGAAATAACGGCTCACCCATTCGCCATCCCTACAGGTTTTTTTCTCCCAATCACAAAAATAAATAAAGTTTTTTAGTATTGTTTGGAAAATGTGTAGAAATTTGTTAAATAAATACTTGACTCAATTCGGTTTTGTTAAATATTTTCGTAAGCACTAAGCAATTGTTTAAAAATGGGTGATGAAATTCAAATTCAAAATTATTTATTAACTCGAGAGTCATATTAAGATATTTGAGGGCCAAGTCTTCTTGCGACTTATAGCCCTTAATTACAGGATATATGTACAAGAGAGAAAACTCAGTTTAAGCGTAAAAATAAAAAATTATCACAATAAAAAAAAATTATAAACAAGTGTAAAGATAATGAAATAATTAAAATAACATTTTTTTAGTAGAAAAATAAAATGTTAACAAAAGTCGTTATTTAAATATTATAACTAATATAAGACAATTACAGTTAAGCCTATTTGGCTATAATATTTTGGAGTATTGCATTTTTTATGTGTTTTTTAACTGCCGTATACGTATGAAGGTTATTTAGACAATCAGACATTATATTATAGCTTTTTACCCCGAAGTAAAACAATGAGCTTATCTTTTTAGAAGTGTGACATTTGGGTGGGCATATTTGGAAATGGGACCTAGTTACAGTTTCAGTTGTACTTATTTCAAACAATGGTCTATGTGTACTATTCAAATTTTTGTAAATAAAATTAATACAACTGAATTTATATATTTGCTCTATATTTAGGAGCTTACATTTTGCATATAACGGGTTAGATGGACACCTCCAGTTAAGACTATAGATACTTTTAAGTACACGCTTTTGGAATTTTGATATTCTTTTAAGATTATTATTGGACGTATTGCCCCAAACTAAAATACAGTAAGTGATATGGGAATAAAAAAAGCAATAGTATATTTCAAATAAAATGTTTCTGGGAAAAATATCTTTACATTTTGCAATTAGATATGATGAACTTGCCAGTTTTTTGCATAAATAATTGATATGGTTATCCCAGTTTAACCTCTGATCGAACCAGATACCCAAGTATTTGTAACAAGACACCCTTTTAATTTCCGTGCCACTTATTTAAATTTGACATATTTCTTCAGGCACCGTTTTTCCGATATTCGAAAAAATAACGTATTCAGTTTTAGATTTGTTTAATTTTAGGCCATTTTCTTCTAACCGTTTATTTATTAAATCAAGATGTTTATTTGCAGTTAAAATAAGATATTCTAAATTTGAATTTTTGTTTAGTATATCGTATCGTCTGCATAGAGAGTTAAAAGGTCTTCGGCAAGAGTATTTGTTATATCATTAATATATAAATTAAAAAGTAAGGGAGAACATATCGAGCCCTGAGGGACCCCGATGGCAATTGACGCTGGTTTCGAAGATTTACCATTAACTTTCGTGGCACATTTTCTATTAGTTAAATAGCTTTTCAGCCAAGCAAATGCCATGCCTCTTACTCCCAGCCGTTCCAATTTTTAGAGCAGCCATTTATGGGGTACACTGTCGAACGCCTTCGCCAAATCCAGAAAAACTCCGATGCAATATTTTGAGGCGTCTAAAGCATTAAATTATTTTTTTTATAGACAGTGGCAATTGCCAATTCGGTTCCCTTACCAGCTCGAAATCCAAATTGTTGTTCGGAAAGTAATATATGCTTGTCGCAAAATGAAGTTAATCTTAATAGAAAACATTTGTCGAATATCTTGGCAAAAATTGATAGTACAGAAATTGGCCTATAATTGTTTGTGGAGGAAGCGTCACCTTTCTTAAGTACCGGAGTGATTATAGTGTTTTTAGTTGGTCAGGGTAAGTGCCCTTTTCAAAAGATAAATTTATTTGATAAAGCAGCGGAAAAATTAGGTGGTGTATTGCAAATATTATGGGTTTCGGATGAAGTTCGTCTAGTCCCGGCGAGCTTGATGATTTTAGGGTACACACGATTTCTTTAAGCTCAGTTGCAGTAATTGGGTGTAGGGCACAAGTATTGGGATTTTTACCAAAAGTCAGAGGAGAATCGTTGTCAATGTCAGACTTGATAATAGTAGTAAAATGATGGTTCATAGTATCAGGTGGTATTGCAATTGGGGTGTTGTTGCTCGTTTTCGACCTGCCAGTAACAGAGTTAATAACCTTCCATTTTTCTTTACTAGAATTGGCAGTTTGAAGTTTTTTATGGATAAAGTTACATCTCGCGTTCCTAATTTGGTTGTTACAAAAGTTACGAAATTTAGTATAACTGATACGATGTTCCTCTGTTGGGTGGCGCTTGTAAAGTTTATATAGTTTGCGCTTTTTTTTTTAATAATTAATTTAACATTTTCGTTAATCCAAGATTCTTGATCTAATTTTAAAAAAAAATTTTGTATATATATATGCAAAGCGTTCTAAAAAAAATTAAAAGCTTAATTTACATCATGCATATCGTAAAGGCTATCCCAATTAAGCAGTTTTATACTACTCGCGAAATTGTTTATATTATTTACAGAAAAATCTTTTATTTGTATGGTAGTTGGAATTTTTAAGTATACTTCATATGTGAATTCTATCGGTAGGTGGTCGGATATATATCAATGTTTTCCATTGTTTTAGCTTCTCCATCTATATTTGTAAACAAGTTATCTATACATGTACCTGAATTTGGTCTAGTGACATTATGAATACATTTTTTAAGGCCATGACTCGCAAATACGTCAATTATCGCTAGCGGGCACGGGGTGTTAGATAAAAAGTTAAAATTAAAATCTCCAGCTACAATTTTATTAACCTTGGTATTTTTTATGTTGTTTAGGATTTCTTCGCAATATTTCAAGAAAATATCAAAATTAGCAGTGCGAGGTCTATAGATCACAGTAAGTATGTCACCAGAAGGAGAAATTTTTACACGATAACATTCTATATTATCGTTAAATAAACAAATTTCTGATAAGACGATAAATTCAATTCCTAATTTCAGATAGAAACCTACACCACCACCCGTCCGGTTTCCAATACCAGTGAATACATAATTTGGGAGATAAGTAACAAAGTCATTTTTAAACCAGGTTTCGGTTATAGCAAAAATATCAATCTGGCCGTCAGGGAAATGTGAAACAAGCTTGGGGATATTACAGTTTGCACTAGGAACATTTGCGTATACAATTTTCATTGCGTGGGAGAGTAATAAACTAACTAAGGAGTAAATATATTTTATTCAAAGTAAGATTTAATTTTTTGGTTCAACACAATTCTTGGTTTCGTTGTAAAAAAAAATTTGCCCATCTTTAATAAGAGTGAATTGCGATTTAAATTTAGCCATATTGTTACCGGGAGCTTTTATAAATTGTATCGGGCAGTTTCTTGCCTAATCGTATAATCATGTGAAATATAGATTTGTGAGCCTTTAAGTTTGTAAGAATGTTTCATAATTTAATTTTTTAAATTAAGGTTATCCAATTTTAAAATTATCCGCTTGCTTTCACCCCTCCTATATACTTGGTGTGATAGTACATTGATATCAATGCCTAGTAACTCCTTTAAGAGCGTTTGAATTTCATTAGCTAACTGCTCACGGTTTTCCCCGGGTTTTTCTGGGAGGCCAGAGATCGTTACATTACTGCGCCTTTTCTCAGCTTCGAGAGAATCGACCTGGGCAGATAAACTGCTAATTTGTTTGTCTTTTTCATTAAGTTTGGTACCAACTAATTCTTGAAAATTATCGCTATCGAACTTTATAGTGTCTATACGGTCTATTTTATCTTCAAGTTTACCCAGCCTCGTTTCATGCTCGTTTATCTTTTTACACATTTTATCGATTTTATTACATACATTTAGATTGGAAGTATTAAGTTTATCAAATTCTGCCTTATTATCAGATCTAAGTTTCTTGAGTTCATGTAAAATAGCGGGTAGGGTTGTCTCATCAGTCATTTTCGATAAAGTTAGTTAAGTAATTGTCAGTGGTATATTTTTAAGCTTAGATGTAAATTTTTGCAACGAGAGTTTAAGAAAGAGCACCAGCGATAACACTAAAAAAATTAAAGAAGTTCTTATTACCTGCAAAACACATGTACCGATTATTTCAGGTTTCAAGTCGCTGGCGCTCTAAAGTGCGGTGGTAGAGAACTGCTCCTTATATAGGTCGGCCCAACGAATATATTTTTTTATATTTGTTTTTTAGGAATTAGATGATATTTCTTTATCTGGCGTAGCGTCGCTCCAAAAAATCAGTTGATCGTGAATTTGCACGCCGGGAAGACATATAGCGGCTCACTATTTTTTTATTTTCCTCGAAGAGACAAGGTGAATAAGTGTATTTTCTGCAGACTCGCTGTAGGTTCAGGATTGTGGAAAGGAAATGCTCTTGTTGATAGGAAATCTGCAAAACACATGTACCGATTATTCCAGGTTTCAAGTCGCTGGCGCTCTTCATATACTGTGGAAGAAGTGGAAGCCTCTATTCCCCATCTTAAGGAACCCAAATGTGAAGAGCTTCAGCGGCATAAGAGCAGTGCTCATAACTATAAGCCGAACAGTTGCACTCGTGGTTAATCTGCTTTTCTAGCCCCCAAAATTTCCTCATCTGATTTTAAATTAATGGAACAACCTAAAAACTGATGCAAGAAATAACAATACTGGTGGCGGATAATATCCAGACATATTTAAAAATGAACCACTTAAAAGAAAACACTTGTACATATTATTGCATAAATGTCGTACGCAGGAGTACGTTGTAGTATTTACATCTGAATAGGGGCTTTCTGTGAAAAATCTGCAATATTTAAAGAGTGGTAATTATGCGATGAGATAATTGTTAATTGTTACATTCAGCCTTCTGACTGCATCCAGAGAGAGTGAGACGTTCGGACGATTAATGAAGCTTCTGGAGTAGGGAAAATTTTTAACTAAAAAGCAATTGTGATAAAATAAATATTACCTTTAAGTATAATGCTAATGAATTAACTGAGTTTAGTGCTCTTGATTGAAAAATATTCTTGCCAATTGTAACAGGACGGGGGAAATTTTTCAAAGTTCGAAAAATTATGCAAGAGACAGCAGGATAAAATTATATTCCATCGACACATCGGCCCTAACAGTAAATAAAAAACATTACAGTAAATATCATTCGTATTGACGTATTTTTAAGCCCCAGCCCTTGTGGGTTAGGACACTAAGCGAATGTGAATTATTGATGTGCAGAGAGTTCATTCGGTAGTATGCATCTGCAAATAAAAATATTTGTATTTCCAAATTAATAATGTAATCATAATTACAAAGAGTATTGTACCATTGGCTCTCCAATTTTATAATTTTGTACCGGAAAGCCGCATGTGTTTATGAGCGTTACTGAACGTAGCCCAGTTTCGTGGTTACTAGACAAAACACGTTGAAAAGAGCCTTAGCTGTAAAAATTAAAGCCAATTAAAACCTTATGTTCAATGATTGTAACGTACATATTAAATACCTGCTTCTCCAATGATGCGCTTAGCTAAACATTCTCAATTCTATGCTACCTTCGTTTAAAATTTCTACTTCTTCCGCTAAGCCTATCACTGCAATTCCCACGACAGCAGCAATAACTCCCATTGCAGTTTCGGCAAAATTAACTTTACAAATGATATTAAAAATGTCAGACATTTTTACCGGTAGTTGGGAATTCAAAACAAGTAATACGTCACACTTAGCAGCCCTTCAATTGGCCAAGCAAGAGGGGAAAGAAGAGGGAAATCGGTGAGCTCTCGTCGAATAGTAGGGCCGAAGCAAGTAGGCATTTCCCTTCTTACTTGCGGGGTCATGCAGAATACGGCCGTTTATTTATATGTTAAAAAAACATCCACGTTGCGATGTTTTTTCCCCAAGGTTATGTCAGATAAAAATCTGCCTCAAGTGTTTTTGGTTTTATTATACTCCGCGGCCGCGGAGTATATTTAGAGCTTATCTTTTCCCCCCATTTCCACCTCTGCTGCGGGTATATTGGCACTTTACCGGTTTGGTCGTGGAAGACGTTAACTCAGCTTGAGTGACTTTTAGGCCTTTTTTGGGTCGCGCTCTAACCTCAACCACTTCTCGTATTTTAATTCTGTAAACGGATTTAAAATCAGCGTGTTTCACTTCATAGTAGAGGTGTCAATGAGCGAGCTGAGTCGAGTTTTCTAGCTTGGCTCGAAAATGGCTCGGCTCGGTTATGTCCCGACTCGATACGCGCTCAGCTCATTTATGGCTCGCTTCGACATAGGCTCGATTAAAACTGACTCGGCTCGAGTTCGGCTCGGGTGACGTTTTAGCTCGCCGAGCCTTATTTGAGTTGCGCTCGACTCATGTATAGCTTGATTCGTTTAAGACTCGTCTCGTCTAAGGCTCGCTCAAAACATAACTCGCTCGAAACGGTTTCCGAGTAAAATTGCTCGGTTCGATTCGGGCATCGCTCATTGAACCGAGCGAGTTCGTGAAAATAAATAAACACTTAAACACCTAAATGTAAGGTAAACTAATTATTATACTGCTAATTATTGTCAGCCGAATTCAAAAATACTTTAAAATAAAACTGAGTACAGAGTAGTGAGACGTTACTGGCTCTTCGTTTATAAAAACTCGAATAAGTAAAAAAGGGGTCACTAACTGGGGGAAAACTAAAAGTTTTATTATGGAATAATACGCGGTATATATGTATAGGCAATCTCGTGACCTTGAAGTCCTATCGACCGGTACACCGCGTATTATTACCTAACGTAGTTGTTTCTACGGTTATTGCGTGGTTTTTCTTGTTCGCGCTGTTTATCAGAGCCAACCGAATGTTTCAGAATGGTGATGGCCCTGATTAAAGCGCTTACGCTATTTCAGCATGTAGTTACTTACAAATAAAGTACTATTATTTTGAACCTCAAATCAGTGCAAATGCAGTCCGAGTAAAAAGACAGTTAAATGAAATAAGGCAAGGTAAAAATCCACCGAAAATTAAAAATAGAAATAAGTTAGACATTAAGTTGCCATTTTTAAAGTAAAATCAGGAAGAATTGTCAATGCCTAAATATAATTTTTACAATGAACTAGTGTTTTTTTTTTGGTTCAAAATCAAAACTAGTTCAATAAGAATATTTTAATAATATTTTAAAATATTTTAACAAGCTTCAGGCAACCAAGAATTGCTATATAAATCGATTTAGGATAAACGGTGGTTGGAGTTCTTTATTCTCTTCAGATTCGGCAAATAAGGCCGCTTAATTCAGGGCCAGACTGACGTTTAGGGCAAGAGGGCGATGGCTCCTCGCGCCTTTTCTCAAGAAACAGTTTGCCGACCTAGTTCAGAACTAGGAACCCTACGTCCGTCTAAGGCAACTTTACACCGCACCTTTACGTAACCAGTCCAGCCTTAGCTAAACTAATGAAATGTATAAATTTAATTTAGTCCTCCAGGAAGCCACATTTTTTAAAACTGTTTATTGTCTTGGGTTCAAAATTAATGCTAGCTGTAAAAATGTGTCACACATTCATCACCATTCATGATTATCGCTGAGCAGCCCTTTGGTACACCCCCAAAACAACGCCCCTGATTCCGAAGATATAATACCAAATTATATCAACCTAAGTTCCATTTTTATAAAGTTGTTCCAATATACGTTCCTTTAACCTTACAAAACATTTGGAGCTATTAAATAGCGAGCTAACTCATGAACCACTCACGAAAAAACTCGACTCATAACAATTTTCAAGCGAGCAGACTCGGCTCGTTTTAGCGCTCAATTTCTTAGCTTGTGGTTCGATTTTCTCGTCAAGAAACTAGATCGACTCGTTGCTCGCTCGATATGACTTTGGCTCAGCTCACGACTCGGCTCGTTTTCCGCTGGTTAACGAGCGAGCTCTAAAACTCGGTTCGATAATTTTTAGCTCGATTCGACACTCGACTTGTTTACTGCTAGCTCGACTCGCTTCGATTCACATTTAGCCGGGCGGAGTTGTGAGCCCTCATGAACTGGCTCGGTTCGTTGACACCTCTACTTCATAGGCCCGTCTTTTCACGATTTATAATTTAATCAATAACGCCGAGAAATTATAAGTTTTTGAAGCCAGGAAATTGCGGTTTCGAGGCATCCATTTTCCCTCTTAAAGGGAATATAACCTGCAAAGCAATCTTTACGGAAGACCCCTTCAATTTTTCAAATGTCCCTGTACAGTGGCGCCAAACATTTTTAAAGCCAAAGGTAAGAGCGGCCAGAGCTGCAAGCGTTGGTGTTCCACAACAAATACCTGAGGTTATATTCCCTTTAAGTTTCAGATTGACGCGCATGCGTAACGGGAACGGGTGGAAGCAGTGCTTCCACTTTGAGGGATTTTATCCCTTTTTAGGGATTTTCCGATCTAAAAGGGATTTTATTTTGGAAGAGAGGGAAAAAGGGAAAATTAAGGGATTTTTCTAAAATTAAGGATTTTGGGAATTTTTCCAATTTTCGCTAGAAATATTTTGGTCTAGTACTTCAAATACCGCGCCTCTACCTTTATTGGAATCCACGAATGAAATTAACTGGGATTCGGAAGTGTGTCATAGATTTTTAAATATTTTTAAGAAAACATTTTTTCTTTATATAAGGCCTAAGTATTATAAATCTTATTGTTTTAGTTAAAATAAATTGTGAAAGGGATAAAAAGGGATTTATTAGAACCAACAGAGGGAGAAATGAGATTGTCCAAGTGGAAGCTTTGGGTGGAAGTCGGAAAACCTACACGGCTTCGTTTTGACGGCGGTTTTAATGCCGCGTGCCCGGCTGCTCGCGTGAAATGTTAATTTTCATATTCTAACATGTTTAAACATAATGATTTAAAACGAACAAATCTTCGATGATAAAAGGTAAATAATAAAGTTGGCTTTCATTTCAACCTAAGTTTTGTCACTTTACGGTATTTGGTAATTCTAAATCGATTTTAATAAAAGTTAGGTTAAAATTTTGGGCCTTGGGTATTATCACTGCCATAATTTAGCAGCCCGACTTTTCGGAATTTCGCCTGGAATTCGGTAACAGCTTCATGGCGTATAGTCAATGTAAAAGCACCGAAATGTCGAATACAGGATACGTATTATCTTTGGTTGAACTAAACTATCAGTATTTTTGAATGTTTAATTTTTTGACGGCTGTTAAGTTTGACAACTAATAATTTTCGAGCTTTAAAATTTGAAATTCCAAGGAGGCAAAACGACGGGCTGAGTATTTGCGCAGCAAAGGTAATAGGTTTTATGTGGTTGAACTAATATAACAATATTTTTTGAGTTTTAAATTATTTTTCTATGCCGGCCTTAGTTCGGCACTTTTATTAGAGACACTACAAACATTTAATTTTTAATTTTAGAAAGCACTAATTTTTTAACAAATTATAAAATTGGGATGTATTATTATTATTATTATTATTTTATTTTTTGTTGCAGATTATTGCAATAAATAAATAATACATAATAATAATAATAAATTTAAAAAAATTTATGTTAAATGTGTATAGAAGAAATTAAATATAAATATGGATACCTTTGTGGGCAAAATTGGATCAAAGATTTTGTGTTAAAATTTGTAGGAGCAGTGGACTGTGATTTGAAAGGCGGAATGACGTCATTCTGTTGTTCAAAGGAATATTTTTTTAATACTTTAAATGAATTTGACATATTAATCAACAATAAAAATAATATATGTCCCTTTAAGGCTGCACATTTAACGAGCTCTAAACTTTTTTCAGTTCGAAGAACTGTTTTTGTTATAATAGTATATATGGTCGCCAAAGCCAACATTAGCCGCTCACTTCGATCATTTAACATGTTGTTTTTATAAATAAATTACTTTCATATTTTATTTATTGTTCGGAGTCATTTCATCACTCTGCTGGTTATTGAAATTAAAATTGGCAAGAATTTTACACCGATATTTTTATGTACTTTTCACAAAAATGTATTATATTATCAAAAGCAAACATCATTTGAAATCAACAACAAATTTTCTATTTTTCCGATAAATCCTCTTTTCCGTGGTCACCCTGCGTATAAATAATAAAACAGAAATTAAGTATCATCTAATCCAATTCCAAAGCTGTTACCGATAAGCGTTTCAACCTGAATTGTTTTTTTTTTTTAAATCTTCTTCTGACCTCTAATAATATTTAGCGATTGTTTGCGCGTTAGGTTCGATGGCGTGTTGACGTGAAATAGTTCCGCGATACGGTTTCCAAAGGTCTCGCAAACAGTTGTATACTATAATCAAGGCATGGTGTTACACTGTTATCGAACTGTAAAACAGTAATTATAGATATGCATTAGTAACCCCTCCAATGTTCTCTATGTAGGCGGCCAACACCGTTAAAACCCTGATGTTAATGTCATTTTAACGATTACTTGTCACGCTCAACCAACCGTGACAAAAAAAAAATAGGTTTATTGTTTTAGGTAAGAGAGGGTGAGGTAAAAGTTGACGATTTAACGAACTATTTGACGGAATAGTTTTTCGATCGGAATTATTTCCATAGCTGAACAGACTGCTAAGCTAAGATCGGCAGGGAATACAAACGGTGGCGCGTAACAGCGAAGGTTTCTTTCTCCCGTTGTTGCGCCTAGCGTATTGACATAGGACGTCACGTTCGTTGTTTATTCTGCAGAAGGTCATTCTCCTTCTTTGTGCCTTACACGGGAATTTAATTAAGAGAGTAGGCAGGGACTGCGTGGAAAAGAGGAAAAACAAAGAAACCCTCTTAGCATCAAAACATCGCTTTCGTGCGCATTATTTAATTGAGTTCCGGTATACACTCACGGTTGCTTGAAAGAGCGGATCTTACTCGATGCTTGCTATCGAAGTAAATATCCAATTTTCCGTTCACAATATGCCCTATTTCATTTCGTAGTAGGAATGAGTTAGGGTAGGATTACACGCTAAAAAAGGTTGGGTTAAAAACTACCCAAATTGGGTTAATTTTTAACCAAAATCTGGGTCAGTATTGCACCTACCAAGAAACTTGGGTAAGCTTGAAACATCCCAAGATGGGGTTAAAAAAATTACACAATGGAAAACTACCCAAACAGTTGGGTAGCATTTTAATAACCCAAAAAATGGGTCAATTATTTAATGACCCAAAATTAATAGTTGTTTTTTTATTTAACCCAAAAGTAAGGTATAGTTTACTAACCCAAAAAGTTTAGTCAAATGCGACTTTTGCCCAATTTTATGGTTAATAATTTCATTTTACCGAAAGATTTGGGTAGTTGAAACTACCCAATTATATGGTTAAAATTTGACATTTGACCAAATTAATTGGGCAAGATCTACAATTAAGCCTACTACCTGGGTATTTATAATATATGTATAGTCCCCTGCAACAGTTACGGCCTTGTCAAATAACGTTTTTAAGAATTAAAATTGCATCGTGCATCTAAAAAGTAGCCATTAACTTTCGAAAATAAACCGTAAAAAACACTTTATTTTAGTACTTCAAATATACAATAATAATTCACAAATTCATGGAATTTGATTTTAAACTCGAAATTTTTACAAACAGTTTTTACAGAAGTAAATACTTTACTTTTGGTTTTTAAAACTATGAAAATCTTCTTATCACAGATTGTTTTACACGAATCCAAAATTTTGGTCTTAAGCAAAATAACAAAAACATTTATCCGGAAAGACTAATATCAAAATTAGGAAATTTCCCACAGTGGAAATAGAGTATACGTGGTCTGATACTATTCTCACCTAACATAAAGGTGGACATGTCTTAGACGAAAAAGGGTTATTTAAAAATGATAGTTTACGAAAAATATTCTTGGAATGTTATATAGTCATGGAGAAACCTTTTCTCCATGATATAGTGATGATAACTAGTTTATTTATCCCTTTCCCAATAGGTGGTTCATCAGCAATAGGGCAAACCTCAATGATGTACGAGCTACTTTATTGTTAGAACATACTACTAAATTAACCAAATTAGAAAAACATAATATAATAAAGTGTGTTAATTAAGGACATAGAATTCAATATTTCAATATTGAAATGGATATTTTCTGAAAATATTCTAGACCATAATAGTCATAAAATATAAAATAATTGTAGTACAAAATTTTTACACCTAAAGAACCACAAAAAATTTAAGTTTATATATTTTTTAGTTCAGAAGGACCTTAAATTCTATGGATTGTACAAAATAGTCTTAAAATATGATTTTATGTATAATGAGACTTCGGAGATTTTATAAAAACATTACCAAAATATATAAGCACTTTTACATTTTTAAAAATTAGGTACATTTCTCTGATTCGCTTAAATAAGTTGAAATTTTTCCAGAAATCTGTGATATATTAACTTTTAAAGGACAAAATTCCACCAATTCTACTCATACTATCCAAAATACAGAACCACATTTCTGTGTAGAAAAAAAAATCAGTTTTGCCTTTCTCTAAAATTTTTAGCTTGCCAAATGTATGAAATGTGAAAAAATCAAGTGTTTGAATTTTTCTAGAAATCTGTGATATATTAACTTTTAAAGGACAAAATTCCACCAATTCTACTCATACTATCCAAAATACAGAACCACATTTCTTTGTAGAAAAAAATCAGTTTTGCCTTTCTCTAAAATTTTTAGCTTGCCAAATGCATGAAATGTGAAAAAATCAAGTGTTTGAATTTTTCCAAAAATCTGTTATATATTAACTAGCAAAGGTCAAAATTCCACCAATTGCACTCATCCTACCCATAACTTCAAGAAAAAACTAAAAATGACTTAAAAATTAGGTACATTTCTCTGTTTCGCTAAAATGAGTTGAAATTTTTACCAAAAATCTGTTAAATATTGCCTCGTAAAGGTCAAAATTCCACCAATTGCACTCATCCTATCCATAACTTCAAGAAAACAACCAAATATGTTTTGAAAATTAGATATATTTCAGTTTCGCTAAAATAAGTTGAAATTTTTACCAAAAATCTGTTAAATATTGCCTCGTAAAGGTCAAAATTCCACCAATTGCACTCATCCTATCCATAACTTCAAGAAAACAACCAAATATGTTTTGAAAATTAGATATATTTCTGTTTCGCTAAAATAAGTTGACATTTTTACCAAAAATCTGTTAAATATTGACTCATAAAGGTCACAATTCCACCAATTGCACCCATCCTATCCATAACTTCAAGAAAACAACCAAATATGTTTTGAAAATTAGATATATTTCGGTTTCGCTAAAATAAGTTGAAATTTTTACCAAAAATCTTTTAAATATTGACTCGTAAAGGTCAAAATTCCACAAATTGCACTCATCCTATCCATAACTTCAAGAAAACAACCAAATATGTTTTGAAAATAAGATATATTTATCTGTTTCGCTAAAATTGTAGCCAACTTAGTCAGTGGCAGCCATATTTGTTAGTAGGCCAAATGGCCAAAACCCCTTATCTTATAAGGCCTAACTCCCAAGGGCACCGGTGGTGGCGCCAGTGTGGGAGTTAGTATAAAAGGAGGTAGGAGAGAGGCATTAAGGGCATTCAAGCAGAACTGTAGAGTCAGTGGTTAGAAGCAGTCAGGAAATAGTATGGGAGTGGTTAATTAATCCAAGCTGGCGTGTTCAATGCCTCAATTTGCATACGATAGCAGACGCTGGTAAAAATTTTCCCCGCCCTTCAGAGTGCTACTAGAGGCGCCTCTAACGGCTGGTCAAAGGCTTCTCCCATGTTTCGAAAGTGTTAACAGGTTTTTCTTATGGAGATGCCTGTCTAGTAAGCGAAGCGTATATATAGTCTTTGATTAAAAGTTCCTGACATTTGCCAACAAGGTTTTTAGTTTCGACTATTTGGCAAGAAACCGTTAAAATAATGAACCAATAAAAACTCAACATTCAAACAATCAGAATGTTTAGCAGCCGACATAATGGAGTCTTACCAGTTTTTGGGTACATTTTACCCAAGTTGGCCAATAAGAAAAATCCGGAAAATAACCCAAACCCGTAACCCTTTCACAATAGCCCAGAAGTTTTAGAACAACCCAAAATGGGTTAAAATTAACTCAAATTGGTTAAAAATAAATTTTACCCAGAATATTTAACCCAACCTTTTTTAGCGTGTACGAATAATAAAATCGCACTGTACGGATTGTTCAAGTATTTGTCGAGTGTTGCTAGGGGAGCAACCTTCGTTGGTTTTCTTACACGATATTGTTTTAAAAAGGTAAATTATCAGATATACATATATAGTATCTGATGATTCATGTATAATGATATGAACACACATAAATAAATAAATAAATTGAAAAGGCCAATATAGTTTCCTATTTTCCCCACATCCTTAGACACGGTTGTGACGGCCCGGAAAAGTAGTTAAACATATTTGTCTAATTAAACGAATATATCATAGCGATATAGAAAGGAATTGGAAAAGACCTTTTTTACAGACTTTTATTTATAGCGCTCCCTGGTTGTCGAGGTGTCATTTAAGATAGAGGTGGAAATCCGCTGTCAAAACCAAGGGTTATTCTAAATAAACCTACAAGACGCGGTTGTATACGACTGATTCGGATAAATGAAGGACACAAATTTGGTCTTAATCAATAAAAATATCTTCATTATTTTTACCAGACACGCCATTATTAAATTAGACCTACGTCTTATGATTGGTGGATTACGTTCTATTAGATTATCTTTTAGACGCAATTTTGTTTTAAGGGCTCTCGAGACGACGAAACCTAAAACATGGTTCCCAATGATCATCTCAATACGTTTAAAAGGCGTTGAGTTGCAAGTTCTCTTCCCAACTGGTTAAAGGGGTTTCCCCAAGAATTCTTTAGTTTCCCCTTCCCATAAAAACTTGTTGAGGTTAACGGTAATAGAGAGTGTACGGAGTGGTTATCTCGCGTGGCATGAAGGACTCGCCACTACGCTCCTTAACATTGTAACCCGGCCACCTGATTTGCAGGCATATAAAAGTCGCTATTTGACTTATTATTATTATGAGTTAAGTTAGAAGAAACCACCTATGGACTGTGAGAAGGATGATAAAATACGCGAAAAAGTAGATTAGTCCATAATTAAAAGGGATAATATAGCTAAATCCTAAACAAATTTGAAGAAATTAAAAAACTTACTAATAACTCGTACCAATAGGTCTTCGAGCAAACAAAAAACGCGAAACTCGGATCAAATAGATCTTCGAGTAATAAACTAAATAAAAAATAAATAAAATAGCCAGAAATTCCAACGGTAGACCGGTTTCGTTCTATTTGGAACTCATCAGTACCGTGCGGGAAATCTGGCTGGCGATTTACCGCACGGTCTCTTTACTAGTTCGCGTGTTTACTGTTAACTTCATACAGTACGGTGTAATTGCATTTCATAAAAAATAATGTATTATGTAAATGAAGCACCCTTCAAGTTCTGTATAATAACTATAACTTTCTTAAATATTGTACAATATTCAATACCTCTCAATTATATCAAAGTCAATTATCTTAAACTTTTAAAAGACTAGATAATCATTTGCAAAATTTGAGTGGATCCGACCAATTAAATTTTTCGAAACTAGTGGGGAAATTACTGAAATTCAACGATATTGTATCCCTTTAATATAAAATTTATAAACGCTTTATTGGATTACTTTTAGTACAAACTCACTGAAAAGGATGGCATTGGGGCGGAGAATTGTTATTTAATTTGGGCCGAAACACGAAACGCGCCACCTGGAATCTTTTTCATCATTTTGGCCCTTCGTAGGGTCTGTTGGCGGAAGGGCAGACCCTTGATCGGCGACTTCTTCGTCTTCGCGCGAAACGAACCAGACGGAAAAGAATAAACAAAAGGTAAAATTTTGGGGAAACTGTATTTTCAGGGGACATTCCCGCTCTCGCTAAGGTATGCTCTAGCCAGGCGGTACGGCCCAAGGGCCGGGTACTGTTTAGGAATGCCAGAAATCCGAAAAAGTAGAACGTCGAGGAAAGAGGGGGGAAAGAAGGCGAATAAAAAAACCTTTTGGTCCCTCTATCTAAAATCGATTTCTCCGCGAAATAGTTTCGTTGAAATACCGCTAGGGGTCGTCTTTGGCGATTCTCTCTGTCTCCGGTTCGCGCGATGCGGGAACCGGGTAGCCACGTGCGCCGTTTTCGCTCTCTCTCTCTCTCTCTCTCTCTATCCCGAAGAGAGAAGAGAACTCGTTCTCTGGTAAACGCGTCGGTGACTCCGAAAGATGCTGGCAGCGCGGGCTCCTGTTCATCAGATTCCGTACTATCGTGGCCACGTTTGACCGTTGTCCGACTAGCTCTTGAAACTTTGCAACGGCCTTGTAGGAAACATGCCGCGTACCGTACTTCATTGTAGTTCGTTAAGAGACGGTAAAGTTTAGGTGCGATGTTTAAGTTTCGAATCGACCAATTCGCGAAAGAGTGTTAGTCACTCTAGTTGCATTATCCACCATGCAGATCCTTTTAGTGGACAGTGTTGTGATATGCATGTTGGCTTTCTTACCCGAGAATGGTAAGCTCCGCCTTTTGCTTGATAACATTTTATAGCTTTAATAGACGTTAATCATTTGCGTTTGTCGTTTGCAAACCCAATATTTGAAATTGTGAAAGGCATCCATACTTCCAAACTTCAATTTAATAGATTTAATGTAATGATCGTTTACCAGCCTTTACTTTTAGCTTTATCTAGTTACGTTATTTTCTGGTACAATTTTTTACTTTAAAAAAAAACACTTACGATATTGGCATCGGTATTTAGGCTCAACTATTCCGTACTATTTTTTCCATGTAGCGCTCCTTTCGGTATATATCCTTTTCGAGTTATCGTGTATAGACTCTGGATGAGTGAATAAGTATCGAAACCGACGCTCGTATACGTCGGGATAGCGAGATAATCCCGGTTTCCCACGAAAGGGACGCGCTCCTTCTTCCTTTAGCTCTGACAAAATAAATCCCCGTCTTTCTTAAGTCTACGGAATCCCACGTCTCCTACACCCCTTTCTCAGCCGCAATACGCGATAAAGGGAAAAAATAAGAGGGCCAGAGGAAATAAAAAAACTTTGGCACCTCCGTCTCCAAGGACAAATATTGTTTCTTGGAACGGAGATATCTTCGACTCGCCATTAGCTCTAGCCGCGATGCCGGGACAGATAATTATTTTATCCTGTCTTCTTTCCAATGGACAGACTCATTATTGCCAGACTTCATATATTTCCGATTCTCATTTATCATACCACGGACCTACTACGAGGCTATCTTTCGGGAAAGCCGCGTTCACACACCCTCTTCGTGTTGATTGGAAACGCGTCTCGATAGCCGGATAACGAATCAAAATGAAAACAAATAGCTCGTGCGAACTGAACCGTAGGTAAACTAACGATGAGGCTTCCAATAGGCCAGTTTAATGCCTTTTTCCTTCCCGTATAATTTGAATTCTTTATTAACATACTATTTTAAGACTCAGTCAAGCTTTAAGGGCCACCCTTTAAAGCTCGTTTTGAGGAGAATCCATTTCGGCCTCTTCTAATACCTTAACGAGTTTTCCCATCTTTCCCCGAGGCTAACAGGCAAGATGATCTTCTTATACTTCGTTCCGGATTTTTTCAAAGTTTTGGACCCCAAAGTGCACTCTTTATAAGCTAATCAATGTTTCAGAGGCTATTTGCAATTCTTACAGATTGCGTTACCCCGTTCCTCGCGTATAGATTAACTTTGTTTACGCTATAAGATAGAGCAAAAGAGGATGTTTGCGGGCTGAAACGATGCCCGTATAGCCACAACCCGGAGGCTTTGATCGAAAATCAATTTATTTTACAAAAACTTTTCCTAGAGTTAGGCGGCTAACCATTAAGGTACGCTTATAAAGGCGCGAAAGCTTTAAAAATTGCCGAAAACTCGGGATAAAGTCATTAGCCGTGCATTGCGCCCAAGAAAACTTCCTGCCTGGAATATTATAACACTTTCCAGCAAAAAAATTCGTTCTGGTCGCTTATTTTTCTTTATATGTCTGTAAAAAGAGAAGCTCGCGCTATATAAACGCGACTCTTATCTCTCCTCAATGTCGGACACAAACTAAATAAAGAAGTAAAGGGCCATTTTTTCAACTATTCATAAAAAGCCACGGTATCGGGGCCCATTTCCTCCGGACAAAAAATATTTCGTTTCTTTTTCTATAGCGGGCGAAACCTTCGTTCGTGGAAGATATAGTCCGTGGGTGTACGTACGTATGTGAAATAATGTTATCGGGGTTTCGGGAGACTGTTTCGGACCGGTCATCAACGGGGGCGTTTGCCGTCCAGCGGCGCTCGCGAGTCCCAGGCCACCGTTCACCTCTCTTCTGGAGAAAGGCCAATAAGTCTAATGAAGGAGCCTGACCGGAACTATAGTTGAGACGCGCGTTAGCGGACAGGTCGTTTCGAGGGTGGGATAGGGTTAATTTCGCGACTGTGTCAGCGCCTTCGACGGAATTGCCCGGTTAGCCACGGACTTAAACTCGAGAAAGGGTGGCCCCTAACTAGCGCCTTAGCCGTATTACCGCATTAGGATAAAACGGGGGTAAACGCTATAGATTGACCATTAGGCGTATATAAGTATAGGGAGGAGGGACAGTCGGAAGCTCATTAATGAACGATAACAGCCGTCGCCATCAACGAACGAAGACGGCTTTTTTCCCGTTCCGACTCTTTGGCCGTTCGAAGTCACGGTGGAAGGAAGAAATCCGTGAGTCCCCTGGCGTATTCCAGCTTCCTCTCTTTCCATTCTCGATCGTGCGCGAGTCTCCTCCCCAAGAACGCCGCTACTAGGCATAGAGAGGGACGAGGTCGCATAATGCAGTTGACATTTGGGCTCGCTAACGGTCGATAACTGGTGACGTCGGTCAATCTGGTTTCGAGCTTTTCCGTAAGTGGATCGATCGGCTTTTGATGAGTATCGACATCGGCGAGTTGTTAACTCGGCGAGATGGAATGAGAGGCCGGGATGGAAGTCGGCGTAACGAACAAAAGTGTCGTTTCCGCCCCCTCTCAGTTCGTCCCCAGCCATCCTTATCCTCCGATTACTAGTTCTCCTGGCAGGCGTCGACTACTTTGTTTGCCTAATGATTTAGCGCTCAACAACCGAATGAATGGGCTCTTTCCGAAGCTCTCGAAAACTTTCTAAACGCCTCGAGGGCGAGAATTTTCGGGGAAATGCCTCGGCATCTACCTCGACTTGGCCCCACGCGATTAATCTAAGAGTAGAGCTCGGATGAAGAAGGGGGTCAGATGGGGTGGGGCTTAGGGAAAATTAGGATGTATTAATTATAATTTAATTGGGTTAGGGATATACCGTTACGAAATGGGGCGAAGGGAGCTGAAAGGTAACAGAGCCTATGTCCCAAGCCACCCGGAATAACCTTGAGCTAACCGCTGTGAAGTGACCCGCTAATTTGTCAAGTCAAGAAGCTCACGTCTCACGTACCTCTACTTTCTTGGAAAAAGATACGCGGGTACCCTTTTTTTGAAAAATCGTTTTTGCCTTTGTCATTCGTAGTAAGTGGTTAGCGGCTTAGGTAAATAAATCTCAAAAATATATCGCAAGTGCTGGGAAACTATTTTGTAAAAATCCAAAATGACAAAAAAATCATGATCCATCAAAAATGACAATGCGCGTGTGCAGAAGAGGCTGCTATCTAAATATCAAACTATCGGTCAAATTGAAACTCGTGACGGTCTGTAATGCCAACGTAAGTGATTTTAATGAAATGCTTGGATGATGCCAATTTAAGCCTTGAGCACCAAAAATAAACAGATTTGTCATCCGCTTAAGGATTTAGTTTATGCTTTGACTAAAATACCGGATATTGCGTAACATACTGCCACTACTTAAAATTGAACTTACACGATCGATAGTTTGATACTTTGATAACCACCGCTTCTCGACATGCGTATTGTAATTTTTTACAGAATAGCCTTCGTAGATTCACTTGACGTTTTTGTTCGTTTCTTCGACAAGCAATCTAGAGCTCAAGTAAGCCTATATTCGAGATTTTAAAATAATTAATATTTCATTATAATTAAATAAGCGTAATGATTTTGATGACTTAAAAAGTTGTATTTGTAATTTACATAATTTATCTTGTGCTTGACGTACAGGAGTTTTTTCATTCAATGATTGGAGACCTCCGACGTTCACGGAAGAGCCCCCATTTTCCGTAGAGTTTTACAACACCCAAGGAACCGTAGTTCGTTGCGCCGCCGAAGGTCGTCCCGCTCCCAAAATATCCTGGGTCAAGAGGGACGGAACGGCTGTGGCCGAGAAAGTAGGACTACGCCATGTACGGGCTGACGGGTCACTGGTCTTTCCGCCCTTTCGCAGCGAAGAATACCGACCTGACATCCACGCCACCGTTTACCGATGCGCGGCCTCCAACGTCGTCGGTGCTTTGGGAAGCCGAGAGGTCCACGTCCGGGCGGGTGAGTGAAACACGAGCTTTTTCCCACCTATTCCCTGTTTTCGCGCGCTCGGCCACCCGATATCTTCGCTCAATAACCGCAGCGAGCGCCAGGAAAAATCTCCGCGTAATCCTCGGGGAAGGAAAGCCCGGTTTAAAATTCTGATAATTTGCCTTCTCTCTCGTCCTTTTTTGTCGAGTGTGTTGAGTGAGGGCGGAAGGGAAGGGCGGCAGATAATCGAAGCTATTATTTGAGGAAAGGAGAGGTGAGACTGAAGCCATTGAAGAAAAAGAGGCAGTGAAGCCGCCTTGTTTCTAAGGCCGTAAAACACATGTTTACGAATGGGGTCACGTGCGCCGTCCACTTTAGAGACAAATGATTCCGGGAAAGAGGGGCTTCCTGAAACCACCGTTGTACAAATGAGCGCCCCGAAAGAGAGAGAGAGGGAGAGCTAAAGTTTTAACGGCCCTTAATCGATTGCATCTGGTAGCGTGGTAATTTCCACGACCATACTCGTTGCAGTTTGTCGGCACTAATGCGCCCATCCTTTCCGGCGCGGTGTACGCGCTTTATTTTCGAGTTGCGCGCTCTAACGCGACCATTGACCCACTACTACGCGTATTTTCCGTTAAACAATAGCGAAAATTAAAATGCGAAACTATTTTCACTCCTATCGTTATTGTTCGCGCCGTAATCGTTCCGAGCGCCACCTATTTATATCCTTGATTGGACTATTATCGTTATGAAATGGTTCCATCGTAAAATCCCACTCATCTGGTAAAAGCCAAGGAGTAAAACACGCTCGCTAATGGACAAAAACGAGGTTAATTCTTTCCCGTATTAAATATTTTCGCTGTTATTTGAGCAATCGTTATTCTCATTTGAAAATTAGCGTTCTTATAATGTACCTTATTTTTTGCCAATACATATCTGTAGAAGTGTTCCACACGACGAATGAGTGTTGAATGTATGTTTTATTTCCTTTCCCAAATTGGATCCATTTAACACAAGTGTTCTAGGAGAAGTGGTCATTTAGGCGCGATCCTTATTATCGTCTGTTATTAATTACGGAAAGTCCTAACTATTGACAAGTATCTTTGAATGAATGAATGAATGAATATTTATTTTCCCTTTAAAATACAAATCCCTTTCATAACAGGGAGGAAATCATTTACTGGATTCGCGGGGAAAAAACATAAAACGAAATACACTATCACTTTAAATACAAATATAAAATGCGCCAAAAATAAAAACAATGAAATTAAATTAAAAATTGAAAAATTTTAAAAATTAAAAATTTTAAAGGATGATATATACAACCAATATACTTACTATGTACAACCAACACATCCAAAAACAAGTGTTCTAGGAGAAGTGGACATTTAGGCGCAATCGCTATTCTCGTCTGTTATTAATTATGGAAAACCCTAACTATTGACAAGTATCTTTGTAAAACAAGTGTTCTAGGAAAAGTGGATATTTAGGCGCAATCCCTATTCTCTTCTGTTATTAATTATGGAAAGTTCTAACTATTGAGAAGTATCTTTGTAAAACAAGTGTTCTAGGAGAAGTGGATATTTAGGCGCAATCCCTATTCTCGCCAGTTATTAATTACGGAAAGTCCTAACTATTGACAAGTATCTTTGTAAAATAAGTGTTCTAGGAGAAGTGGATAATTAGGCGCAATCCCTATTCTCGTCAGTTATTAATTACGGAAAACCCTAACTATTGACAAGTATCTTTGTAAAACAAGTGTTCTAGGAGAAGTGGATATTTAGGCGCAATCCCTATCCTTGCCAGTTATTAATTACGGAAAGTCCTAACTATTGACAAGTATCTTTGTAAAATAAGTGTTCTAGGAGAAGTGGATATTTAGGCGCAATCCCTATCCTCGCCAGTTATTAATTACGGAAAGTCCTAACTATTGACAAGTATCTTTGTAAAATAAGTGTTCTAGGAGAAGTGGATATTTAGGCGCAATCCCTATCCTCGCCAGTTATTAATTACGGAAAGTCCTAACTATTGACAAGTATCTTTGTAAAATAAGTGTTCTAGGAGAAGTGGATATTTAGGCGCAATCCCTATTCTCTTCTGTTATTAATTACGGAAAGTTCTAACTATTGACAAGTATCTTTGTAAAACAAGTGTTCTAGGAGAAGTGGATATTTAGGCGCAATCCCTATCCTCGCCAGTTATTAATTACGGAAAGTCCTAACTATTGACAAGTATCTTTGTAAAATAAGTGTTCTAGGAGAAGTGGATATTTAGGCGCAATCCCTATTCTCGTCAGTTATTAATTACGGAAAACCCTAACTATTGACAAGTATCTTTGTAAAACAAGTGTTCTAGGATAAGTGGATATTTAGGCGCAATCCCTCTTCTCGCCAGTTATTAATTACGGAAAACCCTAACTATTGACAAGTATCTTTGTAAAACAAGTGTTCTAGGAGAAGTGGACATTTAGGCGCAATCCCTATTCTCTTCTGTTATTAATTACGGAAAGTTCTAACTATTGACAATTATCTTTGTAAAACAAGTGTTCTAGGAGAAGTGGATATTTAGGCGCAATCCCTATCCTCGCCAGTTATTAATTACGGAAAGTCCTAACTATTGACAAGTATCTTTGTAAAATAAGTGTTCTAGGAGAAGTGGATATTTAGGCGCAATCCCTCTTCTCGCCAGTTATTAATTACGGAAAACCCTAACTATTGACAAGTATCTTTGTAAAACAAGTGTTCTAGGAGAAGTGGACATTTAGGCGCAATCCCTATTCTCTTCTGTTATTAATTACGGAAAGTTCTAACTATTGACAAGTATCTTTGTAAAACAAGTGTTCTAGGAGAAGTGGATATTTAGGCGCAATCCCTATCCTCGCCAGTTATTAATTACGGAAAGTCCTAACTATTGACAAGTATCTTTGTAAAATAAGTGTTCTAGGAGAAGTGGATATTTAGGCGCAATCCCTATTCTCGTCAGTTATTAATTACGGAAAACCCTAACTATTGACAAGTATCTTTGTAAAACAAGTGTTCTAGGATAAGTGGATATTTAGGCGCAATCCCTATTCTCGCCAGTTATTAATTACGGAAAACCCTAACTATTGACAAGTATCTTTGTAAAACAAGTGTTCTAGGAGAAGTGGACATTTAGGCGCAATCCCTATTCTCTTCTGTTATTAATTACGGAAAGTTCTAACTATTGACAAGTATCTTTGTAAAACAAGTGTTCTAGGAGAAGTGGATATTTAGGCGCAATCCCTATCCTCGCCAGTTATTAATTACGGAAAGTTCTAACTATTGACAAGTATCTTTGTAAAATAAGTGTTCTAGGAGAAGTGGATATTTAGGCGCAATCCCTCTTCTCGCCAGTTATTAATTACGGAAAACCCTAACTATTGACAAGTATCTTTGTAAAACAAGTGTTCTAGGAGAAGTGGACATTTAGGCGCAATCCCTATTCTCTTCTGTTATTAATTACGGAAAGTTCTAACTATTGACAAGCATCTTTGTAAAACAAGTGTTCTAGGAGAAGTGGATATTTAGGCGCAATCCCTATCCTCGCCAGTTATTAATTACGGAAAGTTCTAACTATTGACAAGTATCTTTGTAAAATAAGTGTTCTAGGAGAAGTGGATATTTAGGTGCAATCCCTCTTCTCGCCAGTTATTAATTACGGAAAACCCTAACTATTGACAAGTATCTTTGTAAAACAAGTGTTCTAGGAGAAGTGGACATTTAGGCGCAATCCCTATTCTCTTCTGTTATTAATTACGGAAAGTTCTAACTATTGACAAGTATCTTTGTAAAACAAGTGTTCTAGGAGAAGTGGATATTTAGGCGCAATCCCTATCCTCGCCAGTTATTAATTACGGAAAGTCCTAACTATTGACAAGTATCTTTGTAAAATAAGTGTTCTAGGAGAAGTGGATATTTAGGCGCAATCCCTATTCTCGTCAGTTATTAATTACGGAAAACCCTAACTTTTGACAAGTATCTTTGTAAAACAAGTGTTCTAGGATAAGTGGATATTTAGGCGCAATCCCTCTTCTCGCCAGTTATTAATTACGGAAAACCCTAACTATTGACAAGTATCTTTGTAAAACAAGTGTTCTAGGAGAAGTGGACATTTAGGCGCAATCCCTATTATCTTCTGTTATTAATTACGGAAAGTTCTAACTATTGACAAGTATCTTTGTAAAACAGGTAAACATTGAGTCAGCTCTATACCGTCTACAAACGCCATCTTTCACTTTGAATAAATCCGTTCGACGCTAATGTTTTTATAATTAATGATCACTCCCGTTTGGAATTAAATTTTAATCATTTATTGTAAGTAATCGGTTTATTTATCTCGCGCGACACAACTGGCTGAATGGATGTATACTGAAAACAAAAAAGTCGCTTTTCTCTTTAGCGCGTTAAAGGCACCCTTTACTAAACAAAATCGTGGCTAATTGACAAGTACTTAGTCACCAGTCTTTACGGTGCCACGATTTTCAATAACGGACGAGGAAGGAACCAGCTTTGACGCCGTTGCCGCGGACTCTTGGAAATTTATTGCAAACCGGAGCGTACGCGTCCAAAATTGCCCTTTCCCTTATTATTAAGCTTGTAAGAATGAGTTTCCCTATGTTTATGGACAACGACGCGGCTCATCCTATGCATCCCAGCTCGTTGATGACTCGTAGATCGTACCCGAACCTCTCTTTTTGTCAGCCTATCTGGTGAGGTACCCGCGAAAGGGTGGAAGATAAAAAATTAGCGAGGAAGAAACTCGCCTTAACGGTTCCGCGGTTATTAATCACTGTCTTCGAATGTTGATTAATGACTCTTAGGCGAAAATAAGGGGACGGGAGTTTTTCCTTCGTAAATCTGGTGGGTTAAAGGACGACGTATAGACGTTGGAAAACGGTTGGTCTGTCGTCTTTGGACGGGAAGCCGCCTTAGCCCTTCTCAAAAACCATTTACCGAGGCCATCACCGAAGATGGCCAATTATTTTAAAAACGATATCTGGTGGAATAAATTCGCGATCATTAGGGGGTGGGCCAACCTGGGCTTTATTTAGATTGGGCATTAGGCGGGGGTCCCTTTCTTCGGCGGGGACTCGAGGGGGCTCGGATCGCGGTTGCTGAGCTCGTCCTATCGAATTAGCTTCTTAGGCCGACCGGAGTGGGTGGAGGAGAAAGATGAACTCTTTTAAAGCCCTTTCAAGCGTCATTACGCTCAGGTAATAAAAGCGCCCGCGGGTCGGCCCCATCAATGAATGAAAAGAAGCCCTCTATCCCCTTCTTCAGCCTGTATCTTTCTCTTTGCGCCGCTGCTAGACCGAGCTGTCTGATAAATGGAAGGACCGCCGCTCGATGGATATCCGAAAGACGCTTTTAATTATGGGGCGCTAGAAAAATTGCAACGGCATAAGGGTTTAAGCGATTCGGAAATTTAACACGTATAACCATCTCCCTCTCTTGGCCTTTGGGGGTTTACTCTTTCATGCCGGATGCTCGATTGAAATTAAGAGTATTTCCCGGGGACTCATATGCTCATAGGTGTATGTTGGGATTCAAATTGGATGCGCAGTTTTTAATTTATAAATGTATTTAATTTATGATAACGGTGCTAGCATTTTGGGGTTCATTCAGAACGTATTCGAGCATGATCGTGTAACCTTCCCAAAAGCGGGTTGAGCTATAAAATTTATCTTTAAAACGAGCTCAAATAAATGATTGTCGAATACAATTTTGGGTAATAATTAAGACGTCGTAAAATTTTGAAGTTACTAATATATATCGCGGCGAGTTTTAATTTTAAACTCTCTCGGGAATAGAGAATTCCGTGATACCTGACTCCTCGCTACGCTATATAGCCGCGAGTAACAAAAATGTCTAGAGGGCATTTGCGAGTCACTTAACGCGAACGACTCGGTGGACCGCACCTCTTTTCAAGAACTTAACGAGAAACTGAAAAATGAATTACAAAGCTTTTAATATTTTCTGGGGCCCTTTCGCCGGTAAGTTTTCTCGGCCATTTTCTCCGCATGGCCGCCGGTCGTTCTCTCTCAGCGTAATGCCAGAGCTATACTGTTACTATATTCTCGTTGTCCCCGCGAAAAATGGCCACAAAACTAATTATATTGCTCACTTATGTCATTAGTCAAAAATTGCGCATAACCGTTACGCGACGGATCTTCCTCTCGGTCGGTTTCTCTCAGCTAGATAACTGCCACTCGCGTAACAAATTGCTTCCTCTCATAGATTCATTCAGTCCGCGCCACTCCCGTTTCCTTTTCTATAGGAAGACCAAAGATTTAGCTCGAAAAGGGCGGCTTTTCTAATATTGGCGATCAGTAAACTGCGAGTGTGTCCCCTTTGACTATTGACTAGGGTCTTGTCGTGATCCGGAAGGTCTTCTTCTCGCTGTACAGATTGCTTCTTGGTATAATAAGCGTATACAAATACCAAGATCGGGCGATTTTTTTCAAGAACCTATAGGAAACGATATTACTCGAAGATGGGTGAAAGGAGTTTAACACGATCTTTTGTTGATACAAAATTTTGGAGAAACTTGAATTGAATCGAAGAATATCCCGATTCCAAGATAGTCAATTATTCCATTTTCAATACCCTCTTATTATTTCACACTTTCATTAAAATGCCAAAACACCGTGTTCTTTTGTTTAAGACGATATATTTTAAATGAACGTTATCTTAAAAATGCGTTTCAACGTCAGAAACCGTTTCGCGTTGTTTGACAGTTTCGGATTTTCGGGCCATATATCTCCGTGACAAAACCTATTCCGCGGAACAATTGTTCCATTCTTCCATTTTTCCCAAAGAGAGAAATGCCCCGCGTCCCCTGATAATTAAACATTGGAGAAAACTAACAATTACATTTTTCTTTGGAAACTCGAATCCCATTCATTAGGCGTGGAAGTTTTAAAATCTGACGCCTCCTTTTCTCTCTGTCGGCGTCTCTTCGGGGAAAAACCTCGGAAACGCTACAATTCGGAGACTGCACCGCTGCCGAAACCCCTTCGACGTGTAAAAATAAAGACGAGGTGATCCGCGAGACGAAAGGGGTGGGGCTATTTCTTTTCAAAACCTTTTGAATAGCCGCCCAAAGCAATAATTAAAAATAAAGAAACAAATGAAAATACTGTTTCGGTTTTTACGTAACGGTCCTTTTCATATTGCGTGAAATGAAGCTCTTCGGTAGCATTGAGTGAAAATCGATAACTAATCCTATCCCTTCGCGGCTCAGTCAGCGTATAGTATTAGCTAAGGCTCGAATAAATATTATATAACAAAAAACCACGTACACGCCCCAAACCGAGTAAGATCCAAAACCCCCGTTTTCCGTCTCAAAACGGGTCTTTTTTCGATTTCTTTTAACCCTTTTTCTCTAGCGATGTTTCATTATCGTCTAGCCCAAAATGTCTCCAACCACTTTCACTACCAGAATCACGACCAATGTCCCTCGTAACAAAAAGAAAGGCAAGTACCATCGCCTAATCTCTATTTACGCTGGTTCGCCGCTTCTCTCTTTCGCGCGCAACGACAATTTGCATTGATTGCTTTAAAGCCAGCTAGCTCGCCTTGATTTCTCCAGATAGGGTCGGCCGAGCTCGTAAATGTCTCGCTTTCTATTTCTATTCGCGCTATTTTGGAAAAGTTTTACGAATTCTCTCTCTCTCTCTCTCTCTCTCTCTCTCTCTCTCTCTCTCTCTCTCTGTGTGTACGCGTGTTTTTTTACGACAGCCGAGAGAGAACGCTCACAAAAGAATCTCATAACCATTTAAACACAATGTCGGGGACAATTTTGCAAACTGCGAGAGAAAGAGAGGGGGAAAATTCGGGACGAATTCGGCCTTTTGACGCGGAAGATTTCCCGCTTTTTGTTTTAAAGCTTCAAACGTAAAAGGAATCTGCATTTTACTCTCCTCTCTTTTGTCACGCCCGAATACTCGGAATTTCGGGGAATGATGTTTCGGGGTCGCGTTCGAACTCACCTTCGACTTAAATTGGCCACGACTTTTTCGCTCGGTTATCTAGTTCCCGTTTGATAATCACTCTCACTGGCATCCCTCCGGGATGGAAATTAATTTAGGGAAGAGCTCGAGGAAGATTTTCCAATCTCTCGGAATTAATCATGGAGATTCATTTGTCACCGTCAACGATTTAATATCCATCACATAGACAAACGGATTATCTGGATATATATTATGTTGACTAAGCCTTTATCAAGGCAAAGTTTAAAAAAACTTTCCTTAGTTTACGGTTTAATACACGTCGGAAAACGTATATTGATTTGGTTAACTTTATATTTAGCTTTCCTATGTTTTTTTGTAGCATAGTATCAAATAACGATATCGTACTATATTTAAAATAACTTCGTTACTCTAAGCTTCAGATTAAACCGAACGCTTACTTCGTTGCTCAATATAATTTGAATGTTGTAAGCAATATTTGCTTTCACTAAGCTACCCAGGTCATTTTCACAACGCTGTGAAAGGTACTGAATTGGTAGTTTAAAAGCTGTCATTGTTCATTTTAACATATACTATTTTTTAGTCAAAGGTATACAACTCTTTTTAGTTTATCTTACGGCATTAAACGTTGAACCTATAAACTAAAGAGTTATTCTTGGCTTACCGCGAATCCGCCTACATCAATAATCCTTCAGGAAAATACTCTTGAACATGGCGCCATATTTTTTCCCTCTTTTCTTCAAACACGCTCAGCGTTCACCCTCATAAAATAGTAATCTTGACACCCAGCGGTGACACAGTAGCGCGAAACTCGGGTTCGATAAACAAGATCATTTTTGCGGGGTGGTAATTCTCGTATAGAGAAAAACAGCTTCGAAAACTAGCGCTTAGAAGGAAATAACCATACCATTAGGCCCTCCAAAATACACTCGAAATGGCGTGCTCTCTCGTAATAAGATTTAAATCGTAATCCAAAATGGAACGAGCCGTGTACGTATGAAAAGTAAGGGAACATTCTCTCAATGGCTATCTGATATTACCGTATAGCTAAGGGGTCGTTCTTTCTCTAACTTTCACTTCAGCGTCACCTAACCACACAGAAAGAGAATGACCCCGGCTATTATACAAACGTAATAACGTTAAAAAGTGAAAAGAATAGCACTGGTACGCGTCTTTTTTATATTTCACCGAAGCAAACGGGAAAAAAAAAACCGCTTCGTTAAGCATTCTAAACATCTCTCCCCGAATGTTATTGCTATTCTTCGCTCGGAGGAAGGGAGGATAGATCTACCACCATTATTTCTGATCGGCCGATTCTAACCCGCAAAACTACGTGCGAGAGCTTCCTAAGTATATACTCGGTCCCGCTAAAATAATATTTCTCAACTTCGGAACACTAAGACTCGGCTTTTAGGGAAGTTTATCACGGAAGGCGAGCCGTTTCTTACGTTGTCTTCTTAACGCCAAAGTTTCGCGACCGAAGCTTAGATGGACACGTTACGAAGTTGTAGCCGTTGACTAACTTAAAAAGGGGGAAAAAGACCCCAATGTACATTTTGAATTCTAGACGAGAGTTCTCATTGCGGAGTAGAAAGAGTGGCATGCCCATCTTAAAAGAACGAAAACCCCTCTTTCGGCGTTCTCCTCTTAGAACGCGATACTCTTAAAACAAAACTCCATTTCGTTGGAAGAAGGTTGGTATATAGGGTGGTAAAAAAACGTGGGTCGAATCAACCCTCCTTTTTTTTCTCTTCGCTGACCGGTAATCTTAGAGATAAAATAGAAAAAAAGTTTGGTCTACTATATATCCGAGGGCTCTATAAATGGGAAAAGGCCATCCTAGAACCTCCGTATCTATCACGTTATAAAAGCCAGCCCCATATATACCTTTTATCCATCTTTTTACTTTGCAGAAATGGAACCGTTTCTTTTATTTTTCTTTTCTCAACATCGAGGGTGCGCGATATCTAGATGAGGGGACTTTAATATAAAACGCTTTCTTTACCTCCATGCACCTTATGGGTCTATCTATAAATTGCGTAAGCTCGTTTCGCGCTGACATAGTCTGAGAAAATGTTCGCAGTTTAAGCGGAAAGGTTTTACAGTTATAGAAAAGGGTGCATACCGTTTACGCGTCTGGGATTTAGTGAGTTGGATTCATCACGACGTATTCGCTTTAGCTCCTTTTTTACCTTTAAAGACGATTCTATTTTCTAAAAGGCCTTTAGCATTTATGAAAGAAGATGGGCTGTTGGACCTGAGGGATTTTAGCCGAAATGAAAACCTTACGCAACATCGCGGCCGGGTGAAAAAAGTACGAAGTCGGGAGGAGGAACCCGCAACCTCTAACCACCGATCCGCAGATTCAACTTTAAAGGGTTGCGTGAAGTTCGTTTCTCTTTGCCTCCCCTTTATGTATACGCGATCCAAACTTCATTATGATTTCAGCTCGGTCTATCCGACTTGGCAGTGCATGCATTCTCAATTTTATTCGTCGAAATCCGTCTACCGCGTGGTTTAGCGGCAGCCATAGGCGGAACTCACAGCGCCACTAGGTACCAGCTGGTCCCGATAGTTCTCAATTTGCATGTTGATGCGTTCCCGGTATAAACAGAGGCGGATATCTTTTTCTTCTCCCCACGCACTCGGATTCTCTTCCTCCCCGTCCCTCCTCTTTCTTCATCTTATCTTCTTTTTATCGCGAGAGACTCTGCTGTTTTTTCCTCTATCTTCATCTCCTCATTCTCGCGGGTCGTGTTCGAAGAATTTTTATATTTTCCAATAACATACTTTTTTATGGTAAAAGTAGAGTCGTTGAAAATGCTTTCTCACTGTATCAGTTTTATGGAATATAAATGATAATCTGAAATAATAACCTTTACGAAAATGAATGGATCCATTGTCCAATTCTGTTTGGCTGAAATTATTTTGATAAAATTTTGGAATATAGTGGAATTTCACATATTGTAATTAACTCAGATACGACACATTTTGCATCAAAATTTCGATCACAATCGAATTCTTATCTGCCAAACTTTTTACATAATTTCGAAATCTTTGAACCGCCGTTTTTTTTTCTAACAAACAATAAAGGTTTCCACGAAATAGTCGGTATGAGATCTATTTAAGCTCGAGTGTGTAGAGTGCTTATTTTCTGCGAGTATGGAAAGGCGAATGGGTTTAGTGTACGGGTGGTTTGAGCTCGTTTTTGTCTGCCACTACGCGGCGCCCCTGACAAATAGGAGCAATTACGGGAATGAACGATAATTAGTTTACTCCAATACCTGCCAGAGCATTTTCTCTTTCTCTTGGTAGACGGAATAATTTGTTTAATTTTTGTTTATGAAAGGTTGAGTCTCCCCGCTTCGCCCGTCCTCCAAGAGTCTGAGTAGCGTGCGAGACTTAATTAATTGGCCCAGAGATTTCGGTTAGCTTGTTTTTTCTTTTATTCTTCGCTTTCATTCTATCGTATATCTATTCTACTGAGATTTCGAAGTTCGGCCAAAATTTTAGTCGGTAGAAATCACACCTCGTCGTTATTCACGATTGATTATTTGGGAAAACTAAAAATTCATTCGTAAAGTACAGAACGAATATTTAATTTTCTGCCCGAAGCTTTCCCAAAGCGCATTTCCAAGATTTACTGAGCCATGATTTATGGTCGTCAGCGCTTGCCTCCGCCGATGAATTTTCTCCCAATCATTTAGTATTTATGATTAGCTATACACTGGCGATGCGTAATTTTCCCAACTGGGACTGTTAAACCCGCGCGGAGCTAGAGTTGATTTATTCGACGCGTGTTTGTTTTAACCAATTTCCTGTCGTTAAATTTTGAATTTATCTCGTTTAATAGATGTCATATTCACCTATTTATGTATAGAAAGCTAATCTGATCATTTCCGTTAGATTTACACTAGCGCTTCAGTTTCGAATGAATGTTTGTCTCTAAGGCTAGTCATCAGAAATTTTAAGAAAAAATATTCGTCCAATTAGTGTAGACAGTAGTGGATTTGCATTGATAAATTTATAGTTTAAAATAGACCAGCATTTTAAATTTCCGTTTCAAAGATTTGATAAATGGTATACATTTCAAACTGAAATGACAAATGAATCGTGAAAGGGCTCTAGCACTGGTGAAGCCAGAGGTACCACCAGGGGCACCTCTACCCCGAAATTTTAATTGTCGTCCTCCGCCACTGTTCCCTTATGCGACAAATAGTTATTTTGATTCTATTTCACCATAAATTTTTTAATATTAAAAAAGTATGTCTTAATCTACGGAGCTAACTGGGTTTATGACGTTATATATAAGAATTTTATAAACCGGTTGAAATTATAGAAAGCGTAAAAAGTCCTTCTCCTCCGAAAGAGTAAAAATTCAATCTCCAGCTATCCTGAAAGCGTTGTTGAAAAGAAGCGGGGTGCCTCCTTCTGGCGAGTAAGACACTTTGTAGTACATTTTTTTCAAGAACACCACCTTACCCCTTTCGCGTGTACTGGCAAGTCGTACTGACCACGCGACTACTCTAAAGAAGTGATTTGAAAGTCTTTTTGATTGACGCTATAACGGTATAGAGACTTTGGGGAAGGCCTTATCTGGGCGTTGCGCCAGCGAACGGAGAAGAGAAAAAGAGAGCGCCGCGGCGTAGGGTGCCGAGAAAAAGGAGGGAATAACGTTTTGCTTTAGTGCACTTCAATTTCAATGATGAATGGTTCCACTCCAGAGATGCAGAGGGCGCCACTGAAAAAAAGAGGACTGGAAGAATAGAAAGAAGGGTAGCGAAAACGGAATTAGCCTGCAAATATTATACAAGGTCTCATCCTTGGTGAAAAAAAAAGGACTCAGGTGCCTTCCCTTTTTTCCCCCATTACCCTTTACTATATCCGCTCCCAGCTATTCCGTAAAGTTTCGTATTCCACATTAGGCGTGCTATGCGAGCTAGCTAGACGGAGAACGATCGGGAGTAACGAGGAACGGGTAACGTTTTTCCTCTCTATTTCTAAAAAGATAGGAGGAAATCTTATCAAAAAGTCAAAGTTGGCAAATGGTTGGAAATAATACTGCCGCTATATTCCCTCGAGAGTGGGGAGCTAGAAACTTCCTTTAATATCTTTATAGAATTAGTAATGGATCTTGAAATTTAAGCGATTTATTTCTGATAAAACCGTCTCCTTTTTCTTTTACGTATATTTTCCGAGATGAAAGAAAACTATAACTTATAATACTATCCATTTTCCCCCATAGGAAAAATTATAAATTGAAAATACCATTAAACGACTATATATATAGTCTATATTTATCCCTGCCACCGGAATATATAACTCAATTTAAACTTGTTTTGATGTACTGAGTTACTTTACCTTTTCTGTCCTTTTTTATTAAACTCTTAGCTAAAATAGCTCGTATGCCGGGGCCCTTAAAATTGAATTTATATGAAAATTTAATACTTACGCAGTCTGAAAACTTCAAGCGTACTTTATATTCGGAGTACGTGAAACTATTTTTGTTGGTTTATCCGGACATTAGAAAATATCATTTCCTCGTAACACTCGGGGGGATAAAAAGGAAATGGGGGATTTGTTAAGGTGCATTAAAGGGGGAAGGGGTGGGCGTAAGAAATTTATGCAGTGTTTGTTAAGTGGGATAATGTGTACCTAATGGGACGGAGGCGTGACCAAATACGAGAGGCGGCGATCGGAATACGAAAAAGCGAGGCAGTTTTGTCGAGAGCGTTCCATCTCGTACCATCGCTCGACGAACCTGACGTCCGTTTCAACCTAACATCGACGCCGAGTTGATTCTTACGCGGAGTGTACCCTCTACTTGGCAGTTAGTGGAAACGTCGCGTGAGCTTTCACGCGGCCCATAGGCGAGTTACTTAGGTCAGTCGAGCGTTGTAATTCCATTATAAAAGGGAGTATGCCCTCTTTTTTGTTGTCCCTAAGATCCACACGCCATACAAGTTTTTGAGAGCGGCGTTCTTTAATGGAAATTTCTTGTGTATAGTTAACTCGGCTATAGTTTCGCCCCTTTTAGAAAGTGTATAGTATATCACTCTAAGGTTTGTTTTTTTACGTAACGTGATTTATGTTTTTCGCCGGAGAGGAGGACGTTTGTTTGATCAACACTTTCACTTTTAACGTTCAACAAACTTTAGCTAGCGTAGTTTAATACGATTTTCATTTTGCCGATATTTATCGAAAGTAGAGGGTATATAAATATCCTTTATTGTTATTAGTTTAAATTACGCGATAAATGGCTCGAAATAATAGTATAATGACGCTAACGTTTCGTTCCAAAAATAGAAAATAAAGGTTTATCGTCTAAGAGTATACTTCCCGTAAAATATATGTTAACTGGAAGTACCCAGCGAAAGCAAGAACCTTAAAATACATTTAAAAGCTAGAGTCGCTACTCCTCTTCTACATTTTCTACGTTCAAGTTGTATCATTTGCTATAGTTCTTACTTTATCACTATGGCAACGAAATTAAAACCGCCGTCGATAAAAATCGAACCGAATTTGTTCAACATTTTTTCACCAAATATTTGTCCTTTGAGTTTCTCCCTCCAAAATAAAAGAGTAGCGAATTTACCCTTTATATTTGATTAGCCTATTCCCTCACGTTTAATCGATAATTAAAAATACCTCGACGAAGTAAAAAAACAGAAAAAGAGTCCGTTAATTCCCAAAACGGGAATACGTTCCAATTTTAAAATAAAATTCCCCATCGGCCTAATTTTTCTTATCCACTTCCCTATTCGTATTTCGTGAAACTGCTCTTTCAAAGTTTTTCACCAAACTAAGACGTTAATACTACCGCGAAGAGAGAAAGAGGAGAAAAAAGAAGGCCGCGAATCCCTTAAAGGGAAAATCAAACAAACCATTGAATATAATCTTTTCTTTTTTCGTTCCTTCACGCGATAAAAAAAAAGAATGGCAAACTTAAATTTTTTTCTCTCCCTCTCTTGGTCTCGCTCCTTTTTGTCAAATAAATTAAACAATTCAGGATAGTGTTTACGCGATGGTATATACCATTTTCCTAAGTGAAACAAAGCCTTTTTATCCGAAGTGAAAATATTAAAAAAAAATTTGTTTCTTTATATAAATGTCTCGAATGTCTGCCTGGCTTTTGATTAATACCGACCGAGAGCTGCTCGCGAAACGCGGCGAGTAAATTTTCTCAATTTACCGTCTTGTCTAGCTGCGAGTTTCTGGTAAGAAATGGACTCTTCAGTCGCGCCGCCTTCCTACGTTCCTTTTGTTTCTTCATATTGCTCATTCTCTGAACAAAGAATCGGATAGACGTATATCTTTTCTCCTTTGGCGCTTTGAACTGTTTATTCTTGCAAAGCTTGTACATTTTTGGTTAAGTCTGCGTCAGTTTTTTCGTTGTGACGCCTTCACCTTAAGAGTCTAGTAATCCGCGACTCAAGTCTGTTAATGGTCAATTTGGAAGTACCCCGGTCCTCCTCGAATACGTTTCCTCTCTTATTTCTGTGTCGGTTTTGGTACCATTGTTTTCTCAACGGCGGAAAATTTGAATCTGTTAATGAAATTTTCTGGCTGGATAGACGCCGCTTTATGCGAGAGGAATTCGCGAATCGCGGAACTAAAAGAAAATCCCGAACCCCAACCCCAACCTCTCCTCCACCCCAGTCCATTCTCTCGCGGTACCATTAACCTAATTAAGAAATTATCCACGGTTGATTAATTCCCGAGTTTATCTTTCTTAAATGGCATTTACAATTTAATTATCAGTTTTTCGACTTGTATGTACTATATAGAGTATTGGTATTGTTGTCATTAATTTAATTATAACGTATTTCGTGAATTTATTTACTAAATAAATTGTGGTGTTCGTTTTTAATTATTATGTGTTTATTGACTTATTGGTAATTTATTTACGTAGGCCAATTCGGTTTACTAACGCATGCCGAAGTGTTTCACTCGTTGTACAGGAGAAACCTTTAACAGTAAAACTTTTCCAATTACTAGGGACATAAAAACCAAAATCACAATTTCTTTTTAGGAGATGGCATCGATAAAATTTTAAAAATGCACATAATGGGGGATAAAACGAATGAAATGAAACAAGTGGCTATGACTGACTTGTTCCGTTGTTTGTGAGTAAAATATAAAGATCGATGATGAAATGTTTAGAATATTTTTTTTCTATGAATTTAAATGTTTGTGTCCGTACATTAAAATTTTTTTCTACCGAATCGATTATTTAGAATTTCTTTATAGGGTGACGAAATTTACTTAATATTTATTTATTTATTAATTTTAGTCCTTAATTATTTTAATAGAAAAGTTAACACTGTCTCGTTTATTTTTTTTACAATTATCTTAGCTTTTATTCGTTTAAGCTTGGTATAAATTTTACAGTTAGTATGACCAGCAATTCATCATAAACCCCTTCTGGGAAAGTATTCCATTTCTCATTGAACACATTTTATTTTGACGATAGATCATTCTGCCACAGTTCAAAAACCGAGCGCCGCTTTCCATTGGTTCTTAGTATAATGACGTATTTTGAAGGAAAAAAAAGTAGTACCGTAGGTAGTCATTTGGCGGTTTGGGGCTTTAAAAATAAAATGACGTCTTTAGTCCGAGCTGGAGGCCACAATTATAAATTGATTTACTGTTTTTCTTCAGAAATTAAATTTACAAGGTAATGTAATGTAATTTTTACGTTGATGGTTTTTTAAATAATTCAGTTAAATAATAAATATGAAAAAATATCAGGGAAAAGAAACTTGAGTCTGAAGTCTTGAGGATAAAGTATGTAATTTTTTAGCTTCGGCTTGCTAAAAGGCAGCCTGCATGTATTATATTACTAATTTTATTTGGTTTTCATTAAAAAATGCGATACATTTATTGTCTAGGAAATAAATGTTTTTGTTGAAGACTGTTTCGAAAAATTACCATCCGAATCAAGTGAAGGAAAGAAATTAATAATATTGTGAAACCTGAGAGAGTTTTATTTAGAAACAACAAGACCTGTTTCTCGTATAGATTGCATTTTTTTGGTCCATAGCTAAATTTGATGATAAAATTAAACGTTATTATTAATTTTTATTTTTTTTGCTAGCGTTCGGGTTTCAAGACCCCTTCTCAAGCATTATTGTTTCATTACAATAATTTAACCGAAGTGATTCGGTGTCGTTCATTATCTAACTTACATTTCTCTTATCTCTATTGAAATTAAATTTTTTAAAGAGTTTTAAAATTTTAAATAAACATGCAAACCATGAAGTATCCGTTGTACGTTTAATTTTATCATCAAGATCTGTTTCTGTTTTGTACCTAGAATAATGACAATAACAATATACATTTAAAAAAATTAATTAATATAATATCAATATTATACATTACATATTCTATAATCAGCTACGCTAATACCCAAAGCACCACCTTAGGCCTAAGTCATCAAGCGACGTTTAAAGCCATTAATTCAGGTGGCCGGGTTACAATTCGTAGGATGGTGGTGGCAAGCCCTGCATGCCACGCGACGCAACAGCTCCCTACCCTAACTACTACCGTTAACCTCAACAAGTTTTTATGGAAGGGGAAACCGAAGAGCTCGGGGGGAAACGCCTTAATCCAGTGGGGAGAGAACTTGCACACTCAACGCAGAATTATTTGTTCACGAGTTTTCACCCAGTGCCACAAGCTGGGATTGAACCCGGATCCTCTTGCTGCGAGGCGAAAGTGCTAGGATATAATCATGACAGAGTGGTTCTTGAAGGCTATGAAAATTTCAGTCATTACGGACGCAACTTTTAAAGAACAGAAAGATATTATTATGGTCACGCTGAAATTCAAGCCAAATAATTTTGAAGTGCATATAATTTAAGTTTATTTTACTTCTAATATAATTATATTTAAAAATAAATTTTGGTTTTAATTAAAATACAATTTATAAGAAAACAGCCTAATGTAATTACAAACTAACAGAAACACAATTATAATCAGTAAGGTATGAAATCCTATGTTTAAAGTAATTTTTACCATTTTCTTCATTGTTTTTATTTGACATAAATTTAGTATTTATATGAAATGAATTAATAAACCAATAAATTTAAGGTTTACATGTATCTCTTTATCACCGTTGATCTAGAAGGATAATGAACATGTACAAACTAAGTATTAAATAAATATTTAATTAACCTCATAATTAATATAATTTTCTCAGCTGCATTTTCAATCCTGGATGTTACGTATTCACATAAGAAATCTTGAATTATTTATCTTGTCAATTCTTTCATTTATTTATGATTTTTTGTAGAATGCCTATCAATGATAAAGTAAATTTTTAGAAAAATAATCAAATTATTTACCCACCATATTTTGAAATACATTTTCCATTCGCACTCTTTCCTATTTTAAAATATATTAAATATTTAATTTACAAAAATATTTTAACTTATTAAAAAGTATGCCTTTTTATAATTTTATTGGCAATGTTAAACGTCATCCAAGACGCGTCATTTTACAGATCTTTTCGTATGCCGACCGCAGACGACGGGCGGCGAACATGCGTATGGTGTAGGATATATTACCATGATCCGCGAGTAGGACGCGTTTGTATTCCGCCAGGTTCAAGTAGAGGCCGTGAGTGCCACGGAATGATCTATCATGAATAAACCGGAGTGAAATACTTCCCCCGAAGAGGTTTATTTTGAACTTTTAGTATGACATTGGTATACGCTGGTCTACAACGAATGACTGTTGAATGTCAAGCTCCTGGTTGTATGCATACCTTATACTGTTCAATAACGTTAAGTGGTAAATTACTTAATCTGCAACTTCTGGGTATTGCTACATTATAATTAAATCAGTGGCGGCGGAATGAAAATATTTGGGGGGGGGGGGGGGTGCAATAGTAAAAATCCGTGGCAGTCCACAGCGCTCCGAAAACATTTTGTGTTTGTATGTCATATTTTGCTAGAATACTCGGCCTCAAAAAATGCTGAATAATCGATGATGTTTGAGTACTCGCACAGCCCTAATAATGGCCCTTCTCAAAACATTTTGCGTTAAAAATTATTCCTCAGAAACCATTCATTTGCGTTGTAATACCTCATTATGTATCTATGTAAAACAGATTAGATTATCCAAGACTTCGAATTGATTTTTGTAGATCGCGCAATAATTTTCCCATTAGTGTGAACTTGAAAATTGACGTTGAGACCGCGTTTCGATTCAATTTATCTCCGCAAAATCAAACGAATTAAAAACAGCTTAGGGACAAACCATCGATAAATATCCATTCTCTTTTCGGTCCTTTCTCGCGCCGGTTCTCCGCGCCACCCCGACGGTTCAGCCGCCGCGAGTGCTACTAAGAATGTCGAATCGGGTGACCAAATACGAAGCAATAAGAATGATGAGACTGCCGGTAACGGAGTCAATCGCGAAAAGCAATTTGGGAATGGAAGCTCCCAACAGCGGCGCCATCTTCGGAAAGTTACTTTACCTTTCGCTCCAGTTTCCTCGTAAACGAGTATTCCGGATTTTTCTCACTGTTTGCGAGAGATGGCCAACGTCAAAAATAATGTCGGTGGCGCAGTTCCACAGGCTTCGTGGATTGTATACGGGTAAGCGTGGTATTCTAGATCTATTACATCGGGAAAAGTTTCGAGTTACGGGAAAAATAATATAAAAATAAGAAAGATCTAAACGGGAGCTAACACAAATTTATTTTTTCCAATCTTTTGTTTTTTTTGTACGTTGTTGGCCCCTATAGAGTATTTGGCGTCTCTCTCGGTTCTTTATCCCCGGCGCGCTACTCCCCAAAGGTAAAAACGGGATCGCGTCTTCGTAACTTTTATACGGTCTGACGTTAAGCAGAAACAGACTCATTTTGAGACTGGATAAAATATTTCTTCCCATCTCTCTATATTTCCGTTATTTCTAGGGAACCTGTTCGTCCCCAATTCTCTGGAGAAATGTAAGAAGTATGTACTACAAGTTCGCTGTATCTAGACCATACTCGACACCGTAGTTCCGTTAGTTGTTTTCACCCCATTTTCGCCTCGCTTTGAAATATCTCTTGTGGAATATTCGATTATATTTCAACCCTCCGACAAGAAACAGTTCGGAATATTCCGAACCTTGAGGTGTTTCTTATCGTTAGAAATTGCTTCCCAAAAAGGGCCGAATACATAAAAGTAACATAAAAATTAGCTCCATTTTCTATAAGAATTTGATCTTGTTCATATTTTATTGATAGGGAATAAATTTTTGTTAATTTATAACAATATAATAAATAAAACATTCAACATATTATATTTTACGTCGAACGTTTTTGCATTTTACTTTCCAAGAACGCCATAAACAATTTTTATACTAGGTTGCGAGCTAAAACTGGGAGCTTAAATACAATTTGAGATAACACTGAACAACAAAAAAAATGTTTTGGAATGTTTCCTAACCCAATTGAACTATTTCTGACTATTTTTGGGTAAAGAAAAACGAATATGGCAATGAATTTTTTATTAACTACCGTTTCCAAGATACATAATACATAGACATTAATATATTATGGGCTGTTTCTAATGTTTCGAAGTAAAATGATAATCGGTATGAAACGAAGCAGCCGGACGCAAGGGGAAATAGGTCAGTAGTAGAGCATTCGACTGCATATAAAGGGTTCCTTAGTTCTTAACCGAAATCCCCCTTGGTGGTTTCGCTTTCTTTTAACAATCTTGATTAAATTAATTAAATCAATTCACTGAACAATGTTTCGGGCTCAAAGTTAGCTGATATTAATGTATTTTTGTCTGCTGAACACGAATATGACAATAAAAAATGTTGGTTAGCTCTAGTTTTTGAGATACAGTCATAATGACTGTTCAAGTCATAATGACATGAAAAGTAACTATCAATGTATCTCAAAAACTAGAGCTAACCAACATTTTTTATTGTCATATTCGTGTTCAGCAGACAAAAACACATTAATATCAGCTAATTTTGAGCCCGAAACATTTTCTTTGTTGTTCAGTGTAATTTAAGTAATGATTTCATTCTGAGCTATATAGTCTTTATCATAAGGTACCCATAAATAAAGGTCTACCATAGGGGTTCATGGTAACGGCGTTGTCCCGTAGAGAAGAAAATGAACGTACGACGATAGGGCAGTAGCGACATCTTATTGTTCAAAATTTCTACATCTAAAATATTCTCTTACTTGTTCGGGTTGATAAATGTCACACAAAACGCGTCTAAATCTCAAATTTTAAAAATAAATACCTTCAGAAACAAGTTCTAATAGCCAGTTTTAGGTTCTGATGAATCATTTTGCAAAGATAAGTGTTAATTTGTTTAAAGCGATAAAATTGATAATAAAACCTGGCTACGGCGCTAAGGGCTCGCGGTGGAGATTTCTCCCGCGTGGTTCTAAGATTGAAACGTTCGCGCACGGCTTGTGCGCATTCATAATGCATTTCCCGAAATTTATTTAAGAAATGCATAGTTGGAGACGTAACCACTAGGAGGTCAAAAATTTAGCCTAGACCTTTGCTTATGGGGACCTTATGATAGGGTTATGTCTTTATCAATAGACGCAGCTTGGAATTTGTTTCAAAGAGAGCAGACTATTGATTTCAACATTTCATTATATTAAATTGTTCATACAACAATACATTTTGGGAGAGTCACCTGCCTCCTGTACCCCATCTGGCCACACCACTAGTTTTTAAGCTATTTCGTTTATAACAAGATCTTAATTTTTCTTGCAATGGGATTCTTGTCCCTTTTAATGGTGGATGATTTAAAAGTCAGGTGACTGAATGAACACGCTTTTCAATATACCGAAGTATTTATGTACAGTATTCATATTTATTTTTTTGGTTGATATTGCTCCAAACCAAATGTTAAGCACCTAAACATGGCAAAATTCCTTCTAATTAGTTACGTTTAATGGGATATTATAATAATTCCCTAATAACAACTAAGTTTCATATAAAAGACAAAATTCTTTAGGATAATTCACTTCCATGGAAGATAATAACAACTTTATCTACGAAATGACTTCCGTTTTTAAATGAGCTTCGTTTACAATCACCTCGTTAAATCCTAATGTTTAAGGGATAAATTTTACTCCGCATTTTTCCTAGTAGAAAATTTATTTTTAACCTTTTTTTCTTTTAAAAAAGCGGCTATACTACGTTCTTAAAGTGCTCAGATTTTATCGAATTTTACGACCCTTGAAGTCGATACTGGCATTTTCTTATTAAAGGAATTTTTGTAAGAAAATCAAAAGGTCGGACAACCAAATATTAGACACTCTCTGCGATCGAATCAATTTCAGGGGCAAATAAAATCGCCGTTGAGGGAGGAAGAGGCTATTGTAGGGAAACTAGTATGGGAAAATAAATTAGCATAGTTTCAATTTTCGTGGCAAGAGAGTAATTTTTTCGAGAGATCGGGCGAGCTTTGAATATTTAATAACAGTGGTTTGTCTTTCGCCGCTTTTGGTTTAGCACCGCGTATCACCACCGTCGCCGCTTTAAGCGCCTTGTAATAATCGTATAAATCGTGGCGAAAGTTGCGGCTCCTCTTTCGACCAGCGACTTACAATCGTCTTACGCGACATGTACGAGTTAAGGAGTTGCAGTTTGGGTTTAAAGGAAAGGCCACCCGCGCTCCCTTTTATCACGCCTTTTCCCCATTATAAGTACAGTTACTATTTGCTCGGAAAATTGGAAATTCGTCGAACGAATATATTAGCTGAATATATATATATATATATATATATATATATACATCTCTATCAGAGGGAGCTAGGGCGAGCAAACATCAATACCATTTGAATAATTTGTGTACGTAAGCGTGCTAAGACCGCTGTTTCTCTCCCGAATAATAGGTTCCCGATGAGATATAGAGGCCGTGTACCTACCTAGTATATTACTCTCTCGGGCGGCTTGTATCTGGTGTGTTGAAAGAGGCTGGATTGGAACCCGGTTTGGCCGAAATAAATCGGTCTGCGCCGGTTGGAATATCCATTTGTTACCAATTCTCGAACACGGTGTCGCCAAAGCCAAACTGACTGTCTGGTTCCGTTGAATGGTTAAATGGAAAGGCGTGGTTCTACACCGATATAAACGACTCGCCGGAGATAAACTGCGCTTTGTTTGTTATTCGCGACATTCTATTAGCGATTCCTTCGAATTTAATTTTTTTTCCTTGTCCCGAAAAGTTACGCGAAATTAAAGACGGTTCGGTTTATACATTAATTGAAGATTTAAAAATTAAATTGGAATTTTGACTTCCGCTCACGGAATTCACTTCCTTCCTTTACCTCGGATAAACTTTAGACAGTTGCCGGAATACTCGAAAGAGAATATTTATTAGAGATTTTCGAACTGATACCGGATGTTCGTTTCGCTGCTAGGATATATTCTCGAATGTAAACATAGCCGATTTAAAATATATTTCGAATCGTTTTTTTTTAGTTTTATATTTTATAGTATTAAAATGAAGAAAATGTTACCCCGTGATGTTTACGCCTTCGATATCAATATTTAATTATTATTAATAAACTTTACTTTTTTACTCCGTTATTACGACGAAATCCTCCGAGAATATCGTTTTTTTGTTTTACTAACTTTTCGGAAGAATTTCCTGATGAAAAAATATCCTTGTGGGTTTTTGTTTTGGGGTTTTGCGCCTCATCCATTTTTCTGTTGGTTTTTCAGTCGGTCGAATCGACTGTGGCCGAGGCGAATTCAATTTGATCCCGGTTGCTGACTATTCTCGGTAATAGGCTGGGGTCGCGCGCCTGTGTTTTGGAAAAGGAAGCCTGAGCGAAATTGAGGAAACTACTTAGGAATTTATCGGATCGAAACCTCTCCACACGTATCCCGTTTGAAGTTAACTCATCCGAGAAATTGCCTTAAACAAAACAAAACGTTTGCTCCCCTATAAAAGGAGAAAAAGCTAAATAAAAGGAAGTGACGCCCTCAGCTCCTATAATGCCTTATGGTACTGTCCATTGCGACTAGCTTTGTCATCAAGGCTCGAACGAGGTCAGACTTCTTTTTGCAGTTTGCTCAAAGAAGGCCATGTTGATCTACATACTTAGATGTATATTAACCCTAGGCTATTTGGTATTTCATACAAGTTTAGATAATATAGTTTTTCCCCGACTGGTATCGGACTCTGCAAAACGAACTTAAGTCTCATTCACACCTTACATGTTTCTTTAGTTAAATTGAGTTTTTTTTTAAATTGGATGAGTTTTTGAAGAAAAGATATGAAGTTAGCAACGCTCCAAATATAAGAAATATAAGCCAAACTCTTTCGAAAAACTTGTTGAGCTTAACGGTAACAGTTTTAGGGCGCTGAAGGCTCACGTAAAATGAAGAGCTTGTCTCGACCCTCATACGCAGTATAACCGGTTCACTTGGAAAATGGCATAAGAAGTACCTAGTATGGTATTTACCTAGCTTACTTTCAGACCGATACGCTATTGAAATTAAGTATCGCTATGAAGGCGTATCTTGCTAGATATCTTAAAATTAATTATTTAATTACTTATTAATCAATAAGTAATATCTATTTACAGGGGTGAACTAGAAAGAGAGATGCTATTCACACGGGTCAACTAGTTGATCTAGTTAGATAGATCCAGAAAACCAAGCCTTACGACTGCGGTAAATGCTATTGCTAGTTTTTCTATTACGAAACGAATGTGTAGTAAAATATTCTTACTTAATAACTATAAATTTCTTTGCTTAAACGATTTTCAACTCAGTCCGGAGTCAATTTGCGAGGCTCCGGCCCTTATATTTCCTCCTTAATTTAATTTCCTTATTCGCAACTCTTTCAGCATACACGCGCACGCAATTTTCAAATTAAAGTTTTTTTCTTCTGGTCGTTTTGCGGTTGAAAGATTCAAGTTTCGTGAATTATTCCAAAATATATTGCGCCATTGTTGAGTGTGCGAATGGAAAGGCCGCCTTATAATTTGGCCCGCAAATTAAACGAAGCGATTTTCCGAGAATTTCGGAATTGCTCATCGTAAATATAGAGATTCTATTCACATCTCGTTCTAATTTGCGTGTTACGTTGATAAATCCTAAAATTCTGGATGGGTTCTTCTACATTTTTAAATACTGGTTTTCAAATTAATGGGAAAGTAACTTCTTTACGGAAAAATTTTGTGGATTAAATTTGCAACAAACCACAAAGGTGCGCCGAAAATTCCAAGAGGTTTAGAAGGGATAGGCTAAATTGGAACCGTTTGCTGGGCAACAGAAATATTAGTAGTAATCGATGGGTTAAACCAACGCTAGAAAACTTGGAAAAATATAGATTATTCGTCTACACTCAGCTACAATATTCTTCGTTCACATTTTCGAGGAGTGACTTCACTTGTCTAATATTCCCTTTAACCAGAGTTGCTGATTTTTTTATTGCTTTTAATTGATTTTTTAATTCCTCTCTTTCTTGATAAATTAATTAAAAAGTTGAGTGAAACGGTTAAGGAAACTAAAATGTAAATTAACTTTTACCTAAATTTGTTTAGTTTGCACTAAATTGATTTAAAAAAATAACTTGATTTTAATCAGACAACCCCGCCTTTAAGGTGTAAATTGTATAATCTGTAGGACAGTATAGCTAAATTATAAATAATTGTCGTTTTTAATTAAGCAAATGTTAGCGTTATCAGAACTTTCGTGCTTCCATTTCTACTACTGTCACCATTCCGACCATTATCCTTAATTTATTCTTTGCAAGTATAAATGTAAAAAAAAATCCACCGTGGTTTATTATAAGACATAAAACTAGTCGAGGTATAATGCACTCTTTCGAAAGTTTTGGCATTAGACTCACGTAGAACAAAAATCGTCCTGGACGCCTTATCGTATACGGTTCTTTAAAGGGTGCGAAAAATGCCCTTTGAAAGGCGTTACCAATTTAGCATTTTAAAAGAGGAAAAGTATAAAGTGGGGAGGAAGGGAAGGGCTCTATTTCGAAATTTAAAAGAAACTAGAAATGGAAACTGTCATTGAGGGAGGCGAAGAGAGGGTATGTTTTGCAGCGACGGAACGACGGCGGAAGGGATAGAGTTGACTGCAAAAGATTTTAACGCGAGGCTGCGAGGGAAAAGATCCTTTTAGGCCTCGCGAGAAGTTGTCGACGCTAAAAGCATTTTATCGATCCTTTCCTATTATTCTTCCCCCGCAAGCCTGATACTCTTTTTTTCGATACGTACTCGCGATCGAGTTAACTCGAAACGTAGACAGACTTCACCCTGTTGCTCGGTTTGGCGCTCTGTACGCGGTGAAACGGTATCGTTTCAACTGGAGCGAGAGATTTCTAGAGGGGGTTGCTTTAACATCTTATATACCCAACGCCTTAGCTTCTCGGAGAAAAGCTTTTTGCTCGCCGACTACACTGAAAAGCCCTTTTCGCGCTGAATATATACGGGTGATCCGAAGCTAACTTCGTCTCAGTTTTTTTCCTCTCGCCGTACTCCCGAAGCCACTCTTCGGCCCTGGATCCCGCGCAACTACTATTACTATAGTAGCGGCGAAGTGTACACCTTCTTTTCCATCGACACTCTCGCCCGTAGAAAGCTTCTTCTCGCGGACGTTTCAGAATGGGGTCGTCAAGTTTCGGCGATCCGTGCAATTTACACCTCTCCTGGGACCTTTCCTCGCCTCCTGTTTTACCCGTCCCACGCAACCCCTCCTCCGATCCTCTTTCTTCGCTATATCTCTGTCGCTCTTCTCTCCTCTTCGCCGCTGCTCTATATACACCGCTAAAAGTTTTCGCCGAAGGTGTGGAAGAAAAGGCTACTTCACGAAACTCCCCAACGAGAGTCGCGCGCCATCAAGAAAAGAAACCGAAAAGTAGCGTACATGTAATGGTATGGACGATGATAGAGATACCGTGGAGGTAACTAGGTAGGGAGTTAAGAAGGAAAAACTCGTAGACTCTTCCATATACTCCCTGAAATATTCATCACTATATCCAGGTTGTGTCATTATTTCGTACACTCGACTTTATTCCGTTTTTTGTTGCCCCTTAATCCCAAATTGACTTATATACCGATCACCTACCATATGCGGATGGTTATCTTGACTTTTTGGGAAGATTGGAATTGTATTATCTTACAATTTATATAGGCTAAGAAGTTAGTTTTTAACGCAGCCCGAATTTTGGTTTAGAATATCATAAATTTGTAAGATTGGAAGCGAGAGTTTTATATAACCATTATGAAATATGAAGACCAATGTGCAATCAATTTTTGATACTTGAACTTTTTTTAAGAACTGAAATCATTTGACAAATATCATATTACCATTTTGCTAGACCTTTTATGTTTCCATTTTTAACAAACGAAAATTAATATATTCCTTAACATTATGGCCTTTAGATAACGTCGTCTTTCTACTGTTTTATCTTCCTTGGTATATTTCCGTATCCTTTCCTCGGATATATGAGAATGTCCCGGGATAGGCAGGTTGTTCGCCAGAGAGCGGGAGAGAAACGGATGGGAAGGAAAGAAAATTCCAATTTCAAAATCTTCGAGAAGCATGTTTTTTCCCAAATAAGTAATTGCTTTTTCTTTCTGAGCGGCAAAAATAAAAGGAGCGGAGAATTGGATTTCTCTGTTTAGGGGCGTATTTCGTTGACTAGGTTTACTCAATTTTAAAAAACGGGGGATCCTTTTGGGGCAAGGAGTGGAAGAATGGGTCACAGGAATGGCAGAATTAATTATATTGGAAAATTGCGGGAATTTTTCATGTTAAAAAATATTTTTTAGAGAATACTCGTTGTTTTCAGCGAAATAATTCGAACTCCTTTTTTTCAAAATTGAAATTGATCTTTTTTGTTTTTACGAATTTTAATTTCGGGGTTTCGATCGAGATGAAACTGATCGATATAGCAACAGCCTGTTTGGCCCGCTGCTTTGATCTAGCTTCGTGTAAAGTTTTTTAAAAATGTCTTTCACAAGTTCTGGAATGTCTTCCCTGCCACAAACTTACAGTTGCTCGAGACCAAAAATTCTTAATAACGTAGCTAAGAGACTCCGTTCCGAGTTCAGTATTTAAACAAGATATATAAATCGTTGCATTTGGTATATTTTGCTATAAAAATCCTAGTCGATCCTACGCTGAGAAATATTCAGTCTTACTTTATCTGAATCTGGCAACACGTTTTGGGCCGACTGAAAAAAGTTTGCCTGGAAACGTTGTTTCTCTATAACCAAAATGGCCAATGTTTAGGCCGTGAAAAATATATCCTTATAGCTGTGCTACGGCTTTTTCTTTCGTTATTTGAACTTATCGTCTTAAGGCCTTTTCACACTCGACGGAAAATTAGCAGCGTAAAGTTGAACGTTAGCGGTATATCGAATGGGAATAAATTTTCAGCTCGGCGTTTACTATCGTCTTTCCGGCATATTTTCCATCGAGTGTGAAACCAGCTTTAAGGCCTTTTCACACGAGCCAACTTTTTGACCCAACTAGATGAGTCAACTTGAGTTGAGTCAACTAGTTGGTTCGTGTGAATAAAAGTTTGATGAGTTAGTTAGAGAAAAAAATGGATAATTGATCCATTTTTGCTGACTCAGCATTTTGTTTTGAAAAGTTGGCTCGTGTGAAAAGGTCTTTAGAGCGCCTGAAAACTAACTTCTCCTTGAACACCGAGGCTCCAAACCGCGTCAGGTTCGTGGACATTTTTGGGGAAAATCGAGAATGCCCCCAATCTGTGGCTGGTTGAAGATATTGGTCATCTCCTAGTTGAGTGTCCGAGATTCTAAACCTTTCGAAAATAATATATTTCATATATAATTTTTTTGCCCAACTTATTCTATCGAAATTAATGTACATAATATGTTTTTGACTATGGCAAATATATTTCAAGGGTGACACTCGTGAAACCATATATGGTTTCCTCCATGTTATAAAAGGGATTTGTTCTTGTGCAAAGAGTAAACAAATACTCATTCATTCACTGGCACTGTTTGGTAATTCAATATGCGTTCGGTGTTCTACTTTTATTTTATCTCAATATCTAAAGCGTAAAAAAAATGATAAAACTTAATTTTGAGGAATTTATCTTTACTGCCAGAGATTTATTACAAACATCCAGCCTGTTGCGCTACTTCGAAGATCAAATCAATACAAGCTATCGAGAAGATGAAGTCACTCAGGATAATAGAGTAGTAGCATTGCCCTTTAAGTAGCCCGTACTATATTGCCAATACTAATAAAGAAACCGAGCCTTATCTCGGCAAAATAAATAACCGCCCTTTTCTTTCGTCTTCCGAGTTTGTTTACTGCAAAGAAAAGATAGAAAAACGCAGTTCAAGAGAACCAAGACTCTCATTCGTACGTGGGAAGGAGCCAGAAATACATTACCTAAAGTGTTTATATTCATCACCCCTTTCGTTCCATTGGAAAACGCCACCGCTTTCACTTAAGATAAAGCTCACCGGACAATTGCAAAACAGGCCGCTATATCAACTTGATTCTTTACGCTCTTACTGTCAGATTAGTCGGGTTTGGGACTTTAAGAAACGACGGAAAAGTGCCGGCGTTCAAAACAAATTCTGGAATCATGTCACTCTCACTTATCGCGGAATAAAGCTCCGCTTGGTGGCGAGAAAGTGAGGTAGAGAGAGAAAGATAAAGAAAAATGGCGATTCGTATCTCCGGGCACATCCGAGCGCGCTTCCATTATTGTATAAACCATCTTCGGCGTCGTCATATAGAGCAAAAGCCTGGACGCGTAGTACTTATTCCCGCGCGTTTTATAGCCGGGGCTCTTTTCATCGCGTGTATTCCGCGCGGCGTTGCTTTGGCTGGGTCGAGTTTCCTCCAAATATCCATTACGTTATTGCGTTGAGTTGAAGGGGGTGGTTTGTCAGAAGAAACGTTTCAATTTTCCCTAAGCCCCCGAGCGTGCGTCTCCCGAAAGTACCAGGATAAAAGAAGCGCGCACGTGACCCGTGCCGTTATAGGGACTTATTGCGCAACGTCTCTCCAATGACATATTTCGTTCGCTAGCGCCCGAGAATTGCACCGTTGTAACGGATATTTATCCCTAACCACGTTTTCCCGCGAAAGTGTCTATTTTGCTTAGAGTGCGCACTGTCAAAGCCAAATCTGAAACAAAATGGTGGCGAATTCCATTGGTCTTTACGAAGCGTATTACTAAAAAGGGATGCGCGCCTATTGAAAAAACCTGGGAAAAGCGCTATCAATTGTCCCGCGTTTACGATTGTCGAAAAATGTCTATAAAGACCTTAAATATAAACGAAATATAAACGCTCCAGGCTTTATGTTTTCCACTTCCATATATTGCCGACAAATTGCTTTCTATCTAGAACGCGTAAATTGAGACTATTCGCTTTAGTTCATTCTTTTGGGCAGTGCACGTTTGTTTTTTCTTTTGTCGAGACGTGACCTATATTTGTAAGTTTGTTCTCGGGCTTTCATCGCCTTTTTACGGTTTCGCGCGCTCGAAAGGAAAACGTTTTAATATGGTTTTTCATCCGGGATAATATAGTTAGATATATTCTAAGGTTTCGGGTATAAAGGTAGCGAACTACTTGAGTAATGATAGAGTCTGACGGGAATAATAACACGAAGCAGGTGTTTTTTTCGTGAAGGTCGTTAATTAATTTAATTGCTAAGGTTTCTTCTATCACGATGAAAAATAAAAAGTTCTCGAGTCATTAAGTGATTTTCGACGGTGCCTATATTCATTCTAAATGCTGACCGTTTTAATAAGAAATTTACGACACAAGCGTAGGCTATTTCGATATAACCCGGCCATAAATGATGAAGTGATTTTGAGAAATTCAGGTGGTATTCTCGAGCAATTTCATTAAAGGGTAACTGCTCCTTTATCCACGTCGTTTGGTGTAACATTATACGTCAAATGGCTAATGCGGAACGACGTCTAACGGTCTAACGTGTAACTTAGTCGGTCTCTATACGCGTTGGCTCGAGAATGCTGCGCTTCCTTGGAAACCATTCCCTATTGAAGCTAATTCCCCTTCATTACGGAATTTGTCCGAGAGAAGCTAGCCTAAGAGTATCAATATAATCTCGAGGGCGAGCTGGTATCCATATCGTCCGCCTTATTTACTTTTCGTCTCCAAAAATGAGGGATTAATATTATAAGTTAAACCCTTTAGTAGTCTTAGCCGACGACATATAGCTACGGACAACCTTATGTACCTTCAAGCCGGTTAAAGCGGGTTATACCTTAAGAGGAAATTGGAAAAGCCAAACTCCGCTACTCGGATACGACTCATCTGAGAGTCAATCCGAAGCCGAAGAGAGGTGTGCTAAGCTAGTCACCAGTGCCGTCAGGTGACTTTATTGTAAATGCGGGTAGGCGGGTTCCCCATTATACGACCCTATCTCGGCTCCGGGAATGGATTTTCTCCGTATAAAAGAGGCGTACGGGGAAGCGGGTGAGCGACTTGCCTATTAATTTTATGTACAGCGCCATTTCTCGACCAGCCATTTATTAAAATAATAGGCGAGGCTTTAAAATGTGTGTAAAGAGGTGAAAGCCTATATACGCTAGTGTCCTCGGCCGTAGCGTCGCCACTGATACGGAGGTGTTACCTTTTCCACGCGTCTTTCGAGTCGCTATTTCGCGGGTAAATGTGCCTCCTTAATCAGGTAGGAACGGCCCCAGAATCTTATTGTCATCGCTATTAATAGAAATGATGGCGTATAGAAGGCGCTGGCATCGCTTATTCTCCGGCATTACTGACCGATGATTGAAGCTTCTCTTCGCGACTAATGGCTAAACCTCCCCCGTTACTTTAGTGGTCTCTTCTATTATGATTTCCGCGACCCGAAACGGATAAGCGGACGGTATACACGCGCGTCCGACTTTATATTTTAATATTAATAGACGTCGCTTCGGCTCGGAGATAGGATTTGACGCCGACAGATATTTGGCTCGCGGGGAGATAATAAAGTTTGATATGATATAGGGCGAGACGATGACGAAACTTGGTTTGATAACTAATTAAGTAGACCTGTCGAACACGCTTTAAAGCCCCAAATTTGCCAATGGAGATTGCGTCGATATTTGCGGTCTGCCGCGCCCCATTACTATACACGTATTTTACGGGGTTTAGGGAAAGCTCGATTGTCTGATGAGAACAACTTTTGTCCGTCACTAGCGGCTTCCGATTTATAATGGTGCCAGATTAGATTAATTAAAATGAGTTCAGTCTCTCGCCAAAATTCTAACACGTCCTACGCGCTATTTTAACCGACAAGGGAATAGTCACTCTTTATGGAAAGATGGCTTAAAATAACGCTAAATCTCGAGAAATTACTACTCTACACTGCTCGGTTGCTAATAAGTATCTAGGAATTATATCAGCTAAGTAGTTACGAATACGAGCAATAACTTTGTGATTCTTAAAAATTAATGATCTATTAGCTTTTCTATTACAATATACATTTTAATATACGGTGATCGTCGACTTTTAAAATCTCCGTAAGGCGTTATACAATTCCTTTGGGTTCTTACTCCAATGAAAACCAGCACTTAATTAAATTACATTAAAGCTTTAAGCCAAACATTAACCTGATATTTACTGGAGGGTTTCCATCCTAAATTAAAGTAAAAAAATTTGTTAAAGTATAAACAGTCAAGATTTATATATACTTACCGCTATCTATATCGATAAAGCACTTAACTTAGAAAACAAGAATTTTTTTAAAGGGTATTTCCTTCGTTAAGTTACCATCCGAAAATAAATAGCGACGTATATATATATATATATATATATCTCGAAATGTAATGACCAAAACTCTTCGGTTCCATTGGTAGAGAATCGCGGATATAAAGTTAGAGGAAAATCCTAAAAGTATACAGGTATAAGTTTTTCTTTCTCCCAGTTCCCCATCTTCGTTTGAAAAGAAATGAAATCTCAACTCATTCCCCCTATAACATCATGCAGGCGGAAAAATCTTTCTCGGGGCTTTCGCTTTCCCCTCTCTAGGTATTTTTGCTTAGGTTTGCAGTCAATTTTTTTTCTTTTTTTCCGGGGGGGGGGGGGCGGTTATAAACGCGTTGGGTAGAATTCTACCTGATTCGGTATTAGGTCTCTAGACGGACGCGTGCCCGTCGGAAAGCGTATAAACTCCTTGATCGATATTCCCTGGGGCTCTCTCGGAATATTGAGCATTGGGCTTAGCCAAAATCGCTCATGCAAAAATATGGCTCCGCACATATCATGATCCGCGAGACCTCGTTCCTTCCTACATCGTTCGCATTTTTAAGCGGCCTTTTCCCAAAAACCATTCTCAGAGAGAGAGAGAGAGAGAGAGAGAGAGACCCGGGGTATTCTCTCTCTCTCTCTATCTCGCTCTAGAGTTTTTTGCATTTATATTTGACTAGCAAAAAAAAGAAAGAAATAAGCTGAAAAGCAAACTTGAAAAGAACAAAAACATATCTCACGGTACGAGTAACTTCTCTCATCGCGTTTACGTATTTCAACTGACAGTTCGCCCACTACCGCGTTATTGCGACCATATTGAAGTCCTAGCGGATTCGGCCTTCGGTTGTATTGTCCGGTGATCTTGAACCTTTTGCAAGAAGTGATACATTTTAAAGCCGAAAAGAATTCTTTTCGCTAGGGGTGGGTCTCTGTAAAGTCTACATTTTGTTGGAATTGAATTTTTCGTTCTTCGAGCACTGTCCGCAGTCGCTCCTCTTTCACAAAAATGAGTTCGAGAAAAGAATAAAAATATCGCGAGAGTAGGCTTATTTGAATCGGATGACTTTGGTTCGAAAATCTAGAAATATATTTTTCCTCTTTTCTCGTGAATTGTAGAATCGGATGTAGTTCTTGTACGGTGGTGATGGTGTCGAATTGTCGATGGAAATTTTTTCCCGGGAACATCACGTTTCGTTGGCGGAATTTACATAGGACGAGCGAAAAACCTTGTGACGGGTTTGCCGATTCACTGCAGTTACGCTGTAGAACTTTTCCGTTCTATCCTCTCCCACTCTACCGCGCGCAAGCCCTTTTTCATCCCTCTCAATATATCTCCCGCGTTGCTGATGAAAAAAAACCCAGGCGACGGAAATCCGTAACGGATTTGGTCGCAAAGACCTACAATATGGATTTCCGTATCCGTTTCCACTTTCAAGCATTTCCTTTTTAACCAATTCAGGGAGTAAAGGTTACGAGCAGAGGTTCAGACGCGCCTCTACCAGTTGATTTTCTATTTCGGAAAATCGTCTACTCGCCTTTTGAAATTCTACCTATATTCTCAAATTGTGTCGGGAATTCAGAATTCTGTATTGCAATATTAATAGAATATTTCAAATTATCACCGGCGCCAAAAACATTTTTATATATTTCATGTGTTTTGCAAATCTTTCTCATTTACCGTGGCGCCGAAGAGATATCCTCTTCTTCTCCCAACAACACAGGTGCACTGAGGAAACGCCCGAATTGGAAATCATTACGAAACGTTTAGGTTTTTCAAATGATCTAAACTTACTGGTCTAAAATTAACTTTTGAGGGGTTTTTTTGGAACTAAGAGGCTTTGCCTTATCCTTGTTTTAAAGAGGACCATGTTTGATACGGTTCGATAAAAATGCAACTATTCATTTATTCACGGTCAATCTCAACAACAAAAATGTCATTTTGAAGGTGTGGTTGGTACATTGGTGTGGAGGTAAAATTCTAGACCGAACTGATTTTTTTCAATTTCAGTTCGCATCTCATTAATACTTTTATTAAATTATTGCAATTTTGAAATATTTTTGTAAGCTTTTCTCCTCCCTGATGTAAATGTAATTCAAAGTTGGGCAGTGGGAAAATCAAGATTAATTCATTCATTTAGTCATTATAATGACAAGACCCCTCATCTTTTATTTCTCGCTCTTTCGGGGGCGTTGCTAACCACGGCCTGGATCTTCCTTATTTTCTCCATTTCTTAATAGAGTGCCTGAAATTCGCCGTTGTGGGAAAAGGTACATCTGTCCCGCTATGCTGAAGAATTAGATTAATCAGGCAAATGTTTGGTGTTCATTCTACGCTTCGGTGTTTGATGTGCAGGATTGCTAGAAAAGGAATCTTGGGGGTTGGGTCGGACAAGGTTAGAAAATGGCATTTTCCTTTCGTGATTGTGTTCCTGGACTTGTGTTTTATTCAAGATGATTGTTCGGTTATAGCTCAATGTATATGGATCTTGTATATCATCAATATTAGTCTATTTTAATTTAACTACATTTTAAAATAATATATAAAAACGGAATCGTAATTTCCATTTGTATGTACAATATTTATTCCTTTATCTACTGGTTGGATAATGATACTGCTGTGGTTGCAGACTCTGCGAAAAATCTACAACGCTACGCAGTTTGAATTGGAATTCCACTCAAACAAATCCTTCATTACTAATTAAAGAATTTAAAACAAAGTTCTGCTATTTCATGGTATAATTTTATTTACAAGTTTAAAAATACTCGGGACGTTTCGGACCGAGGTCCTTCTTCAGCCGCGTCTAATCATATTCTGATTGTACATTTCTACGTCAACCCAAATTTTTTTTATTTTTTTACAAAAATCTAATCAATACTAAAACATATTTAAACATATAAAACATATTTATAATAAATCTAATCAATACTAAAACATATTTAAACATATAAAACATATTTATAATAAATCTAATCAATACTAAAACATATTTAAACATATAAAACATATTTATAATAAATCTCATCAATACTAAAACATATTTAAACATATAAAACATATTTATAATAAATCTAATCAATACTAAAACATATTTAAACATATAAAACATATTTATAATAAATCTAATCAATACTAAAACATTTAAAAAATATTAAATAATAATAACCACAAACAACCAACTTCACCCCCGTTACTTTTTCTCTCCTCCTTTCTTATCTCTAAATTTTACTTTGAAACCCCCCACCCTTTTATGTCAATTACACCCTTATCCAGATTTAGGCCACCAAATTTTCTAATATACACTTCGTTTTAAATTCTTTAATTAGTATTGTTTTAGCCATGGTCAAAAAAGAGAATATACACGAAATCCTTCATTTTAACTTCATTTACTCGGATGCCATATATTTATATATACACAAACAAAGCGGTATACTTGGGCATTACGATTGGCACCTCCTAAGAATACTTATGGTCTTTGGAACCGAGGCTGCTGGCGAAAGTGGGACGGTTATCTGGTTTCGTCCGTCACAAAGGCTTTCAATCGTAAAATATATCCTCCACTGTCCGAACACTATGAAAGGGGATTGCCGTGCCAGGGTTGACTTTTTAAATGACGTCCTACGTTTCTAGGAACTGAAAATTCGGAAATTGGAGTAAACGCGATATGTGGTCTGGAGTCAAACACAAACGGAGAAATCGCATCTTAACTCGAAGAGCGGGAAGCCAAAAGCAAATATGGAGAATTCGACCACCTACACCTGATAAGGCTAAATTCGTGGTGGCTGAATTACCCTTTCCTCCTCAGTGCCATAACGAAACAACACCTATTGTTGAGGTGTGGTTTTTAAGAGGTGACACCCCAGTTTGGAGTTCTATGGCTCCAAAGAGGGTTCCCGTTTTAATCACATTTATTCAAATGGTCTCGGCAACCAACTTCTGTTCCGGTTATAATTTATTATATACAACCTTTTTTCTACATATAGTTTTTTATTCATATTAATACTTAATTAATTTAGAAATTAATTTTTTATTCAGAGCTTTGTTCCTCCCTGCTGCAAAAGGGATTCGAAGTTGAGCTAAATTAAAGATTCGTGTTTATTTATTCCCCGCAGTTGAAACACTTCCGGCTTTTATCCTATTTTTAGCCAACTGGAGAAAAGAGAGTCGCGATCGATGCTTCTCTATATTTTATTTATACATTTTTATAATTAACGCTATTATTTTATAAATTAAAAATAAAATGTATACGTTAAACTTTGCTAGTTTTAACTCGGTGAAAAATGTGTAAATGGGGAATATTAATTTGAAGAATGAAGACAATCCGTCGACACCATCTTCGCATTTACGATCGTGGCGGTACTGCCAATGATGGAATGCTTTGTAGATGTACATTAATACACGGAAGACTTTTCGGGCCTTCGTTACGATTTTATAGGAGCGGCTGCGCGCTTTTCTCTAATATCCCAGTTCAGTAATATCCCATTCATTTTGGTATGGCCGTTAAAATAACGGCGGAGGAAGAGCTCCGCCCGAGACTGAGATTTTCGAGCGACGAGAAAGAGAAAGAGCGTGTTTATGGAAAATTATGTTATAAATCGAAAATAGAGAAGTATCTTCTCGAAGGAGTCGTAAAAAAAAGTATTTTCGCGACCCGACTTTGGGCCACGCGCCGTAGTTCGGTACTTAGGTAACGCCGTGGAAATTGTTATTACCTCGCGTGAAAGGGTCAGTGCCGTGTAATTACTTCTCAGGGCGGAGGGCCTTAGAATTCCGGGGCTTTCCAGCTATAAAGTCTCGGCTCGGCCTCTGTTATTTGTTTCTAATATGTTTGGCAAACTCTATATTTTCTCTCGTCAGATCCTCGGGACCCTAGCGGCTAAGTAACGAACGCGACTAGCTTTTTACCCCGCTTTCACCCTCCTACCGCTCGACTAAATATAGCGGCTATCGGCTACAAAGTGGATGGGTGTTCCCGAAGCTGCAAAAAATAGACGGGGGTGCTGTTTTCTGCCTTTAAGAGCCTTAGATCACGCGAAAGGTCGAGTTAGATCACTGCAGCCAACGAAGTAGACTAGGCAAACTGAAATCGATTATGAACCGGGAAATATACTATCTCAGCCTGCCCCATTCCACCCTCCGAGCGGATTATCCCTTTGATTTTTCAATTTTTATTCGGTCAGCCCCTTTTAGCCAAACGTACTTCTTATTTATTCAAGCGCGGCGCCGTATATTTCAACTTTCCTCTGACAACGTACCATTATTCCTCGTTAAAAATTCTGAAGCTGGCTGCCCTGGAATACAACGAGGCGTATGTCGAGGCGGGAAGGTGAGAGAGAAATTCTATATATTCTCTACTGTTGATTCGTAGGCGAGCTCGCTCTTTAGAATCGCGGAAGGCTTCGTGCGCACCCCCTTACACCAAATACCAGGTCTTTACCGACTTTAAAGAGGGGATAAAACGCACGCCGGCCAGTAAATATTTATCAAGTTCAGTCTCGAAGTACTAGAGAGTATTGTAAGTACGAAGTTTAAGCCACGGAACACGGTGTAAAGTTACGTTGGACGCGTGGTTCTTTTTTTACCAATCCGAACTAGGAATGGATTTCGTGCCGGCTTTCCCGTTCGTATATATGGGGTCTCTCCTGAAAGGTTCGAGGCGGGACATCAGTCATATCAAAGGAAAGAAGCTGCCTAACTCGAACTGGGCACGCGATCCCAAAATCCCAATCCCTTATTTCGAACTCGAGATAAGAAAATTCTCGGCGAAAAAGCTTTTCGTGATTTTTGTAGCCTTTTTTTTTTGGTATTTTCCCTCCTTCTTCCTTCCTCGGTGAAATATCTCCTCGACGGCCTCGTGATTGTCTCGATTCGGCCACGATTACCATAAATTTCGTTTCTTATTCGCCGCTTCGTCGTTTTCTGGGCGAGATTCCGGAGGACGCGTGCCCTTCCGCGGCCTTTCTCCCCTCTTCGACCAAAGCCGGGCTCAACGCGCTTAATATAGAAAGACTTTTTTTCGCCTTTTAAGATTCCCCGGCGTTGGGTTGTCTTTTATACCCGTTACTCGTCCGTCGCGACTTCTTATCGTTGACGTTCCTCTTCTGGTGTATATACGGATATCAAACTCGTTTGAAGGTTAGGTTGATGCCCCGCTGATTTTCGGACGACGAATGCGTTACAAGGCAACGGACATTTTTCATATCCGTCTCTTCTATTTCTTACTTATTCTGCCCCTTGTACAGATTATTGTACAGATTTCCTACCAGAGACCCTGTATTTGAAGAAAGAGGGAGTGGGGTCTACTCTATGGCGACAAGCCACTTACATTCTTTCCCAAAATACGAAAGGACTGTAGGAAAACATTGAATTTTCTTGTTCCTTCGTTGTAGTTGTAAGTTTTCTTTTACGTTTTTGTTTGGCCTGAGATATATCCCAGGGTAGACGATTCCCAAATTTGTGAGGGAAAATTATGCTAATGCTCGTCCTTTCAAGTATGCCACTTGCTTTTGTCCCTAAAGCCAGTCATCGGCGAGTATATATTCGAATTGTTAAGGCAAATACCGCGGTTGCTCCCCAAAACCTTCTCTTTTTCCCTTAAGAAATATCGTTTGGGAGTATTTCCCTATCTCGCCTATTAAATGGTTTTGTTGAGTCCCTCTTAACGGTTGTTTCGCCACAGTTAGGCGAATTTTGTTTCTAGTTATAAGTCTTGACCTACTCGCCAACTTTGAATAAACTCAATAACTCGGTTAACTTACTTTTCTTTATCATTTCTAGTCGTATCTCAACCATTTGACGTTCGTGTTTACGACGAATTCGTAATACAAGGCAATACGGCCGTTCTCAAATGCCACATCCCAACGTTCGTGGAAGATTTTGTCAAAGTTACAGCCTGGTATCGAGACGATGGACAAGTTTATCACGTCGATGGATCCGGAGGTAAAGACACATTTTTAGGTCTAAAATTAGCGATAATATAATGAGGAAGTATCGAAGCGTGCGATACAAATTAAATCTGACAAAATCAGGGTTACTATCGTTATATCGGAAGTTTTATCCTGACTTTTTTTCAAATATCTTTAATAGGTTTCGCTAAAATGATTTATATTTGACAAAGAATCCTGAGTCGTAAAAAAAGACACTCTTTAGAATCGAAGTTTGGTTCGAAAATTAAAAAAAGTAGTTTTTGCTGGTCACCGAAGCGAAACAATTACGTTTTTCTTGGCACTCTATAGGCACTTAAAAAAAGAGTAAATTATAGGAGAGGAAAACCCAAAATAGTTCCTCGGCGTTGTCGGTGGTCTGGCCAGCTACTGCGTAAAGGGAAAAGAAGAGTGGACTTAGGCGTAAAATCGATTTCCTAGTTTACTTCCTGGGGAAGTAGCGGAAGAGATCACCCTTTTGAAAGGAAACGGCCGCTCCAAATATCAACACGCCCCAAATTAAGTCTTTCCCCTTCTTCCTTAGATAACAAGTGATCATCGCGCTCCCCGAACCAATTCGAGCGAAATAGCCTTGGTGAAAAGTTTTCTCCGCTCACTATACGCGTGTACACGAGCGGCGGAGCGGGATCGGAGAAAGGAGGATGTGGCGTACGCGTTGGGCGAGCGAACCGCTCTCCCGAATTGGACAGGGAACGGGAAGGGGCTATAGTATAAAAGCCTATTTTGGGCGCTTGGCGTGACTGGTTTGGTCGAGAGAATAGGAGTTGAAATGAAAAGGAGCTCTTCACGAATACGAGTGAAGGAGAGCTTCTCGAGCCTTCTGTAAAAATAAAAAGAAGTTGGTTCGAGTTTGGGGCTGAGCAAACGCCTTTCTATTCATTTTCTGCCTCTTCGGATGACTTATTGTCGACGTCCTTTTCTTCTTCTGTTTCGTCTTTGCACCCCTTTTTTTTCTCTCTGACGGAATGCTTTTTTCGCCATTAATCAATAGCTTCTGAATAGGAGGGAAACTTCCAATGGAGATTTCGTAGGCCCTCTTCTAAGGTTCCTTCTTTCCTTTCTCTCGGAGACTCTAAAAACGAGCCTCGCCATTTTTTCCGTCATTTTGCGTTTAAGGGGAGAGGGGGGCTTTCGCGAATTAGAAAAGAGAATGGAAGGCATAGAAATAAAAGCTTGGCTGGAATCCTCCCGCGTAGAGAAGGGACTGAGCTGGCACGCCAGAATCCAACGCCGAAGGAAACCTCTCTTTACTACCAATGTTGGACAGTGCGACGGCGACTTCACCCACTCCAATCGTTCCAGCTTCCCAACCTACGTACGTATTGCGAAGCTACACAGCTGGGCAACGGTTACGACCCAATGAGTCGCGAAAGAGCGTCGATAGATAGATAGATATATTCTCCAGAACCAGCTGATTAGTCTGGAATCTTTTAACGCGAAAACGTATTCTTTCATACCAAGCTTCGGGGTCTCTGTTAAAGCCCTACCGTTGGCTCCCTCTTTATTTCTCGTATATTATTTTCGGAATTGGGAGGAAGGAAGATAAAGAGGGTTGAGGGAGAGATCTTCCGAGGAAAGATATTGGATATTAAAGCTAGATTTCTTTTACCCCGATCCTTCTTCCGCTTTCTCTCAAAGCTCCGCGAAGCCTTTCCTCTGATTTATCTTTTTTGTCGCGATGGCTTAAGCTTCGAAGGGAGATTCTCTTCCTTCATTGAGTTTTCGCGGTCCTTTTCTTCCGACGATCCTTGTTTAATAATAACTCTGGTTTCTTCCGGGCTCCCCTCTTTTTATTTTTCGCGGTCAAATATTCGAACACGTATAATGTAAAGCCTTTTTTTTAACTAAAGACGTTTTTGAAGCATAAGTATGGAAATTAAAAAACAAAATTAAGTTGTTAAATTTTAGATTTAATAGTTTACCTTAACATTGTTTCCTAAAAAAAAATTTAGTTACGAATATACCCACATTTCTACTTCAATAGCTTGCCATCATGAAATATGGCTTAACACTAGTAGTCGATAATTTAAAATTCAGCAAGTTTGTCTAGCTGAAGAGGTATTTATCTGTTTGAAACAGATCTAGAGGGAAAATAAGTTCTTGCAGCTGGAATGAGTTTGATGTATTTTTACCCACTTTTAGCGAGCGTGAAAATGGTCAAGGTGTATATATAAGCTATTTTGTAAAAATCAGCCGATATAGGTCATTTCAAATTGATTTGTAAGTATGCAAGAACCACGTTTTGTGTCGAGCTTTGCAATGAAACTAAAATTTCCTTCAAACGCGTTTTTGATAGTATAAGTACGAGAAGAGACGTTAGGGCGAAGGTTTTTTCAGGATTTTTTTTCATGTTGGGAAACATCACTCACGTTCGGTTTTCGATCCATTCTTCTAAGTAGAAAGTTTCAACGCTTTGACGTTTCTATTTTTTTTTTTCGTTGGTGGCGCAGGAGGCAAGTACGGCGTTCTTCCGGGAGGAGAGTTGCACATCCGTAACGTTCAGCAACAAGACGGATTCCGAGGCTACCGCTGTCAGGTCAAGTTACGGCTGACCGGCGAGACGAAACAAAGTTTGACGTCCGGCCAGCTGATCGTTACAGGTAACGGATTTACCACCGGCTTGGCTTTTTCATCTCATGGCGACTCCGCTTACACGAACTTATACAATATATAGTTCATTCTATATAGTGAGAAAGGCAATCCTCGCATCAGCTTATCGCGTCACGAGTGATTAGCTTTTAGCGGCCGAAGAAGATCAAGAGGGCCGTTGATAAGCTAAGCCACTCTCGACGTTCGACTATAGTGGGGGATATTTTTACCGCCTTTGGTTATTGGATATCGATCAATCCGCCACGGGGTAAATACCGTCGGTACGCTCTCCCCAGCTAGAATAATTAAGCTCACTTCACTTGTCACTCATGTAGGTACTTCGATGAAAGCATCTCATATGGTTCAACTTCTTTTTACAATCTGTAGAAGCGTGCAATAGCATTAAGATTTGTTGTTTAAGTCACGTGTATTCACTTGTTTGTAGAGTTACAGCATTTGACGATACGTTAGTATAGTTAAGAGATTTCTACCTAATGTTGAGAATTATGGATGTATTTTATATTTCATCACGTTACTTTAATAGTAGGCATCTATTTATAACAATGCGAGGAAGTTATGTTCTAACTTCCATTTAAATAATTTAAAAATTACATATAAATATAACATTACATAACAAGACAAAATTTAATTTAATATTGTGTGTGTCTTTGGGTAATTGAACAGGGCATTTTTCTCAAACGCTATTTAATCTAGAGTTCTGAACTTTTCAAGGTATATTTATTGGCTAGGGCACATTTTAATTTGTAAATTGCAATAAAAAGGAAAAGATTTTGCTGATTTCTAATAAAAATTATTTCACCCCCTTACCAAAAGATTCCATGGAAATTCTATAGAACTACATTCGGAATAGTTTATATAATTTCTATAGAAATTTGGGTCATTTTTCTATAGAGCTAGAATAATTACTATACTGAAAAAACCGGTGATTTTTATAGAAAGTGAGCGGAAACACGAGTTTTTTTAACAGAAAGTACAGGGATGGTTTTATAGAAAACCTAGGATATTTTTAAAGAAAACCTAGGAAATTTTTATAGAAAACCTAGGATATTTTTATAGAAAACCTTGGATATTTTTTATAGAAAACCTAGGATATTTTTATAGAAAACCAAGGATATTTTTATAGAAAACCTAGGATATTTTTATAGAAAACCTTGGATATTTTTATAGAAAACCTTGGATATTTTTATAGAAAACCTAGGATATTTTTATAGAAGACCTGGGCTATTTTTATAGAAAACCTTGGATATTTTTCAAATTTAAATATCTGTAGTACATCAAAGTTAGTCACTTAAATTAACAATAAAAATGTTGAGAGTTTTCACTCCCTGGTGCCAATTTATACTTCTATTTGGCAAATCTTAGCCCTTCGGGTGAATTCAAACCAATATTGGGGTGTTTTTCACCCTTAAATAACTATAGTACACCCAAGTGAACCACTTTTATCATTCCCCATTTAGAGTTTCCACTAACTCGTTGAAAGGACATCGCACTTCTTCTATGGGATTTGGCTTTCAACAGATTTTTTTCAAAATGAAACATGTTGCTAAGCTTGATCAAAGGAGCAAAATTGTCCCGTGCCATTTTTCCCTAGCTTCTATAGTTTGTCCAGTATCAGCGGTCAAATTGGACAACACTTAGTATAGTATATTTGTTAAAAGGAGTCACGGCTCATCGGTTAGCGCTCTACGCTCGCGCGTCGCTAGTCCGGGCTCACTATCAATAGAGTTTTCTTGCCAAGATTTTTACACCTCTACTTCATTATTTCTTTTCTCGCAACTTATTATTCGATGAATTTTCGTACGTGGAATTATTTATTAATCAATATTTTATGAGCAATATTAAAATAAAATAAATACTAAAGAAATCAGAATATATATGATTAACCGTTTCGTTGAACCCCACATTCAACACTCATAGGTAAGAAAAAGTCACTCAACAACTGATCAAACACCTATTTATCGATACAGCACATACTCGGTTAAAGTCACGGTCACACGACAGTTAAGACTCAATACTTAACCATTTATCTACTGAGTTCGTTCATCGTGCGATCAGAACGTCGTACGAACAGAACGAAACCAAGTACGACGCTCGGTTTTGGGAAGCACCCGGAATTTCGGCAAGAAACCTCTATTGATAGTGAGCCCGGACTAGCGTAAACATAGAGCGCTAAGTCACGGCCGTCTCGAGATCTGCTTCGCGCTCATAGCGGCCCAGGCGATCGTACGAAAATCGCGTATGGGAAATTAGTTCAAAAACTTCTCACATCGTTTTCTGGCGCTAGTCTAGCCCCCCCTTGAGAAAATTCGCAGCCATGTTATCGAATGGGAGGAACTGCGCGGAACTTTGGAATTTCAATTAATATCGCGTAATGTGTAATTTTTTGTAAAATATTTTTTTAGTAATATTTAAGTTAATTAATAATAAAAAAGTTAAACACCTCTTGAGATTTTTTAACGCAAAGTAAATTTTTGAAAAACGTTATTAAAATTTAGTCATTCTGGAGCCAGAAGTCGCCGTCGACGTTTTCTGTATATAAATGTAAACATAAACACGTTGTTCTCCTTACAGCTGTAATTTTGCTATGTAGTAACTTCCAGAGGCCTTTTATTTAATTTATTTTAATTAAAGTAGTGAAATAAATGAATTTTAATTAACTAACTGACACTTGGAAGATCACTATGAATGAAAATAGTGATGGAAACTTGGAAGGTATTTAAATCTGATAAATATAATAAACCAATGTTAATTTCCCACTGAATGATACACGACTAAAAATTTAGAAAACTAAAATTTACAACTTGAGTACTTTTCAAGAAAGAGGCTTATGCACAAGTTCTTTCACTTTCTCAAATTTTGCGGACAGAGTTTTGGTAATATTTGTGATAATTGGAAGTACGACCTTTCAGCAAATTAAATCAGCAATTTCATTCGGTGATTATTATTCAAATCACATTGGATGTAAGGGCATAGAGCAATTTTTGGCCACAAGTGGATTTCAATGTTTTTTTAAAGTGGCAGGTGAATCCCGGAGATAGGATACAGCTCTCTCTATGAATGTTGTTACTATAGCCATTAACATGATAAAGCTTTGCTGCGGATACCTAAGGTTTCCTCTGTCGGACAATTTTTTCAATCCAACTAATGGTGAGTCAGAATTAGGCTGTGATACATTTTCAAGGCACAATTCGCAAAAATGTTTTTCCTCTAGGATTTGTACTAGATAACCAGCCAAGTATGCGATACTTGCTAGCCGTAAGGTGCATCTCTGTGTATCTGGGTACTCATAACTTCAGATGGTAACGTAACTTAATTGCCGTTAAAAATAGTTGAAAATCCATCGAGTCTAGTATCAATCATGGCTGATAGATCTGTGAAGCTGTCTTGGGGAACGTTAGATGTTTTAGGTTTTGTTAATGATATAGTGCCTCTCTTAAGGTAGGATTCTAAACTGAATATAGTTTCTCTTGCATCAAGCATGTCATTCCCTCCAGCCATTTTCCTGAGAATGCTGAAAAACATTTCAATAGCATCGCTCGTTAAATTTCTTGTCAAGACAAACTGGAAACCAGATTTAAGGAGGTATGACACGCAAGATATTGTAGACAATGAAGTTATTCTAATAGATATTATAGATTCATATGTTTCCTTTGTCAATATTTTCTTTAATTTGCGGATCTTTAGACCTTGATAGTAATCACTTTTCTTAAAACAAATCTTGCGTGATGCGTAAGCTTGATTGACCCCAAAATCTTTTCTAGATATGTTCTTAGTCCATAATTTGCATAAACTTTCATCAACTGGAAACTGATGAAATTATAAATTGATATTCTTCTTAGATTCACAAAATGGAACACAACAAATTTTTGTGGTGGGCATTTTTGCAAATTAAAAATAGTCAATATTTTAAAACTTAAGTTTGAGAAATGTGAACTTAATTTAAAGAATAATAAAGGTATTTATTAAATAATATGAATAATATTGTGGTTATTTATTTAAAATTCTGATAAAAAATGCGAATACTGGTTTGAAAATTGTGAAAAACAAAAGAAACTTTGGTTAGGCTTAGCAATTAACTAATAAAACTCAATATAAGCATATTACTTTAATTAAATAAATGTTTTAAATGAAAACTTATTAGATAAAGATCAAATCATAAGATGTATATCCCAAACTTTCCAGAAGTTTTTGAAAAACAATGCAAAAAGGATTAACTAGTTGAATTTACCGCCATAGAAAACTATTAAATATCCCGCTAATTTTTTACATTTAAGGGGGGGCTCAGACAGCGCTCCTAGTGTTAAAAGAAGGTATTCGCGGAAATACATAGGAGAGGAAATCTTTGCCTGGGCCGCTATGAGCGCGAAGCAGATCTCGAGACGGCCGTGGCTAAGTGATGGGCCAAGACTTCTTTTAACAAATAGACTACACTAATTTTCGTCCACTTTTGACCGCTGCTACTGGCCAAACTATCGGAGCTAGGAAAAAATGGCAATGGACAATTTTGCTCCTTTGATCAAGCACAACAACATGTTTCAATTTGAAAAAAATCGGTCGAAAGCCAAACCCCATAGAAGAAGTACGATGTCCTTTATAAATCAATTTTGCAAATATAAACCCTTTAGGTGAACTCAAACAACATATTTGGGGTGTTTTTCAAATTAACCATAATAATTTTGAGCTTACACTTTGGTACCAATTGATACTTTCATTTGGCAAATTAATCTGGAGAATTCAAATAACCAACAATTTCTATAGAAATAACTGGAATATTTTGATATAACTATTGTAGAAAACACCATAGAAATCAATCCATTTAATTTCTATAGAAATAACTGGTATAATTTGATATAATAAATGCAGAAAACACCATAGAAACCAATCCATATAATTTCTATAGAAACAACTGGTATATTTTGATATAACTACTGTAGAAAACACCGTAGAAATCAATCAATATAATTTCTATAGAAATAACTGGTATATTTTGATATAATTATTGTAGAAAACACCATAGAAATCAATCCATATAATTTCTATAGAAAAAATTAGTGTATTTTCTATAGAAATATTTATAGAGCACTCTATAGGACATAGAAATCTATAGGCCCTCTATACGTTTCTATAAGATTTTATAGAAAACCCATAGAAATATTTTGTAAGGGCCGATAGGCGCTAGAAAAACATTTCAATAAGAAACTTGTAGAGCATACTCTCGAACCTACAAATACAAGTTGTTCCATCAAAAATTCAAAATTTTCACTTAGTTATTACGTTATGAACAAAACAAGTTGGTACTACCTAAAATAGTTTTTGCGGAGCCATTTCTAAAATAATTTATAGTGTACCTAAGAATAAGCTTTTTATTCAATAAAACAATAGCTCTTTCTATAAAATAATATAGACGCATACATGTATAAAAAGTGTTATTTTTTGGAGCGCGTGCTTCCTAATATTTCCGTGTAGAGGGTCTTGTGTGTTTTTGCGCGAGCTCAACAAAAACAAAAATATGCGCGCGCTCTCTAACTTAAACTGCACGATGAATCTAACATAATCACGTGACCTCTGGTATTTTATATAAAGAGCTATTAGGCCGAATTTTAATGATTTGTCGAAATATATTGGTTTCATTTAGTATTTAAAGTCACGTGTTCTGAATTTAAAATTCATTCTGACAATCTTGGTAAAGGCAAACATAATGCTGCTAGAGTTATTTTTTTGTGCAGAAGGTGCTATCCTAAAAGTAGACCTAGTCACCACACTATATGCCAAGCTGTTCATGACTTTGAAATTTATGGTAATGTAAATCCGAGGTTCCGAGGACCGGGTAATCATCCCATCAACATGGAAGATATCGCTCTGACCCATTTGGCTGCTTACCCTCGAGCAAGATTCAGGATCGCTAGCAATGACTTGGAATTGTCGAGGGTCATGTCTAGAGAGTTCTTGACCGCAACCACTTCCATCCTTTCTGAGCAACCCTCAATCAAGCACTGCATCATATGGCACGAATATTTAATTTTTGCAAACTTGCTCCTGAACATGACCCACGAATATCCTATTTTTCTACGTCTTCTGGTAGTATCTGATGACTGCTTTTTCTCGAGAGATGGCCGTTTGAAGCACCTAAACCAACACATGTGGAGTTACGTCAATCCTAACATCAAGAGCAATTTAGGCTAAATGTCTGGGCAAGTGTGGTCGGAAATAGTCTTATTGGACAGTTTTTCCCTTCACCTCAATTTAATGGGGAGAGCTTGTGAACGAGTTGGAAGAAATTCCATCTACTTAAGTTTCATCACGATGGTGCTCCAGCATATCAATACCGTAATGTTGTGTAATATCTCAACGTGGAATTGGCCGAAACGGTCTCGTTCCTTGGCGCGCGAGATCGCCCACTCGACGACTTCCTAAGGGGTTTCATATAGGATCACATATATCGAACACATTTCACCACTGTTGACGATTTAAACCAGATATGATTAAGAGATCAGGTTGCAATATGGTTACTCAGACCGAGATCTGCATCGCAGAAGAAAGATGAATTTTGGAACCATACCTGTAACTAATTATTTTGACCTTGTAACTTTTTTGAATTTTATTTATTTAACATCTTTTATTTAATGTCAATAAAACACAATATTACTATGCTTTTTTCATGGGCAAATAATATCTTCTGATGTATCTAGTAGGTCTAATGGTTTGATTTAATAAAGAAGTGTTATTATTATATCTTAATTTAGAAATGGATTCACAAAGGCTACTTTGAGTAGTACCAACTTGTTTTAATTCATGAACTAATATCGGGGGAATATCTTATTTGTAGGTTCGAGAGTAAGCCGCACATTTTATTTGACGCCTAACGGCGAGAAAATGATTTCACATTAAAAAGTTCCTTTGTCAATAAATTTCAGAACTCTAGATATAAGAGTTATTGAAAAAATGCCCTGGCCGATCTCCTTGAGACACCCTATATAGGCGAGACGACACATTATCTGTAGACACACAGTTTTCGTGCTTATACTTGACTACTGTAACAATTTTTGATACCTGACGTCTACTATGTCAATTGTTAGCATTAACTACTATTACTATAAATTATAAACATAAATACATAACCCCATCAATTGTAATTATAAATACGATAAACCCGAAATAAAAGCATGCAACACACTACGAAAGAATACTCCATGATTTGCTATAATGGCATCAATATATTAAGGGTTTGGGTGTGACAGGGATGGTATCTACGTATCTGGACTCTTCTAATCAAAAAGAGTCTGGCATCCCTAAATTGGCTTTTCACCGAATAACCCCTATAAATGTCAAAATATCACACATGCACCGCGAACCTATAACAAAAAGAAAACACACTACAAAGACAGCCGCCTTCTAGCAGTACTTCAAATAAAACTCAAATATGGAAAAGTAAAGTAAGGGATTAAAAAGGTGAGAGACTACCGAGACCGGTCAGGCTACCTTAATTGTTCAGCCACCGAATTAAGGAACAACAATTGACCTAAAAACGTAGACCAATGAGGCTTGGGGACCTATTGAGAGCTCTACCACCTTACCCGATTCTGGAAAGAGCGTTCCTTTCCACGATAAAGAAATCGGTCCGAATCGCAATTCAAAGCATACATAAATGTATTACTTTCTAACAAACGTTTCTATCAATGCGCATAAAAAAATTTGTTACACTTCCACTACATTATATATATATATATATATATATATATATATATATATATATATATGTGTGTGTGTGTGTGTAGTGGAATGTATATATTTACGGCAAACCACCAAACTTTATTTACATTTACCACAGTGGGCATTTGTTAGTACTTCAATTTTGAAAATAGCATCAACGTCCCCAGATCCACTAGTAGTGGACTACCTTGACTTTGGCAACAGAACGGTATTTAGAATTTGGCTCTTGGGTTTTGCTGCAATTCGTATCTATTTTTAAATATGTGCATATTAATTTGTATAAATATGCGTAAAATATATATATATATATATAATGTATATGTGTACCATGGTCCTTTTACAAGGTTTGGAAATATCCATTTTATTCTACAATCTCAATGTTTCGTGTCTACTCTGATTACCTTAATGGTATTGGGAATTTCCCCGAAATAGACTGTCTGTTAATTGTTAGAATTTCATTAATTTTGCCACAGAGCCACACAGCACAGTGCCTCCTCGAATAACTCATCGAGAATCGGAAGTGCGAGGTCGGGAAGGTGACCAAATGATTATACCGTGCGCCGCTCAAGGATCCCCTCCGCCCGATTACAACTGGTTCCGAATGATAAACGGCCGAAGACGAGGGGTCAATATAGGTCAGAGAATTATCCAAACTTCCGGGTCCTTGACAGTCAGACACGCTCAGATCGAAGACGCTGGACAGTTCATTTGTGTCGTCAATAACAGCGTTGGACAGGAAATCGCTACCACCGAGGTCATTGTATCAGGTATATCATTTAAATAATTTATTTTTAATTCATAAGCTTCTTCGTATGTACCCTAAGCGTACATACTAGGTAAACATTTATCATTCATCACACTGAAATGATTAAGTAATATTTAAATTATCGTTTCACTTTTATGTCAAAGGAATATTTAATCTTGCGGAAACTCGAATCAAAAACGAGTAATTCAAATTTTAGTAGTTTCCTTTTAATTCTTGGAAACATTACTTTTCCCGTTACCAATCAATATTGAAGCTAAAAGGACAAACTTTTGAATTATTTCTCGGAAAGTAAACATCCGGGAAGGAGAAAGAAATTAAAATGAAACGGGGAGCATCGTCGGATATAGAAGAGGGTGAGGTCGGTCGAAGAAAAAGCCTATTCGGACAAGAATGAAAAAATTTCCGATGAAGAAAATATTTGAAGTAAAAGTTGACAAGACGAAAAATGTGTTTGTGACATCAGCCGACGATACATCGCCGCTGCTCAACGTTTATCGGCTGATCGGAAAACTGTTATGAAATATTACTTCTTGGCCGTCTCTTTCTTATTGGTTTGTAAAAATGTTTCCATAAAGTCTTAGGCCCTTCGATACGAGGGTTAGATTTTGGGGAAGGCGATGGCGTCTGAATGGGGATGGTGATGGGAGAGGGGGGGGGGCGAAGAGACCCCGGGAGCGTCTCCGAAAATACGAGTCGCCCATAGCTTCAAGATTAATGACAAAATTCGGAGCCGAGAGTGATGTTATTTTGACCGGTACTTTTCAAGCGGAAAAACGACGACCAAACTCGCATCACGTCTTAAGCAAGGATAAAGATGTTTTCGGTTTTCATCTCTGTTGGAGTACGAAACTATAAATCGACGTTTTGTTTCCTACGTAAACACGAATACGAGTGTTTATATAACAAAATGTTGATAGGTGTTTAAAGATGATAGTATGATTTCTATATCTAAATGTTCATATATTTCCGGTAAATGAGGTATTTTTCTTTTGGCTTGATAATAAGAGTTTATTTCTTGTTAATCTAGAAAGATATTTTACTAAGTATCATGAACTTCTAACACCGCCCCAATTAAGGAAAATAATTTTAAGCGAACTCGTAAAGTTTTAATGAGTCTTTTCCGCTTCTTTTTAATAAAAACAGTTTTGCGATTTGATAACTTTCTAGCGCTAAGATTATGTTTATAAACTAGAATGTATATCTAGATAATAGGCAGAGATAGTCGAAAAAAATGGGTAGGAATGATGACGGAACCTTTATAAATTTTAGACTGCACTAACAATAATGTTTATTACTATATTAGGTTTGGTTTTATTCAACGGATTTCCTTTCTTTTATTTAATCTACCATCTAAGCGGGACCAGCGGTAAAAACAGGGGTTTTTGGGTGGGGTAAATATATACTATAAATTAACGAATATAATAAATATGAAAACCGAGTAGATAGAGTAGATGCAAGCCTATTAGATAGAGTATGAATTAAGAGCATTAAAAGTCTGGCAAAATAATGGCTTTTTTCATGAAACTATTTTCTCACTTAAGTTACACCGTGACGTTAGTACCTCAACCACCGTCATTCCTAATAACATCCGCCTATAGCAACCCAGTTTTAAAAGTCAACTAAGAACTAACGATTAAACCGAAAAGGCTCGAGTGCAAAGTCCATAAGTTGTGAAATAATTTTTAATCTCTAGCTGCTCTTATTTGAAAAATGCTCTTAAAAAACGTAGGAAGTCTAAGGCCATCTATTGATCAGATAATGAAGTTACTCGGATGTGTATTAATGTTAAATGCCGACCGCTTTAGTTGTCTCAGCTAACATTGATTTTGAGTATAAGGAAAATAAATACATTCATCTTTAAAGTAATGATTTTAAATTCTTGAAAAGTAACTCTTTTAAATTATTCTCTGGAAACGATAAATTATTTATGTTGAATTGTTCAACTCTTCCGTTTACGATTCGTTCTCTCAATCGAAATATCTATGTAAATAACACCCCATTCAACTTAAGCGTATTCCTTTTAGGTAGTTAGACGCAAGCCTCTCCAATTTGTCGTATTTACGCGGAATTAAAATCGTTCACATTCGTAGCAATTTTCTACAAAAGAATAAGCGTGAGAGCGAACTGGGAAAGGTCAAGAGCCTTTCTCGGGGCTGAATTAAATATTCCATTCTTTTCGAGGAGAGGGCGCCTACATACTTTATTCGTAGTAAAGAGAAAGCGAATTATACCGCGGGGATCTCGGCAGAAGTCGAGTGCGAATAAAATGCGCTACGGAACTCATTTGCCATTGGAGAAGCGAGTGGCCACGAGCCGCGAGCCTCGAGGGAGATGCGGCGAAATGGAGGCTGTTTCAACCGACGTCCGAACCCCTTCGCATCGTTTTCAGAACTCCTCAGATTCTATCTGGTTATGCTAGAATTGATATGAGTTAAAAAAATCGAGATGGTTTCCATTTCTTCAACCAGTCAAGGAAATAACTCTTTTCTACGATCCGTCTCTACCCGTAAAGAAATATATAGATGAAATAAGGAGTTGGACGTGTAGGGAAAGATATTTTTTATTCGCATTGGAGGGAGAAAAAGCGAATAGGGTGCTCGGTGTTATACCCGTATAAGGGGCCTGTTGACCTAGAAACCGATAACCTTTTTAACCCCCTCCTCGGCAGCCCTTCTTCGGCTCAGTCTTGACCCGGTCCCTCCGGGATTCCCACCGCCACCACTAGCGTATATCGAGAGGCATCTGAAAGTCGCTATAGAAGTCGCGGCCCAACTTCAATCACGGCACCTCGACGAATAGAGTGGCTCGAAGCTGTAGTCGTTCGCCGCGAGTACCTAACGTATCCGTTCGTACCACTTGAAAATGGCGTGAGGTTCCCGTTATCCAGTTGCGGTAGTCGGCTAGATTCACACTCTCCGGAACCTTGCCACTGACATTCTGGAAAGGCGAAAGAAACGAGCTCGCAGTTGAATCGATTTTTCCTCCGAGGAGGCGCTACGCCGAGAAGCGTTATACCCCTTCTGGAGAGATTGGCAACCTAGAAGTTCGAAAGGACCGGCTAGATAGCGAAGAAAAAGTGATTGTTCCGTAGTATCACCAGCAACCGTGGGAAAGAAAAGTATCGCTTCTTCCAAGATCGTCGAGAAACAAAGAGAATTGAGATCCTTCTCGAAAGAATGATATCCAGCAAGTCGAAACGAACGGAGGGAGACGGAAAACCACCCGATTCTCACTAACCTCCCGCAGGAAGTGGTCTTCAGTCGACCGTCGAAAACCCATCTCCGGCGCGTTGACCGTGGTGAAGAAGCAACATTGGTCCCTCGGCTGCCTTGGAAATGTTATCCCTTAGTTTTTAAGAAGACGTAGGTTAGCCTTGTTTTTTTCGTATTATTGGGTAAAAATAAAGTCCTCTAGCTCTATACACCCTCGAAGCTTTTCTTCCTCAACTTCGACTATTGTTGGCAAGTGGGAGATGCTGAGAAGTCGCGCTCGCGTAGGGAGGCTCTCGAGGTTAAGAAATATGTTTCGAGTGGCGAAATCTGACAGCCGGAAAAGTAGGTTAATGTTTTGGAGTGCAATCCGTCGTAACGTGTCACTCAACGCGATATTTACGACAGATTTGGCTCAAAAAGCAATAACCACTAAATAATAGCCCGAATTTTTTCCCAACCCCCTCTTCCGCTACACGGCGTACTTATCGTAGCTGCCTAATCTATATCTCGCATATATACGTACGTATTCGTGGTTTCGTTCCCCTGACAAATAGTAAGCGGACCACGTATTTTTTTACCCCTCCACATCGAACAGGAGGGGGGAAGAAGGCTTTTTACGCGAATTTTTATGTTTATGGGGTTTGGGCGATATGTCCGCATCTTCGGATGTATTTTTTATTTATCGCTCAAGGTCTCTTGAAATATTCACGACCTTATTCAACGGGCGCTCCAGCGCCCAAATCCACTTTTTCAGAAGCCTCAAGCATTCGGGGGAAGGCTTGAAATATAGGAACGGTACGAGAAACCTATACAAGTACATTGGGTATCGATTGGTATCTCGAAGGGCACGCCGCTGGGCATAATGGTCCTTCTTAGACGCTTTAACGAACAAAGACATAACGTCTTGTTGTTATTTTGTTGAAAAACGTCTTCCCCAGTGATTAGGGTTATAAATTGTCTATATCATCGCTATATAGACAAAATAACAATTTCTTCGGCGTTGACAGTACGTAAAGCTCTGAGAGAAAATCACGTAAAATATATCATACGGCCTATAAGGGTTTGGTTATATTTGCAAAACCTTTGATATAAGCTAACTTCTCGGGTAGTTTCAAATGAGATTTATCTCTATTGAAAGTCGACTTCCGTTAGGGATTTCACCAGAAGTCCGGAATATTAAGCCTATAAATACCTCTAAATCGGTAAACCAATAAAAGATCAATCTCCCTTATCTCAGAGGCAACAAATAACTAAAAAGTCGTCGTTTTTTCCCCAACAAAACGTAGATAGTAATATAACAACAACAACGGGAGAAGTCTAAGAAGAAATAAAAACTTTGTCTGGTTCTTTCTTTATTTAGTCGCTCTACGGGCAACTGTATCCCCATCGGAACATCGTGCCCAGCTCGGCCAATCTGTGACATTTAATTGCTCAGTATCGGGTCGTCCCGAGCCGAGTGTCACCTGGGTAAAGAACCTGCTCCCTCTGGAGACCAACGGTGGCGGCAGAGTCCGGATCGCCGCTTTGTCCAGGCTGCTGTCCATTAGCAACGTCCGCCGGGAGGATAAGGGCATCTACCAGTGCTTCGTTTCCAACGGATTCGATTCGGCCCAAGGAACCGCTTCCCTGCTCCTCGGAGGTAAGAAGATATTTCTCTAGTTCGACTCGCCAAAGGTTATTAATGCTATTTATCACCGGGCTCTGGTCTCGTAGCGTGTGAGCGCGCCCGGCGCGTGAACGTGCGTCGGGGAGAAGTCGAAAGGAAAGGAAATGGGAGAGAGCGGAAGGTCGAGAGAGAGAGAGAGAGAATAAGAGGAAACTCTGCCTTGTCGTGACTAAGATTTGTGGTCTGTTTGCATGAGCAGTCGGGCGTAGAGCTAAGCTTCGGAACCCTAAGCTCTTAAAAGTTGATTCCCTCATTACTCACACACTCGCCCTGACCCTTCTTCTCTTTCGCTACCCCCCCCCCGTTGCGTTCCCCGCGTTGCTCCCCATCTTCGGAGACGCACCCCTCCCTCTCCGTCATTACTTGGACTTCACTTTCTTTTGTTTTTGCTGGTGCCAGGGGTAAAGACTTGATTAATTCGCCTTTATTCATTTATGGCGGAAAACGCCTGTTTATCGGTGTAGACGAACCTTACATAGCAAACCCTAGAAGCGCTTGAAACTTTAGCAAATTCTGGGATGTACGTTGGATAAAATTCTAAGCTCTTCTATATACTTTCCCTTTCCCAATTTTTATTTCGAAAGATTATTATAATCGTACCAGTAATTTCGCGGTTGGTAGTCACTATGTATCTCACTTTGAGATATGTGTGCCGGAGTGAACAAAATTTTTCCCTTCAAAGAACTTTCTAAGATATGACTGGGATTTTCGTCCTACGCGCCAAATGAAAATGAATGGTGCTAGAGGATCTGGCTTTAATTACTTCCGTTTTAATTAACTTTTTGACTGTCTGCCATCTGGTCTGGAATCGCTTTCATCGCGGTTAATTATCGTGTTTTTAACATGTTATGTCATGTGTTTATTATTTACACAAATTAAATTTATACGGGTGTGTCCATAGTTACCCGTTGTTTATAGTAATTAAAAAGCTCTTGGCTATGTCGTACGTAAATATTATTCTAGGCTAGACCTTCTGTTTAATTCTCAGTCTTAATCGAGTTAGAATGGAAGTAAGTTAGACATGGAAAGTAAAACATAGAAATTATGTCAATTTAAAACTCGGATAATATAGCTTGACACGACCGAAAATATAAACAATGAAATCGAGCCTTTTTTGGAACAATTCCTGGAAAAATTTTTTTACGAGGAAACCATGTTTCTTTATTTACGTATTCATTTTGACATAAAATTGCTGAAATATGAAATTGAAAGGGGACTTATTTTTAAAAGAAGTATGTTCCATATTTGAAGTGGATCAACCATTTCCCCATTTACGCACACCAGGCTTAACTAAGAATGTTTTTATTCTAGACGATTTTTAGAGTTGCTACCAATCGTTACGTTAAATACAAGTCGTAAAGCGTCTCGCAAACAATTTCTAGATCTAGTTTCTATTCGCTTCAATTTGTAGAAAAATAAAACTAATTTACTTTAGACCAATAAACACTATAGAGACGAGTCGTTTTCTAGCTCGTATCGAGATTTACGATAACACCAATCTCGGCGCTGCATGACAGATAGAATATGGCCCTTGTAATACGATTTCACAGCCCTTAGTCCACACCCTTAGCCAATGTTTGTACGATAAGGCCAATAACCTTCGGTACGTGCATTTCTTTTTTGTATGTGGACTGGTAAAGTAGACACGCGATAAATTATTTGGGTCTTTATTAAAGACGATTTAATAGGATTTGGCAGCGGCCAATCTCCATCAAAACGCCCTTTTTGGTCCCACGAATACCATCGGCACCGCCAGGATCTCGGAGCACCCCGCTTAATACCGCGGGTTTCTCGAGTAGTACCTGACTAAGGCTATCATCGTCAAAACAATGATCGTTATCTTAAGTCTCGGGCTGCAACTAGGGCCGGGTATCGCGTAAATGCGGGTGGGCGAAGAGGGGCGGGAGGCTGAGTATCTTCGGCGGCTATAGCGCCTCCATCACCACTCCCTTTAATAACTAGACATCTTTGTTTTGGGTGCGACGTATTATGCCGGAGGTTCGATGGCAGGTGTCCTCTTTCTCAGACATATACCCTCTCTCCGTAAACTTTGTCTCCGATCCCAATAACTCCTCGCTAAGCCCTCCTTACCAAAATAAATTGGGGCCTATAAGGAATCTCGGAACCAATTTTTCGTCTAACTAATAGCCGTATTGATTTTGTCCAAGAGGGTCATCTATTCCTTAAAGCGAAATTCTTAATGAAGTTATTTCGTGTTCGACTCCTTTTAGGTCAATACGAAATAATTCGCGTTTCGTTAAATAAAGCCATTTGACTTCACGGTTATTATCGTTTTGTAGAACTTATACAGAAGTTTTAAAATAAAATCCACTATTGCTAGAGTTCGGCGTTTGGATAAAAATTAACCGCTTATTTTATTTTTATCCATAACCTACAATTATCCAAAAAAATGCATGCTAAATCGTGGTTTATCCATGGATAATATCCATAAATAAACAGTTAACCAAAATATTTACGATAAATCGAAATTTTGTCAGTTAATTTATCTGTTACGCAGAGCTCTAACTATTGCACAGTTTTTAATATTTAATTTGCGCGCTACGCACGTTTGGACTCGATCGCACGAGTCTTCGTCATAATCATATTTATTTCCTAGGAAAGAAATGAGTTCGTCATTTCCGTTTTCTACCAACCAACATGATTTTTAGTAACAATTGTGAATTTCATTAAAAGTAACTTATTCGATGGTTTACTCAAGTATAATTGAAATATTTACGCGTTTACCCAATTTTATTTGAAATAATTAATAATTTTTCCCAATTTTACTTGAAGTAGCTAATATTTATTGGTTTTACCCAAATTTGTTCGCTTTCATCCGTATTTAATTGTAGGCATGCAAAATTACCTATAAAAGCCCAAAATTGTCAAAATCGCTGTCATTTGGCGACTATTCTTTATTTTACCCAACTAGGCTCATTTTTAGCGAAATCTCTTCATTTGGCCCAATTTTAATATTTTTTTAATTTTTTCTCCCAATTTTGGTCTATTTTAGCGTAATTTCTTTATTTCACCCAATTTAATGAATTTAATCCAATTCGATTTGATATAAATAATTGTTAATGAATTTCACCCAATTTTATTACAAATTACTTATTTTCAAAGGTTTACCCAATTTAATCCAAATATTTAATTTTTAAAAGGTTTTTACCCAACTTTATTTGATAGAAATAATTTTTTATGGTTTTCATTTATTTTTTTATTTATTATTTATCAAGTAAATAATATTTTAGAACTTTTAGAACTCAAACTACTACGGATATAGATTGGAAAATAATGCGGTTTTTGATCGAAACTACTGATTTTTTTAATTTTTTATACTTTTTTTTTACAAAATTTAAAGATTTTGCTAATTTTGATCTATTATTTTCGAAATTAGGAAAATAATTAAACAAAAGCAATTTATCTATATAAATAAATTTCCATCAATTCCTATCAATTTTGATCGTTTTGGATCGAAACTATTGATTTTGATAATTTTTTTCAGGGTTATTAACATTTTTCAATTTTGAAAAACAAAAATTTAAACAACTTTGAGAACTTAGTTTATTTGTATATAATTTTTACAAAACTTTAAAATTGGGCTAATATAGATCTATTATTTTCCAATTTTGGTCAAGTTTGATCAAATTGACCAAAATAAATACTTTGTTTTTCAGAAAAAACGCAATTTATCTATGCATTAATCCAATTTTACACAACTTATAAATTTCCGTCAATTCCTATGATTTTTGATCAAAACTACTGTTTTTGATCAATATTTTTTTCAATGTTTGCATTTTTTTTCTCACATTTTTTCCAATTTAAGCGATATCGGTTCATTTTCACCCATTTGGTTCAAATTCATCAAAATGTGATCAATTTTTATAAATTTTTTTATAATTTTGGTATTTTAATTTTTTTTTAATTTTTTTTTAAATTCTTTACAGGGGGAGAGGGACCCTTGGAAACGGTCAAAATCCCATGTTATTTTCAATAGGAAAATTTCTATTTCATGTTGTCAAAAACATTTTTCGTTGCCATGGCAAAACCGTTGCCCATTGAATAAATTCCCTTTAGGATTTTTCAAGTTACATGAAGGTCTACCAATCCCCGAGTTTGAACGAAATCGGTGTGTAACACCTCGGGTCGTCTCCTTGTTAGTTGTATGTAATAGGCTTAGCCAGTTTTCCATAGAACTTATACATATTTGGTTTTAACGATTTCTCGTATTTTAAAGTAAATTTTTTAAACATAAAATAATATAATATAATATAATATAATATAATTTAATTTAATTTTTCAGAATCTTCATTAACATTAGTTATAGTAACGGGTTTCTGAAATAAAGTTATCTGACTTCATGGTTATTAACATTGTTCAGAGCCTGGATGAATATAATATATATATATATATATATATATATATATATATATATATATATATATATATATATATATATATATATATATATATATATATATATATAAAATATTAAATTTGGTATTTTTTTTCAATTTTAAATATACAATCGGGTCTTAATGAATTGTAAAAGAAGTTATAAGACCTCGATGTAAAGTACTCGCTATATTGAATATGTGACTAAGTATATAAATCTTTGAAACTACGATCCTCTACAAAGAACTTGGATAAAATGATAATTTGAATAACAATATCCCTAGGCCTTAACGAGTCTATATAGAATGAGCTAAAATCTTTCGAGGTCTTTTATTAAATTTTTGATGAAAAGCGAGGCCGCTGCGACTGACCTTAAACCCTTCATTGATGAATAATAATTTCCTGGCGCTTTAAAAATTCAACTACGCCAATATAGAGAACGTGTCTTTTAGCCGCGTGAAAGGGGTGAAGGAAAAGCGATGTTTATGAAGCCCCGTAATGAAGGGGCTAAGCGCTAAAAATCCTTTTAACTTTCATCTTTCCGTCCTCCAGCCGTCTTTAGGACGCTATACCGCGACAAACCCGGCTCGGCTTTTTTCTTCCAAAGGATCATTGTTCTCCACGGCGTGAAGACGACGCTCGCGCTCGTAGCCGTTCGTTTTAAATCCTTAACTCGTCAATCCGGGCATCCAGCGCTCTTCGCTTCGGCATGAAAACAAAACCCTTTTCAAAGGAATAAATGTGTCTCGGAATTTCTTTGAACGAGCCGGGCTTAAAGAGGCTTCTTCTTGGCGTTAAAGCGGCTTTTTTCTTTGAAAAGAAAGAGAGATTGTATATTTCTTCCCTTGTTGCTTTTAGCGCGAGTTACTAGGAAAGGCTTATTCTAAAACTTTTTATTACTATACTAAGAAAAGGAATAAGAAATAAGAAAGGCTGGTGGTATGTGGGGGCACGTAGTTTACCCACTAACCAAGAACTCTCCAAGTCAAGACCGTAGCTTTCTACGAGGTTTCACGTGTTATTTATTAACCTGCTTGAGGTTCGTTTGGTATCAGTAAGATACAAAGTATTTTAAGGAAATAATTTATAACCAGCAAAAGTAACTAGATTTATGTGTATATTAACAAATATCGGAGAATCGAACTTTTAACTGGTTACTATATTATGTTATTTTTCGATTTAATATTATCAAATATAAGAAGGGTTTGTAGGCGCCGATAATGTAATAGTAATTGCGAAACACGGTTAAATTAAAAAAAAAATTGGGGGTTTTGTGTTGCAACGAAAGTTATGAAACTTGTAACAATTTGCTTCGAGGCCAATTCAACTTTTGAGATCAAAGCACTAGATAAATTCGGAAATTTGCCGTTTCAGTTTTAATTCCCAAGGTGCTGTTGCATTGAAGGAAAAACATTTTTAAGGTATACTGTAGGTATTGTCTGTCTCACAAAGTTAAAAAAAAATTGCACGTATTGGAAAAGTTATTTTCAAAAATCCTTCAAGACGTGAGGTAACTAAACAGAAAGACAATGATGAATGTGCCCAAATTGGTTAGTCGTGGTATACCACCTATATTTGAAATATAAAGTAGTAAAAACAGGAAATAGATGATTAATATTGGAAAACACGTTAAAGTACTGATGTTTTTATATCATATAAGGTAAATTTAAATTTTATTAAGTGCATTTTCTTACTAAATATAGGTGGCACATCTATCATAACCAGCTTAGTTTAAAAAAATATTGAAAATATTAGTACGTGAACCGAATAATTGTAAGGAAATAAAATTTAAATAAAAGGAGTATCCTACACTTAATATAGATAGTTCTCTGATCATACGCAGTTTTGAAAATGTATGCTTTTTTGCCGGTACTGAAAATTTTATTTAATGAATGCATGAAGGGTTGGTCTCCATTCTCTTACGCAATATATAACCCGGTGACCTGGAATAATGACATTAAAAGTCGCTTGCTGACTTGTGCCTATGGTTGTACCTTGGGTATTGGCCTGGCTGATCATTATTATATTTTAAAATAATTAAAATATATGGTTTGTTAGTATTCTTCACTTAATGTATTTGTCTCCTAATCATTAAAAATTTTAATTTTTAATTCACGCATTCGTAAAGAAAAATAATTTAGTTAATATTTCAAAACTCGGCGGAAATATGGAGGTATTTATAAAGATAATTACTTAAATATGCATTATATTAGTATTATTCACTAATGATAACGCCGTATTGTCTACAGCTAAAATGTTACACGTTATAGTTCTATTTTGATCTTAACTTAAAGATGAATCCCGCTGTCTGGAAAAAGTACATTCTAACTACGAGATGAATACATATCATTAACGAAAGCTAGAAATAGCGGAATTCAAAAAAGAACCAGCCAACGAGCCATTCTGGGTAAGGCTATAGCTTTTGATCGCAAAAGTAGAAAAAAGATACTCGTAAACAGCCGACAATTTTCTCCCATTTCATAATAAGGTTTTTTCACCTCTTTTCGTGTTATTTAGATATTAGTGGCCTCATTTTCGTCTCTATCCCCGCATATTTTTAGGATCTTTTTCTATGACGCGAAGGAGTGGAAATGATATTTTCTCCTCCTTTGGATGGAGTAAAATAGGGCACGCATATGTGAGGATTCTTTTAGAAAATATAACGCGTTGCAATCTAGTAGTTAGGCCTATTTTTGTTCTTCCAGCCCAACTATTTTGGCAACCTAGCACCCTTATTTCTTCATACACAATATCCGATTAGACGCGCCAATGCAGATGGTTCTGCTCGTCTAGATTCCGTCTAGATCGGCAAATAGAACCCGAAGAGCCGTTAGCCAATTCTCTCGGGTGATTTAAGGCTGGCCTCTGTTTTTGAGAGCTCTATAATTTATCCTTCCCCCTTTTGATCCCCCTCCCGCGCTTTACAGAAGCCGTAGACTTTCTCGATATCAACTCGCGTATAATGTTCCAAGAAATCTTATTGCATTCGATTCTCTCCCGCCTGAGTTTATTCCAGTATGTTTTCGAGTTTCAGAAAACATTTACAAAAGATAGCGAATGGTTCACAGTTGGAAGCCCGTTATGCCTTGGATGAGCGACATTATACAGCGGAAAAGTTTCTGGAATTAGCTCGTATTCAGAATTTATGTATTTTTATTTAATGCACGACATACGAAGACCGTTTTGCGTATATTTATAGTCTCTAGACATTCAAGTCCACCCCCCCACATTGGATGACCTCGATTTTACCAAGATTGTATCGAGGTTGACAGTTAATATTTTGGCAGCATGACGTCATGATTCACAGAAAAATACCACGCCCCTCCATCGTGTAAACTTTTCCCCTCCTCGTGGTAAATATGTACGTAAGTAAGTGGAGGATATCTTCATGGAATTATGAAATCAAAGACTACATTCTGGTTTAATGACTACGATGAGACGGACCGCGGCCACCACGGCTTAGTTTACAAAAGGGGGAAGGAAACACGTCAATTAGGAACTCCATGAGATACTGGATCGCTTTGTTTTTCTTTTAAGTTGAAGAACATAGTGGCAGCCCGTTTCGGGGATTGGGAGAAACGCTGGAAACCGTCTTAGCCGGGATTAACTATACTGCTGAATTTCTGAACTGTCTGAACTACTGAATTTAGAAGGAAACTTTCTATAAATCCTATTATTTGAAATTTTTGACTATTTTACTGAATGCTGAATTTCTGTATTCGAAAATTCAAATCGCTTCATTTCAGCTTCTGTACGGTTCTTGAACGGTTTCTTTTCGGTTCTTTCTGAACTTTTTGACTATTTGGCTTAATGCTGAATTTCTGAACTCAACATTTCAATAACGCATTTATAGCCGTCAGAACCGTTCTGACGGCTATAAATGCGTTGCTGAAATTTCGGGTTCAGAAATTCAGCATTCAGAAAAATAGTCAAAAAGTTCAGATAATAGGATTTATAGAAGGTTTCCTTCTAAATTCAGCAGTTCAGAAATTCAGCAACATAGTCAATCCCGTCTTAGCCTTCTCCCAAAATATAAATAAATATATTCTTGGTTCTACCAAAAAAATGTTTGTTCATCTTAGCCACGTTAAATTACCCGTTAAATTTAAAAACGACGTGATATCCGCCTCTTGTATACGCTCCTAATTAAAAATCAGCCAAACATGAAATTTGCATATTAGGTCATAAAGTCCTCTAGAGAGCGAGAGAGCGACAAGCAAAAATGAAAGAACGACGTCTCGCACCCTTTCCAACTTATCTTACTTTAAGGTGTCGCTTTAGCTAAAGATCTTTTATGAAAGAATAAGAAACCTTGTCCTCGGAATCAGTATAAATTGCTAGTGGAGGGAACGCAAATTATGCTAAGGTGATTATCTCGATGGATTTGAATGTTTGAAAGGTTATAAAAGTATAATTTTCACTTACCTAAGCCCTAATTAAAAACCTAATAATTATTTTGTTTTAGTGTGTGTGTTATACTTCGTTATACGTTCGAAATGTTTTGAGCCAATTTTTAATTAGAATTGGAATTTTTTTCCAATTGTAGAGTTAACTAGATTTTTAAAATTGAAAATTTAGTGAAATTTTAAAATTTTAATTATGTATCTCTAATGTGACTGATTTCAAACAATTTATCAAAAAATTAATTATGGATGCTCACAATTTTTCATAGTTTTTACCTTCCTATATTATGCTTTATTACGTCGTATTGTTAAGAAAACATATTTCCTTAATGTATTGGATTTAAAGTTACAAAATTTGAAACTTTACTCAATTTAATGGTATTGAAATCGAATTATGGAATGTATACTAAACATATCTAAACTCTCTAATCACTAAAAATAGGTACATTTCTCAGTACATTTTCTAGAAACTGACCGTATAAATCGCTATCAGTATTTATCACTGATAATTTGTGGAACACTTTAGATAAATCCTCAAACGTACAAAGATATATTTTAGGATCCATTGGCGGTACCAAGTCTTTCGAATCAGAAAGGGGGTGTTGTTAAATTTGACTGTGAAAGGTTTGTCAGGATTTGAAAACGCCTTTATTAACAGTGTGATTAGCTATTCCCTTTATTATTTCTAAAGGAACTTTGTATACTCTATGCTGAATTGAGGTTATTCCATAGTTTTGTCCTCAGATATATGCTATATACATTATATTACCATCTCATTCTTCATATGCTATTCATAGTTCCTTAATACATGTATAAAGATAATATTTGTGGAGACGTATAGCGCCAAATATTTAGAACTTTATAAATATTTACTTCACTCTATAATCAGAAAACGTGAACAACGCGATACGTAATATATTGGGGGCAATAACATTATAGTATAATATAAAAACAAAGTACCTTATTTGGATTTGCATATAAATCAATCTTATTAACTTTAAAGAAGGGAGCTTGATTAATACTTTAAAAAAGTTTAAAACATCGTGACCCATATAGTTGGGGTTATCGATTTTCACAATTCTCCTTCTAAATGTTAACAGAGGGACGGAAAAGCAAACAAGGGCTGTAATGATTTAATTTAAAACCTCTTCGCGAAGAGAAGCCCGCGCCTTCCATCTTTATTCATAAGGTCTGGTCTCGTTAAAACAAAGGAGAAAGCTGGCCGCCAGGAAAACCTTCGTCTCTGATTTTTTATTCTCAGATCTTTTCTCCATCCTTATCTCGGATCGAAATTCGGTAAAAAAAAACCCCTATGCCAACTTTTTTCCGAAGCCGGTGGTTTTTTGACGGCCCATCTAAAGCTATAAAACTATGACTGCTCCATCTGTTAAAAACCTAATAGGTTCATACCGGGTACAGGCTGTTCTCGACATAGGTTATCAATTGCATTTTTTCTCGAGTTAGTGTCGAGTCTAGCTAGCGCGGAAGGTTTACGTTATACGGTTGCCTTTTTATTTTCCCATATTTTTGACATATTGCGTGCCGTGAACTTTAATAGCTTGAGTATTACATTATTTCTTGGTTTAAAATATAACTAAACTTCGTGGAGATATTAAAGAAAAAACTTTTATTTATTGGCAATTAAGGGAAATTTATTTAATTTGAACTGCTTTTGATCAAGGATGTTCCGCGAAATCTCTTTAATTAAACAGCTATTCAAATTAATATTTCTTGGTCAAAAATAAAATTATCTTTGTAGTACCACTACAGTTTAACAAAAACCTAATTTAGGTTGTTGAATTTCGAAGAATTTAAATGCGTAATCCAATTATAGATGCGTTTTTACGCCTACCCAAAGGTTTGTGTTTCAATATTATCTTGAAGCAGTTTAAGTTTTTCACGCTTGTAATTGAACTCAAGGCTTCATTGATCAGAAAACTATTCAAATTACTTTTGTGGAGTTTCGGTAATGCTTAAGTTCTACACACCTAGGTAGTAGTTTAACACTTATATTTCATCAAGGAAAATGGTTCAGTCAATGTTCAAATTTATATCTCGAAATTCTAGATTGAGCTAAGCTCTCAGGTATCCAAGACAAAGTATACCTGTTGATATTTAAATGAAGTCTATGTATTACTTTATAATACTAGCTCTTTCACTAGCTCAAACAAAATAAGTTAGATGATAAATAAACAAAAATTCGAAAATTGGTTTATGGAAAATCAAAATTCATCTATGCTTTATTGACTTCTGAGGGATCCAATGGTAGTGACAATAATACGGTAACTCAAGGTTGCCGTTCCATTTTCAAATATTTTAATCAGGTTCATCGGTTTAAAAAATATTTTATCCGATACCGGTATATTTAGAAACGTTGTACTTCATCACATGGATTTTCCTCGTACGGGGAAAGTTCTTTCGATCTCGGTAATAATTAAACATAGTCAGGAGCGTGACAAGATATTGAGCCAGGAGATTAAACAGTTCCTGAAAAAACGATCTTAGGAGAATGGGAGAGGAGAGGTCGTGTTAAAATTGGCTGTGTGTAACAAGCTGGCACGTAATTTCCGGCCAAGGTGTCTCGCATTTTTCCAAAATTCCCATCGAACCGACCTAAAGTTTCTTCTTTACGGGTTTTTTCCCCTTTCAAAGAAAGGGTCTCGAGACCGCCTTTTTAAGAAGTCTTTTTCGCTTCCCGATCAATTATTTAGTCAAAATCCTTCTAATCACCGATTCTAAATTAGATGGCCATCGTTAATAATTGATGATCACGAACCCGGACACGCGCACTGCTATTTAAAATGTTTGATCCTCTCTGTATCCCGATTGGTCTTCAAGTTTTACATATTGTAGCCTACTCTGTACTAGATTAAATTTCATTTCAACACGACGGAATTTGGATCGAATAAATTTAAATTATAGCTAATGAATATAGCGTGGATATGGAAATTAAAATATAATCTCTCAAAGTATAGGCTAATTAGACATCGGTAATAACTTTGTAATTTTTTTATGCCCGGAGCGCGTTCCAAATTGCATCGCATTATCTCCTTTGAAACTTTAGTCACTCTATAATTCGGGAATTCAGGTGAAGGGCTCTCAAACCAACCGCTCATTTAAATTCCCCAGAATTGTGTAGCGTCTAGGCGTTGATGCTTCAAAACTTTTGTTTTAGCCAGCAACTAAATGAGATTTCCCCCGGGATGCACGCGACACGACGAAATATACCTTCGTAGGAATATGTTATATTACGGATCAGATGAACTAGTCTACCTCTTCCTTTGCTTCTCATCTCCATCTTCTCTATATAATCTTTCATGAATATTAAAACTGGCAGTTTATTTTTCCTTATAATAAATTTCTATTGAGCGAGCGCGTAGGTATACAGGGTGTTTCAAATGTTATGTAAAAATTTGAAAGAGTTGTAGGGGGCGAGTTGAGAAGTATGCCTGTTTTTCCCATTTTCCTACCATGAGTTAAAAAAGTGCCAGAGAGCTTCAAAGTGTGTCATACTAGCCCCTGGAAGTAGGCTCCCGCAAGTACAAAATCCAGCAGCAGGGAAATGCGAACATTAATGTTTGGGTTCGTGTGATAGATGAAAACAGGACTTTGTAAACCAATCGAGGTAACCAGCGAAAAAAAGTAACCTTAAACAGTATTTAAAAGTCCCTGCTGCTTGGTTTTGCGCTTGTTGCAATATACTTCCAGGGGCTAGTAGGCCACACTTTGAAGCTTTCTGGCGCTCTTTTAACTCATCGTAGGAAAATAGGGAAAAAACAGGCATACTTCTAAACTCAACCCCTACAACTCCTTAAAATCTTTGCATTACCTTTTTAACACCCTGTATATAACATTTACAAATTTAGTCTTTCGCGTAGTTTTAGGCTGAAAGATACGGGAGAGAATCGTGTGATGGATATTTTGTTTTTAGAATTTACTCACGGATTATCATAGCTGCCTTTGCATCGGCTAATTGTCCCTTTTTAAATTATTCACAGTTTACAGATTCGCCGAGAGATACCCATTGAACGACCTTAACTGCGTTTGCCTTTGTTTAAAATAACACTGGCTTTGGCATCGATAGTAACGAGGTCACTCTTACGAAAATAATGAAAAATGTATGCTAAAATCTAAATGATCGCGGATAGTCGTTGAAAAATGGTTATTTTTAAGTTGTCGAAATGAATAAATGAACGGATAAGATAGGGTAAAATTACTGGTTCTCCGGATGGGAAGGAGATCTATTATTAAGCTTCTTATTCCCTTAAATTATTCATGGACAAAAATCGACAAATTGTTGGTTTGGTCGCGTGCTCCAAATTTCGTATTAATCATGTTTTCGAAAGGGCGTATAGAGTGAGCCATCGATTTTTTAAATAGTCCCTCACTCGGTTCAGCCCTTTCTCTCGTCCAAGACTAAAGGATGCGCCCGTCTCCTTAATGCTCGTATTATTTTAATAAACTTAAAGCGGGGATGATTTATCGGGCGCGGGCATCGTAATGGGCTGCGCCGAGGTTTCAAAGTATACTGATTAATTACACTTAGGAGCTCGAATCCGTATTAATTAAATCGTGATCTACGATACCGAGAACGCCGCTCCCCAACAATTTTATCCACTTCGTATATACTTAACTCGAGTCGCGTTCGGCAAAAGCTCTCGCTTATTTTCGAACTGGAGCTTTAGCGAAACGCACTCAAATTAAGCGCGTATTCAGTTTATAAAATTTTAATTAGCATTCAATTCATTCGACGCATTTTGTAAATTTTTTCTGATTTGTAATTTGGGCGCAAATTATCGGGACGAAAGTTGTTCATTTATAGCCTAATTTGACGAATTTTTAGGGCTATTAGATTTTTGTTTTATACGCGCGATAAATTGTAATTAGCAACATTATATTTTCACAGATTCTTCATTAGTCAAATTTTTTAAATTATTAGAATTTTGGCTTTAACGTGTGCGATTAAAACGTAATTTGTAAAAATAATTTGGACAGGTTATTAATTATAGCTAGATAATAGTTATATACTTCTGGTAAGAATAGAACAATATATATAATTTGTTTCCGAGAGAAGTATTTAACTCCATGAATCATGAATGAAAGTAGCTCGTTCATTTTTCAACGACTTTTCCGAAGCAAAATAGGGCGAAGTGAAATTGGTCACGTAGTGAACTTATAAAACAATTACACAAATATGTATTGTAAATATTCGTACGTAGTGTAACTTCTACATTTAAATCCTGAGGTGAATTTGAAGCCATGACGCATTGTACACTGGCACGTTTTAGCGGAAAATTCGCGTCCAATCTACTTCGACCCTGCAAAGGAACACGCTTCCTTTTAATAGCCTAGATGTTTACTTCTCTCGTTAGACTTTTTATAAACCTCTAGAATTACTAATGGATCACTTCTTTGGCTTCATTTATTATTATCATTTAGTAGGATAATTATAGAAGTCAATATAATTAAAATTTACCGATAAATTTATTTACACGTCCATAAATCAGTATTCCGCCTTTTTAGTACGCGCTAAGAGCTTTTAATTAAATTACGATCCGTTTATTATTTTAAGAGCCCTCCCTTATTTAGCACCCTCTGCTGGAATCAGGAAACCCCACCACTAACGTATCTCCAATGAAAACACCCTCTTTTATTAATATCCTTAATAGGCTAATTCATCATTTTTAGTTTTTGATTAAAATAATTTGACGATATAACAGGGCTACCCCCGTTAAATAGCTTCCCCTTCGCGCTTTCTCCTCTCCTCTCTATCTCTCAATCCATTCTAATAAAGCAAGGGCCAGCATTATTAAATTAGCTCACCCGTCGGAAAATTGCCCCCGTGCTTGAAATTGTTTTATAAATTTGATATTATAAGACTAGAGTACTTCGGTTCGACTGGTGCACATCTGTCTTTGAATTCCTAAGTAGATATTTTTTATGCCAGTTACGTGTAGGTTGCCATTTTAGTTCTACAGAAAATTAGCCTTCGTGTTAGTTTGTTATTAACCGAACGGCTCATCCATCGTTCGTTACGCTTTACGAAAAGTAGTATAGACTTGACCCGTATCTAACCTTTTAACGTAACTGCCAAGTAACGTTCGTTCTTAAGAAAGACCAAATCATTAGATCCTAAAAAAAAGCCCCATTTCACTGTCGTAATGTTTTTCATCACGGAAGGTTTATAATTAGATTATAGCTTGAAATCTTCCGCAGAGGTATTTGGCTCTTTTCCGTTAGAGTTTGCCGAGTTAAACTTTTCATTGGGAGTTCCTAATGAGTCTTTAGCTTTCCGAAAATATAATTTTCAGGAGATTCCTCAAATTACAATTTGCATATATAGGTACGACGATTCTATACGTGTTAAGTGTAATATTGAAGTGGTCTGTTTTCGCATTTGTAAAAGACGATCCGCGGTGGGTTTCTCTTTTATAAAGGACTGCGGGTGAGTTTATAAAATACGCGAATGGCTAGTGGCTAAGCCGTGAATGGGGAGAAAGGTGGTTGATCTCATTTTCCTCCTCTAGGTGGGGGTCTCATTAAAGAGACATACACGGTGGAGTTTGTTCATTATGTAAATTTTTGGCGGATAGAGCTAATGTAATATTCATGGAGCTCAAAAGTGAAACGTGGCATAAATCATTGCGCGGATCGCGCAGGTAATTACGCTTTTCCCCCAAAACCTCATCTTTTAGCCTCCATTTATATACACTGCGCTCAACCATCTCTTCTTTCGATTTTTTTACCCTCTCTTTCTCTTCGTTTTATATCATCTGGTCCTTAGGAGGAGGTATTAAAACAGATAGGCGGCTATTTTGTTTCGTTGATACGGTTGGAAAAGGTCGAATGTGTATCTGATGATTATTATTATGATTGAACAGTAGTTAATAATAATAATAATCAGCACCACCATAGTCCTCAGTCGACTAGCGACTAGTTTAGTCGAAATAAAATAAATTATTCGACATTTCCTTTTTTAGAAATATACGTTTTCGGATCGAAATATTTAGAATTATGAAGTCGTTAGTTAGCTACTTTCATTTGTGAATAAAATTGGGCCAGCGAGAGTGGCTTACTGTGCGATTCGAAATTATTTTGATCTGGAATCTACGTACCGTAGTTTTACACAGAGAAAATTTCAACATAGTTTCTGAACAAGACATAGACCACAAATTTTTCTTAACGCTAATTAGTTGTTATTATAGCGAAGGCTGCCGTAGAATTCATCAAAATCTCCCTACTTCCTTCAACTAGATGTAAGAAATTTTGAATTTTGTAACTCTTCAGATATAGGATATTAAATATACTTATGCTTCTTATCTTACTATTTTAAAATCGTCTTTTTATCTTCACTTACGCATGATTCCGTTCTTGCGATATTAAGCTAATAATAATAATAATCATCATCATAATCTATACTAATACCTAAGGAACCACCTTAGGCATTCAAATCGATAATGTCTTACTTTTAAATTTAGCCCCTTCTCATTCGTTATTAATTATTATATTTGGTATTTAAAGAAGGCGATACATACTATCTAGTAAAGGGGAAAAAACCTCAGTCTCGACCTCGCAATCACGTATTTTATCTCTTTGACTCTTGCGGGAATATAGATTAGTTTTCTTCATCCCTCTGATTCTCTTCCTGCACGAACGCCGAAAAGACTAACTGACTAAAATATATTATTCAAAGATTTTTCTCTGGCGCGACTCGATCGCAACGTCCAAACATACCCTTTCTCGGAAAATTATCCTTCGCGCCTTGCTTACTCTTAAATATACGCTTAGCTATTACGAATTTGTAGCGTAAGGGAACGGATGATACACGCGTGTTAGTTGAGAATTTTATTTTTCTCTCTCGGAATAAAAGTTATTCACGCGCTCGCCGGACCACCTCGTTTGGTTAAAAAGGTAACGCGATTCGCTCAATATAATAAGGAAAGTTTTTTTACGACGAGGTTGTGAACCCCGCTCCTTCTGCTATAAAACCCTTTCCTATTGGCGTTGTCTCTTGGGTAATAGAAAGTAAGCACTCTACGTTATGAACGGGAAGTCTTAGCCTTCCACCACGTTTAGTACGCGTTTCGTCAAATCTTACTCGACAGCGTTGTCAAAGCGTACCGGGCTTAGCTTAACCTCTCTAATGTCTGGCATATTCTTCGGTAATCAAATTATGCAAAGGCTTCGTGGATATCTACATCAAAGTCAGAATTCTCGAGGCATTCTTTCGGTTTGTTAGATGTTTTTACGAAATCGAGTATAAGAATGCGAGGCCGCAACACCGCGCCTTATCACGTTAGAGAAAAGTTTCTCTCTGTATATATCTTTTATTAGATTTGGTTAAAATTGATAAAGTTTCGGTAGTTGTTTTCGGGGCAGCCGTAAGGTGTAGTAGTTGGGCTTAGTTTTTGTATTCGCTTTATTGCATTTGCAGGATGGTCTATTTGATGATTAATAATAAAAAAATATATATTTATCCGCAAAATGGGCAACTTCTAGATGGTAGCAACCTACTAACCCAATTGGGCGTTGATTCCCGAACAGCGGTTATATAAACTCACCTATAAATTCGAATTCGTTGTAGACAATCGCGACCTTATTGTTAAATGGATATTATTTGACGGATATTAAAATTTTAAGACGTAAATTTGAGAATTTAAACTACAATTTTAGCATAGAGCGGCACTTTGAAATTTAGCATATTCTTATTAATCTTTTCAACTTTGTTACAAGTTAACATCTCTAAGCTAAAACGCGAAGGAAATTGTTAATGCTATTCATCCGGTATCTTCTCCGATATCTTTATAGGTCGAGGTATATTCCCGCTTTATCGAATATTTTCACCAATTGAAGGCGCTCCTTTTATATATAGAACCGTATATTAGCAAATCGGTACCATTTGGGCGGATAATATTGGGGGAATTCCATAACGCGGAGATAGGCTTCGCACGTACACCATAAAAGAGGAAGTTAGACGTATATTCCTATTTCCGAAATATCTTCCGAAACTAACTTCCCGCCAAATTTCGGTTTGAGGGTCAGAACGTCAGCTATCCGCCTAGTAAGGGGAAACTTCGTAAATCGTCTAGGACTCGTAAAGCTCACCGTGTATTGGAGGCGAAGGCGGACCCTTATCCGCACCATCTGATGGCACTAGATTCCTATTTAATATACGCCGCGTATCTATGGCTGAGAGTTCCGGCCAACACAAAGCCTCAACTTAAGTTCGGTTATTAGAAAGTCCGAATAGAAATGCGGAATCCGAGCGAGTGCAGCTGCGGGCGGCTCTAAGAAAAGATCCCGCCAACTGTCATAACCCGCTGACAGATATTAAAATCTCAGGCCCTCTCTTTCCCGCGCGCTCCTACTCGAGTAGCTCTAGATTTCCAGGCTAGTTTTATTCAAAAGTCGTACTGACTAGAAAGTCGAGGTGGCTTTACAATAACAACGCTATGGTACACGCGATAGTGTGGCGTATTCGAGATAAAAGATAGAGCCGTTGAGCTCTTACCTCAAAAACTCAATTCGCTCTACTGAGTTCCCCCAAAATTTTATTTCCCTTCAGCGCGCTAGTAGTTCCCCCTCCTTCTTTCGCACCCTTTTTGGAGTACTCTCGAGCGCTCCGTATAAGCTAGACCAACTTTCAGTAACACCCAACAAGAGTCAATTTTCTTTTCGCTATACAAACTAATATAAAAAGCGAAATAGCTTTTTTTGGTCGCAATTTCGAAGTATCTCCAACGTTGAAGATAAAGTCAAACCTCTCCGATTCACTCGTAATTGAAGTTATAGCAGCCTTTACCCTCTTACCCGTCTCAATATGAACTGTCAACAAAGCGTCTTCACCTGGTACAAAGGCACATCTATAAATTGTGTAAAAGTTCTTAAGCTCAACTCTGCCGTATCGCCTGGGAAATCTTTTCATTTTTAGAGTGGGTTTTCAGGTATCATATTTATTAAAATTTTGTCGGTTTATATACTTTACTCGGGCGTGGTAATAAATTATTTTTTACGGTGAACTGTTATAGTTCAATTTCCCCAAAACATTATTGGTTTTTCAGATATATATACCGGATATTTATTTGGTTTTATGGAAATTGCGAATTGGGGAGGGGGTATTTGAATATAAGGTGATGATTTCCAAAATTGGAAATCCATATTTTAATATTAAGTGCCGTATATTTATTTACAAGATCGTGTCGGCCTACTTTTGCAATGGGAATAAGTTTATAATTTGTTTAACGGTTTCGCGGAGATGAAAAATACATATTGGTTCGTGAAAACATTGAAACCAACGATATCTCTGCGGAATATAAACGAAATTTTGAAACTTTACGGAGCCGGAACACCCTACCAGAAAACAAAAATCAAGCAAGTCTAAAACGAGTTCTGGTTTTAAATCTAGAATAATAATATTTCTTAATTTAAATACGCTAAAGAATGAAATTTAAATTATAACAAATGAAATATGGAATCGGTCTAAGGTAGAAACACTCGAGGATTCTAATTTCCAATTTATTTCCAAAGTCACGTATCTCGACTTGCTTGACCTTCGCCCTCAGGTATCGCTATATACCGCATTTGTATACGTTTATTTAAGCGCATATTTCATTTGCTAGTGTAAATTTCATACGGGTATAAGGTAAATACATCTTCACCGAAGCAATATCCGATATAGTTTATAAAAGTGGGTGAGGCGCCTTGATCAATATGTAGGGGGTTATGATTTGGACGTTGCCATTATAATAATACGTAGCCCCGAGACGCTCGTAAATAAATTTCACCTCTCGCGGGATACCCGAGATACGCTCTTATAGCTCGATGTAGGTACTTTACCTTGTACGTATACGAACGGCTATTTTTCATAAAAAATGACATTTTCTTTCTCCGTTCTCTCTCCACGCTATAGACGCCGCACCTGTTCTGGACAGCGTCTTCGACGAGCAAACCTTGCATCCCGGAGGTCCAGTCTCACTCAAGTGCTCCGCCACCGGAAGCCCCTTGCCTCAGGTAAATATGAGAAGCTCTCTTCGCGTCACTGCCTTTTCCGAGCCGCCGACATATTTCATCTCTCCCCAAGTAAACACCAGATTCCCTCCTCTCTCCCTGTCTACCCACATCATTTTTTCCCTACCATCCCGCGTGGTCTTGCCTCCTGTATGTTAACTAGGCAGACAACGGCGTAGTAAGCTATCCACCGTGACTCCGAAACGGCACCCAAGCGCGTCGAAGGGCTATATTTACGCGTCTGAGAGTTGCTCGAGTCCCTTATTTCCTCCATACCTAAACGTATGAGAAATTTCGTATATGGGAAATATACATTAAGAAAGGGCTAAAATTTACTCGACCGCTCCTCTTTCTTTCTTCTCATTTTCCCTGCTCCCTCCCCCCCCCCCTCCGCCTTCTGGAAATCGATAAATCCTTCGGGAGAAGTTAGCGCTCCGAATGACGCGCGGTTATCGTTTGAGAAATGGCGAAAAAAAGAAAGAAACTGCGGATTGATGGGATGTTTCAATTTGGTTCATATGCCGTCATAAATTCTTCTTTCTCTCTACGTTTTTTTTTATTCCTACGACACCCTTTTCCTTCACCCACCGAAGAAGGGTCCCCGTCCTTCGTTTCATTTCCCGTTTTCCTTGCTCCAGGCTTGTTTACTCAAGAGCCCACCCTGGTCGACTGCAGACGCGATGATTAAAAATTTATCAATATACTTATATATAGTGATGGCTGGATCCCCCAAATTCAATCAATCTTAACGAATCAACCCTTCCTCTAACATATATGATACCCGTTATTCTCTTATGTGACGAGTATACCTCGTTAGCACAGCTACCCGTTTCAGAGTCGGGTTTTAATCGAAAAGTCGGTTTTAGCTCCAAAACCAAAACCCGACTTGTAGCGACGAAAATCGGTAGCAACCTATTTAGGACTTCTTAGAGTCGGCCGACTCTAAGCTGGTCTTAAATTAAAGTTCATTAGCCAACTTTAAAAGGACCTAATTTTTAAAAATTCTCCATCTACTACCTGAGCGCCATCTAAGGTCCAGTTTCGTTACTATTAGAGATAAATTGTTTTTGGGCTTTTGGTTGATTTACACGTGTAGTAACGGTCTCTAAATTTTAATACGAAATATCTGTTAATTTTATTTAAAACATTTTAATTATCTGCATAAAGTGTCAAGCTAATATTCTAAGGTAAGCTTTTGCATATAAATTTGGCTTTGGTTTTGTTTGGTTTACAATGACATATTGGCAAGCAGTGAAGTCAGTTTAAAATAATAAAATATACCTTTAAGATATAACCTGAAATTATATAACACACCCACGATTCTGATTTATTATTACGTAATATGTGCTAAATACTAATTATATTTTGCATGAAGCCGATAATTAATATTCAAAAGGTAAACAAACGTATTAGTTCAATAGTTCCCTACGGATAGGTCATTGCTTCAACAATTCAACACCTAAGCCTTTCATACACTTCTCTACACAGATTGGATCACTTTGGCTTCGATAGGTGTCCCTTACGAGCTTCAGCTCCTTGTTCCGAAAATATAACAGCGCTCGGTGCTACATCTGCTGTTAAATGTTTGAAACACGTTAAATAGTTTTATTAAAGATTTTGTAGGATATTAGCCGCCGGCTGCACTTTGTTTGGTAGAGAAGCACGATCAAAGTATAATTAGTTCTACATCAAAAATAGCAGTTTTAAGGTAAATTTTACATATTGTTGATTTAACCATTAATTGTTTCATAAATAAACAGGCCTTGAGGAAAACTGGCGAAGGCAGATAACGACAAGCAAGGCTTATAAATATATTAAAAGGTTAGAGTTAAAGGGTTTTCGTACGCGGAAAATTAAAAAGCGCCAATTTACTTGTTAGTGATTTTGGCTTCACCTTTAATTCATTTTTCAAAACACTTGCCAATTGCATTGCCGTTATAAGATAAAATTTTGTAAGCTTTGGCACACGTCCCCTCCAAAAATTATTTTTGAAATTTTATCTAATTGATTTTTTGAAAAGGGAAATATGTAAATAGATAATTAAAAATATTTAGTAATTAAGTTCATCTATTTCAACTTAGGGAATACTCTCCCAACCGTTTGTATAATAACCCTGGACTAAAGAAACCCGAATGTTGCGAAACTCGTCTCACTTTTAGCAATAAAATTAATTTTTGTAATAATTGTTAGTTTATATTAAATGTTTAATTATCACTTCTAAATTCAATCTGATTGTACTAGAATCAATCGTGTAGAAATAAGCAACTAATATTTAAAATTTTAAAACTTATTAAAAGGCGAATTAATTAAAAATAATAATAGATGGCGCTGACATTGGGTGAAATTCCGATTGCCCTTCAAACGTAAGAATCCCATTTTGTCATATTACATCATTTCTCAAATAACAGCTACGTTACTTGAACCGAAAAAATAATAGTGATCAATCAGATCAGTTAATTTGATATGAGTGAAAATTCAAACCAGATAATTTGAACCCAAAACTAATCTGAATTCATTGAAAAGCAACCCTAAGAAGGTGAGAAAGTTTCAGAACCCTCAGAATTAACGGTTTTAAATATCCCCCGACTAAATTCCTTTCGAAATTTTAATTACTCTTTATTTTCATTTACTTCTACAAGCTTATATCTTTATCAAAGGTAGAATCTAATTAACTGTTTAGCTAACTGAATTCCAGCAGGTCAGTTCAGATTGGTAACTTACAAGGAGACTACCCGAGGTGTAACACACCGATTTTAATCAAACTCGGGGGTTTGGTAGACCTTCATGTAACTTGAAAAAACGTACAGGGAAATATCTCCATAGGCCAGCGGTTCCCAATTTTATTTTGCTATGGAACCCTAAATTATCCACCTAATTCTGGCGGAACCCAAACTCATTTTTTTTACTCATTTTAAACTCTTGACACAAACAAAGATGGCCGCGCTGCGAATTCTCGGAACCCCTGGGACCCTTTTACGGAACCCCAGGGTTCCGCGGAACACCTTTTGGGAACCGCTGCCATATAGGCAACCGTTTTGCCATGGCAACCGAAAATGTTTTTGACAACACTAAATGGAAAATTTCCCATTAAAAATAACATGGGAATTTGGCTAATTTTAAAGGTACCCCCTGTAAAAAAATAAATTTTTGAAAATTCTAAAAATAAAAAATAAAAATAAAAAAAAAGTGAAAAAGTTCGAAATTGGTTAAAATTTTTACTGGGGGTTTCCTTAAAATTGGCCAAATTCCCATGTTATTTTCAATGATAAATTTTCCATTTAGTGTTGTCAAAAACATTTTCGGTTGCCATGGCAAAACGGTTGCCTATGGAGATATTTCCCTTAAGGTTTTTTCAAGTTACATGAAGGTCTACCAAACCCCCGAGTTTGAACAAAATCGGTGTGTTACACCTCGGGTAGTCTCCTTGTTAGTATAATGACTCATGTATAATTTGAGATCAGGCTGCTGGGTGGAAAAATTTAACAGAACAACCCGATCTGACTAACTGATTATCTTCAGATATAAAAAAATTGTGACCTTAATAAACTGAACAGTTTGTGGCTAGAAGCACTAGCTTAAGCTTGGCATTAGGGCAGCTACTATTCTAACAGAATTGGCAGTCAGCAGAGCAATGCACCAAATGCTATGCTTCCGCGTAGCAAGCGTTGAAACAGGGATTCGGGGAATTAGGGCAATTTTTAGTTTATTTCGAACAAACTTGCTGTCGCTATAGTCGATTTCAGACCACCTAGCGAAGTGATAATCTTACGCAATTCTTTAAGCGCTTCAGGATTTCATTTGAAACGACTAACGTACAGAAGCAAACTTTATTTAGGCCACGCCTACTGAGTCAAAAATCTGGAACAATGAGTTCCCTTAGATTCTTTGACCATGGCAGACTTCGCAATCACGTACGAAGATACATGAGTTCTAACCTTCGTAGAAGAGTTGTGGTATCTACTTCAACAGTTCAGTACGCAAACGTCTTCTCTTTCAAAGTCTCTCAACTTTCCAATTTCTTTATTTTTATTCTAAGAAGAACTTTAATGTTCCCCGTTTCACGTTCAGAGTTTGTAACTTATTAAAAACGCTTTCTTCGGAGAACATTTATTACGGGATGAAAAATGAAATCTCAACTAATTGAAGATACCACAATCGCCGGGGATCATCAGGTCTCCTCCTGGACGTGTGTTTACGAGTGCAAACGTTCCATTCTGGTAATTTTGCAAGCAGGAAATAGGGCTTTGGGTTCTTGTTTCTCCGTTTCGCTTTGAAAACCACCTGGGAAATCTCCCTGATTGCTAGAGAGGATATAATATTTCTTCCTTTTTAAATAAAATACGTGTTTAGACCTCGGAGTTGAGTAGCGAGTTTAGTTCTTCTTCGTGCCGTTTATTCCAGTCTAGACGACTAGGAAATGCAAAATGCTAAAATGTTCATATCGATTATTCTACAAAATTTGAGTACGTCACTTAAATGCTGGTAAAAGCGCGATACGCTAAAAATGTGTATAGATAAGAGGAGTAAACGATAAGTTTTAATTATCGCTGGCGTAATTAAATGAACTAAAGGGGAGAATAAGGATAATTTGACGGTAAAGTTTCGAGGCTTCGTTTGGGTGGATAGGTTTTCCTACGTCATTGATCCAGCTGTTAATGTTCCGGGGATTCGTACAGCGTTAGATAAAAGCGTGGGAAATTGCGGAGGGTCTTTTCGCGCGCCCTCTTCTAAATATAGGCATATACCTGGGGTGACGTTTGATCCTATTAGAATTGACAAACACCGTCACACCCTAAACGGCGCCCTGAAGGTATTAAGCGCGCTGTATATACAGTTTCCGTTTATTAGCGGAAGAAGCGAGGAACGGAATGGACCGGGAACGCGAGCATTCTGTAAATTCCATTAAAAGTGGGAGATAACGCGACGTTGTTGGGCTTTCGCAAAGTGCGGTTCCAAAACATTAGATCTTAGGAGTATTAAATTCCCGTCATTAATAGTCTAGTTCTTACGCTTATTCCCTCCCCGCTCTTTCTTCGCAGGTAACTTGGAAGTTGGACGGTCTACCTTTACCGGATCTTCTGCGTTACCGCGTGGGAGATTACGTGACTCGAGACAGCCGGGTCGTCAGCTACGTCAACATAACCTCGCTGCGATCTGAGGACGGAGGCTACTACGGCTGCACGGCGTCTAACGAGGTGGGACAAGTCTTCCACGAAGGCAGGATTACTGTCACGGGTCCGGCCGCCGTCCGATACATGCCCAATGTCACCTTATTGGCGGGAGGGAAGCTGCGTGTGCGATGCCCCGCCGGTGGATCCATCGCTTCCATCACGTGGGAACGCGGTAAGTGGATCCCGTTTCCTGGTTATTAAGAAAGATTTTAGCGCCCCGCTCTCAGTCCGTCCCCTCCATATTCCTACTTCGCTTATTTCCGCGAAATTAAATTTTCGGAGAAGAATGTCGGACGAGCGAAACGCTCCGCTTCTGGCCATTTTCGAGAGATAATTAACGCCCTAATTGAAACGAATAAACACCTCCGCTCTCTCGCGTCTAGAAATTGCGTTATTGACGCTCTAAAACGCGCCAGAAATACGTTCCTCAAACAATTCGCGCCGTTTTAATTTTTTATTTTCGACACATCCGTTCAGTAAAACGAAAATGAGGATTATCTTTTTGATTAGCGCCATTACTTTGTTCCAGTACGATCCACGTACGGGACTCTAAGTTCTTCGGCCGTACAGTTAATGAAGAATAGTGGTCAGTAAATTGGCTAGCTGTCTTCCTCTATCATTCCGAACATAGCTCAGGTTTTAGCGGCGGACCAGCGGAGGGGAGTCGCTTTGGCAAAAACGAGGAAAAGTTTTCGAGCGTTTCTTTTCCTATTGTTTTTTTACGGCGAAAAGTAGTTCGTCGCGTAACCCTCGGTGTTCCGTTACTTTTTTGGCTCTTTCGTTCTTGTTGGTAAAGAAATTGTGGTCAGCGTCATCAATCACATCTTTTTTTTCCTTGCTTTTACATAGAGAGAGTTTGGCTTCTCTTCGGTTCTTCGCTATATAGAGTACCTGGAGAATCGTGGCCTGGAAGCCCCGACGAAATAGATGGTTCCAACACGTTCGCTTCTCTCTTTGCCCTTTTTCCACGTTTTACATTTTTCCGTAAAAAATGAAATAAAATATACACAAATAAAAAAAGTTATATAAAGTGAAGGGGAACGGTAAGAGACGTATTATGTTTAATGCCGTATATTTCGCTGACACGCGTAAAAACTGAAATGCATTTCTTTTTAGAAAGAGTAAGAACCGTAAAATCACATTCTTATCTATCCGGAAGAAAAATCAATAGGCATAGTAAGAGCTCTGCCCTTCTTAAAGAAATAGTTTTCTTCTATCAATAAGTCCTCTTAATGCAATCACGGATTTTGAAAATTTGCAAAATGTGTAAAAAAATTAAGTTAGCTCAAATAGTCGCAGTTCGAGAAATGCATTATCGATGTTTCTTACCAATGACGTCACCGAAACAATTTAAAAGAAGTAAAACCGCTATATCGAATAATACCAAATACCAGCTAAAAAAGCTTGATCAAATTTAAAGGGCAAAAATTGTTTTAAAAATGTTAGAAAATTAAATCCCATAATTATCTTTTTTGTGTCACTAGATGGCTAAATAATTTATGGTAGTAGACTATTAAGGGGGAAGAATAATATAAAAGCGGCTTTCTAGTTTAGGAAGAACGTCTTTGATTAAATATTTACACTATTATTACGTATAGATGAGAAATTCCTGTAGTGTCCAAAATATATTTCATGATTTATAGTTAAAATACTAATCAGCTAGGCTAATACCAAGGCACCACCTTAGGCCCAAGTCATCAAGCGACTTTAAAGCCATTAATTCAGGTGGCCGGGTAACAATGTGTAGGAGGGTGGTGGCCCGGTTACAATGCGTAGGAAGGTGGTGACCGGGTTACAATGCGTAGGAGGGTGGTGGCCAGGTTACAATGCGTAGGAGGGTGGTGGCCGGGTTACAATGCGTAGGAGGGTGGTGGCCGGGTTACAATGCGTAGGAGGGTGGTGGCCGGGTTACAATACGTAGGAGGGTGGTGGCCGGGTTACAATGCGTAGGAGGGTGGTGGCAAGCCTTGCACTAAGCGTTTGCAAAATAGAGAAGCCGAATAACTAGTGGGGAGACTCATCGAGGAAGAAATTCCCAGTTTTCATCCAGTGCCACAAGTTGCGATCGGACTCGACTCTTCTTGTTGTGAGGCGTAAATTCTAAACATTCCGCCACTTCACGTTAAACACTTAATAATTAATTAACTTTTTACCAGAAAATTTGTCAAACCTATATTAAGTGCATTCTTTTGGAGAAATTGCGATTGTAAATAAAAAATGAATAACTTTCTATTTGAACTATAACTATAGTTACAGAACTTCTTATTAAGCTTAATTATATTCCATATTACAAATATTAATTAATCAAAAGAGCTTATATAGGGAGATTATATAGTTTGGAATCCACTTTGTAATTCCCATTTTCGTCTCTCGCGTACACCTATAAAGCTCTGTCGTTTTACTGTAGCGGAAGATATCGGGCGCATTATGAAATGGGGGAACCTTTAACTCAATTTAATTAAGTTTTGGTCTGATACGTTGTTAACTATAGCGGCGGCTTTCCTATCTGCGAATAATCAAACCTTTGATCTCTTTATACGTTTCCTCGCGATAATCGGCAGAATATAGTCGCTAGTTACGTCAAGCGAAACGCTATTTAGATAAGGGTCATTGAAAAACTACCCATTTTTACATACTGGATCTATAATCAATATCAGTTTAATAACTTTTTACTAACTTTGAATGTTGGAAACGTACCAGATGAGTGACCTTTGTTTAATGATAAATCACAATTGAATGAACAACGATTTATTCGAACGGCAAATCATTCATTTGCAACTGAATCATTTCCGATCGTACAATCAATACAGACTTGCTAGTAAAAATCATATTCAAATGGTTTGACGCTTAAGTAACAGTATGAAACTTTCTTTTGTTTTAATGTATATTTTCTTATCGAAGCTTTTTTCAACACTGACAATCTCGCCATGGTCCGTCTTTCGGTTTGCAAACGAAATGAGTAGTGTTTTATAGTACTATAGTCATAATTAGTAACTAGAAGGCTCTCTGTTTAATTAACCGTACATTGCGCAATTGTGTGATGGTTTTTGCTAATTACATACTTATTGGTGTTATGCTACTTTTTCGTTACAAATGAACCATATGTGAAAATCGTACTTTTATCTAGTATTTAGAAAATTATGGTATCAATTTTATCATAAGTCTATTATATTGTCCCATAAGTTTGTCACTTTGGGGAATATTATACTGAGAGGCGCTGTCAAGGCTACGTGTAACGCGGGTGCAAGCGGACGTAAAACGGCAACGAAGCCCGTCTGTCTTGAGAATAGCTCTTGCGACACTTTTAAAAAATATACATGAATATAAATTGAAATGGATTATTTCTTCAAGGACAATGAGTCCTTGAAGAAATATGCAGCTCCTAGGTTCGGTGTAACTCCAGATGGAATGGCGCTGAATGAAACATCCTAATGGTGATTCCACTACTGGTTATCAACGGCTGGACGGCGTAGCTTAACCTCTAGCCGGGAAGACAAACGAAATCGCGGCCACTGTTTTAGCTCGGGAAAAACATTCTTGACTACGAGGGCCTTTTAAGTGCGGAGTTTTCTGGACCACAAAAAGAGGAAGACTGACTGTCTTGAGTCGAAGTACGAGATACTCTGCCGGTTGGCAGAGGGCTACTTTCTTAGGGAAACGAGCGATTACCCCATGTTGGGATACCCATTTGAAAGTGATGGAAAATTTCCAGGAGGCTTGGAGATGCGTATAGCATTGTTCGACTTGTTTCCAAAGGATGGCTTAGGAATGATTTTGGCGGGAACCAGCGTTTGGGGAAAAACCAGCCAATATCCTTTTCATACAATAACATATACAGAAAAATATGACTACTTAAACTAGACCTAAAAATAATAATAATATTAAAACAATATTATGCATTAAATACGTTACACTCTCAGTAAAACATTTGCATGTGAAGAATAGGAAGTGTCACACTTATGTTTAGATATTATACACTTATGGTTTTATTAACTCTTAGTAGAAATTAAACATGGAATTAATGAGCTTATAAAATATCAAATTAAAGGCATCTAACAAGCAGGGTTGGCAAAAACCCGTTTTTTTCTTGAAAAATCCCTGGTATGGTTTTTGGATGGTAAAAACTGGATTTTATTGTTTTAAAACGGATTCTTCAAAAACAACTTTTTGAGGTACTTTAGTGCTTAATTTTGGCTCTTCTAGCCCGTAAGCAGTTGGCTGCTCTTAGGTTATATACCTTTAAGATATTTGCAATTCTTTACTTGTCCATTGCATACATTTCGGCTTTGTTTCAGTTTGTCTAAACTACGTGGCATACCTAACCCTCTAAATTTGGCATCAGATATTTATTTTAGTATAGAGGATTAATGTTTAAAACCGTTAACAATGAAGAAACGTTGCTTTTTGAAATTATTGAGCAAAAAATGGTTGACAAAATTAGCATTCAAATATAAACCTATAAATGAGTTTTGAGTGTACTAAGGTATCCTTTAGTTAACGGTTTTTGGATAATGTTATACCCCTTGGTTGAATTTTGCCCAATTTCATCTTCTCTTCTGCAGGCCCATCTCTACCATAGGGCTACGTCTGGCCCTTAACATTTTTTATAATTTAATTGTTAAATATTCATATGACCCGGTCATATGAAAAAGAGCACCCGGTATTATTAGCCCAATGGTGCCGTAAAATCTGTAACTATTGAAAGGTTAATAACAATAATAATAATAATAATCAGCTAGGCTAATAACCAAGGCACCACCTTAAACACAAGTCAACTAGCGATTTATAATGCCTTTAAACAGCTGGGAGGGTTACAATGTGTAGGAGAGTGGTAGCAAGCCCTTCGTGAAACACGAGCCAACAGCTCCCTACACTAACTAGTACAGTTAACCTCTACCAGTTTTTATGGAAAGGGGAAACCCCATTAATCAGTGGGAATAGATCTTGCAAACTTAACGCAGAAGGAGTAGTTCCGAGTTTTCACCCAGCTTGTGCACAAGCTGGGATCGAACCCGGCTCCTCTTGCTGCGAAACGAAAGCGCTAACCACTCCGCCACCCCAATGAACCTGATAAACCACTTGGGTTTTTGAAAAGCCTAAAATATTACTAAGTAAATAGATATCTAAATATTAATAATTAGTCGTTGATTTATTTTTATTATAATAAATTTATACTTTGTTGATAAAATTAAAATATTTCAGAGAAATATTTTTGAGAAATCCGAATGCTTAGGTGGTTTTTTCAACGTGCGTAAAACAGGACTTGATACCACCATGCCAACTCTGCTAACAAGTAAATCTGTATAAATAATGCTAGGACACGATACCAGCCTCCTAAGAGGTTTTCTCCAAACAGAACACTCCTCATGTTTACTGGAAACACCGCTGGCGTATTAAGTATTTATAACATCATTAGCGATGACAAGATTTTAAATATTAAAGTCAACCATGTTTTGTATTAAAAAATAATTCCTTTTTGCCCTACTAAAGGATGTTGGTTTATTCTCAGATTCTCGAGAACAAACAGCAGCGAGTCTATATTAAGCGGGTCGAATGAAATGGATAGAAGGAAACCATGCATTATTGAGCTGGTCAGAGACGTTTTAGGCCTCGCTCGAACTGAGAAAGCAAAAGCAAATGGCTGGAAAAAATAGCCAATTACTAGAAAGGCAAAAGTTCGGGTTCTCCACTTCGTGGGCAGAATGCGAGTAGACGAATTACCGCCGCTGAAAAACTAAAGAAACCAACGATAATGGACTTTTAAATTGGCTCTTCGAACTCGAGACAAAAAGAGAGGACGAAAGCGAGGGGGAAACTAAGGAAGAGACCATGCGTATAGTTTATCTCAATAATATATACGCGACGAAGTTGGGAAAAGGCGGAATAATGGCTGTAAGATTCATGACATTCGTTATTTTCCGGCCAAGATGAAGAAACGTTTTTTTTTCTCTTCCTTCGTGACTGTGATTGTAAGTTTAGATATATTTTCTTCTCGGATGAAAGACTGATGACGTGAATCAGCCTTCGGGATCGGATATCAATTTGAGTAGAAAAATGAGAGTCTTGTGATCTTATAGGAGGTTAATCATATGGGCTTTTGATTCCTTTGACCCGAAGATCATTCTCTCGTAAATTGATTCACTCTATTAATGTTTTCATAAGCGGTCGTAACAGTTTCAAATTCAATATTTTTGGAAATTTAGGCAGCAGAGATTTTCTTAAAATTGTTAAACAAAAAGTATCCTTTAACGATTGAAAGTCAAATATATTTATTTTTTATATTAATTAAAATAAATTTTATATAATGATTAGATCTAACTACTGTAATAGCGTTCGCTACCACGTAGTTCCATTTTTCAGTAGCCGAAAAAATACCAGGCGTAGTAGTTAAATTGACCTCGAAATCGATCAAATTAATTAAAATGATTTTAAATTAGAAGTAGTTCCGTATACAGTTGAGAAATCTTTTTAAAACGTTCATTGGGTGCTTGTGAAATAATATTTGAATTAAAATTCGGGTATACATCGCTGCGTACTTTCTGCATCTCAATTTGCAATTCTTATTAATCGTCGGAAAAAACCTCCTTTGAAGAAGCCGCCGCTATACATTTTCATACCTTTTTACAAAAGCCAATTTTTAATCAAAGAATGTACACTTTCGCTTAATTAGAAAAACTAACAATAGGAGCCTATTGATCGAGGCCTGATTTCCGAAACTCTTTCTCGGTTCGACGCTTACATGAAAAACAGACCTAGCCTAGACCAATTATGACTGAAAGGTCACACAAAGTTCTCAAAATTCAATTAGAAAGCGCGTGCTCTGTTCTATTCCTGATCCCGAGAAAACATCTTTTTACCATTATCCAAAACACGGATCAAGATCGTGTTAGTGTATATATATATATAGGACGCGGGGGAATTTCTTTCGCGTATTGAGCAGAGAAGAGAACACGCGCTGCACTTAATCTTGCTGTGAAAGGAATTTCTCCGTTTCAGGATGTTCTTTGTGTAAGCGGCTCCCAATGCGTTAACCGTTGCTCCCCTTCCCTCGCTATTTTTATTTCGTTGCTCGAAGAATGCGCCTACGGCCATCAGATATATGCAACGCCGAAGCTCTCGCGTTCGAACGATCACCGCCAAAATAAAGTAAAAAATGGGAATCCCGTTATGTCTTAAAGGGAGGATCGCGCTGGCTCTTCTCGTACCTCCTCGCCGTCAAAGATAAAGCGAGCTTCCTTCGTTTTGAAAAATATGTACACGTTGCGTAGGATTGGGAGCTTCCAAGAGCCGGCCCAGATCTTGCTAAAGGTCGATGAAGGAAGCCTAAATTCTGTTTTTCGTTCTTTTATTATGACAAAACATGGGAAGGGCTTCCATTTTGACCCACCTCCAGGGCCTGGGATATAACCGCGTTACCATACATATGGAAGGTATCGCTACGAATGGTTACGTTAGTCCGTCTGTTATTTATTTGGGATTATCTAACTCTAACGTACACTGATAAGAGAAAGAAGAGTCCCTTACATACAAGCCTATCACGAATTTTAATGACCATTTTATTTTAGAGTACTTACATTTTCTAAGAACGAGAAATAGCTACGGTCTTTACCAACTTGTTTTAGTTTGTTGGAAGAATCGATGAAGCTCGGTTTTCACTTTGAGAGAGGAAGCAAACGCGGGTATCGACAAAGGACATACGTATAACCCGAAAAGATGAAATATACTCATAGTGCACCTGCAGCCAAAGATATCGTATAGTCTTTTAGTCGAAAATGTAACTTGGTACTTCAGTCGAAGGTGAGGAAGCCACCGAGAAGGTTCCTCGGAAATACTCGCACTCTAAATAAACTTCACCTCATCCTTCCCAGTGGCTTAGCACTGGCTTAAATAGCTTAGACTAGTATTATATAGGGGAGGTATTCAATATAAAAAGTTTCTTTATGTTTTCCAACAGTTTTCGTTTTGAAAAAATATCTGTAGGCCAAATCCGATAATGGAAAAAGTCGTTCCTTTCCATTTTTTTCGTTACTTCCGTTATCGGTGTCTTATATTATTTTTACTGGTCCATGTTACGTTTCAGACCCGCAAAATTCCCAGCTCTTATCGGTTTTGTCAGCTCCATTTCCTTATTATTTGCACTTCAAAGCTTTAATCCAAAAAAGTGCCCGAAAACTGTTTTCATCTCCCGAATGCGAATGCTTTTTCAAGCCGGCTTTATTTAGGTCGACGGATATTTTCATTTTTAATTCGATCAACGAAACGAGTCCTTAAATAAAGCGGATTATTTAAATTTTCAATTTTTTATTACCATATTATAGTAACTTATTTCTTTATTAAATTTCCAATATTCAACTTTTCAATTACGCGTTCTTCGAGGTTTCCCATAGCTAGTTTTGAAAAAAAAAATATAATTGAATTACGCCTGAGGTATTAATCTCTGTATACCTTGAAATAAATTATATTTTAAGAAGCCTGAGGCCTAGTTCACACGGGTTAAATTTTCGGCTACCCACGTTTTCTCTCATTATGAAAGCGCCGCGGACGGCAGGATGGGAAAATGATAATAGCCGTAAGAAAAGAAAATTGCCGCTGCGTGAACCAGGCTTTATCTTTATACGGGTTGTTTACGATGGTCGTCTTCTCCCTGAACAGCGATGTACCGCGGTATCGAACACTTTTACAGGCGTTTGGCCTACGTTTGACCCACTTTCCCAAAATGGGTCCTAAATATAATACGAGATTTATATAATACCAATGCGATAAAGAATATAAAATCTCCAGTAAATATAGTTTTATCCGTTATGACATTTACGAGCTTATTTCTGTCTGGCGAAAAAAAATAGCGACGGCGCCTTCGAGATACGTAAAAGGATTATGGCAGGAAATGAAGAAATGTATATAGGTGGAGAGAAAAAATAACCGAAACCGAAGGAAAATGTTTATGTCCGAGAAAATGGCGGATAATGTACGGACGATTGGCTTTCTGGGAACGAGGATTGACACAAGGCGAGTCCGGAGGGACCTTAACTGAGAAATGATGGCCCGAAAAAGTGCTAGAAAAATCCGTCAAAAGTCATAAAAAAGGAGAAAACGGGTGACGGAAGAGGGGAGAGCTCGCATCGAGACGCATATATCGAATGCAAGCTCGAAGAATTGAACGCTGTTTCAATGCTCCCAGAAATCGTTAAAGGCAACCTTTTTTCCCCGGAAAAGAAGAAATATAGAAAGTGGTCGGCAGGGAACATAGCGGGACCCATAGAGATGGCGATTCAATAAGTTTTTATCGCCAGCCATTGAGAACTTTGCAGCTGTACCCCACCCCAACCTACTCATCCTCCGTTGCCTCGCTAACAAGGTTTCCGTTTTTACGAATACAATGATCGTATAATTTTATTTATCATTTTTTTCTCAGACTGGCTTTAGAAGTACTTCGCTTACCTTAAAAAGACCGACACAATCCGGAAATGAGATACCTTGTTAGGTAGTGATGCATTGAAAATACTTTTTTCCCAATTCAACCCTTGAAAAAGTTTTGTATATTGTAAATTGGGTTAAGACCCCTAAGTTTCTTCGTAGACTAGATACATATTGTACGATATAGGAGTACCCTTTCAAAGCGTCTCATTTAAGTGCGAAACTTATCCATCCTTTAATTTCCTTTTTAACAAGCCTATTTCGTAAATTGAACATTCAGTGGGCATAGAACTTTCGAAGTTTATTAAACTCGGCGCGACTTTTCTTAAAGCGCAATTAAAACTTTGAATGAATAGTAATGGAAGTGAGAAGATAACTCCATGCTACTACTACGTATAAACGCGACTAATACTTTCTGTATACAGTTGGGCTAACTTAACGTTCACACCTATAACCAAACGTTCGTGCCAGACGTTTAGTTCTCCGGAGTCACGTCGAAAGTTTTATATTTAGATAAATGGAAAACTTCAGAGTCCCTCACAGCGAATGTTTAATGCAAAAATCGTGTTCTTATCCCAGCCCTGCAGCTTCTGTATATATAGTCTATCGCGTGCTCAATGTGTTTATCGCTAAAAGACATCGCATTCTACAGCTAACTTAATATCGTAATCCGAATATAGCGTATTGTGTTAAGTTATCGAAACGACTATATTTCAATAAGCGTATTAAATTTAATGATATCAATTCTTATAATATTTCAAAACCTGAAAATTATTTCATAGATAACCCGAAGATTATTTCAAATCTAAGTACCACCCTTTTTTATAGCCTTTTTTATTTATTTTTTTACTCGTTGATCGATAGTTTTAGGAAAGGTTTCATCTCCTTTTTTCTTTAAACGGGGTTGGAAAATATATCGGCCGCAACCTTTGTATTACATTTTTTCGGTAGTTTTTCCTCTTATAGCCGGGCCTATATATATATATCCAAACCGCAGACATAGTCCGCCTTGTTTATACGCGCATTCCCTCCCCCCCCCCACCCACTCACCAAAAAATAGATATATTTTGTTTGAAAAGAAAAGAAAAACACAAAAAATTGATTTTTACTTATCCGCCGGCTCGCGTTATATTCGTTTCTTTTTGCGCATGCAAATTTACGTTTCACATTATTTAAATGCTTTCTCTTATTTTGCCTCACTGAATTTATGGGTGAGAGGGGTTAGTTTTAGTGACGCGGTCGCGGGTTGTAACCGCGTATCCTAATCGCTAGCTACACCGACTGAAGACTATACCTTACCCTCGTCTAAGAGAAAATTGCCAGGTCGTTTAGTTTTCAACTCGCGTTGGAAGATGGGTAGCACCCTCTAGTTTTATACGGTGGGACCAAAATGCCAAATCCATTATTCTCTTTTTTGCGGGTCTTTTTTAATGTATTAAAATGTGCTATTTTTATTCTTTCTAATAAAATTCCCTCAGTTTCCCGGATAACTTTTCTATATAGAAGAAATGGAAATCGATTCCAAGCGTGGTTTTTCTTTGTGCACTGGAATATCAAGTTTTCCGGTTTTGCATTTACGTTTTTATGTAAATTTTTAGGAGAACCCGATAAAAATCCATAGCAATTATTGCGATAATATTTTTTCTCTGGAATTGGTTGATGGCTGGATGATTTATGACGCATTTTTGTCCAGAATTATAACCTATTGGAAATTTCCTAAGAAAAATTGCTGACAAAAGGGGTTGGTCTGAATTAACAGTAATAAATTTATTCCCAGATTGAATTAAATTTACATTTAAGTGGTTTACATAATTTTCATAATGAAATTACTCTATTCATCGCCTGAGTTGGTCATTTTGAAACATTTGAAAGAGTAAGGCAAAATGAAGACACGTTCTTTGTAAAAATTAATATATTGTTAAATATAAATGATAGAAGAATGCGGTTTTCGCCACTGATATCGGAATTCATCAAATAATTTAAATAACTGTTTAAAGCATATACCACGCAATTGATGTAAAGTTCATTTAGGTTTCGGGCGACGTAATTTTTTAAATACATTACAAAACATACTATACTAAGCCTTAAATTATTATGGAACACTCAGGGAAGCCCCTTATTTATTGTCTGCGCGATGATAGCTTCATAAAAGAACATCAACTGTTATAATCTTAAAGAAGCCTTAAAATGAACTAAAATTAAAATAACCCCATTTTTTTATAAAATATATGTAAAGTATTCTGTCCCATCCATATAAATCAGAGAGTATAACGAAAATAACTTGCCTTCTTTAGTCGAGTGAAACATCTTTCAGAGTCAAAACATGTCTATTGTTTTATTGCACTAAGAAGATAACATTATTGTTTGCTTTGCTGGCGTCTCTACGTGCCTACTTCTTTTTCCGCGGTGTTAGCAAATTCAACTTCGCGAAACTAACGGAAGTCGACGTTATATTTTTCGGGAGCTCAGCCCTCTGCACGCGCTTCTGACCAAAATAAAATCAGCAAGCCCGAAATAATCGAGCGTGAATTTTTGACATTATTCTTCTCGCTCGCTCCTTTTGAAGAGAGAGAGAGAGAGAGAGAGAGAGAGAGAGAGAGAGAGATATATATATATATATATATATATATATATATATACGAGTGTAGAAGAGTATAACAAAGGGTCTCTATTTTTAAGGTCCGTCGCTCTCCGGAGATATATCTTTTCGTCTACGAAATAAATAGCCAGAGCCCCCCTTAACACTATAGCGACTCAATTAGCATTTGGAGTGGAAAATTGGTTTTAGATGATAGTTTAGTTGGCAGATAAAAAACGATATATTCCCAATATAAAGGGAGAGACATTCGAAGCAATAAAAACCTTAAAAATCGAGATTTTATATCCGGGATATTTATTTTTCGTTTGTTGATGGTGGTGGGCAATTGAAATTTAGGACGGCATCTTGCTTTTATTGTCTGTCTCTATGCTTGATGAAATCTCGGAAAGATAATCTTGATATTTCGTCAGACGATTTGTTAAGTGGTCCAAATAATTGGCTCGTTACGTATGGAGGTATCTTGTTCGAGGTTTATTGGGCTTATTTATTGGCAGTGTCTCGCTAAAAAGATCTATAGACGTCTAAGTCTTGGTCTTTAAATCTACCTCTTCCACTTAATATTCTAGATATATACGATTTTCCCATACATATAGAGTCCCATTTATACAGTTAAGTGGCGTTTAGCTGATGAGACATGTTTTCCTCTTTTAGCTTTTACGTTGTAAGTTAAATTCGTAGATTTATGTTTTTGTTGCTGTTTGTATGGCGGAGGAAGATGTGACTAGAGGCCATCCCGAGATGATTTTTTCTCTCAATAATCACGTTAAAAATGTCCCGATTCCTCTTCCATAAATTTTCGTCCTCCATCTCACATTGTACGTTTTGGTGATTCGCTTACATAGTCTCTTTTTCCGCTTCAACAGACGGTCGGCCACTGCCTCAAAATCATAGGCAGGAAGTCTTCCCGAACGGAACTCTGGTTGTGCGTCAGGTGAACCGGAAATCAGACGAAGGGAGGTACACCTGCGTCGTCAAGAGTCCCGAGGGGACAGTCGCCAAGGGTGACGTTTTCGTTCAAGTATTAGGTAAGTCGTCTGTGATAAATATTCAGTCGTGTCAGCGCCTTGTCTTACCGCTATGTTTCTCTTATAAACCACGCGTGCCGGTAAAGTCTGCAGTGGCCGACACTGTTTTCTTGTCTACGCGAGAAGATTTTCGTTTCGCTGAATTCTGATTCCCGCCTTTGACCGGCCTGCGAGCGTTATGTAAAACAATTTTCCATTTATCGTGGACAATTATAGATTGTCTTTCCCTAATTTCGAGATAGTCCAACTGGTAAAATTTAAAACTTTAGCGACTAGACGTAGATACACATATTTAAGTAGTATACCCTTCGTTAAGATCAAGTTTTTTTTCTTATATTTCCATTAAACGAAAAATATACTGATGTCAATTAAGCTAAAGTACATTAGGAAATGAAATTTTTTTCTGTCGCTATAAGAAAGGCATTATCCGTTTTCATAACTTAGGGGCAAGTTTTTCAAAAAATTGAAAATTATCCAATTTCTAAAAGTACGAATTTAAAGAAATAAAAAAAGGATATAAACGGATTGAATTTACGCCCGTTTCTTATTGGCTCAATTTTTTTTTGTAAACCAATTCTTCCAGAAAATAGATTTTTTTCAGCCTCCCCCTTCTTGAGCTTAAAAGCCTAAACGGGTCTTTATCTTGTTATCTTCCTCTTGCCAATGAAGCAGCGGCTATTTAAGCTATTAACGGGCGAACTCGCCCATACAAGAGCGAGCAACGGTGATTTTTTTCTTCTTTCCTTCCACCGGTCGGCTCTACTTTTTTTTCTTTCTCTTCTGCTAGTTTTTTCTTCGATCAATATTCTTCCTTAGTTTCGCTCACACCCTTCTCTCGAAAAGATCCCAATCTTCTCTGTTTAGTTTTCTTTTCCCCTTCGTTTCCGAATTCGAACTTCGGGACAGGGAGAAGGGAAGTAGCGGAAGAGGAAATAAACGACCCAAAACAAGAGATTGGGCCTTTAAAAAGACGATTTCGAATAGTTCTCTTCCGCGCGGGGCTATCTGGAAAAAAAACGGCCTGAAAAACTGAGATGAAAAGGGCCAAAACAACAATAGCGATAGTAATAGTTTAGTTTTAAGATATAACTCCTTTAGACATTTGTTAACTTAGTTAAGAGAGGTTGCTCGCTTCTAGCTATACCTAGGGTTTTGTAAATTTATAGCTCTCGCTTTTAACGCTAAATGCATTCTATACCAGTTGATCATTTCTTTACGAATATTTAAGTGACCCTGTTCTAACAAACGCGTACTAAAACAATAATTGCTTTTAAATTCGCCGTGAAAAGAGTTTATTCGTATAAGCTAGTAAAACAATGTTCCAAAGTTCTCCGTTGTTTTAACTTTCAACTCTACCAGCACTTGAAATTCTACCATTTTAAATGACGTTCTTTTCCGCGAGCAAAGTTGAATCAGATTAGGTTAAGCGCGTTTAAAACACTCGGAATTCCAACTGCGAGAAGGGTTTTAATCCTTAAATTTGGGGTTTCGGGCTAGCTCACTATTCCTCGCTTCTTAATTATCTAGAATGTTTGGGCGTTCACGCTGACCACTTTAAATAAACATCGGGGAAAGATACGGTGGGCCCAACCCCTTAGCCATCCTCCAGGGGGTCCGGGCTGGGTATATATACTCTTGTAGGCGAGCATTAGGTTCTGGCTTAAAACGAAAAGCTTGTAGTCCCATAAATCAGGAAAGGGATGGGTCCCGCGAGCCTCGTTAGGGAGAAAACTCAACCCTGGGTGGAGGCACTTTGCTGCAACGTAAGCTCCGGTCCCTTTTCTCGCCCTCTTTCGCTTTCTATAACTTTTACAGACGAAAAGAGCGGGTGGTCGCTTCCGCAGAGTGCGAGACCCGCGTGTATCGTGGAAGAGAAACCTCTTTTTAGCCACGTTCGCAAACCGGTCGAAGCGAGAGAGAGGCTCCGTCCCTTACGTGAGTTCCTGAGAATCTGCTGGTTGGGAAATAGCGGCTATTTAAGGAAACTCGCTCCTTGAGGTACTTTATAATGGATGACTGGGTCATCTAGGCTTTATAACAAAGTTCCCGACGACAGATTAGGACCAACCACCCGCAACCCTAAGTGCTGCTATACCAAAAAGTTTTTCCGCTCTCCGAACTTTAAAAATTACCTAGAATAATTTTTTCCCTCACAAAAAATAAGAACAACTGAAAACGTTTACTGTCTATTTATCAGTTGATATTTTTAGATAAAAATGGTGCTTTTTTGCTATTTATTTATTTATCTTAGCATTTGCACGGTTTTTTCGGGATTCGGAAACGAAAATGTAATTATGTTGAGTGTTTAGTTACCGTTTTCTTCTAATTGCTCCCCGGTGGAAAATTAAATGCTCGCGCTGCTACTACGAAAATTAATTTGGGAAAGAGGGCGAAACTTACCGCGCTTTCATATTGTTCGCTTCCGCCACTGTTTCAACAAAAAGAAAATGATAATTAATTCCTAAGGTAAGGGACGCGTTAAATTTAACTCTGCCTGGTACGATTTTTGGAAGAGGACACTTAGCATTAAATTCCACGTTTATCGTGTGTATCTCTACGAGGAAGAGTAGTGATAAAATAATAAAGTGCCATTTTATTTTGTGAGTTGTTAAATCTTCGTTTTAGGCTTCGCCTTATTCCATACCTGTCTAGATTTATAAACGATTGGCGGGTCTAATGCGAACTTGGCCGTTGCCAAAGGGCCCTCGTAGGTCATATCGTGGTCTGATGATGCGGGTGGAAAGAGGAAAGGGTACGCCGGAGCGAGGATTGTAGAGGTGGGGCGATTGGAGCGATGGAGCCAGATATCCCGAGGGATTTCAAAGCCCCGAGCTTATCCAAATAGGCACTCGGCGCTTCCAATGTCGTTATGGCTCTCAATCCCCGCGCGTTCTCTCACTTAACGAAGCCACCGGCTCCTTTTCTCGATGCAAGCGAAGCTTAATGTTCAGAAAGAGCCCATCGGCTTACACAAATGAGCAATTTTTGTTCGGCTATGTTTTCTAACCCGTTCTTCCTCGCAGGATCCTCACTCTCTCTCTCTGCTATATTCTCGGGGATGAAAGAGGGAAAGAGGAGGACAACGTCGGAACTCCAGAGAGGGAGACAGAAAGATAGGAAAAGGGGTTTTGTCATTTACTCGTCGCTTCCCAAAGAGCTTATTAATCAAATATCGCCGAGGTAGCGGAAAATTTCCATTACGGGCACCCCGCGCCGCCCGACAAAGTAAAGAAATATTTTGCTGCCGTCGCTTTCCATCGTATTTACGAGCTTTGATGTACGAACCGCGGTACGTTTGGAATTGCCTCACCTGTCAATCGTTTTTGTAAATTCCTGACCGCCGAATATTTTAGGCCATAAGCGTAGGAGGGTGATTTCGAAATCAGTTGGCGGATCATTATAAATTTTCGCTACTGCCGTAGTTTTGACGTTTTTCAAATAATTTCCGAGTTAACCGCGTAATTTGGCATCGTAAGCTATCAAATTAACAATATTTTCGTACTCTTCTCGAAATTAAATGTAAATTATTTAATTATATTTTTCTTTATCAATTTTAGTGGGACCGAGAATCGACTCATTCTCTTTTCCCGTCGACCTGGAAGACGGGATGCGCAGCGTCGCCGTGTGCGCGGCCATCGCCGGTGATTCCCCTTTGACCCTGACCTGGTTGAAAGACGGCAAGCCCCTGGATCCCAAACTGAACGCCATTGTGGACAGTGTCAATAATTTCACCTCAACCTTAACCTTTAACTCCGTGGGGCCGAAGCACGGCGGTAGTTATACTTGCGTCGCCACCAACCCCGCCGCCTCGGTCAACCACACGGCCAAGATGGTCGTTAACGGTAAGGCTCTCTTTCTCTTCATTCTCCTTCTCCACCATCCCTCGGAGGTCTTGGTTCGCTCGCTCTAGCCACGAGGGCTTTCCCGGCGTCCCGTGATTAATATTTCCGGATTTTTATCGCTTTGGTCGAAAATTCGATTTTGTAGGCCGAAAAAGAATATAACAGTGTCGCACGGTCTCTCCTCCCTCTTTCTCTACTTCCATAATTCATCGTTTTTCTTCCTAATGGAATAACGTATGGCCCGAATAAACGTTTAAGTATTAATAGTAAAAGTATTCGTTAATATTATATGGTATATATTCTATGGCCTTTATTTATTAATAAGGTCTTAAACATGCCTACTTATTTTCGCGAAACTTTCAAATGGTAATTTTAGTCTTTTCTCCAGCAGCCTATATCTTTTCCTTTTTCAATTGTTCCGTCTCGACCACCTGCTTGTGATTTATCATTTGAAGATATAAATTATTCCAACCCGCATTTGTATTAATCTCGGGGTTCAGGTGTTTTTGGTATTCAACATATTTATCCGAGTTTATTCTTTACACTGCCTTATGTCAGAAATTGACCAGTGTAGCAATACTCCTGGTCGTGTTATTCCTTTCGTACAATAGTGCGCGGCGTGTGGACCTATTTTTTACCTACTCTTTGAAATTCACGTATTAACAAAAAAACAAAAATTAAAATAAATAAACACTAAATTTAATTTTTTTACGTTAAATTGCAAATATTTAAATAAATTATAGCTTTGTTGGTCTTACCGCAAAATATAATGCTTCATTTAATTTGTACCCTCCTTTAATTATCTCCGTGAATTGGCTACGTCCGTGTATATGAAAATCAAGGATTTGAGAGTGCGTTGTGGAATTATCCTGGAAAGTAATTTGGTCCGTTTTTTGCCTATCTCCCTTAGATTTTAATTTCCTCTCTTTCCCACTCCCGAATTGAATCGGCGCGCCGCTTAGGACGAGCAACTATAAATAAGTTAATTTTCTTCAAAGTCACACTTGGGGATACCAGCTCGTATTTTTCCTCTCTCGGATCTCCTCTCTTTTATATCTTTTCCGCAGCGTCCCAGGGGAAATATTCTTAAACTCTTTGTAGTCTCACCGGAACTTTTAGGTAATTTAAAAGAGGGAGCAAATTATTTGTCGGCTGGTGGCGCTGGATGTTCATTTTCCCGTTCCATGTGTTTACGCCACATGTGGCGCGATATTGTTAGTAAGGGAAGGATATATTTAGTTTCGTTTATAACGCGGTAAGAAATAACCAATGGCAATACGGTTCTGGGCAACGAGCCCTTTTTAGTAGCGTCTCGGCCATCGGGGTAACTGTTTGGTGAGCTCTATAGCTTCGTGCTGATGTTGAAGTTAAGGCGCAAAGGCCCCGGTTGATCATTAGGATGCAAATTCCGAAAGGAAGGAAGCTGTAAAAGCTCTCGGGACGAGCGAAGGCTTCGGAAACCTTCTCTCCTTCCAGTGCCCTCCATTCGGAACCTCCTCGTAGATATACTTGAAAGGAAAATCATCATTACCAAGTTAATGCGATATGCCGTCTTCGGCACTTTAAAATGCAAACGTTTTCTACAATTTATACGTAGTGTTAGTCGAACTTCGTCGTAATAAACTAATTTAAAAACACGCGAGTGAATATATTAAGACAATTTTCCTTAACCAAATCGTTCCATTTTAAAAGGAAATTTAATAAGGTCAGTCTTTGCTAATTAGCAATTTCGTTTCGTTCGGAATTCAAACCCCAAACTATAGCCGCGATCTTTCTTAATTATTTCTGACCTTCCATATGCAGTGCCAAAGAATAGGAAGCGCGCGATTAAACCTGCAAATAATTGATGAAATATTATTTTTGCACGTGGAAAGAGAGGTCTCGAGATTTCTCGCGCTCCCGGCTTGAAAGGAAGATTACTTCCGAGCTGCTAAATTTGACATCCGTTGGTTAGCGGGGCTCCCAGATCCTCTTTCTGCACCGGCTCCGGGCTTTTTATTTTTTATTTTTTGACGAAGGCATTACGGTGACCACCCCCTTTTCCCCATTGGAGGGAGGGAGAGGGTGGTGCCGCGCTCGGTTAAAGATCGGGGTAATGAAGCGAGAAGGTTTTACGCTTTCTAGCCCCAAAATTCCCATAGGCAAAGGCCGAAATTAGTCCTCCTTTCGCGCTCTCCTTTCTTCGACGTCTCTGATAAAACCCCGAGCTTTTGCCTACGTCCGTTTTGATTGGTCTTAGCTCGGCGCAAAAGTGGAACGCGGGCCAAGTAGAGGGCTTTACCGTCCGCCTTCGATAGAGCCGTTAAGCCACGTCCTACTCGAGTATACCACGACGTATTTTTTTCACTTTTTCACTTTTATTATTCGTTTCTTTTACGACGCCCAGCCGGGTGACCGTACCCACTCTGCCGAGTCCGGATCTCTCTTCCACGCCGCTATCATCGGGTATTTTCCAGGGATTTAATTATTCGAGAAACGTAAAAAATGTAATTTACGGGTGCAGAAGGAACGATAAAAAAATTTAATCCGGTTTGTGGGGAGAAATAATACATTAGGCCTCAACGGGGGTAGTTTCGCTTTTTCCATTTATTTTCCGTATCTCTCGCTTCGAAATCTACACTTTAATAGCGCAGGGCTAAATTATCGCGTTTTTAATAACAATGAGATAAAATAAGTCATGTGGGTCTGGGAAACGAATTTGCGCGATTTTCGAATTAGGGTCGAGTCATTTCTAATATTGCGTGACAAGTGTTACTATTTATGTTTGTTTAGATTGGAGAGCAACGGAATTGGCGGAAAGAGTAGTAGTTTCGAATATTGTACTAAATAGTATCACTATTCTGCAAATGCATATTTTACATTACGTGGAATTGATCATTTACTTAGTCTAAACTCCCCGCCAAGAGTTGCGTCTAAATTTTTTCTTACAGTTTACTTCGCTGAATAAAACCATCTGCAGTAGCTAGCACCTCCCCCTTCTGCGGCAAATATATATTGTTCTTGGACTAATGAATACAGGCTAGTTTCGGCTTCCCTAATACATACAAACGCTTATTCCCGGCCAAACATTCATCACTCACTTTGTGTATATGCGAAAGTATCACCTCGAGCGATCTTATTAGCTCACGTTCCCTTCTGGCTTGAATTTGCAACACCCTATTTTTAGGCCCTCTTATTTTAAGATCTGATAGGTGGCGTAGCTTATACCACTTTTAAACATGACCGCTCCTTGAAATACTTTAGCACATGCGAAGCCACTTTATTAATTATTTTTCGCGCTTGCTAGGAAACGTTATTGGGACCGAAGCGTTCCTGTATTAAAAGTCCACATGTTAAGCTTTTGTTATTTGGTTTGTTACTGACCTTAACTTTCAAAGTATTTGTTTATAAGCTCCTCTTATTACCATTCCTCACACGTACTAGTAGTAATTTGATACTATTACGCGTTTGTCAATTAGATACGGAAATATGATACGCGCTTTTGGTAGTCTGAAAACTTACTCTAGCTTATTCATTTGTCAGTTTCGCCTTTCTGGACTGTCCAACCTTCTGACGCCGTGGCCGTGGTGGGCAGTCACGTGACGCTTGACTGTCAGTCGGAAGGACACCCAACACCGCAGATTAGGTGGAAATCAAACTCAGGTTAGTAAATAGTCGATAAGAATTCTGATACACGCCATCGTCCATCGAGGACAAGCAGATTTTACCGACTCTTCCGTAACAACAGCCCGCTTAAGTCGGGGGATTCTTTTACGCGGGGAAATGGGTTTACCCTCGAATAACGTAATCCCTTCGCTGGAGTTTTTTTATTTTTCTATTGAAGAAAAGTTTAGCCGTTACCGCAGCTGCTTCGCATTCCGCGGTATATATATTTTTTTTTGTCCAAAGTATATATAAAAGAATTGGTTTTATCTATGTGTAGGAATTGAGTGGCAAAAAAAACGACAAACTCGCTTGCCCATATTCAGAGATATGTCTCTAGGAACACTTTTTTACTCTGTATGTCCTTTCGATAGAAAGGCCAACCAGGCCCGCGTAACCCGATAAGTTTTCTTTTGTGTATTATAAAATAGGCTCCAAACTGTGCCAGTCCCGAAATTTGTTTCTGTTACACTACGATATATTTTAAAATATATTTTCTTAGTACTAACTTTTATCAGTTGGAATTCCGGTATTTTTAGTAGAATATAGCTCGAATTTTCGTTTTCAAAACATCTAATGTGGTCCTTCGGCATTGCTTATGCTGGGAGATGAAGGACAATGTTGTTACTTTATTAACAAGATAAAAATGTTGTGAAGTCGAACCAGTTGTATTTATGTTATTTTATACGGATATACGAAATACTAAAGTGTAATGTGGCTCTTTTATTCAGTAACAAAATATATTTACCAAAGCATAGCTTTAAGAAAATGCGCAATTTAAGTGAAATACAGGACTTGAAACTTCTCTTGGAGTGTACGTCTTCCGGTGTCCAAAATAGAGCGATCCTTTCCAGTGTCCGGACCCCTCTCGGATGATACTCCCGATCTCCAACCTAATTGGCTGGAAAAGATATCTTAGTAGACTCTCTATGGCGTAATAGAAAGCGTCACTGGCAACTTCACCCAGCTCTTAACCTTTCGTCTCAGAGGTCGCCACTTTCAAAGAATTCTAAAAATGGACAACACGAGGAGGAGGAGTCACTTTCGATTTTCCCCAGCGGTGCTCGCCGAAAGCAACAAGAGAATTCTCTGAAGCAAAGCGAAAGGCTGTTAGGGACAAAACCTATTTGAGAGTGTAAATGCGGGCTTTACAACGTAAATAATAGAATACTTTACTTTTGAATACGGGCTTATTTCTTTTACGAAGCTACTTCACCCGTATCAGTTTTATTCCAGCTTGTATCGTTTTACAACTTGGCTAGAAAATTTATAGGCTAATGGAGATAAACGGAGATAAAGACGAGACGGTTAATAAATTCTTTAATCTTTTATGGCGTATTAGGGTTGGCTGATAGAAGGTTTTGCCTTTAGGATTTTTTTAAGTCTTTTTAAATTAAAGAAAGCTTCGAAAATACACGGTAAACTAAATAGAGAAGAAAAAGAGACTCTTCGGCATCAGACGTTTCCCAGAAAAATCCTATTACCTCCCTTTTACATCTCGCAACTTCGCTTTAGTTTCCCCCAACTTTGTTTTTTCCCTTCGAACCATGGTTTCAATGACGGTACTAGTTTTTTATGTACTTTATCCTCAAAGCCTCGACTTTATTTTCGAAACACTCTTTTTGGGCGCTTTTGTAGGAAAGCGCCTAGATGGAGCGAGAAGAATAAAGAATGGATCCAGCCTCTACATACCCTCTGAAAAGCACTGGCTCTTTGGGTAAAGGTTTTGCCGCTATAAAGGGATCAAACCCGCGCGTAACGTTTGGTTAAAAGAATAAATGCATTCTAGGAAATTAAATTCTTAGAGATAAGAATGAAAAAGAATGGTTGAGGAGAGAAATCACCCTCGTGTATAGACTGTAGACACAAGCGTATGGAGTAGAAATAACGGCTGGGATAACAATTACTTGTTTGTGCAGTTTGTTTTTTTAAGAGAACACAAAATGGGACGTTATTAAATTTTTTCTTGGGTATAGTTTGGTGGGGCCAGCCTCTCGAGAGGGAAAATATTTGTTCTTATAAGCAACTTCGTCTTACTCTTTCCCGATTCATCGGACTTTATCCGTTTTCATCGAAATATTTGTGGTGAAATATCGAAGATAACTCGTTGCCCTGTTATTTTAATTTGGAATAAGGACCATTTTGTTTACTTTCGAGCCAGGGTGGTTCAGTGCTATAATTGGTTTAGTTTTAGAAAGACTGTATTCAGATTAACAGATAATATGCGAAATATTCCCGTTTGAAAAACCATGCCCCTCCGACCTTCGTCGCATATAAAGGGGAAGACTCTCTGTAACGTGAAATATTAAGCTTAACCTGGGTAAAGCTTTACGGGCTAGGTCCGGGTACTCCCTAAACCTCTAAGGTCGGGTTAGCGAGGGTCATATAATCGAAATCGGGCCTAGAGGTTTTGAAATGAAAATTAACTTGTCTTGGGGTTTTGAAATCAAAATTAAGTTGTCTAGGGATTTTGAAATAAAAATTAAGTTGTCTAGGGGTTTTGAAAATAAAATTAAGTTGTCTAGGGGTTTTGAAATGAAAATTAAGTTGTCTGGGGGTTTTGAAATCCAAATTAAGTTGTCTAGGGGTTTTGAAATAAAAATTTAGATGTATAGGGGTTTTATTCATTTTAAGGTGTACTCACTTTACGTCTGGGGGCTTATATGCGAAGTAACCAAATCTGATGAATTATTTCTCACGAAACTAAATTATTTATATTAAATTTTAAACATTGTTATTTTAAGCATAAAATTAAGAAGCTAACTTGACATTAATCCTAACCAATACTAAGCAGCTAACTTAAGATGATTCCTTACCAATACTGTGAAGCTTACTTAAAATTGTTCCTAACCAATACTGCGAAGCTAATTTTAATTGATTCCTTATTAATACTGTGAAGCTAATTAAAATTGATTCGTTACCAATACTATGAAGATAATTATTTAAATAAGTATAAATAATTTTCCATTCTGACGAGTGCAGGCAACATGAGTTGAATTTTAACAAATAAAAAAGTTACCTCGAGGCAGTGAGTTTTCGCGTTAGAAAATCGACGGACGATTAAAGTTCAAATGGTATTTCTAAATTTGATGGGCCCACTGTACCGTGGAGATCGGCGGTGGCACGTTGGTGTTGGTGGTTAACTGGTTTCCCAGTCCGTGGCTAGTCACGAAGAAGAGGATAACCCGTGATCCCCTGCCGGTGAGTAGCTCCACAATGTGATAGGAAGCGGCTACACGAACATCCGTACTTACGCGGGGAGTTCATTCCCTCGGTCCTGGTCACTCTCTTCTCTGGTCTTCGTAGGCCTCTGTTCTTCTCACCTTGCCTCTTGACGGCACAAGGTCACGATGGACGTAACTCGCGGAAAACATTGCAAAACTCATGGTTCCGTCGAAAAACGGAGAAAAAACATTTAAAACCGATTAAACCTGAAAACACCCTATATTGTTTTATTCCATGCTTTCTCGGTAATTCGGTATAATAGAATATAGGCGTACAATTTTGTCAAACATCTCACTGTTCTGACACTTGAGTGTCAAAGAAAGAGGGGCAATTAAGCAAAAAGACGCCTGTCTAATCCAACTCAGGAAGCGAGTATCAATACGGAAACTGCAGAACTCGCAATGTAGGGATGGTTCACGGGGCCTTCGTCTCAGCGGGAAATTCCTGGAATCCTACTGCCAAAAGGATACATCCAAATCCCCAAAATATTCGACAAGCGATTATTTATTTTAAAGAAAAGGGAACGTTAAATTGATTAAATTGAAAAACAAAAATTTGGTTTAGAAAATTGGTTGCGTGTTAAATTTGGACAATTATCAATTTCAAAATTTTGGAAAACTATTAAATATGGAATTAATCGCGTTACAATTCCGGTACGATTGCATACACCCTCTCCGTGACGGAGAATACCTTCCCGAAATCATGAAAACAGAAGCTATAGACTTGCGGCTACACATTCTCTGTTAACCTGAATACATTCTTGGTTTTAGATAGAGGCTTGTAAATATACGTACCAGACATTGATAATTTAAAGCTATGGATCATTCCATTTGAAATCATAATAAAAAATTGATTTTGATGTATTTTGAAGGGAATATTCACAAGGCTTAGATACGTGGTTATTTATTTTATATTGAAATATGTTATTTTGCTTTATGTCAGTAAGACCCCCATTTTAGCCGGTAAACCAAAACCTATTTTATATTATATAGTGGTATTTTGGAATGCGAAAATGCTACAACATAATTTAATGATTTTAGCTCTATTCATGCCCTTTATACAGACCAATATGGAGGATAAATGACCCCACCCAAACGTATAATTTTCCACTTGAATCGAATAAACTAATTGAGGTAGATTATACAATTATTTCGCAAAAACCATCATTTTAAGCAGCCCTAATTACATAAACAGGGCTATAAGTCGCAAGAAGACTTGGCCCTTATACCCCAATAATCATATTTTATACGTAAAATAAAACATTTTGAATTTGAATTTAAAGTGCGACTTATTTAAAAATTTAAACCATTATTATTTTTAAGTAAAAAGTTAAATAACTAAAATATATTTTGTTTTGATCTAAAATTTGGTTTAACACTGTTTCTAAGCCCTGAAAATCAATTTACCATGGTAACATGGAAGGGACCCAAGGTACACAAAACTTAAGAAAATTATCTGATTAGGATATTTTATATGCCTTTGATTTTCACTTATAGAATATTAAAAAAAATACTGGAATACATTAGTATTCATTCCGCAAATCACGAACGCCTTGTTAATCAGTCTTCCTGACAGATTTTTTAAGAAATCTATCGATTTTCCGTTCACTGTTTGTAGCGAGGCAACGCCTATGAAACCCAGTTGACTCAACATGTTTTATTTTATGGATTTTTGTGTTCCATCGATATTAGATCGTAAAATTTTTTTTAATAGGTTTTGCGTGTAAAAATGCTTAAATTCTTTATTGCGTATATCTCATTGTTTAATATATTTCATTTTAATTTATTTCAACGAATAGGTCCTTATCGTTTATTTCAATTAACATTCTAGTAGATTTCGATCCGTCTGTATCAAGCATATAGTACCCTTCTCCGCTTCTCATTTCGATTCTGTTTAATGACGCAATTAAACGCGGTTATAAGAGCAAGAAAAGCGAAAGGGTAGTAGACTCCAATTGGAAGCATTAATTATGCTCATTAAGAAAAACAATTAGTAATTGCTCTTTCCACGCGCTCTTCTCTCATTAGAGTGTGTTAGTCACAGACGAAGGGTTAAGCATTCGCTAAATGTATCACTAGGCTAATGCTTCGGCAGCGAGCGGAAAAAAGCCAAAATGACGGGCAAACTAATAGGAAAAAGACTGGCCTCTTCTCCTTTTTACATTTTTACGCCCTCGTGAATATTTAAGTAGAATGGAAAACGGCTTCCACAGGCACTCTATTAAATAATAATACATCTCCCGTCTATGTACCTTAGGCGCGCTTTTAAAACTAACTTATGTTTTTTCATTTTAGCGAAGGGTTCGTAAGGCGACGCTTATTATATTTGAAATATACGGAAAACCTTGGTCAAAAATGTTCCGAGCGAAACTATTTCCCAAATTTCAAATGGTATATTATTTCGAATTTCCGCGTAAAATAAAATAAAAACTTAATTGCGCGATTTTAGAGAATCTGGAAATACGACGCTTTCGTTTCGCTTAAGCGACTTTAAGAAAGTAAAATTTCAAATCGCGTACCGAAATTTCTATATGTAAAACTATACCGATGTAATGGAGATGTATCGGTTGGTTGGAAAATGCTATAGGAAAATTCTTCGACATCGCGGATATCTAATGTTAAGAGACTAATTTTCTCGCTTCCGAAATATTTTGCAGCGTTGGGTGCGGCGTCGGCGAATTTCCAAACTGTCATCAGCAATCCCCACGTTCAGATATTGGAAAATGGATCGCTTATCATCAGAGAAGTCACTTCGGCTGACGCCGGAGACTACATGTGCCAAGCGACCAACGGGGTCAGCCCGGGTCTCAGCGCCGTTGTTAAACTCAGCGTCCACGGTAATCGCTTTTAAATTTACTCTTTATTAGCTTATTTCTCCTCGTAGACTCCGGCTTTAAGCTGTTGGGGATAGCTTTCCGCGTAGATTAAAGCCAGCTGTAGACGCTTCGCGGGTCGCGTCATCCAAACGCGACTATCGCCGCCTTCAGCGACGTTTCCTAGCCGTTGAAGAACTACTACTAAAGTTTTAGGAGGGTATGGATTGGTTGCGTAGTATATATTAACGTAAAATCCCGTCTCCCTTTTCTAAAATTAACTAGATTATAGGTCTCTCTCTCTTGTGTCGGGCGCAACGGGCGAGATGGAAGTCGCTGTTTTAATTTCAAACTGGTATCAAATTCTAATTTAAGATTCCGCCGCTTCGGTAACCAACGTCCCTATCCTATTATAATCGTTTAATTAGCATTCCCCGATATATACTTTCTAAGGAAGGGACATTTTTGGTTATTAGATGGCCGCGGGAAACGACGGCTACTTATATTCGACACTGTAGTCTTTAATAAGCAGTGTACATAGTTCGTATTTTTGATTACAGTTCCGGCTCATTTCGCGACCAAGTTTCAATCGATGACGGCCAAGAAAGGAGAAACTCTCCGACTAGCTTGCGAAGCGTTCGGAGAGCAGCCTTTGGTTTTACGATGGACCAAGGACAAGCAAAGTCTCGAAAACAATCTCCCCGATTCGAGGTAATAAGAATGATTCCTCCGGCTAGCTCTCTTCGCCGAGACATTGACTCGGCCTCGAGTGCGGTGTCGGACCCGAAGATAAATTAATGATATAATCGATAGATATTGGCTCCGTTGATTCCTTTTTAATAAGCTGTCTCGTCAAACTCTACCCCTTCCTCTCCCTCTCTCTCTCTCTCTCTCTCTCTCTCTCTCTCTCTCTCTCTCTCTCTCTCTCTCTCTCTCTCTCTCTCTCTCTCTCTCTCTCTCTCTTAGCAGATATAGCGAAGAGCAGAAGGTGAATGAAAACGGAACCACGTCTACTATGACCATTAGTACGGCGGAAAGAAGCGACTCTGCCCTCTTTTCCTGTCTGACTTCCAACGCTTACGGCGCCGACGAGCAGAACATACAGGTTATAATCTTAGGTATTAAACGCAACATACACTATATATATTTGTATATATGTATCTATTCTCTTTCAATGACCATTTGGTGTTGTGTGCTATTGATTATCTTATATAATACTTACGCTAACGGAATTAGGCGTTTATTCGTGGTAGGTATGAAAGTGGCGAGCTAATTGCGCCTCGGGTATTCCCCTCGTACGTGACGCCTATGGTCCAGCCTAGCTGCCTTACACCTCTTAATTGTTATAGAGCACGACCGCTACTTCTCCATACGTGATTCTAATCATAAGAAGTCGGTTTTTTCTATTTAGAACGCTTAGTACTATATAGCCGTTTCTCGAATAGACCTCGGTTACTGACGAATAGACCTAACCGGGCCTATTTAAATTAGCGCCAACTATGAGTCATGTCTGTAAATAGAGGGTTTCACTATCATCGTTTATTACACCTCACTCGGGATGTTTTCAAATTTGCTTGTCACGAAAGTATCTCGACTGTTTCGACGACTCTATTACTTTGTGTTGACTCTTTCCCGGGAGCAAATTTGCCACTCCCTCGGTATACTCTAGCAGAAGGGCCGTTTATTAAGCTTTCACCTGAAAAGTTCTCGGGTAAACGTACATGCCATCGTAAGATTCTTGTTTGCGCATTCTTCGTGGCTTTAATTTGTTTACTGATCGCGTAAAAGAAGCAAGCCGGCTTTTGATAGGTAAACACGTCAGATCGTGCCTTCAGTAAATGAGTCTCTACTGAACCCTCTTAATACGTACGTGCCCGCTCGACTCTTCTCTCCTTCTCGATTAGTTTACCAATGCATCCCCGAACCATCCACTAGGATTAGTCTCGAGTAAGCTCCACGTCGGAGCACGACGCTCTCTTATACTTAGGAATTGATTTTCTCGAAGAACGAGAAGTGACATACTGTTGCAACGCCATCTCTCGTTTGTGATACCGCTTAATCATTATACGTACATAACGGTACATCTAGTCCTTCCTTAGTACTTTACAGCGGAAATACCGCGTTTATGTAACGTAAATTATTACTCCGCAGTTTATTTGCAAGCTTAAATGTTGATGTTTCCGAGTCGATCAATATTTTGGTATGAGGATGGAGATGGGTCGATCGACGCTATTCACTGTCAAAAGCAATTGTTCGATATCGCACCATGAAGACGCTTTCGATTTGTCGGTTATTAATTTTGAACCATTTTAATAAACTGTCTTGGAGAAACCCCCTTGAAAAGGTGCTTTAAAGATAAACCCTAAATACGCAATTTGCTAACGGAATGGTAGGGGGCTCTGGTTAACGATTGGATTTCAAATCTCTTAAGCCGCGTGAATCATTTGGGATAATTAATTGTGATTGTTACAAAATTCCTATATAAAAGACGTTGATTTAAATGAAGGTTTTTAATATTTATATTTTAATGAGTTTTTCTATTTGACCCTTGGTTTAATTTTTCAAAAGTTAAGTCTTCGTCATCGTACTCGGCCACTGAGCGATCTTCAATTGGATTTTTTTGCGTGTTATTCCTACACTGTTTGTTAACATCTGACAGAATTATTAAATTACATTTTTTACTCTTACATGTAGTGGTATTTCATGTGGAAAATGCTTTTTTGAAATCGGCTAATTTAAGCGAAGAAACAAGTTTCTGGACCGAACCCTAATTTTACAATTTCTTATAACGCGTTGGTAGAAAATTTCTTGTTTTATACAATGTAATTTATGATCCTATAAAAGCTTGTTGGCCAATAGTGTCGTTTTCTTTGTTTAACATTTGTTTCTTTAAATTATAGAGAGACCCGACACACCAAAGGATTTGCAAGTAAAGGTTTTAACCAGCAGAGGCGCCATGGTCGCGTGGGTTCAACCGTTCAGTGGGAATACCCCTCTTACTGGTTACATTTTGCAGTACAAAACGAGTACAGGTAATTACGTTATTTGTATTTTATAAATTAGCAGAAATCTAATAACCTTTCGATTTTAGAAAGTTGGAAAGACGAAGTGAAATCTTTGACTGTACCACCGACAGATGTTAGCGTGGAGGTCAAGAGTTTATTGCCAGTTACCACTTTTAATTTTCGCGTTTTTGCTGAAAACACGCTTGGAAAAAGTAAATCTAGTGATGTAGTAACCTCTACCACATTTGAAGAAGGTAATGCGTTTTGTTACTTATCATCTTATAAGATTCATCATTTTAAATAATTTAATTTCTAGCCCCGTCTGCTCCGCCATCAGACATATCAATTGAAGCGTTATCTTCGCAGATATTAAAAGTTACTTGGAAGGTGAGAACACATACATGTATCAGTGGAAACTGAAAATAATCAAGGGGTTGGAAACTAGAAAAAGTTAATTACATATTTTAAAAAAATGTCCAATATTCGTTTACCCTCAAATAGAATTGTAATTTTTAAATACCGAATTACCTGTTCGCCTAATGCAAGTGCCCAACAACTTTAAATTAACTTTAGCAGTTTGTAAATTGTTTTCGGTAAATTTGATTACGCCTGATTTGTAAATCAGATGGCAGCAGCGACATTTGAGGGAAATACATTTTCAGTGAACTAAACTGCCCGATCAATAGACTGTCCGAAATTCGATATAGACAGCCAGTGGTAAAGTCTTACAGAATAAACTTTAAAATCGCATAAATGCGGGAAATAACATTTGAACTATATTAAATTGTTAAGATGTTTAGTGGTCAGACATGATACGTTGTTTTTTTTTAAAGAAATTTCACCCTATTTTATATCGATTCAGCGTGAACGGCCGCTAGATGGCAGTTATCACCTCAAGATAGTCTGCGTCCCACAATTTCAATCGATCAAAGACTAGAGGGACTCATTGCTTTAACAGAAAATCACGTATATACAGTTAATTTCCAACAAACTTGGCAGAGCTACAGCCGAAAACGAGAGTATTCCAATAAAGGGTTTAAGGTTTCTAGTGTTCACCAGTCTCGCTTCGTATATTAAGCCACGCCTACCGTCTCGATAAAACCTAAGCAGCGTGTCCCACTATGAATCGATACAATGTTGTAGCGTGGTTTTAAATTCCCTTCCTCTACCTGATAAAAAAGTGGTTTTACGAAATCATTGGCCACTGAACCCCGTTTCTTTCGTAGCCCCGCCCAACAACTGAGTAGATCATTTAGTTTAAAGGGAAACAACCATGGCAGAATCTGCACAACTGCCCTGTGCACTGGATCGTTTCACAGTTTCCCACTTTTCCCATTTTGAGCACACCACTTTTGGTACCCTTTGAGAAGTATTCGTTATTTTGACATTATTATTTTTTTGAAGGCACCAGTTGAAGACTACCCCAGAGGTCAAGTGACTGGTTATTACTTGGCTCACAAGGAACAAGGCTCGAAAGATACCTTCCAGTTTAAGAATCTCAAATCGTCGAACCAACCCCTTCAGGAACACAGACTGAAGAATTTACGTAAATTCACCAATTACCTCATCACCGTGCAGGCGTTCAACTCGGCTGGTCCAGGACCCATTTCCGACGAGAAGGTGGCTCAGACTTTGCAATATGGTAAATAGCTTTCAATTTCAGTTTATTACTGATTTATAGGTTGGAGCTAAAAGTGGAGTTATACCTAAGTTTTTTCACACGAGCCAATATCATTGCCTAACTTTGTTCCCAAGCTCCATGAAAATTTGTAGAGATTTCAATCGTTAAACGGCTAGGAAAATTATTCTTTATTCTTAAAAACTACTTATTATACTACTCACTTAAGTATAAGCATTTAGTTTGTATACTCAAAAGAATTTGTAGCAAAATTGCCAGATTTAAATATTTTAAGGTAAGCCTCGTTCGAAGAAATCGGCCGTTATTCAAAACTTGGCCAAACAAAGCGTCTGTGGAAATATTTTCTCCATTTAAACGAAACAACTTGGTTTGCGCCTCGTGTTGACCAAAAATTATTGGCAGAAATGTTGACTATTGTCATTAGGCCTTTAGGGAGCGTGAATATGTTGAGATGATCCATATGCACCATCAAAAACCGAGTGCGTTTCAATTGGAGATACCAGGTCGATCTGAATGACGTTTAAGAGCTAGGAGCAACAAACACAAGGAGAACGCAGCTAGCCTTTAAACACGCTAACGAAGGGTTGTGTACGAATTTCATTAGACGAGCGTCACGAGCCTTTACGCTGAACTTTTTACGGGCGGGGGGGGAGACAATTTCTGAATTTTCCCCCTCCGACGGCAGCAGGCACTAAAGCATCTAGCCAATGAAAAATGTACGCAAGAAAATCTTTTTGACGGGGTGCGTCCTCCTTGTGTGGGGTGTTGTGTTTGTTGCTCCTAGTTTATGAGGAGGAGTAATAATCAAATAATCAGCTAGGCTAATACCCAAGGCACCACCTTAGGCCTAAGTCATCAAACGAATTTTGAAGCCTAAAATTTAGGTGGCCGGTTAAAATGCGTAGGAGGGTGGTGGCAAGCTCTGCATGCCACGCGAGCCAACAGCTCCCTGCACTAACTATTACCGTTAACCTCAAGTTTTTATGGAAGGGGAAACTGAAGAGCTCGGGGGAAAAGCCCTTAAACCAGTGGGGAAAGAACTTGCAAACTCAAGGCAGAAGGAGTTAATCCGAGTTTTCACCCAGTGCCACAAGCTGGGATCGAACCCGGCTCCTCTTGCTGCGAGGCGAAAGTGCTAACCACTCCGCCACCCCTACCTGGCAGACTGTGAAGTGAATTGGGAGAAACGCTAAAATTGTCTCAACATACTCATTATCTCAAAGTAGAAGTAAATACATTCTTGCGATATTCGCTTTAAAAATAATGAACTATTACAATTCCATTTTCACAACAAAGGGAAACTTAAGCTGACGTCATCGGTCGCTAAGGTATGGCGTCCCAATAACATCGCCGTCTAATGTTTGCCTAACTTTGCATACATTAAATTCGCTTATTAGTGAGGGGGACGGCAATAGAGTTTGAAACGGGGGTTTCTTGATTCACTCTGATTGGTTGCATAATTGTGGGGTTAATGAATAATTCCGATATGCGGTTCTACTTCTCGGAAGTAACTTTCTACACCTTCATATTTAATTATTTTTGAGTAGCTTACCACAATGTCACAGCCATTAGGTATTTAAGTGGATCATTCATTTAATGGCGTTAAATCGTTTACGTGTGCATTCTGTATACAAACTATGGTCTATTTCACATTTTATAATTTCAAATTCTTGAAATGTTACGCGCAGTGTGATCTAACGCTGCAATTTAATAACTTCGCTAATTAAATATTATAAAGGGTTCTTTACGCAGTTTAGTTTCGAGGATTTCGTCCTTTAGTTCCACGTTGTAGTGGGATCTAGGCTTTGAGGATTTCAGTGTATTATTCCGTGAAATGAGGTTGCCTTTGATCTTTCGCTAACAGCCTCTATGGCGTCAGTATAATATAGTTGGACGTCTCTGGCGAATTCCTTCACTTCGTCTTTAAGACACGGTACAGGCATTAATATACAGTTGGTTACTATAGATGAAGCTTATTTGTAAAATGGTTCGTAAGCCTCCTGGGATTTTAATGATTTCGAGACTGGAAAGGATAAACTCCTTTAAGATTAACGCGTATTGCTAAAATTTAGCCGGTCCTGGTGCGGTTTCTAGACAGCGTCTTAGATGGCCTTTAACTAAGAATTATCACTAAACGTATGATTTACCAATAATCATTTCTAATTAGCTAATTTCGTAGATTAACTCGCCCGTTAATTATGTGCTTAATATTAACTGTGTATCGTTGGTTATTGAAAATGAGTTACCTCATGAGGTGTAATTAGCCAATAAACCAAGTTTACGATGATTAGATTCAACATCTATTTACGCTACTTTTGAATATGAAATCTAAAACTATCGATATTGATATGAAATAGAAAAATCCATTTGATCTTAAAATAAAGGAAAACTAGACGAATTCAATTTATTAATTGAAAAAGTTCATCGGTTCCTCGAACTTTTTTATCGAAATCATTAGGAAAAGTTTTTCTCAGCTCTTCCAGTTTTTTTCTTTTAAGAACGCCACAGCGATATTTTTCAGATCTTTCGCGGAATGGGAAGAATATATTCGTTTTAATCATGTCAGTGCCTTTTCCTTTCACCGTTCTCCGAACGAGTACGTTTCGCTTAATTTGACACCCCAAAAGAATTGGGGGATTTAAAAAAAAAGGTTCAATTTAGGAAGAAAAAAATTGTTATTAAAATATTCCGGTTCTCCTCTGACGAGAAGGAAGATCTTTCTGGAGAATCTCGAGAGATTTTAAGAAATGTCTCTAATTAGAGATCTTTAGGCCGTTAGACGGGTTAGGAGGGGTACTCTTATTAAAAAGTGACTAATGTATATATCTCTTACAATTAGGCGCGTCTTTTAATTCGTTTTTGGCCCTCCTCCATTCTTCCATTTTAAGGGAATAATTTTGGAAACTCTCCAGGGTCTCGCATTACGGGTTAAACCCTGAAGATTCTAGGATGTGTCTTTGTTCGTATAGTTTAAAATTAATCATTAGTCTTAATGTGAATTTCCCTCTTCTTTCCGCAGATCCTCCGGCCCCTCCCACAGTCCATTTATCTTCTGTCGGAGCTGTCTCTTCGTTCGTTCAGTGGAAGCCAGGAGATGAAACCCCCGTTACTGGTGAGTTCTTTTTTAAAGGAATGGGACATCTTTACGCGCCGACATTCCAATGTTATTTACGAAAATCGTTTGTATTAAATTGTTCCAGCTCGGTCCGTTTGCAATGCAATCACGCGCAATATTTTTAATTTTTCAATTTTAAAAGATTCAATTTGGAGCTATTTATTACGTAAAGCGCCGTAAAAACTATTTTCAAACGGAAAATGCTAAATTATGGGTTTCACCATATGCAAAAGATGGCGCTAGGGTTTCCGCGATGGGGGAGCTAAAGAGGTAATCTTAGACATATTATTAAGTAGTTAACAGTTTCTTCTCGCATAATTTAATTCCGATAATGAAACCTTAAAATTATGTTGTCAAATATTTGGAATGCGTTCGTTATTATATATAATTGTAAACATTTTTTATTGTACAAAAATTAATATACACATCAGGAATGGCCACTATAGTTTTGATTGTTTCTAAGTACTGCTTCCTAATGCAGGCTTATTTACGGTTCATCCGATTTTCATTACCGAAAATTCGAGCCGCCTTAAGTAATTTTTTTAATTTCTGTGTATTTTGTTATAACTAGGTAAATTTCTGCTCCTATATATTAAAATTTCTATGTTCAACACCAACTAAGCAATACTGTCGTGTAATTTCTAGTGATATATGTATTATCCCATAATTTGTCTTAATAAATTGGATCCAGAGCCTAATGTTTTTAGACCCATAATAAAAGTATAGAAAGACGAAACGCTGTAAATCTCACGAAACATATTCCGTTTCTTCCGTAGAATTCCTGGCTCCGGAATTACGCTATCACCGGTTGGCTACAACTTCCGATTTCTTTTTTTCTCAACGCTAAGTTTGGCGCAGGCCTATATAAAGTTATTTTTATTATCTTTTCCTCCTCTCTCGAGCTAAGTCCGTAGGCAGGCAATGTTTTGGGCCTTCTTAATGGGCTAACGTTAATCAGCCGTCCCACGAGGCTAAGCTATCGTCGTCCGTGCTTCGCGTGATAGCGGCTTCCGAATCCGCTAACAGGGCTAGCCTCTCGTCGACACTTCTTAACTTATTCCGGTTTCGGAACGTTCCACCCTTCCGCGGTGGTCGGTTTAGAAGTTGTGATGTTCGCGAAGATACTTAAGCCTAGGCCAAGAAAGCCTTCCCCGCGAGAATACTCAACCAGGCTCGTTTTGCTTCAAATTGCCATGAATCACATTAAGATGCGAGGAACGTTATTAAGATCCACGCAAAAAAATTACTTTGACTTTGGCGAAAGAATCCCTTATAAGGAGAGACGTAGAAGGGAACGAGTGTGATAGGATGAAAAAAAAAGCTCAAAATTTATCGCCCTTATAGGAATAAATTTTCCCCCACCTCGTTCTTTTTTATACTATACGAACGGTAAGGGGTGAACAGGATATTAGACTTTTGCTCCGTTTAATTATGGTTCGTCTTTATCCCGACCATTTGTTTTCATACCGCGACGAGATTGGGTTATTTACGAGCGCATTTTTTATTTTCCACCAAAAATTAGATATTTTTTGGAAGGGAGGAGGGCGGTAGGTTTCCTAGTCGTGAACCGTGGTTTTTATTGCCACGCTTACATCGTTGGGAAAAGAGACTTGGAGCTCCCAAAACGTTTTAATTAAAACGTTTTATCGAATAAATTAGGCTTAAAAATATTTGATGGTTCAATAGGTTAAAAATTTCGTATTACGGATGGCCTTTTTTATTGAGGTACTTTTTTCGATAAAACTTTTAAAACGGTTTTTTAAAATCTGTGTTCTTAGAGTTATGGAGTATCCGCCTTTAAGCTTCTTAAAAGAATGAGACGAGTGATCTTTGTTCATATTTCGTTCGTTGATTGGCTGTCAACTGGAATGTTATTGACGTCAAAAAGCAATATAGCGGCTGCAAGCGGGAGCCTAGGCTGGTTGAACATGGGCGAAATATCGAATGATTACTTTTCCTTTGTCAAAAGAAGGGAAGGCATTTCAAAGATGCGCCTCTCGTAATAGAAGGCTATTGATTTGCGATTTCCCGAACATTCCGTCCGTGGAAGCTAGGGATCGGAGAACAGCTAGATATGTCCTTTTTTATGGATTCAATGTTCATATTGATACGCGCTAAACCTCGCTCGGCTCTGTTTTACAAATAAGAATACACGCAAATGATATAGAAAGAAGGCTGAATAGCAAAGGCTATTTTCTATTTTATTATATAACCCTCATTTTTGGGGCTTTTACTCGGTCGATATCTAATTTATTTCTTAAGTTATATTAGACGCTGTTACTTTCTCTACGGGCTCGGGATATAGAAGTTTCAAATCCAGAAAAATAATTGAGTGAGCCATAAAAAAAAGTATTTATTGGAGAGACTCGAGTTTAGCTAGCTTTTATAACTCGAAATTACGAACGAGAATACACCTCGGTATATAAAGCTTATTGGACTGTTTGGTTTATTACGAGTACTATTATACCACAACGGCGCGAAATCACGAATCAGCATCCTTCGGTTAATGAAGCCCAATTACAATTGGCAGCTGCTTAGAAAATCCCGCAGGGTATTTCCAATTAGCCTTCATCTCTAGAAAGCTCATCTGTGGGGTTCTCCATACAGCTAATCACCCGCTTAAAGTACCCGCTAAGGTGTACGATTTTTGCTCTAAACAAGTAAGTACATAATTTGCATGGTTTTCGAGGCATTCTTAAAAAGGTGATGAGGAATCGCAATTTCTAGTACCCCGCATTAGCTATTTCTAACCACGAACTAGAGCCTTAATTTCCCTCCAAACCGTATTAGCCGAAAGCTGTTGCATTCTAGTGATATTAGTTATTTTTACACTTTATTGGGAAATTTTATTTCTACGCTTATTGACCAGACAACCTTTACGCAAACAGGTCGGAAGTTTACGCTCTATATCCGTCGGAGCGCTGTTGCTGGTGCCAGTAGTGACGGCGGATAGGGACCGTTCCGGAACGGGTCGTTAGGCGAGGCCCGCGCTTAGGCCCCTTTTCTAAAGGATCTGAATCAGAGAGAATTGACGCGGAAGAAGGAAAACCCATTTCGTGTTGACCTAATGGAAATTCAAATGAGTTTTAAACTCAATACATTCAGGCCGCCTGCTGGAGCCCCACGCGCGGGCAGCGGGTAAAGAGGGAAAAGAGGTAAGGGTCGGAGAATGGGTAAGGGATCGGCTCCTAATGCGAGCAAATAGTAATTTAGAAGGCCTACGTGGACGAGGAGTCCCTCGCTCTTATTGTTGAAGCGCGTAATCCTGGCTAGGATTACATTCCTGTGTTTGTGGTCGTTTCTTCGCTGCATCGGCAATCTATGCTCGAGCAATAATGAGGAAAACCAGTTTAACGAGCTTCAGTGGCTCGCTAAGCCTATTTTGTCTAGGTTTTCGCGTCCGATATATCGGATCTTGGTGCTCCTGTTAAACCCAACTCTTGGATACGTTTTTATCATTCAAAATTAAATTGAAACATTATCTTAACGTTGACTGGTTTGGTGCTTTCTTCAATCGTGGCTTGGTGGTTTTCATCAGATACGCTTGGAAGAAATACCGCATAATTGATTGAATTTTAAGATTGTCACAATTCAAAAAATATTGAACGAATAGTTAGAGAAGTAAGTCTTGTACTAGCATCGAATTCTAGCTTCCACTGTGGTGGACATGTTTTTAAATACATTGAATTGCAGTTGCGTAAATAGGGCCCCCGCCGACCCCGCAATGGGGGGGGGGGTTCAAGGGGCCCTATAATGGAGGGGGTCTCCACTCGACCCTTATAAACGCCACTGATTATGAGAGGCCCCCAAATAGAATTTAGCGGGGGCCCCGAAGACCTTAGCCAAAATTTGTATTTGAGGGCTGGAGGCACTTTCTTGATATCATGTACGAACCAAAACAGTTATCATTAGAAGGTGGCGTTGTCTACCAACAATTAACGGTGATAATAATTTAAACAAGTTGCGCTATCTAACACTTGCGTGAAACGAGTATAAACAGACGACATTTTAAAAATTATGGTTTCTTTAAAAGATAGGTGCCGCCACCGACTAATGCTAACTGTTTTGGTTTGTACATGATTTAAAGACCCCAGCAACAGCAGATACAAATTGTGGCTATAGAAGTACTATATTCCCAATTCAATGCCATAACCAAAAGGTGCTCGATTATAGAATAGTTAATTTTATAAAAGGGGTGGAGCTTAATTTGAAAATGTTGCCTTCTACGTCTCTGTCTATATTTAACAAGTCTACGAGCGCGAAACCTCGAATTTTACAGTGCTCATGCAAATCTCGCGTGCGAAGAATATTCTAATAAAGCTCTGTCTTCTGACGTAGAGAGCAACATTTTAACAAGTTATTTAAAAAATTAAAAGTTTTGAAGTTTCTTCTAAAATGAACAATTTTCAACCATTAAAACAAATATTTGAAAAACGGAAAAGAAAAACTAAAATGTATTTGTTTTAAATACTTACAAGTTTATTAAAATATAAAAACCTCAATAAGAATTAAAACAACATTTTACTGCGGCGGAGTTCCTTTTTTTTGAGAAAAATATCTATAAACAAGAATTAATAATGAAACCGAAATCTTAAAAAATATTTTGCGCGTCAAATACATGTAGCTTGTCGCGCTAGCTCACGCAATTTACTTCTGATGATACTTTTAATAATTCAAGTTTTCGACAAATAACATTTACAAACATGAAATAGCCCCTTAAACATGCGGTATAATTATTATATATTTGGATTTAACCACTTTATTGGGTACTCTAAAAATACGCTTCATTTGATCATTTCAAATTTGAAATCTTACTACCAAATGCTTCGTTTAAATCCTTGGATAGCAAAAACTTTGGTTATCGGAGTAAACCTATACTAAAAACTATTTTAGAGAGAAAATCAGTGCGGTGTAAATCCACTTCACAGTTATCTGAAAGCGATTATAAATTCGTCGATGAAGCGGAATTTTTTATCGAATTTTTTCCCCCCATTTTCTCCAGTCCTTTCTTCTTAAGATAAATTCTTTGTCCTTTAAAACAAAAGAAAAAAATCTCGTCGTGGGTGTAAATTGAACCATCAGCGCGCTGAACACGACTTTAATAAAGTACAACTTTCTCGAGAACGGCTTGGCCAATATTCTTTTTTACGCTTCTTTAGCTCAAAAAATTCACGATAAGAAAATACGGTCAGGATGGTTGGTCCCATTTCTTTTCGGGTTTTCGGAGGCGAGAGGAAGGTTTATTTAGGAGTCCCAGGGCCTTAATATTATGCCCCATCGAGCGACAAAATAAAATGGGGGTCCTGGGCGAAACCCCGTAAAGACGCGGGAAACACTAGGAGCTCTCTGATTGATTATGGAAATTTGATTAACTCGAACCCTCCCATTCCCTCACTTGTTTAAAAGCCAAAGCAAATTCAATAGTGACACGCCAGCCACTCTGCTGGGCTGCCTACGCCAGCCCATCAGATAAAACTTCCCCGTCTCCGTCGTTCCAAAGCTTGTTACGCGGGATAGGATGGGATGGCTGGAAGGGGAGAGTTAGAGCTCTCCAAAAATTTTTATTTTTGGGTTAGAAAATCCCCGTTAAACTTTTCCTGACGAAAATAGGCCGAAATCTACATCGCGAACTTTCGGGGAATATAGACGAAGTTTTAATGACGTTATCGTTGCTGAAGAATCTAAATTATTTTAAATTTATTCGGTGGTGGGAATTTAAAAAAAAATGAAATTCGAGGCCAAATCTATCGCTATTCACGAAAGATTTTCTCCTTTATTCCGAAGTTGCTTTTGTTCGACAATTTTTTTTAATAATATAGCGTGATTTTTAATTTAAAGTATTTATAAAAAGTTAATGAAGTGGAGGAGTTAAGTAGTCGATCATGGTAGACAGGTTTGGATAGTTTTAACTAGTTAGGTTATAAAGAAATTGCACGATATTTTAATATATATATCTGCGCAAGTTTTTATCTTAATTTTATTGTTTTAATAGTTTAGAATCATAGTGCCTAAGTTTCCCATTTTAATGATCCGCATTTTGAAAGTCAAGATCACCATTTTCAAGCTCATTTTATTTATAGTTTTTTTTATATTATAATATATAACAGCTACCAAAGTTCGTCCATTTGGGCACTCCTACTTAAGAAAATATTTAATATTAAGATATTTACACAACTAAACAACAATCGAAAATTTGGTTTATTTTTCTCATTTCCATTTATGTATGACTTCATTAAGTGGTCCGTTCTAATATCGACCTGTGGTGTTTCTCGCCTCACAGCTTACGTAATGAGTATGAAGGACGAGCAAGGGGAGTGGACGGAGCAACGGTTCTCATCGGACACCACGTCGTACGAAGTGAAGCCCCTGAAATGCGGCACCCGCTATCAACTTCGTCTGGTCGCCCTGAATAACGTGGGTGCTGGAGAGCCCAGCGATCTCGTCCAATTCAAAACGGAAGGAACTGGTTGGTTTGTAGAGCTTTATCGCTAATTTCATTATCTTTCGGCTTACGGTGGTATAAATTACGCGGCCAAACAAACAAAACCGTCGGCGCTCCAACCGACAACTCTTTAGCGAATTAAGAGCGAAGCCGGTTTCGCGAGAAGTACCCGCCGGGAAAACCTAGCGAAACAACTCCGACAAAACTTCGCGCAAAAACTAAGAAAAAGAGCCGAAAAGGCGACAATAGGGCGGCCGAAATTCGATAAAACTTTGTACACCGTCACGTGAAAACCTATATATATTTTTTCGTACCCAGCGCCAAATCTGGATTTTCGATTCAAACGCGAAACAGAAGAGATTTTTCCCTACCTTCGATTCGAAGGAATCTCATTTACGTCGACTATCTATCCCACCTTGGAGAATATATTTGTAAACATTCGAAAAAGACTGTTCAGACGCTATGCCCAGGTGGCCAGATACACCCTGACCTTCCGATTCCACGCACCGTGGATATAGCTCACTCCTCGAAACTTTGTAACGTATCGTACTAAAGTTATTTAGAAGCTGGGTGCGTACGCGTTACGGAATCTTAAAGGCCCGACTAGTCTAATGGCTTTCGCCGCCGACTTTACACTCTTGAATAAAGGATAGTCACTGCTTATAGAGCATCTACGGCCAGAATCCCATCGCGTTATACGCCAAACGAGGGGCCGCAAGACGGACGACGACGCTGTTGAGCTCCGTAAGGCTCTGTCGTGCTATATGTTTAGTTGGGGAAAGAAGTCTTATAAAGCTACCATTATGACTCCCTCGGGTTCTGCTCTGTAGGCGACCTATCCAGTGACCTCTCTCTCTCTCTCTCTCCCTCTCTCTTTCGATGTGGGAAAACGAGCGCGATGAAAATGGATTAGGAAGAAGGGAAGAGAAACGGAAAAAAAAGCTGAACCTGAAAATATCTGCGACCTTTCCACTGGGATTCGTAAAGTTTCTATAATGGGATGCTGCATTGTTTTTATTCGCAGTGTTTCCTTTCTGGTGCCGCTCTTTGGCTTTAAACCTGTATCCCCCAATTTTTTCCCCTGAAGGTGAAAGTTTTGAGACTGAACCCTGCTTTTTAACTTTATCTACCTATCTTTAGAAGCCGCGTTCGGATTAGGTTTCTGGTCTAGCCTTGAGACGAATGGTCATGGGATTTTTCGGGTCCCTTTGAATCAGTAAATAACGGCTTACCACTAAATCAAAGTCTGCCTATAGTTGGCGTTACTGGGCCAAAGTCTTCTTCACGTACGAAAGTAACTTGTCCGACTCGAACGTGAAGGCTTGATTATCTTGTAACGTGCTCGGACAAATCTGGCAGATTCATTTTGTTTGGGACCAAAACTAAAGCTTGTTCGCGCGGAACTACGTTAAATTGGCTAGGCAGCCAAGTTAAAATCATGCGTTTTTTAAACCCTCGAGTAAGATTTAGTTTGCGAACGAGATGCCTTTAAGTAATAATAAAGATTCGAGGTACCCGAGGAATGGGTGCGATGTCAAGATTTGAAAGAATTTGAAATAAAAATTGAAAGTTTCAGGCGCAAATGTATAATTGACTTTGCGCTTAATTCCCGAGCATACGCCAGTCGCCACTGGGATAATTTGTCCAAGGAATTCGGGAAATTCTAGTTTCTCCGAGCATTTGCGAGTTCGGTATAGCGATATAGCCGCTTCCACCCGTCGGTCATTTGGCGTCTCTTGATTTTACCTAATGCGTTTCTACTAATGACGGTTTCAAGAACATCTGGGAAAAGCTGGCTGCCTGGCTTCGTGAAGAATGTCAAAGGGGTGCGACCCGAGATCAACTTACTGCCCCCCTACGCACTATAGGTGCGACGTCGCGTCCCGGGGGGTACACTGAGACGACTTTCGCATATACTTAGCGAGGTGAGCCTCGTCCCCCCTAACAGCTGAAATAAATCTACATCGTGAATGTTAATTATCCACTTGGTATAATTTTAAGTGCAAGAGCTTATATAATAACGAACAAGGAATATAGTCGAGAAACTTCTATAATTGCGTATTTTGAATAATTTTAGTTGTATCGGACCAGCTTACGAGTTTGATATTTGTCGAGAAATTTTAACCTTGCTCAGTTCATTGCAAAATCAACTTTCCTGAACTTGCTTTCGACATTGCCTAGGTGAAGATTCTCAGAGTAAATTTAATCACTTTAACAAAATCCAGTGTTGCTATTCCAAACTTTAGCTTATTATTTAAATTAAAGTTAAAGAACCTCAACTAAATAAAAAAAAGGTTTACTACTACGTGCTGCAACTAGTTTTAAACGTAACTAAAAGTACCAATTATCCCTAGCTTCTGTTAAACATGGTGGCAGAAATGTTAATCCACCATAAACGGGGAATTTCAAACGTTACTTATCGACAGCACGGTGTGAACGGGCTCCTTTATTTGGCAAGTCCATATCCTTCATTTCATTGTATTTTCAGTCCTCTCTTTCGGAGTCTCATATGGTCTCCCTCGGGAGCTGAAAAGAGGAAAACCTGGAAAGAGCGTTAAGCCTAATCCCGAGAGCGTTCAAATTCGAACTGCCACGCGCTTACGTACTTTTCCTCTATATGTATTCGCGCCCTTCTTATCGGTCCTTTTCTTACTTTTCTTTTCGCTTTTATATACGGATTTAGGGACCCTGACGCGCCTTTCCTTATAGCTCTTCACGGATTCGCGTGCAAAAGAACTTCTCCTTGAAAGATTTTCACTTTCCCCTCCCCCATGCTCATTCTCTTCAGATATAGCCGCGTGTTTCTCGATATATACTGCCATAGAGAGAAGAGTCTATAACAATGCTTTGAAATAGATCGATGGCTCTTCGGGATGCGACTGTTCTACTTGGCACTCTCTCCACAGCGTCAGGTGTCTTGTCTAGTTGCGGGTCCCTCTTCTTTAAACGCGCCATTTCTCCTCTTCCACAGGGCCACTGATGGTGATTTAGTTTTAGAGTCGAGGAGAGAGAGAGAGAGAGAGAGAAAGGAAGACCAGGCGGAGATAAGGTACGTGCCGGGATCAAAGGAGTCTCCGAGATTGCCGGATGAATGCTATACGAAGAGAGTGGACTGTGGGAGAGAAGAAAAAAGTGCGAAATGGGCTGGTGTAAAACGATAAAAAACGTCCCGAGAGTGGTAGTTAAGGAAGAATAATTACCTTGTTGGAATTAAAGAAGGCTCTTCTTAATTCGTATAGTTTTACTCGCGTTAAATGGATAGTTTTACTGTCGCGATAAGAAGTTTTTATTTGCGAAACTTTATTTAAAAAGATTTTCAATAAGGTTCCTCCCTTTTTCGTTGTTTTCTCCGCACCCTATTTTATATTCAAACTACTTATTGTATAAAGTTAAGGCGGAGGGATATACTGCTTAATGTATCGTAGCAAAAAAAGTAGCGTTATGTAATGACGTACGCGAAGAACATTTTGATTAAATTATCCATAAAATCGATACATTTAACATTAAATATGGTAAATCTTTGTAGTAAAAGAGTTGATGAATACAAAGCATGGTTAAGGAGGGGTTCGTAGCTGATTTTATTTATTTTCTTAAAAGCTATATATCCCATTAATTTATATCGCGTATATTCTACATTATTAACCTACGTAAATTTCTCGAACAATTGTTTTGGGGAGATTTGTAAAATTGTGCCAAATCCTGGACGGAATAGATTTGTCTGGATAATAATTACGCTCTATTACGAGTCTTATAGATAATTGTTACAAATCCGCTAAATTATTCGGAGGAAAGCGTCGTAGTCATTAAGAACGAAACGATCCTTAAGCCTAATTTCGTCCTTAATCGCGAATGGATCAAAGGAATATCTTCATTTATTGTCACGATTCACCCCTTTAATTCTAAATTACGAGGAATATCTTTATTTCTCATCCGGCCGAGGTCCCCGTCGTTTGGCGCGCGCCCCGTTCAAGATCGAAATTATCCCAATCGATCCATTCCGCAGCCTCCTTTACAGCCTCTATTGTGTAGTCGCTGTCCATTGTATCCGGATCGAGTCGTGTGTATGGATGCGGAGCGCCCATTTCGAAATAATAACCCATTGGCCCGCTCAGCAAAGAGCCGAGAGAAAAAAGCCGAAGCCAATCTAGCGAGCTTCGCGATAAAACTTTTGACTTCCCCGGCCATTTCCCCCCTCGACAGCGTTGCCAGACGTCGAGAATCCCCTTCGTTCGAGGTGTCATCTCCATTTCTATTACGTCTCCACCCTCGCATTTACTCGAGGATACCTCCTTTTTTATTCTCGCGCCCTCGTCTTTAACAGTGCAAAAACTAGCGCTCGGAGCCCATAGAATTAAACCACCAAAAGCCCCAGTCAGGCATAATGGTATATCAGTGGCGTCGTACACTTTGGGCCGCCTACGAATGTGGGTTCGTCCGCTATTGACGGAACTGTCAACTGACATTCGGATCGCGTCTCGAAAGTAATATAGATTGGTAGACGAAGTAAAGCAAAAACTACCGGGTATATACGCGAGCGTAAAAAGGGTGTTGCCGGGAACTGCATAATACGACCGTAATGGGGCGCTACCGTCACGCCTATGACGTGTTTCCGGTGATATAAAACCTTGGGTGTAAAGATAGGATATCCGCGCTGAATATATTGAATTCAAGATATATTTTCGCCCCTTTTTTCGGTTTTTCCCTCTTTGCTCGACGAAGCCCGGGCTGGGATAGTTTATGTAAAGTTTTCCAGGCTGGGCCCCGCGTTTTTGGAAGATTAAAATATGCTAATGGGACACGATTGTACGTGGCGTAGTCGCGGATACACCTCGAGCGCGTTTCCTTCGCTCGTATTTTACATTGATTTTCGGTCGTACGCGCGTCAACTTCTCTAATTTTTAATTGCTCATTTTTTTGGGATTTTATCAAACATTATCTTTTAAAACTGCTGATTTAAATACTAAATCAACGCCGCAGCTTTCCATTTTTTCCATTGATTATAATTTAAATAAGTTATGGCGTTATATCTTAAATTCGCAATACCAATATTTTCACTATATTCCTCCCCAATTGGTTAATTTAAGTCTTCTTAGAATAATTTTAAATTTTGAAATTCCTACGGCCCCATAGGCGCAATTCCTGGAAGAAACCTAAAGGTTGCTTTAGACAATATGGTAGTAGAGCGTAAATTTGGAATATCGCGCTCTTAAGCGTAATAAATTAATTTTTGCCGGGTGGCAAGAGAAAGCGTATATGTAGGAAAATATACTGGCGTTTCCCGGACTCTGGCCACTGTAGCTTTCCCGACATCCCTAAATATAACCCTTATACCGCATGGGACTAAATGTCGTACAGCGTTTCCTAAGAGGGGGAGCTATCCCTTTCTCTCCGGGGTTCCGCTCACCGCTTATAGTGACAGTAGCTCGTTACCCTCAAAATAATGTTTTCCCACTGGCTGCGCATTGCTCTAGGCCTTTATTCTAAAATACGGATCGCTGAATGTCCGGAATTCCTAAATGCGTATTGTAGTTCTAATTCTAAGACTACACAAAAGTGAGAGCTAACGGTAAAGAGGTGGTATGGTGAAGAGTAATGTTGGAAAAGGGGAACTTATCTCAGTTACCAAAATTAAAAGATTTTAATAATTTGGTCTAATAACGAATGGAAATGAGAATAAACCCCTGCTGAGGCTTGGCAAGAGTCCAGGAAATTTGGCAGGAAAGGGTCGTTTTGATCTACCATTAATCAGTATGCTGAAACAGAAAAGAATGGCTTTGGAAACGCCATAAATTAGAAAAGCGGAGGTGCGTTCCCGCCGTGCTAAAACGGACGATATGGCGATAGCATCCGTGATACGTCTGTCCTCGTATTTCACCAGTCGCGGAACATGGTACGAGAAAAAACGAACGGAAGCAAATTATCAGGTATTTTGCGCCGCTGCTGAATTTTAATATGCGAGGTCAATAAATCTTGCCCTTAAAATAAGTAACAGAGATCTAAATATTTAATAGTAATTTTTATAAGTCTTTTTAATTTTGCGCTTGCTCTCTCAACATTTGGCCACTTTAGCGTAAATTATTACCCCAATATAGACGAGATAAGACGCCAAATTGCGGTTGCGGGGAGTAAACGAATGACTTTCTCCTATATAATGTATTCGAAGCGGGAAATCTTTTATTCCAAATTGGAAGGTAGAGAATTCGCTTTGAAACTCTCCTTTTTCGTAATATAAATTCTATCAACGAAAAATGTCGTTCAATTTTCCTTCGGTTCCTTGATTTGGATGTATACGTAGGCATCCTCCTTTCAACGATCCGATTCTTTTAATGGGTGTTTGTTTACCAGACAGGCGGCGCTGCCTCTCTAGTCCATCAGCCTTATAAGGCGATATATCGGGAAGTTGACACTTTTGGGTCGTTGGGAGGAGCCCGAATCAATACGACGGACAATCAATGATGTAAAAGTGTGTAAGAGCCTCTATTCCGTTTTAAACTTTTCGTATAAATCGGCTTGGAAAATCAAATACGGGGATCGTTAAGTGACGGAATTCTCAACAGTGAAGTATGGAAACGTAAATCTCTAAATCGCTGCCGGGCCACTACGAGTTAGGGAAATTGCGAAAGGTCGGGAAGAATTGTTCGAAGGGCCGCTCTAGTGAGAAAGGGACTCGGGCTTTGAAACGCGTAAACAAAGTGAATCCGACTAGACGATTAACGCTTCAAAGAGTTTTCGAATTAAACCTGATCCTCACGCTCGGCCCGGCTCGGAGGCCTTCGCGGAAAGTTGACGCTGCTGATCGTAGGTGGATCCGCCTGTTGGCGCCTGTACCGCGTTTGCCAGCTAACTCCGTTATAAGATGTAGGCTATACGCCTTCTATCTTTTCTCCGCCGTGAGTTTTGAATACCTCGCCATAGAGATATTTCCATCTCCAAATGCGTGCCCTGGTCACAAAGGCGAATATAATGAGTTTGGGAACCGTGGATTAATCTTGGAGCGAAAACTGTAAGCCCGCGTTAGCCATTCACCCTTTAACCCCGTCGCCCTAACTTCCCCCTTTTGATATCTCGACGGCTAATAGTAACTGGCAGATGCTCGAAGCTTTCGAGCTTTCTTCTAGCGCCGTTTGCCGTATCTAGCGATTTTTGGATACGAAGCTAATTTCTCGTTACTGATATAACTGACCGTCCAGTTGGCCTCGTACGAACATTCTTGAGGTTTCGCGCGGTACGAGCCGCTTTTCTCGATTTCTGTGTTCCTGCCAGAGCAAGTAGGGTCTCTCGTTTCCAGGAATTATAACTTTAATAAAGAGTGCCGCCTAGTCTCTCGCAATCATGTTTTCCCCGCGTTCTCCCCACCTCCTTCCATCTTTCAACCGCGCGGGAGAGCCTGCCGTAAGTTGTTTCCGTGAAATAAGGCAATGGGAGGCAGCAACAGCGGCGGCTTTGTTATCTTATAACGAGACGTCGGAGAATTTATTAGTCCGATGTTTCTGGCTTTCAATCTTTCACTTTGGCCTCTCTTTCCGTTGGCTCGCCCAATCCACTATGACCTCCGTTGTTTTCCACTTGATAAATTGTTTTAATAATATAGACTTTGAAACGAAGGAGGTCGTTAAAAATATAGTCGCTTATATAGGAAAGTGGTCCTGCCCTGCTGAAAGACGAATTAATGGTTAGATCGGGAGAAAGCCTTTATGGTATATCAATTACTTAAATTGGAGAAAACTCCTCGGTTGCCTCTCGAAATATTTACCGTATCAATCTCCATTCTAATTTATACGAATTCCATATTTTTTTTGGCCCGTACGTTTCACTTTTTACACACAATACTAAGGGATGTGTGTGTACTAAGATCACGTACCGTGTTGTCAGTCGCTGCCGATGCCGCTGCTGAATCTGACATGACGCTTCAACCATACGGCTTAGAAGGGTCATTGATATGCCAATCGATAGAAAAAATCAGATCCTCAATAACCCAAATTCCTTTTGCCATTAGGGGGCCCACAAGTAGGTAATTTGCCCATTTAATAATTTTAATAGATTTTAGACTTAAAATGCACAACTTTTTAAATTAATACCGATTTGTTTGAAAATTATATTTTTAGTTAGTATAAATCATTTCTGCACTACTTATTCGGTTGCATTAAGAAATTTTAACTTACGCACTGTTGTGATATTTGAATATCGTGTCAATTGATACAAGCGCCATCTAATTACAATACCGTACGCCTTTCGCTACCTTATTTCCAAAATCAAGTAACTTCAAAAAATTCGGTTTGTCTAAATATTAATTAAAATAACCGCGTTTGCGTTTCGCTACCTTATTTCCAAAAACAGGTAACTCGAAAAATTGGGTTTGTATAAAAATTAATTTAAAACAAGTTGGCAAGCCAAAATATACCTCTCCTCGGAAGAATGGTCCCTAGTGGTATTAATTAATTAATAAATATCCACACCAAATATATTTACAAGAAGCAAAAACCTTACCATCAACAAAGCACAGAGAGCCACTTGACTAACCGCCAGCTCTTAACGCAATTAACGTTAAATTATCTCCTTTGAATTAACACAACTATATATAGGTCGTTAAAAATACCCGTAAATAAATAACTAAAAAACTAACAAAGTGGACAACCCACAGGGTCTACCCTTTAACCCTCTTATCTCGGCTGACTGCGCTAAAACAAGATTTAACCTTTAAAAAAACCAGATTAGGCCTTCATAAATTCATTAATAAAAAAAGACTTTATTACCTATTATGCTTACGATGCGTGTCGTAATTTCAGTGAACCTAAGGAGCTATCGGTGGTTCTGTGGTAGAGCGCTCGACTGCCAAGCCGAATGGTCTGTGTTCGAAACCTGGGTGGCGCATTTGTTTTTAATCAATAGAGAAACGCTAAATTAGAATTTCTTCGATGCAATAATTTCAATTTCAATTCTATTTCAATTAAACCAAAATTTCGTACTCTATTAAATACGCTTCCGATAAAGCTGAAGGTCTAATTTTCAATAAGGCGTAACAAGTGTCGGTGGTTCTGTGGTAGAACGTCCGCCTGTCAAGCAGGAGGTCTCGGGTTCAAATCCCGCCCGATGCGATCGCAAATTGATACTAAGACGAATACCGTGTACAACTGGTGGAAACCCTGCCATTGGACGTTGAGAGGTAGCATTACACTCAGCACTCGGTCCGTCCCAAAGTCATTAAGAAGAAGTTGGAGAGAAAACGCCCATACAAACACAACAGACTCAACATGCACAACCATCAGAACACAAACACAACAAACTCAACACTCACAACCTACACATAAACATTACAAAAACGTAAAACACCAAACCGTCACGACGGTGAGCGAAAAAACACCATCCAAACCAAAACGCAAATGAATCCGCTAACGCTCACCGTCGCACGGTGGTTTTGCCAACCCTTCGAGAAACTGCGTACGCAGTGATTACCCTTTGCACCGAAAATGCGAACGCGTTCGCAGGCCTGACAGACCCACAGACCCACAGACCCACAGACAGACACGGTGGTTGTATAACCCCTCCTAGGGGACTTTGTCCCCTCGGAGAAGTAATTAAGGTGTTCGCGTTTCGCTTCCTTATTTCCAAAAACAGGTAAATCTAAAAATAATTTTTCCTTAAAATTCCTCTAAGGTTTATTAAGTTAATGTACAATATGATTGTATATTTGTTCAAATTTAAACTTAATATTTATAATATATTAATACATCGGGGGATTGTGTGTACTTAATGTCCGTGACATCTTGTTTATTGAAAGCTTCATTGGCCGGCTTTCATACATTCAGCCAATGAAGAGTATTCCAAAGACTAATTTTAATGAGTGGTAAAGTGTGTTAGAATAAGAAATACGCGATTTAAATAAAATACGCGATTTAAATAAAATACACTTGATTTGAATAAAAACTAAAAAAAAATGGGGTACAAATTGATTTCCACGGATAAGCCTCGTTAACCGTTGTTCTGGAAAACAAACTTTAAGGAGACATATAACTGGCAATTATTTGCGTAGGAAATGCCGGTTTTACTCCCTTTTTTTAGAAAGGACACGCCGTGTTTCCCGACGAAACAAACGATAGCCCTCCCATTTCGTGTAAACAGTATAATCCACTCCGCGTAGAACAAATAAGAATTCCCTCGTTTAAAAATATATATATACACTAACCATACAGGCTCTGATACGAAGAATATCAGAGACACGAATTTAGCTTTCTTCGGAAACTGGGAAGAAGAGAGTACCGCGGTATAGGAGGGAGCCACGGATCACGGCGAAGAAGGAAGAAAGAGAAGGAAATAACGATTAACCAAGCGGGTCAGCCGCGACCTGCCGCTCTTGTATTGATTTTGCTCTCTTAGTCTGTACTTTCTTTTCCAAGCCGACTAAATCGAATATCGGTAAACTTTTTTCTAGTCTTTCTCGTAAACAAATAGTGAGAGAAAATAGAAAACGAAGAAAGCTTTTTAATTAGTTCCATTACTCAATATATAGATTTATTTAAAAGATCGAATGAGAATTTTCGAAGAATTCCTTAATTTTTTTATCGTGTATAAAGTTTTATTAAGTTGGTTTTATTTTATATATTATTAATGGATATTTCGGTTTTGTTTTCAAAGGTTTTCTTAACAAGGCTCTCGGCAAAATAAATATTAAACAAGTTTAGCTAAACAGAATACGAAATGATATTGTTTATGTATTTAAGCAAGAATGTATTCAGGTAAACTGACAATGTGGGCAGACTCCTATTCGCCTTGTGGTTTCCCCGGAAGACAAACCATGCCCCTTCGCCTTTCCTACCGTTACATTTTCTCCTTTCTCCCGGTAAGGGGGGAAATACTCCAGTACTATATCAGGATCTCTGTGTAGGTGGATAATATCTTCGGGGAATCATGAGAACAAAAGGGGGTATTTGCTGTCTTACATACATTATTAATTTAAGTTATATAAATATATTACTCAGGAAGTGTTTTGCGTGGTTGTATATAGTTTCTTATATAACTGCTTAAGGGCTTAGAGCAATTACTTTTCCTTTAAATGAAAAAACGTTTTATACTAACCTTATTTTCCATACCGTTGTTTTCACGTGACAATATCATCCGTATCTTGGAATGTCAATGACGTCACTCTTCGCTCGACAAATTCTGGGCAAAACCTCCTTTTAACCATTAAACATCACAGACGAGGCGTTTGCCAACGTTACTCCAAAATAGTCCTAGTTATTTGGTAAGATATGGCACCCTCTGTAAGCTGGTGCTTTATGAACCGGTATAGGACGTGATTTCATCTAGCGAGTAGTCTTCGATGCTCCAGATGTTGTGTAAATATCATCATCTTCCTCTCTATATATTGCCAGCAAACAGATTTACCCAAATCTATATTTATTTACAGAGAGAGAGGGACTCCTTAGAGCTCTCCTTCGCGTTTCCTGGCCTTACATTTCCGATATAATAGCAAATGGGCTCGGTTAATACGCCATTACGCTCAACTGTGAGCCGAGGAACTGACATTAGGCCAAATGAGACGATGGAGAGTCGAAAACTGTAGCGCGTGCTCCACCCTCTCCCTTCGACCCCGTTCTTCTCCTTGTAGACGCCGAGATCGATGGTAATTATCAAGATGTGGTCAAGAATCCATACTTGATCTATCAGAAACAGACGTCATTTGGCCTACAGCCAAGCCATTGTCCGTATACCCAATACAAGCTTCTCCACTAGATCTCTAGCGCGAATAGGTCTAACGGAAGCTTCATTAGGCCGAGTGTGTATTACAATGGGCGGGCTTAGATTTCCCCATTAATTATTCCAAAGCTATTATTTACGAAACCTAATAAAGGGGAGTGAGAGAGCGAATCGAGAATAAAAGGAAAAACTTTATTTCTCACACTGTGATCGAAAATGTTTCGCTACACTTCTATCGGAACTCGGGTGGCCGGTGGTGGGTTGAAGCCCTGGGGAAACGAGCGGCCGGCGTTGCACCTCCTCTACTCGCCTATCTTAAAATTGCTTTTCTTTTTTCGAGTGCCGCACACCGCACGACTTGAAAAGCGATCTGAGAGCCTTAATCTATTCTCTCTCCTCTTTTCTCTCTTCTTCCTTAGAAAATTTGGTGTTTCATTATATATCTTAACTAGAAACAAGGAACTGGTGGAAGAGTAAGAAAAGACGTTGAGATTGAAAAAATAAATAAAAAAAAAGTGCAATGATCAATGCTTTATCTCGTGGCTGCGCTCTTCGATATCCCCCCGAGATAAGGAAAACCTAATTACCAATAAATAGTGAATCTCACAGACAGGTTTTATTGGAGAGGGTGTTATAACGGACTTTCTTCTGAATTCAAGGATGACGTTAGTTTTAATGTTTTTATTTCGGAACAGAAACGCGCTTCTACCAAAGATGATTTCGCTCGTGTTAAAAGAAAAAATGTACGATGCTCATGCACTTACTTCGTTGCAATTGGGTATCTTCCTTGCAACGCATATTTAAAAAAATTTCTGCAAGGATTATATATCATTTGACGACCCTCATTGCTTATTTTTTTTTGTTATTATGATGTTGATTTTCTCATAATTTTGCTCTCTAAAACGGGTTGAAAAGGATAAAACACAATCTCTTAAAATTATTTGCATAATTGGATGCATTTGCTTTTGCTACTGACTAGGCTGCCATGTACTGCCTTTTCTTAAGGCATTAAGTGGTATCGCTGCTTTGTAGTGCCAAAAATTAGGCCTAAAGTACAAAGAGAGCTTTCGTCTATTTTAAGTATAACAACATCTATCTTTTTTAAGCGTCGTTTTATGGTTGTGTCCCGTCTTCTTCAAGTGTTTGTGTTCCCCATTTGTAATGTTTGTGTACCGCGTTGACATTAGACCTTTGGACATCCAAGAGCACACCATGGATACAACACAGACCAAATAGTGCCATTATAAACATAGTTTGTATAAAGTATACTCATAAGCTTGGAGTGAGATACGGACTCGGTCCGTTAAAATTTAAAAATGATGCATGGGCGAATTGGGAGTGGCTAACTTGGAAATGGTCACACGACCAGGGTTACTAGAAAAAGGACCAACATTTTCGGAAAAGGGGAAAGGTTCGTGGTGCAACGAGAGAGTGAACACTGCCTCTCTTAACGAAGACAAATGTGAACGCTCTGAAAGAGAGATGCCGATTCTAAATAGACACTAGCAAGTGTGGCGCGTGACGCGCATAAGTAACCACGAGTACGGTCGTAGGGTCAAGCGCAGGTCTTCATAAAATTCCACCTTTCCCTTAAAAGGAAATCGCCTCATCCACATCAGCACCCAATCATCAGTCGGAAAGTCATGAATTAACCACCATTAATATAATTGAATTGGACAAAGGACTAATAAGTTGTAAATAATCACTAATTCCCATTCTCTGGGTGTTATATATATTGCATGATTAATAGTGTATTTAAGTCGCGAAGGAAAGTACTTCCAATTATGTTTGTTTTCGTAACGTTTAATTTTAATTTTATATTTTTATTAAATTTTTTGGTTCTCTCAGATTCTCGTTTTCAGATTTGTATAGGCCTAAAAAAATGCATACCTCTAGACAATAACTGACCCATGTTTAAGTATACTTTGCGAACTCCAATACCAGTGGTGGTTACTCCAAAGGAATCCCGAGATAAAGTCTTAACAGTGTGTAACCCTTTTTGTTGATGTTTTTTAGTTTCGGTTCGAAAGAAAATCACCGTATGTTTGTTTGGTTGGGACACCCTTGCAGTCTGTAGGCTTGGAGTCGGGATTAAAATCGTCACAGCTACAATAGAGACGTCACCGAGTGAGATAAAAGGAAGAGGTTGAAGAATCCTTGGATTGGGGAATTTCGGAACTTTCTTCGATATTGAACATTATAAAGTTTTACTTACTGCCAAGTTGAGCAGACCGCGCTAAGAGTAATGAGTCTACCCGAATTTTAAAAACAACTAAAATTAATAGAGTTTTAGGGCGTGTATCCGACACAGATGATCGACCAATTAGTTTCAGAGTTAAATAAACCAATGGTACGAACGTATTCAATAATTTACGTAAGGAATCCATACCTCTACTTGGGATGCTTATCCTGGCGTATCGCGTATGGTAAGATCATTCTGACGGCTTTGGCAACGCCTACGAGAGAAAAAATAGTCTCGTCGTGCGCTCCCGTCTCATGTAGTTGTTTGTTAAATTAACATAGTGACGTCAAAAAAAATCTGTCAGCCACATCGAGAAGAAAATCTGCCGCGATAAGCATTCCAAGTAGAGGTATGGATACCTGGTAACGTTTATTAACAAGTTGGCAAGCCAAAATATACCTCTCCTCGGAAGCATTGTCCCTAGTGGTATTAAATTCTCGAGACGTCCCTTAAAGATATCTCCGCAATTCAGAGTTATTTACTAAAAACGTAATCCCGGTTCAATCCCGCCCGGTATAAAATTTTAATTGTAAAATAATTGAGACGAATTTAATTTATTCAGAATAATATAAATTAAGTAGTTACAACAGCGAGTTAGACGTACTAAAACAATGCACAATTCAATTTAAACCTATTTACAGACCAAGATTATCAGTTAAATATAATACGAAGCAAATTTTAATGAAATAAATATATACAACGGGTATTTATATTTTTCTCGCTTACGACATACTTGCCGCATCTTTAACGCGCATTTTAATTCAACACTCGCCCTTGATGAATATACCGTCAATAGCTATATTCGACATCTGGTAGTGGACGACTCGTAAACTTCCTGTTGACGTTGTGACACATACCGCGTGAAAAAACCAAAACCGTCCAATTTCCAATATCATATAATGACTCGCACACCCAGGAAATCAATTATGTCCAAATATCCACACCAATAAAAAATTAATAAACAAGAAACGAAAAACTTACCATTCACAAAGCACAGAAAGCCCCTTGACTAAATAATAAATGACCGTAGACGGAATAGTTAGGGCTCTTTATAAATAAAACCAACTAACCCGATTGATGAACTGCATTAAACATCTTAATCAGTCGAGAAAACGTTTAAAATAAATTACAAAGTAATGACGGACGACCCAGTTAAAAACCCAGACCACTATGTAAACAACTCGATATTTTCTTCACAAACGAACTATTACCCTTGAAAACTAATACGCTAGATAAAAAAGACTGAAAAAACGAAATAAATTACAAAAAACTAACGGGTTATACCCTTTAACCTTTTTATCTGCTGACTGCGCTAAAACAAGATTTGACCTTTAAATTTTCAAACGTAAAATATTTAGACTTTAACAAGTTCACAAAAACTAAAAAACAAAGTTCAATAAACAATATATACAGATATTGTATTCATCCGTTAGTAAAAAAACCCGCCTTCTCATAATACATTAATATTTTCCCTAAGGAAGTCAATGGCTCGGCGGTGAACTATCTGCATTGTAACAATGCGACCCGAGTTCAATTCGTGATTACGATCAAATTTTACATTAAAATACTAAAATATTTAATTAATTATAAGATTAATATAATTTATAAATATTTAATTAAATAAAAGATTAATATAATTTATACATATTTAATTAAATATAAGATTAATATAATTTATAAATATTTAATTAAATATAAGATTAATATAATTTATAAATATTTAATTAAATATAAGATTAATATAATTTATAAATATTTAATTAAATATAAGATTAATATAATTTATAAATATTTAATTAAATATAAGATTAATATAATTTATAAATATTTAAAATGATGTAAAATAAATTATAGTACCTAACGTTATAACTTTGTAAAGGACATTCGCTAAGCTGTTTTTTAGAAAACTTAACAAGCGTTGGTGGCTGAGTGGTTAGAGTAAATCTCTTGCACGAGGCAGACCCAGGTTCGATTCCCGGCCGGCGCTAATAAATTGCAAGTTGATACTAAGACGAATACCGTGTACAATTGGTGGAAACCCTGCCATTGGACGTTGAGAGGTTGCATAACACTCAGCACTCGGTCCGTCCCAAAGTCATTAAGAAGAAGTTGGAGAGAAAACGCCCGTACATACACAACAGACTCAACATCCACAACCATCATAACACAAACACAACAGACTCAACATCCACAAACATCATGACACAAACACAACACCCACAACCGTCATTACCTAAACTCAACATTCACACCCTACACATAAATATTACAATAACTAAATATCCAATCAAACTGAGTTAAAACCGTCGCGATGGTGAGCGTTAATGAAAAAAAACCATCCAAACCAAACCCAATCGCAAATGAAACGCTCACCGTCACACGGTGGTTTTGCCAACCCTTCGAGAAACTGCGGATAATGCGAACGCGTTCGCAGGACAGACAGACAGACACGGTGATTGTATAACCCCTCCTAGGAGAGGTAAAAATATGAATATATTTAAATTAGTAATTAATTAAATAATTTTAAACACGACTGTGTTTAATGAGTTTTATACAGTGGAAGGGAGAGTATAAAACAGTTTAATTACCTTTTAGGATGATGAGTAAATGTTTTGTAATTGATTGACCTAAGACTTGGTCAATAAAGTTGAGGTACGTGAATGGGATTCCAAATAAGAATCCTTGAAGATAGTAAAACGTTGTATTTACGAGTTCAGGTTTTGTTTGGGGCGTGTTTGAAAATATCATTGTCTGGTTGATTCAATGATTTGTAAATTAAAACTAAGCAATTATATTTGTAATTTTCTCGAAATATATTGTTGTAGAAAAATAGACTTGATTTTCTTCCAAGCTTTTAAGGTTTATTGTTAATAGTACCAGACATTTGGTGGGACAGATAGCTTAACTACACGCATCACGGGTAGCAATTTCACATGTGTTACAAGAGTTTAAGGATAGTATATTTAAAGTGTTAGATCAACGTGTGTTGACGGTGGATCATATCATCTAGATTAGGTGTTAATAAAGGCACTTTATCTATACGTTGGGTTTTTATCCACGTACGTGTACATTTGAAGAATAAATTGATAAGTGGCCAAAACATATAGTGTCCAAAAACCGTTTCTTATAAATGGAAGTCTTATACTCTAATTCGGTTCCCAGTATAAAAATAATTAAGGATAAATTTATTAAAATTTAGATGTAGCGCAATGAGTTTGGAAATTCACATATCTAAGCAATAGTAATAACGATTAATTTTCAATTTAAGTCATATATAGCGAGTTATTTATTCCCAGTATTTTAAAATGTCGCTAAATTACCTGGTTTCAAACTGATTGGTTTACTTTTACTATAAAGCCTCTATATCCTCTTTAAATACCATTTTAACTATTTTTTACTATCAATCATTTTACATTTAAAGCAATTCTATGGGACAAATTTTCATACGTTAGAAAAGCAGTTTCAAACCAGGTAATTAAGTTACATATTAAACTACTTAGAACATTTAGTTTTTACATAAAGTAGCCATAACCCATAACTAACTCGTCAAATATTAATAAAATTGTAAATTCCTTGTATTCACTAATGCTAATATGAGGAATTTGGATCATCATTGCGCTACTTCAAAACGTTGGCGCAATGAACCCCAAAATTATCCTGAATTATTTTTTCATACATTGGAACAAAAATAGAGGGTAATATTTCAACACTAAAAAACTATAACTGATATCCAAAGTGAACTCTTTCACAATATTGTGGCGTTATTTTTTTAACGTTCTTTGAGATATCGTTATATGTTTTATTGATTTTTTAGATCTAGAAAATTAAAGATAAAAACAAGTTTTATTAATTCGTTGAATATTATTTGGGTTTCGTTTAAAACATTAAGAGTTTCTTCTCCTCAAAATGCGTAAAATGTAGATATTTCTCGCAATTTTAAATTGCACCCGAGGCAAATGGAGGAAATTACGAAAAGGGCATTAAAATTAAGGTTGGTGGCGGAAGCGAGAGCCCATTTCTCGATTAGGAGACGGATATAGAAATCCAATTCCGGCCTTTTTAGCAGTCTCCCTCTTCCCTTCACCTTTTACTTCTTTTTTTCTTTTTTCCCTTTTCTCGGAGCCAGCTTTTAACTCGCTTTTTTCTACTTTTGCTTTCAGTTATTGAGACGTGGGACTTTAACATCGTTTGAGAACTAAATAAAATTGTTCTCAATGTTCGTAGCCCCGCTCTCTAATGACTGGCTCATAAAAGTTTTTCTTCCTAAAGCTTCTCTATATATTTACACTTTTAGGGAGAAAAGTGGAAGGCGTATATACAGGGGAAAACAAGACAGCCTCCATCGTCTCAATACGTTTCCCTTACAACGTTTCATTTTTGAGAAAGACGTGTAAAGCCACCCGTTGAACTTGTAGGAGTGTTGATTGTACAGAATATAGCTATAGTTCTTCACTTCTACAAGTTTCTCGTCTATTTTTTTTTGTCGCTGGCTCAACCTGTCTAATGTCTTGCGTGAGTAAGGAGTACATAATATATTTCTTAAAGAAAATAATTCATCTTACTGTTATCCTAATGTTTTGAAACACGTACCTTCGCACGCACCTGACGTTTCTTCCTAATGCGTTTCGAAAGAAAAGCTCGACCTTTCAGAAAATCAGCGGGTTCAAATTTTGTTTATCCTATTTTGTTTAATAATAATAATAATTATTATAATCAGCTAGGTCCAAGTCATCTAGCGACATTTATTGCCTTTAATTCAAGGTGGCTGGGCTAAATTGCGTAGGAGGGTGGTGGCAAGCCTTTCATGTCACGCGAGCTCCCTACACAACTATTACCGTTAACCTCATAATAGTTTCCGACCAATGTTTAGAAAATTCATTATTATAGTTATTTTTTAAAACTATATTATATTCATGGCTTATAAATAAGATTTTACATTACACCCATTGAAAAGAGCATCGAACCTTCAAAGACGCGTGTTTGATTTTTAAATATAAAAGCAGGCTTCTTTCGTAAAATTAAATTTTTATGGTAAAGACTATAAAACAAATTTAAGACTTCAACACATAGCTAAATCGGTTCTTTAAAAACCTACAGCAACAAGGACGCTGATTCTATTAGTGTTTTTGTAAAGTGCGAATGGAAGTGTCGGCCAAAGAACACTGCGCGGGCTCTTTTCTCAATCCCAAACTGCGATAAACTTTTATTCCTTATCTAATTCTAAACGGCTTTCTATTTTATTTTTTTTACTCTCCCCGTATTTTTACCGCTTCTTCGCTCTGAGAAATCGTTTAGCGCTGTCGGAAAAATAAAAATAAGCGTATATAGAAAGAGAGTTTGGCCGCTTTAATTGCAGCTGAGGTCTCTCGGCTTCTGTCGCTTCTCCAAGGATACCGTCCACCGGTTCTACTTCGGGTCGCTTACAAAGATCTCCCGTTGAGTAAGTTTATTCGCGTGGAAGATTTCGTCTTTTCTGAACCACTGAACGGCAAACTTTGCCTGACAAGCTAGCTCCGCGATTAATAACCAGTTCATTCGATAATGCCACGGATCTCGGACGGTGTTCGAGGTATAGACGTCCGTTGGAACTCCCCATCTGTCCGGGGGTCGGACGAGAAAACGAAGACCTGACAACCCCTGAATGATATAACGGGTCGCAGTTGGGCTGGCGTTCAGTCAAAATACGCTTTGTCTTACTAAAGCTCGATAATATTCGAAGCCATCTTACGTAAAGGAACGAAATGTATTTTATTTTAGGGCAATTTTTCAAATTTAGTCCGTGCCTCGAACTGTTTTTGAAAAGCGCGCGATAAGTAGGAGAATGGACGTCATTTCGCCACCCATTTTATCGGTTTCCATTTAATCGATGACGAAGACGTCAAAGAGCGCTGCCTAGTAGTAAGGATTCTCTTTTACAAGTCCCGCTCCCCCTTCAACCCCCATTTATCCAACGCCATTTTTCTATTTAGGTTTATTGGATGTAAAAGATCTTTTTATTGTTGTGACTACTTAATGGATGTCTATTAATTTTTAGACCTGTTTTATTGGTAATTTCGCGCCGGGTGTCGTAAATTATCAAAGAAAAGCTTTCCTTCTTTCTCTATTGCCCAGTTTAATTCGTACACTCTCTTGACACAGATTTTCCTTAGTGTTTTGAGTTGTAGTTTTGCGTAATATCGATTTTCTTAGTGCTCTATGCAATTTTTCGAAGCATATTTTTGTTCTTAACGATGGAGGCGGCAATTTGGCACTAGAGATAATTATACCGCGCTAGTATACTCTAAAGGGGGGCTTTGAAATTTCTTCTCTTAGAACATTTTGAAGTGTGACTGAAATCTTAATATATTCCCTGAGAAATATTATTGCTAATATTCAGATTCACCAGATGCTTGTAATAATCTCTGACGATAGAAGTATCGATCTAAATTATAAAAGTGATAGGTTTTCTTTTGTGGGCTCAAAGCCATTTTCAATGTTCGAGAATTTCCGGTCAAATCGCGGATGTGTACATCGCATCGCAACCTATCATTACTCAACCTACCAATGTAAATATTACACGGCATATTTACATACGTAAGATCAGAGAGAGCTTGTGAACTCGCACGTAATAAACCGGAAGCTACTACCGATTTAATTTCCATTTTGAGTGCAAAAGGTTCTAAAATTGATCATAGGTGAAAAGTGGCGCTAAGTTCGAAAAAATAGTCTTGCAAGTCCCAGACTGGGAAGTTAGGCGCCAGAGGATGTTCAAGTCCGGATATCAGCAAATTTCCTGAAGTCGTTATACCACGTTGGTAATATTTACCTTACTTTAGCTAGCTCTTCGCTAACTTTAATATTTCATATTTTTTGCTACCAGTCAGGCCTTTTAGGCTGCGCAGGCTCTAGATATGTACGTGTTACCGAAAATATTGCGTAACTTTCGTTCGAGCTGTAGCTTGATCCAGTGTATTACAAACGATAAAACATTATCAGGCCTTCTAGAATTATTGCTTCGACCATTTCTAGATCCTATGTTTATAGTGGGTAGATAGGTTTTTGAGAATTTCTCTATCCAAAAGTGATCTAAGATGTCAGGCAGATTCCTTCAAATGTGCTCTCGATGAAGTTTGCCCACTCAAAACGATTTTCAAACCTTCACCTTTTTCAAGTACATATGAATAAGAAACATTCCCTTGTTTTTATATTTGTACCCCATTTTCAATTTTCCATTAAGGTGTACGATAAATAATAATAATAATAATCAGCTAGGCTAATACCCAAGGCACCACCTTAGGCCCAAGTCATCTAGCGACTTATTATGCCTTTAAACAGGTGGCCTACAATGCGTAGGAGGGTGGTGGCAAGCCCTTCATGCCACGCGAGCCAACAGCTCCCTACACTAACTATTACCGTTAACCTCAACAAGTTTTTATGAAGCTTGTGTTTAATTCCTCATCCGAGATAAAACTTTGGTAACTCGCGTACACCAAGTTTAGAAATTCCACTTTTTATACTGAAATAATTTCATTTTCTACTTAATAAACATTTCAAGTTTAAACTATTTCGTGGGGTTCTTTTAAATAAGTATTCAGTTCAGTTTTAACTCGTTCCACTGTTCATAAATTTGTATTTCTGCAAGAATTGTGATATCGTACTTCTTTGGCGCCGAAGTCAATACCATTTACACGGCTTAGCATGTTTCTATCATTAAGAGCACGGGTTGCTTCTTTGATTTTATCCTCGTTACCTGAGTGGCCTTGAATTAATTCAGAGCAAAGTAAGGCTTTTTCCATTGAAATATACTTCGATTCGTTAATAGTTTTTGGTTTAGAAATAGAAGTAATGTTTTTATAACAGGTTTCATGGTATCCAAGTTCACCTGAGTTATGATGTGGAATTGAGTGTATTTTGATATTAGGTACTTGGTTTTTCATATTTCGGATGTTTCTAATACACAATTCCATAATAATTGAATAAACCTTGGCAATAACTTTCATAACAAGACGAGTATAAACTAAATATATTTTAGGCCAAATGTTGTCGGCGATCTAACTCCAAACAGGACTATTAGTCTAAGCATGGACAGAAAACTATACCTCTACTTGGAATGCTTATCCGGCCGTATCGCGTATGGTAAGATCACTCTGACGGCTTTGGCCCCGCCTACGAGAGAAAAATTACCATCTGCGCGCGCTCCTCCCTCACTTAGTTGTTTGTTAGGTTAACAAAGTAACGTCAAAAAAAACCGTCAGCCACATCGAGGCGAAAATCTGCCGCGATAAGCATTCCTAGTAGAGGTATGGATTCCTGCCTTGGAAAACGTCAGGGTGTTTCAAAGAAAATGCCAAAAGTGTAAAAAGTTCGGAATGCCCAAAAGTGTGAAAACTTATATATTTTGGTATTTAAAACTAGGTGGACGATAAACATTGGTATTCGTTTTAAAATCACTTATTTTAATTTTAATACATTTTACTATTTTGAGCTTAACGTTCGTAATGGCTATTTTGAGCTTGAATGCTTTCTGCTGGAAAAATGGCCAGTGTGGGTCCTTCCAGACCATTCTTTTTGAACACAGCGCCACGTTTTAACCTAGGATCAGTGGCGTAACTAGGAACTCCCGGGGCCCCCGTGAAAAACGACTCGGGGCCCTTTCAAATAGCACAGATTTTAATCATAAACGTTTGGGCCCCCCCCCACGCCACGGGGGCGCTATTTACGCCACTGCCTAGGATCAACCTTCAAACCTTGGGCACTTAAAATTGAGATTAAATCAGTAGTAGCAAACGACCAATATTAGCAGTATTTAGTGACCGAAATTAGATATATATTCAAGTAATAATCGTAATAATCTCTACACCGGCGATTAAATAAGCCTTGGGTAATACGTAATCTGTGATATGTTACGTATTCCCTTAAGGACATATAAAACTACAGGCTTTCGGTGAGTGATCAGCTCCTATGTAGAATACACTTTAAGTTTCACCGATACATAGATATTGGTTGTAAAATCTTACAACACTATAATACCGTGATCTAAAAACTTCGAGTATTTTCGGGAAAGATATGTTTCAAAACTCAATTCTTTTTTATATTTTCCAAAGCACCGGTAGCTCCACCTAAGCCGTTATTCTTGACTATCAACTCCACGTATATTCACCTTAATTTGGAGACCTGGCAAACCGGAGGATGCCCAGTCAACTCTTTCGTCGTCCAGTATAAGATGACGGGTGAGAGCGACTGGCTTTTGGTTACCAGCAACGTTCAAGTTTCATCCGGACCCTTGATTATAAGCGACCTAACCCCCGGCTCCTGGTACAACGTTCTCATGACGGCCCACAATGACGCCGGCTCCACGGACGCCGAGTACGTCTTCGCCACGCTCACGGAATCCGGTGGTAAGTTTTAAACTCTTCTTTTTCCCAAAAGTTCTTCCTTTGATCTAATTAAATTCTTCCGGATAATCTCTAACTTCAACGCGTGGAAAAAAAGTTATTTGGTTACGCCCACTAGTTCTAGGTCTCCGATCTCCCCAAGTTTTATTAATTATTTCGTGGTTTTCTCTCGAAAAAGAAGGGTTTCACCCGGTATTACGAGTCTTTCTTCTCCTATAAAGATACAAGTTGGTGGTACACACCGTACAAGGATTCCCTAGGCTACAATGCGAGACGAACTCTCTCCCTTTCCCTTTACTCTAAGTTTACATCGTGTCGAGAGCGTGGAAGGCAAAAAACTCCGGCTCTGTCTTCTATATAACCTTAAATTAGATGCCCTTCAGCCTCCTCGCGAATTGCTAATACAAGTCGAGAGAGATAGAGAGAACTAATTAGAAATTTCCAAACCGGCACTAATTAGTCGGGGCATTAAGCCTCTACACGAAAGCAAGGACCTTCGAAATAAAAGACTACGTGGGGATGGCCCATCTCACTCGCTATACCACTGCAGGCTACCCGCGCGAGAGGTCCGCAACCATTCGTGCTCGCCAACTTCATACCGCCGCCTTTTAATCCCCTTCTAAAATAAAGAACTAGCTCAATTCTGACGTTGATTAAATCGATTTACAGAGGTTATGTAATCATGTTTTCTCTTTTTTTACTTGAAAATTATCCCTGGCGAAAATGGCTTGATTCAATGTAGAAATTGTGATCCAACGTATGTAAGGAAAACGGGACATAGCTTTATTTCGCTCCTCTACGATAATTCAATATTCCGATATGAATCCAACTAAAATCAAGAAATATAAAATTCAAATCAAATTCCGTTTAAATCCAATAATTTTACCAAATTGGAATAAAGTATAATTTCATATATTGAAATTGTATCAATTATAACACATTTTGGATTGTAGTTTTGAGTCAAAAATGAATTTGAATCTGCCCTTTTTTAAAAAATGTTATAATTAAATTTGATTCATCATTTTCATAAGGGCTATCCACGAAAATAATAGACCTTTGATTATCCGGCAACATTTTACTTAATTTGGAATATATCAGAGTGTAGAGTAGAAAACATTTCTCGAAGAAATGAAGGATTTTAGTTTGATTTCGAATTAAAATTTACGCGCAATTAATTAAAATAAAAGCGAAGAATTTCGAACTGCTATCGCGCGACCCTATTTTCCGAATATTTTCCTAGCTTTGGCAAACAGTGTATTAAAAATTTAATTTAAATTCTAACCAGTCCGCTCTTAAATTTTTTGTACGGACACTCTCGTAAATATCATTAGTCAGGGAAACGTAATTTGAATAGCTAGGATATCGTAACGTTTTGACGCGGGTTTTCGTATATAATTCAAAAGTAAAATTCTTCCACTTTCAATTAGAGAACCATTAATAAATCCTTTTCATATATCATTAAAATACTTTCCCCGAAAGTAGTCATCTCGCGGAAGGTTTGGTTTATACTCTATATTTTCCTATAACGTTCTTCCCTCCGCTATTTAAAATTATTTCCTCCAGTTTAAATGGAAATTGATGATTTATAAATTAAAAGAGGCGAGAGAGAGAAGGCCTCCAATTTCGACCCGACTAGGTGTAGCTCTCATTCCAGTTTTCGACCGAGCGTTTTCGTATAGCGTTAAATCTAGGCCCGACTTTCCTCTCGCGAAAGTTTCAAAATTAATTTGACGAGCCGGCCTCTAATTAACGGGCTACATCGTCGTTAAAAGGGAAGCCGTGTCCAGCGGAGCCGATTGGAAAACCCAGAAATGAGAGAGCGGCCATACTTAAACCGCTTGTCTAATTTATCCGGCGCGCGCCGAAATTTTAAAACACCCCTTTTCTGACAACAGGGAGGGCTAGCTTCTCTTCCCTTATCACTCTACTAATAAGGGCGCTCGACCATTCCCATCAAAAACGGGGGACCCGACTCTGCGATATCTTTCTCTAAACGCTTGTGATTGTCATAAAGTAGTGGCGCTGCCTATAGCCTTGATTTTATATATTACGTTTTTCAGTCACCTGATAGTTCGTCTTTAGCTACGACTGTGGTAAAGACTGCTAGCTAGATTTCAATGCGAACTCTTCCTAGTTCCATTCCTGCCCCTTCTTTAATTGTGACCCATCTTCTTCCCTGGTATCCTCAGTTTTCAACGCTTGGAAGTTAAATTGTATGGCTAGTAGTGATTACTCGGGGAACGGAGCAAAGTTTTACGTTTCGCCAAAGGGGCCAACGAGCGAGCGAGGGCTTGTTGCGTTTACCTAATAGGGTCGCCCATAGCTGAACGTCCGCCTCGTTAACGTTAATGTCCGATTGGAATTGTAAAATTATAATCCTGGGCGACGTAGCTTAGCCCTTTCGATTTCGCCCTTCCCCGGGACGGATTAAGCTTGCAAATTAGCTTAAAAGCGGCATTGAGCCAATATTATACTTCCGCGTGTATAGCTTACGGAAAGCATTAGTCGGGTACTATAGTCATTGGTTTATGTTTACCCTAAAATTGTACGCCGCGCTGTGGTCTGATCAATATTACTCTTCCTATACCTAGTTTAATCTCGCGCTGAGCGGACGCAGCCTACGTTATTCACCCGGCAAATTCCCAAATTTCTTACGAAAATAAAATTTTGAAACCCCACCTCGGATATCATACGTTTAATTAAAATTTCTACCCCTCAGCTTTTGAAGTTGGTCTAGTACCAGTGAAATAACCGTTTTAATTGCATAGTATGAGCATATTTCCCCGAAATTTTTCCTCTCATGGTCTAAAATGTCACGAACGATTCAAAGCCTATTAAGACGCGTGTTTACATTTTCCAATGTAAGGATTTTTTTTTAAGTATACAAGAGTATCGTAACGACTTTGAGGTAATAGCTCCGTGGTCATCTTTGCCGCTCTCAAAAATTATCACAACCGAGTTTGGATTCCGTTTCAAATTCAAATTAAAACTCGTAAAAATATTCCTTTTCGAGCCTACTTCAAGTATATTTTCGCTGAAAGGTTAAAGTTTTAAGTACTTTAAATAGGTCCTCCAAAAAACCGTATAATTTTTCTTAGAGCGGTGCCAGAAATGAGAACTGATTTACCAAAGGACAAAAAAAAGTTGTGACAGTGACTGTCAACGCAAAAAAACTGTGTTAGGCCTAAAGCCTGGTTTTCACTGGGCTATAAAACGGCGGAAACTGTTTTACGCAAATATATTTCCGGCGGATTTTCCAAGGCTTTTCCGCAACTGGTTTTCACTGGGGATTTTTTCAAGCGGTTTGTAATTTGGCGGGTTCGATAGCGCGTGCGCTGAAGATTGTATCTTTTCTGACTCACCGAATTAAAATGGACGCCATAGATAGCTCCAATAGCAGTCTACCGATTTTCTTTCATTTCATGGTTTTTAAAACATCTATTTGCTTTATCATATAAAAAAGGATAAGCGCGAACCTCTTCTTCATTCATTCTTTTTTGTTTAGAAGTCATCGTGACAAACTGACTAAATTACAATAACAATGTTTATAAAATAAACGCGTCGCTTTTTAAGCCTAACAAATTGAATCAAACCGAGAGTAGTGAGCAAGTGACGTCAACGCACGATCTTCACTGATTGGTTAGCACATTGCGTTGCGTTTTAAAAATTCGGAAAAATAGAACTTCCATTCCGCGCTTGGTCGCGGAATATCGCAAGCTTTCCGTCAAATTTTGCGGAAAATATTTTTCCGCAAACGGCGCGGAAAGTCAATTCCGCTGTATTTTAGCCCAGTGAAAACCAGGCTTTACGGAGATGTGGCTCTTTTGACCTATGGAAAATGCAAACAAGCCTAAAGCGAGAAAATTGCATGTTGAACCCAGGGCATGGATTGCGGTTGACTTCCTTAGCTATCTAGTCAACCAACCGGAAATATTAAACGGGGTGGCGGAGTGGTTAGCACTTTCGCCTCGCAGCAAGAAGAGCTGGATGCGATCCCAATTTGTGGCACTTGGTGAAAGCTCGGAACCACTCCTGCGTAGAGTTAGCAAGTTATCTTTCCATAAAAGCTTGTAGAGTTTAACGGTAATAATTGACTCGCTTGGCGTGTAGGGCTGGCCACCTGTGTAAATAATTAAAAGTCGCTAGATGACTTGAACCTAAAGCTTTTGGCAAGGTAGGGTTTAAAGTCAAAATATTTTTTTTATTGAAGTGCCTATTATATAGTATATTTACGTGCTCTATGGACGCAATATTTAATGGAAATATCTCTATTGGTTTCAAACTGGTACGAACATGGTTTAAATTTTTTCTATTCGTATTTAGTCGTATAAACAGGCTGGGTGTCCGCCGAGTTCGGGGAAACGTTTGCATAATTCATCGATCCGAAGACATCCAGCTCTTCGTCAACAATGGGGAGCGAGTTGATATTTACCCTTTTGTTTGTTGCCAGTCGTTCGAACGCGCGTTTGCTCTAATACTTAACCCCGTCAAAGCAGCTCCCGGCTTACCCACTGACCTAATATAGGTTTCTGCCACGGCATTACGTTAATTAGGTTTCCTGCAGGCTAAGAGGGAGTATAGATCAAAATGCTTGTTATTCTTTGGGAGAGCTTATTTATAAATTGTCTTATTTCCGAAGCTTTTATTTATATAGATTATTTTCATTAGTAGACTTCGTTAAGTACTTACGTCTGACACTAGTTGGGGTAAGAGCTCCTACAGCTTCGCGCTGAATTTCCGTGTTAGGATTAATTTAATTATGCCCAACCATGTACGCGTCTAAGCTTTCAACTCTGAAATAATCAAATTCAGTTAATTTGAGTTTTGATTAAACTATAACAATGCGAATTTTTAGTACTTGCGTCTGACACTAGATGAGAAAGATCATCCGAAGCTTCGCGCTGTATAGTGTAGTTCTGTTGAAATTATTTATATCTCCATCGTAACGAAACTATATTAAAATTAACTAAAATTAATAGAACACGGTTAAAAATGTTGAAAGCGTTATGGGAGGTATAAAAACATAACTTCAAGGCGATATACCCATTGACTTAGATGGTTAAATTTTACCACTTACATACCTATATAAAATGTTAAAGAAAAAGGAATTACGCGCCGAAATTTAAAACGTTATTTCTTTAGATCCTAGTCTAATGTTTATTTAACAAAATACACGAAACCCCAACCTTCTATCTCAGAACAGTTTTTCACAAAGTTGGACGGAGAATTAACATGTATCGCGTTTTTGATAATTTAACCCGAATATGATATTTTTTAACAAAATAATTAAAGAATTAACTAAAAATTGACTCACTCTGTAACCTAGAGTGTATATTTTAATTGTCCTTTCAAAAAAATCAAAAGCTTTTTCTCTAAATTTAAACCCCTACAAAATGGATTATAAAGATCTGAAAACTCATTTTAAGCAGTGTTTCACCTTAAAAGCTAATATTTTTATTATGTTTATCAAATGATTCTTTTAAGTACAGGTAATTAATCTAAAAATTACACGTAAGATTATTCGTCGGCTAAATTGTACTACACCGGAAACATTTGTGGGTGGAGTCCATCTCCTGATTGGCTTAAGTGATTTCCTAATTTAAGACGCCGACCATAATAGCGCCAGATGGTAGAAACGGCAATGATATAGTACGAAATCCATTGTAGAAATGAATCAATTCATGGTAATACTGGTTACTTTGTCGGAAGTTAACTCTAAAAGCGTCATTTTCGATACCATATTAGACCAATAATTAAATAGTGGAGCACTGTAAGCCTGAGGCAAACGCCGTTGCAGAGGCATTCGGAAACTTGTCTCCTCAAAGAAAACTATACGTGATAGATCGAAACTGATTACTTGACACAAGAGTAGATATATTTCATATCTACCCCAATAGATCACGCTAGGGACGCGCTTCTATTTGTTAGCTTTAAGCCGTCCCTTATTTGTGGGTCTAATAGCTCGAATATTATATTGCTTTATCTGACAAGTAAGGCGTCCGGAATGGTTGACTGACGCCACCATTCATCCAGAAATATTTTTGGAAGATAGGATGGTGGGAAATCACGAACTCGCGGGCCTTTTTTGGTCGGTATAGTTTGGGAAAACTTAAACTCGTATCTATCATTTCATTAAACGCGGACAAGCTGTCAGGAAACCGCGAAGTTTTGTTAGTTTTTAAGACGCGTGGGGGCACTTTATAGCGGGGTAAGCCCCAAGGCTGTCTTCTCTATTAATAAATCATACGAGTTTTTAATGAGGTTCGCGGTTTCTCCCCGCGGGAGGGCTCTGGTGAGGCGAAAAGACATTGATTTATTGCCTCTCATTAATAAATTAGATAACAGCAAGTTGGAATTGCCGGTTTGTTACCGAAAGGGAAAGACTCGTTTCCTCGAAATTTACTGATAACACATTGCTCTCTCTCATATCACCGGCGGAGCTCTAGGCTCCCCTCCGTCATTATTAGTTTCAGAAATAAACGTGGCGAGCCTCTGAAAGACACTCGCGAATTACCGGTGATTAATGGTTTTTCAATTACAAAAGTATAGCCTTTAATTTGGATCCATTGTTTTGAAGTTTTCTCGGTTCATTGAACAATTAAATCGATATTAGAATAGAACATGATTGTCATTTTGGAAAGTTTTGGTCGTAACAATAAATTACCAGAAATCTTTGTTATTTACGCGCTTTTGCTTTTGGGCTTATGTATCGTTAGTTATTCGTCTAACAAAATTAGACCTTTTCTGGTCTTAAAAACTTTCTATTCTTTAAAACTTTCCTTCCTTTATTTTAAGTTGTTAAACAAACAATAGAGATTAATATTGAATTACGAGTAAAAAAAATGGTCCAAAGACATCACACTTAGCGCTTACTTCAATATTGACAAACTGCTGGCGGAATTTTTCTATTAAATAAACGAGCATTGTTCTTGGCCCATTTACCCTCTTTTGTTCATTTAGTCAAAAAGGGCGCGTGGCTGTCTCGGTCATTTGCATAAAAAATGACAGGGTAAATCCCTGTTTATCTCCTCAATATTTAAATAAATTCTCCCGGCGGCTCACTCGTGTAGGCGTGTTATAAGAAGCAAGCGGAGTTGGGATAAAAATGAAAAATTCAATTTTGGACTGTAACTGAGCGCGCTTTGAGAGCGAACTAAGCCTTACTTAAAATTCATTACAATTTGAGAAGTTTCCAAGAGGTAGGAAAACCCAGTATTGGTCTTTTCCTTCCAACGGGGAAAGCGACCAGCGTTCTTTATAAATTGATATGTAAATGCCAACCTCATCTACACCTTCCCTTTCTCACCCATCTTTTCCGGTATAAAATATGTCCCGGAGTCATTTTCTTTGGCGGAAGTCACCTCAAAAATATCTTCCCGGTGTCAGTTCTTTCTGGAGTACTTCTAAAATTTCGAATCGTGTTTACCTTTTTATTCCACCCTTTTATAATTCTTAGCCCTTAGGTATAGCTTCTTAAAACATGTTGGAGAATTTATATTCCGGGAGATCTTGAGGGCTAAGCATAAAGTTCGAAAACAATTTCCCGAGACATTTTCAATGTGACTGGCAAATTTCAGTTTTTCATCAAAAATGACTCCCAAGTCACGAATACTATTTTCGCGTTTAAGAATGTTCCCGTTTAGTTTATAGGGAAACATAATTTTATTTTTCTTACGAGTATATGATATAACATAAGTTTTGTGCTCGTGAGATTGGAATATTGTTTAAGGTGCACCAGTTTTGAAGACTATCTAGGTCAGAATTTAGTTTTTCGCAATGGTTATCATTTTTTATGTAATTTCCTAGCTTATTATCATCAGCAAATAAGTAAATTTCCGAGTTTGGGATTTGCGAGGGTATATCAGAGGTATAAACGTTGAAAAATATCGGATCTAAGGATGAGCCCTGAGGTATACCACAGGTAACTTTATAACATGTTTTCGATATTTCGCCATTAACTTTTAGAACATTATTTCGGTCCTAAAGATAACTAACTACCCAATTCAAAAGTTGACCTGAAAGTCCATAATATTAAAGTTTTTGAGTAAGAATTCGATGGGAAACTCTATCAAAAGCCTTTGAAAGGTCAGCGTATATAACATCGACTTGGGACATATTGGATACTCCATTAGCAATAAATTCTAGGCTGCTTACAAGGTTCGTTTCAACAGAACAACCTTTCACAAAGCCATGTTGATTTCCGGGTAAGTTCATTTTGAACCAGTTATACAGTTTACTGCTCATTATCATATCAAAAATCATAGCTGGACAGTTTAAAAGTGATATTGGCCTATAGTTGGACGGATCAAATTCTTGACCCTTCTTAAATATTGGGGATACTAATGCCTGTTTCCAAGCGATTGGGAAATAACCAAGCTCTAAAGACAAATTAAATATATATTTTAAAATTGGTGAGAGTAAATTCCCACAACCTTTTATTAGAAAGTTAGGAATTTCATCCATACCAGACGATAACTTAGTTTTAATTTTCTTGATTGTATTTGTAATATCATTTTCAGTAATTATACATTGGGTTAATTCACGCTGATATTATTTTCCGGCGAGAATTCAAAATTTTTCGAGTTATCGTTTGCTATATTAGCAAAAACTTTCCTAAATTCTGATGCGATGTCTTCATTTTTGTCTATTATTACATTCCCATTTTTGAGAAGAATGTTTTTCTTTTTAGTTTTAGTTTTGTCATTAACATACATCCAGAATTTGTTTGGTTTTTTTTTTTTACATTTTCGCACATTTCATTTGAATAAATAGACCTGTCACGTTTTAGCAGACTTTCAACAGTTTTTCGAGCTATTTTGTATTTAAAACTGTCATTATGATTATCAGTTCTTTTATATTTTCTATGATAGTAGGCTTTATTTTTTACCGCTTTTATTAGCTCACGTGAGTACCAGTAAGGGTATTTGTTTTTATTTTTTTTAGAGTTTTTTTGTTTTTGCGGAATACATATTCTCATCGCCCTCTGGATATTTTCGGTTAAAAAACTAATACAATAATCTAGATCCCGTGATGAATAAACTGATGTCCAATTTACTTCGCTGATAATTTTATATAGTTTGTAGTAATCTCCACTTCTACATAAATTTCTTAAAACGGTTTTAAAATCTTCTTAAAATTCTTATCCATTTTAAAAGGGTTTTCCCTCGGTAGCAGTTAGTCTAGGAAGCAGTTTAATCCAACCACCTGAATTAATGGCATTCAAAATTGCTAGCTGACTTAACTAATAGCGGTCCCTTTGGTATTAGCTTAGCTGATTATTATTATTTCGAATCGATCCGTCTCAGCTTTTTTAAATCTGTTTGAAATCCATAATCCCATCCACCGAATAATCAATAGTCCTTGACGTTATTTACAATACTAATTTAAGTTAACGTTCAAAATCTTTGACTGAAAAAATATTTCCTGTAATAAATAATAAATAAATTCGCTGTTATTTTCAGACTCCCGGTAATTGAAAATTATCCAATCCGCTAAAGTTACTATTAACTCATTAACGCGGAAATCCGTGTTGTTTAAAGGGTGTTGTTGCAACCTTTTTTAATTTAGGCCTTTAAGCCCTTTGCCAGGTCTTTCTCTGAACTATTGACCCGCGACGCTAGGAATGCCATAGTTACGTAAGGAAAAGGTATACGCAAAAATTCATTTAACAAATAAGGGCTCGCGTTTCTCGCTCGATTTAGTTATTGGAAAACAGAAGGGTGCGAATTACGCAGCGTGTAATATGCCCTTAATTTACAAGAAGAAGAAAAATAATTCACCGCTCGTACATATAACTATTTATACGACTAAAGCTGCCTTAAATAGCGAAGGCGGAGAAATTGGAAATGAAGGGCGGGGAAGAGCCTCTCCAACTAATTGAGTTTTCTCCCTGTTTTATTTACCCCGGGCGTTCGCTATAGGACGGGATCTCTTCATTTAATTCCGCGGTAACGAAGCCTCCTCGCGTAAGCTTTTATATTCATAAAGCTTTTTCCACTCGGAGAGAGAACGGACATAGACTGGAAAAGATGATGAGGAAATTTCTCCTCTTTTCTAGCTGGACAGAAGTTTCTGATCGAAGCTTTCCACCCGGCTTTAAATAAGAGGGTATTACGCGACGAAGGACGAGTTTTTAAACTCCCACAATGCGGTATAAATAGCGTTTCCTTGACGCGATGAAGAAAGATTGCCTGTTTGTTTTTCATGTTCCATCGGATGCCGTTCGTGAGGTCGCTTTCGGCGCTATAGTCGCCTTTTTCTATATTTTTCTTATTTTCCGGGCGTTGAGTGGAAACGTGCGCCTGAAATTGAATCGTTTTAAAAATGGGACACTCCTCCAACGCCCCGTTTTCCTTTAATAGAAGCTTAAAATATGTTCGTGCTTTGAAAGAAGGACGCTAAAGTTTCGGCCGGATTATATACGCGACCGAATATTTTCAAGAGATTTGGCCTGGGATTTGCGCGCCAGTGTACGCTTTACGCGGAGGCCATCAAGGGAAAGTTCCGTATAAGGATTCGCAACGATTTCCCCGATGAATATATTCAGTCTGAGTTTAAATAGTCGTAGCTTTTCTTTATATGCCTTGCCAAGCTCTCTATCCGCGAATGTCCTCATTTGAATGTTAGACTCATTATTTATAAGATACTCCTTATCAACATTTTCCGAGAGAGTCACAATTCGAGTTAAATTGTCAACTTCTCGTCAGTATGAAAAGTTATTTATTTCCCATATTAAAACACGATCGTTTTCACGTAATTTAAAGGAAAAGTACAGGTTTGGTAAAACTTGGGTCTATTTGAAAGATCAGTCGTAAAATTGTATCTTTTTTTAAGGACGAAAAATTAATTTTTAAAGGAGCGAAATTTACCGCCAAGCGATCTGCCATTTTTTGTTTCGGGGTGACGTTTTAGGACTTTAATCACGCGCTGTCCGTGCTATAACAGGCTTTAACAGCGCTCTGTTCCCCGCGCGCGCTTGCTCCGCGTGCGGTCTGCGGAGGGAAGGCGAAAGAAAATGGCAGCTCGCTTGGCGGTAAATTTCGCTCGTTTAAAAATTAATTTCTCGTCATTTAAAAAGATACAATTTTGCGACTGATATTTTTTAGTATATTTAAACATGATCTTTCAAATAGACCCAAGTTTTACCCAACCTGGACTTTTCCTTTAAATTAGTAACGTTGTTTCAGTAATATCACCAAGAATGCATTTTTAAATTATGAAGACGCGCCAGGAGGTAATTCGTAATTGGAACAATACGTTTCGGTGTGTCTTTGCAGATCCAGTATCGCCGGTTAGCCACGGCTCGACCCACAATCACGGCACCGTCTACCGTCTCTTAAGTATCATCGTTCCTTTGGTGTGCGCCGCCGTCATCGTGCTGGTGGTGACGGTCGTCGTTAGCATAGTCATCACGAGACGCCACGCCCCCGCCAGATACGGACCCAGACCAGACGGAGACGGTACGTATCGCTAGTCCCCAATTACTCCCGAGAATTTAATCCTAGAACTATATTACGGTGAGGGAAGGCAAATTAAACTGAATATTTATAACTTTAGGTTCTCGTTTCCGACGCCGAATGGCGAATTTAGCGCCAAAATCCTGAATATTTCAATGACCCTTATTCCATAATCTAGAGTCTCGAGAACCCGAGGGGAGACGGAACGTCGGAGCCTTCGGAGAGAGAATTAGATCCGCCGCTCGCGGGAAAGCGCCTACGACGAGGATGCGCTACGGGATCTAGGATTACCCATCCCTCCCCGTCTGCCAGCCTTTGACGCGCCACTGTTGAATACCTTAAGACGGGCCCGGGAGCGCGATAATGGCTATAGATGGTGCGCGTATGGCGCGACCTAAGAAACAGACACCGCTCGAATCGGACCTCGCTATTTACGGTGTTGAGAAAATCGAATTATTCCTTAAGTTTGGAATCCGTCAATGGTCCAACTGGTTTTGGGCGGTTAGGCGTGAGAAAGCGGTTGTTGGCCTAGACTGAGAATCGCGCGAGATCACGGCCGAGAGCGCTCGAAAACAAAGGGGAGAAATGGATTACATTATTCGCCATCATCCGCTCTAATTCAATTTATATACGCGCGTGCTAGTCCTCCAATTGGCCGGTTTTAAAGGCAAACGGGGCAGAATGGGTAGCAAAATCTAACGCGGGAGATAGTTCGTTAACGTAGGAGACTAAAGTTTAATGAATAATTAAACGTAATAATGGAGCCAAGTTTGGCGAAGGAACCAAGACCGAGGTTTTGCAGGCTTTGAAAATGAAATGACTGGATAATTTCCAGCTCGATCCTCGCCGCTAGTACGTACGAAGGCGGATTATAATTATTAAACTAGGAGATTCGTCCTTCTCCGCGATACGCCTGGATAGCCACGTTCACTCGCAGCGGGCCTAGTCCCGCTGCCGCCTTTAAATCTAAGCCTCGACCAACCTAAGGGGATTTTGATAAACACTCAACCCACATTCGCGTCCCCGAGATGGAGCGCCCGCTCCTATACGGAGTTTGAAGATGGCCGCGTGTTTTGTTTAGATCATCCGCTCTCAATGGATTCCTTTTCAATGGAAATTATTAATTTCGAGGAGAATTCCTCCTTTAAAATCCTTTATCATATATATATAAGATATGTGGAGCTCTTCAACTAGTATTCTCTCGTGAAGATCCCTTTCCGCGCACATTATCAGTCGGTCAGGCCCCTTTTAAGGAAAATGGGGTGTTTGCGAATATTTCCCGGGATAACGGGCTGCAGGGGAACTCCGCGTCAGCCAACCTCCCCCTAATTAACCCAAAATTGTACGTGAACTCTATTTATAAGTCACCGATATATTTTAAAACTCCGCCGAGTTTATAACCCTTTTCAATCGTGAGGAATGCTACTAGTGGGGAAAGGCCAATTACATTGTTAGTTAATTGTTGATCCGTGAGCTTCCGGCGATGGTATAAGTCGCCGATTTAAATAGACCTCTTTAACGGCGGCGCTGTCTGGAAAGTCTTTCCCCGCAAAGATTATAGCATGCGCTTGTTTACTTCGACTCTTGTTTTACAATGCGCGTCTTTGTTCGCGATACGCTTTGGGTTGACGTTTGTGACGTTCTTCGCGATCGTAGAGAGCTTAATGAATGCGCCATCCTCATTGTTACTTTGCTTTTGGACTAACAATGAATGACTCTTTGTTTCCGTCTAATCTAGATGGCGGAGACAATCGCTCAAATGCCAATCACAAGATTGATATAATGGGAATGACGCCGATGGCCACCAAGAAAGGACGGTCCTCTTACGAAGCGCCGAAGGAGTCGCTCTACTTTCCGGCTCCGTACGCCACGTCCAGGCTGGCTGCGTACACGGCCGAAGACGTCAGCGAATGCGACAGTTTGCCTTCCAGCACCAGAACCACTGGTGAAAGAAATATGAGCGGTCATACCTATGACGTACCTTTTCCCGTCCGTAGGGTAAGTTATAAGCTCTAAGAAAGAAAATCGAAGTTGAATATTTTGAAATTTTGTAACGTTCAGAGTCACCAAACTTCACATCGACGTGTGCAATCTTCATTCACAAAAAAAACAAAACACGGGCATTAAAAACCAAAAGTCTTCAAGTGAAGCAATCTTATAAACCAACCTTGCGTTATTCTACAAACTTATTCAACCAATTCTATTTTGAATTTTAATTAGCTTCTAGAAAATATTTTTAGGAGTTCATTTGGAAAGGTGGTGCCCCTCTCAATTCGGGTTTATATTATTATACAAGGAAAGAACAACGGATTGGGCCCCAATAAGTCCATTTAAAGATTTATTTAAAATAAGTATGTATGGTTAAAAATGGGTATAGCTCAATAGCTCAGCTGGGTCATAAAGCAGCCGAGTTCAATAGCTCAGCTGGGTCAGTATAGCAGCGAAAAAATTCATTAGCGCAGCGAGTAAGTTCAATAGCGCAGCAAAGCGGTTTTTTGATTAGTAAATTGAATGACCACTGCTATTTTTCTTCGCTTTTAAAGCTAGTAGAACTCTAGTCATAAGATAATAACAAAATCTGGCAATGCAGAGTAAAAATTACGGAAGTTTTCAAATACTATAAAGTATACTGCATTTTGAGAAGAGCTTTGAACTACTGCGTAAAAAAGAGAATGCCAAAACCAAAGCAAGAATCTCAATTAAATAATAAGATTTGATTATTTCTCTGAGCATTTATGTGGAATTTTCTTGGCTAATAAATCAAAATTCCACTCAGAGAAATAATCAAAAAATCGTATTATTTATTTGAGATTGTTGCTTTGTAAATTAAGTCTCGCATAATAAAAAACCACTGCTACGTAGTGACAAAACAATATTTTATTAATTTACACCTGATGATGGTACCAACCGGCTCTGAAACTAGTCGTGTCGTGTATTTTTAATAAAATATTGTTTTGCCACTACTCAACTGCGGTTTAAAAGTTTGATAGCTATAGTTTTTAATGCGTAGGGTAAGTATATGATTTTACGAATATAGACAAATCGGAAATACACGTTACAAATTTGTGGGAGGTGAATGATCTTTGGTGTTTGCAATTTATTTATCCTTCCGTTACCTAATTCAAAGTAAAAAAAATATTTCGGTTGATGGGAATTTGGTAAGAACGGATTGGAATTGCGGATTAAAAATTTGAGATCCTGCCAGATTAAAACATTTGATTCTGCGGGATTGAAAAAATGGATTTATAAATCGTGGATTGTTTGAAAAATAATAATTAATTTAAATTGGATTGAAAAAATTTCGTAAGGGGACTAGCGCAACCTTATATTAAATGTTCGACTTTGTCCGACAAAGCGATTAAATTTGCCCACTAAGGAGTTAAGTATGAATACCTTTGGGCATACAATGTTGAAAGTGTATTCTCACTGTGGTGGGACCTTGCATGTTTATGTGTTCAGTTCTGCCCAACGTTTTAGAGTGTACCATAATTATGCGCCCTTTCTGTGTTAAGTTAAAAGGAACAACGGCTATGGAATGCATTGCAAATGATGATAAAATACGCGAATAAGTAGATTAGTCCATAATGAAAAGGGATAAAAAAGCTAAACCCTAAACAAATTTGAATAAATTTAAAAACTTACAAAAGGCTCGTACCAATAGGTCTTCGAGAAAACAAAGACGCGAAACTCGGACCAAGTAGATCTTCGAGTGAAAAACTTTTACTGACAAGCATTTCTCGGATCACAAAATTTTTATAGGACCTAAGACTAAGGCATTTGCGCTAATACTTGATCTTACGTCACATCCATAGTGCAGGAAGCCTTGGCCAGTACCAGTCCGTGTTAATTTGTTTTTGTGTATTTTTTGGGTATGACGTTCACTCTACGTCACTTTATAAATCATTATTAGTCCACTTTATTTCGTTAAATTTGGCATTAAAAAGTGATAGTCCTAGCACGATTATTTTTCAAAATTTGTTAAACGAAATTACAATTCCTTAATTACTAACACTCGCTTACCACCACTCTCCTACGCAGAATTACCCGGCAACCTGAATTAATGGCATTAAAATCCGTTAGATAACTTGGGCCTAGGGTGGTGGCTTGGGTAATTAGCTTAGCTGTCCGTGGATGATATATAAACGCAAAAATTGTAATCACGTTTTTTGGTATTGAGACAAATAACACACGTGTTAAAACGCCAGTCCAGTAATTTTTTTCATTTTCCCTTTTTCACACTTTAGTCCTCATTCTTTATCTAGGCGTATGTTCATTAAAAATTGCAATGATACATCGTCTATCTTTTTGAAATTAAAACCAAAACGATCAATTTCTGTATTTATCCGGTGCTTTGATCTGAAATTTGAGTTTTCTTTGAGTCAACTTGTTCTATTTCATTTGAAGATAAATATTTTGAATTATGTATTTTGTTAGTAGTCTTGACGAAAGTGCTGAAAAAGCTTTTAATTTTTATTATCAATATTGAGTATTACTTTATTGCATTTAAAATATTAATATGTAAAAGCAAATTTACTTGTGAATTTCAGTAATGAGATTCCTCTGTGTTTCAGAAGAAATTACTTTGTGTAAGATAAAATAAATATTCATTAATTAATTCATTGCTACCCCTTTCGAAAGGGAATTTTACAAAAAAGAAACAAGTTAGGTCACACGTGATACAAGTTTCACATCGAATGTGTTTCATTATTTGCACTAGCCACAAAACAAAAAGGAACATAGGAGCGCGATAAAAATTTATGTATCATTTATAATGCCTACCTGAAGAATCAGAGAGGTATCAAAAACTTTGAGCTCCCATCGTCTGATTTACCTCGATGGTTTGATATTTCTTTTCGATCAATATTACATTTCATGATTTACCAAATTAATATTGCTTAAGCGACTGCTTGATATTTCCTATCGATTATTGTTACAATTATGTTTCTGATTCTAGCGATCTCAAATATGTTAAATTCCCAATCTTTCGGAAAAATATATTTTATATACCATAACGCTTTCAACATTGCTAAACACAATATACTAATTTTATATTACAAAACTCTCGTTACGACGGATGAATTATTTCAAAGTCGAGATTTTAGACACATATAGGTTTTATTTCTCCTCTGGTCGGAGTTTAAATCATCAAACCATTGCAATACAGTGCGAAGCTATGGGAGCTCTGACCCCATCTAGTGCCAGACGCAGGTACTACATATTGGCTGGAACTTAACAAGTACTCTAACGATCTAAATTTACAGAAACTTCAAGACATATAATAACTATCGGCGAAATAAATTGATACCATAATATATGGCAACTTACGATGAAAAAAAATGAAAATTCTACTAATTGTACAATAAAACGTTCTGTAAAACTAAACGTCTATTTTATTATTATTATTATTGTACAATAAGTGGAATTTCACTTTTCTTTTATCACATTTTATGCGTAAGGAATTAAGCAACCCGCAAAAATATACATTTTATTTTGGCCACGGATTTTTTTCACCTCAAAGGTTAAATAAAAAAGCGCAAAAAAATAGATTTCCCTCAAACTTATCAGTTTAAAATAAAAAACAATTCTCAAACCCGAGATTTTGCCGCCGTCTTAGATGACATTTTCTCAAACGCTGAGATCAGTCATTATTTCTCAAAGTCTTCTACGATATAGTTGAAGAGAGAGTGAATGTCAACCCGAGATTTTGCCACCGCCGAAAAATACACGAGGTCAGGAAACTGAATGATTAAAAACTAAAAGCTTTGATTATCTGCCCGCCGCGAAAGAATATATCAAAAGTTCAAAGAAATATTGTCTAACTTGTAAGAACTTCGCTTTACATTTCAAGGGGTCGAAAAATTTATTACGACAGAAAATATTCACGAACATGTACATGCCGAATTTATCTTTTTTAACCGTGTGATGCTGTAGTTGTAGAAATGTTTAAATGTAATGAAGTTCACTCTCACCTGACCCAATCGAAAGGCATAACGGATCCAGTTAAATCTGAAGTGAAACGTTTAATTGACCTTGGTGTGGATAAACCTAAATTATTTCTGAATGCGCTCAAGCGAAAAGGGATTTCCTGAGGCCTAAAAGGTCCGACTTAAAAACTTAATGCAAACCATTAGAAATAAATCTAGACCAATCATTTTATCGATGAACGACTTAAAGCAGAGTTTGTTTCAAATTCTAAGAAAGTATTTTGAACGTTATGAATCAAGCGTAAATTGCAAAGTATTCCAAGACATATAGGTTAAAAGTTTTTACCATGGTTAATGTATATTTTAAAAGTAATAAAATTTTCACATGTTACTATTTTTATTAAAAGACGCTTGAAAAGGGGCTACGGCTCGAACGCTTGCGTAGTTTTAAATATTTTAATAAAAATAGTACCATGAAGTATCCGTCGTTGTGAAAATTTTATTACTTTTAAATTCCAAGACATGCCTATTTATGATGTGAAATTGATCACTGATTCTTACAATTGGGTCAAGGAAGCAGAATGGTTCTTGCACATGTTCAATATTTCTCAAGCAAAACAAATCCAAACATATCTTAGGAAAAGCAATTTATTTGAAGCTATTTAAAGTCTCAGATGCCGCAAAAACTGTTCCTAACTTCCTGGAAGTCAAAAAGGGAGATGCGGCACACCACAACTGGCAAAAAATACCTTAATTATGCAATGAAGTCATAAAATATATATATTTTTTATATTTAATAATAAATATATTTATTTTTATCTTTATTTATTTCCTTTTTTTATTTTACTTATGAGAGAAGTCAGTAGCTGAAAATTTCGTTCCCCCTCCCCTTTTCTGAAGACTCACTTCAACTACTTCATAACGTCGTTTGTTCCGCCGGATTCTTTTTCACTCTCCCACGCTTTAAGAAGACTAAATTATGCGTAGGGGAAGTGAGTCTTCACATGATATTGGAAACGATATTCCCACCCACTGAAGTTCGGAATCGATCTATTCAGGTGTATGATGTCGACGACACCAAACCACACTTCAAGTAAAACAATAGTTCCCTTTGAGATATATTTCGATAAGGAAATAGAAAACCACACAGTCATTTGACTATTTCCATTTTAGAGCGAATCGCAAAGGGTTCGATAGTAAACCATTAACCAAAAGCGTACATTTGCACCAAATGTTTCGTTAATAGGTGTTTTTTATATAATAACGTGGCCTTCTTGTTTGAATGTAGCTACTACGTCACAACTTTAGCATTGGTAATATTACGAGCGCGCGCTTAGGGCGCGAGAAACCTCGGATTTTCACGTGCGCGTGCAACTCGCGCGTGTCAAAACTATTCTAATAAAGCTATGACATCGTGACGTAAGAGCAACACAAAAACAAGTTCGGCCAGTGTAGCTGAATTTATAAAAAAGAACTATTATCGCGAAATACTTAATTTTCAATTAATTATCTTGATTTTTATCGATGCTATTTAATAACTATTTCCCCTTCATCCCACGTTACAGTCACTCAAGTAACCAGACCAATAATCTAGCTACTACGCATTCAAGTCCCAACCCACGAGACTGGCGAAGGAAGTGTAGATAAAGCGCAAAAATGACCTCGTTCCTCGCACTAACCTTACTACGATGTTTAAACTGACATAGCTGCGGCAATTGTTTATCACCGCGACTAGTTTATCACCGCTGGCAGCGCGGTTAAAGAAGGAGCGAAGAGGGTTGACCCCGTCGCCGAAAGATATTAATTTCCGTTTTGTTCATTTTTCTTTAGCCGGAAACGGAAGAGCAGTACACGAGGATTAAGCGAGTTCCGGTGCCCTCCGTTCCGGTCAACAATATTTACCAAACCCCTCGTAAGTCGCCTTTCGCTTAGTCCCCAAAATATAGGCTTAATTTTATTGCCTCGTTTTCTGCGCTTCGAAATGTCTGCCAAAATTATGATCGTTAGGTATCTAACTCGGTTCCCTCCCTCTCTCCCGTTCTTTCTCTCTTTGTCAGAACTTCCCGAGGCGGAGAGATGGACTCGCCGCTTGAGCTATCACCACCAAGGCCTTGAAAGGTCCAACTTAGAGCCCGGTTTTAGTTTTAAAGTCGACAGCCCAGCCACTCGAAGATGGTCGGGAGGTTACAGGATCCCCTTCAGAAAGGACCAGCCTTTTAAACTCAAAAGGATAGACCGAGACTCGTGAGTACCGCTTTTCGCCCTTACTCTTACTCACTCTCCCACGTTATTCCTTCCTTCTTGAGTTGCCGTCATCTTCGTCTATGGGTTTAAATATTAGACAAGTGCCTACGACCAGTTGGGGAATGGCGAGCGACGGGAGGCTATTTAATCTTTTAAGTGCTTCGGTTTGGAGCGTTTTAGCTACTTAACTTAAAAGTTCATCTTAAAATGGAATTAGGCCTCTTAAACGAAATTTAAGCTGTTTACCGTTCTTTTTCTATGACAATCACTAATGTCGGAAGCCAACTATAGGCAGCGCTGACATATCACTAACTCTTAACAATAGGGAACGAACTTTTCGAAGATAATAAAGTTCGACTCCTGTCACACACAGGGCATATTTTCTGATTATCTTCGTTTTAAGACTGAGTTCATAATGCTGCACTCGAAACTATTCGAAGTACTTTTAAAGTTTAAGAAATAATTAATTTCAATCGATTAAAGTTAGTTTTATATCGCCGAGAAATATTTTGCTATCGATGATATTTATTTTGCTATCGATGATATTTATTTCGCTATCGATTATATTTATTTTGGTATCGTTTATAACTATTTTTCATATTGATTTTATAAAAAAAAACTATCGTCGATCGTTATTTTATATCGATGATAGATAGTTTCTTCTAAATTTTGTGATTTAATATTATAAAATTTTGAAACAATTTTATTTATAATTTTCTCAATATTTATGTTTGCTTAAAAAACAATTTATTTTTGTACGATTCTTTACATTTTGTTTATTTTTTATTATCTGAAGTTGACATAATTTTGAGCTTAGCTTTCATAGTAAAATAGATAAAAGGTAGCAAAATATGGATCATATTCAGTAACTATTTAAAACAACCATCTACTTGGCCAACCCGAAAAAGAAAACGTTTTTGAACATCCACGACCCCTATTTTGAATGATAGAAAAATACTTCATCCGTGCGTGAAAATCTCCAGTCAACCGCAATAAAGGAAAGAGTCGAAGGCTTGATCTTTACCATCATTTTTAGTCCGGTGTGGCGCTTCTCTATTGGCGCTTCTCTATTGGCGCTTGCCGGACTTATGCACCGATAAAAGGAGGCGATTTCATTTTAGCTGAGACTTTAATAAAAGGTAAAATACGTCCCTTGGATATCTAAACCTAGCTCCCAGGTTATTGATGGGGGATGAAAGGGAGGAAGGGGAGCACGAGGGGGATGATCGTTTTCGCTTTTCAGGAATTCGAGGAATTCGTTCGTCCATGGGCTCACAGGCACGCCTGAAGGGGATTTACCATCGAGCATGCCAAATGAGAGTGAGAGAGATAAAGAATAGAGCCTTTTTTTGGGCGAGAGGGTATTTAGAGACAGGGATAGAAATTAGATAAGGTTCGGCTTTTCTTCGGGTAGTACTCTTGTTCCGTGTTGGAATACAACCATTAACGTCACTATTCGGCGCTACCAGGTAACACCCACTCACTGTTTCTGGGTGTATCACCAATAACGCCAAGCAAAACAATCGACATTTTCAACACCATAATTCCCTTTGTGACGAAGTCAAACAATTGGAAACATAAACATAATAAATTACATTTTAAATTAGGCCTATGGTTATTCTTCTATAAAACGTATAATATCATGAGAGATGAGGAAACAAGTATTGATTGGCAATTTTTACTTAAAATAATTGATAAATTAGGTTCTAGCATTGAATTATTATATGTTACATTTAGCAACATTTATACAGACCACGTCTTACCACATTGCGTAATTGGTATTCCTAACTTCTAAAATTGGATGTTCTTATACCCTCTAGACGATGCATATTAAATGAAGGTTCATTTATTAAAAGTTCTACGGTTTTGTAACTAACGCTGTATAATTTCTTGGGTTGATCGTCCGAATATGTGTAATTTAAAATAGCCCAATTGTTTTTTGATATTTTAATCGTGTTATTAAATATTTATTCGTACTTGGTTATAACTGTAAGCCCAATTTCAAGCGCCAGACTATACTTTTCCTTTTGTTAACTTGTTAAAGGAAAAGGTCGCAGGGCAGACATCTTGATGGAGACCTTTCGGTGTACGGATTGGTGCACTGCACTGATATTTAGATGCGGGACTATAGGTGACTATATATAGTGTTAAACATATAATTAGACTGTTTTCCAATATTTTATTATATTTCGTACTTCCCCTTGGCTGTCATTTATGTTTATTTAAGACGCCAATTAAAAACTCCAAAGTTGAAAGCATTTTGAGCAAAGTTCAGACAGCTATCCTGTCACTCAGATTTTATCGTATTAGAAATTATCGCCGGCGAAGCGAGCCGGACCATTTATTAAAAACAATTTCTTTTAAACACCAGAAATTATCATTTTTTTCCCAAATATTTGTACCAATAGAATAATATAACTGTACTAAAAATATTCCTATTTTTCAAACATAATTTTTAGTGATTTTCAGTATTCACCCTAATTTTGTGATAATTAACTTTGAACTTTTCCGCAAATACCGAAATGTGCGTGCACCGAAATTTCCGTGCCTCAAAATGTTTGTACAGCTACAATTTTTGTACACTTACAAAGTACGTAACCCGAATTGCTCGTACACCTAAAATGTACGTTGGCACACCTAGTACGTTGTCACACCAAACCAACTTTTCCACACACCAAAATAAATTGTTCGTACACCGTAATGTTCGTATACAAAATGTTCTTACACCGAAATATTATATTACCTAAACCCGGAAAGGTCGATACGAAGAATTCTTTGGAAAAAATAAATAAGAGTGGAGTCGAAAATCGAAATATTCCCGCGGGTGCGCTTCTTTATAAGCCCCGTATAAAAAAAAAATCGGTAATGCCAAAGCCAAATGAGATGCTTCACCGTCCCTGACAAAGTGATGGAAAAAACTTCATTATTACATCTGACCGACCCTAGACGACTTTTATTTATTTACCAAAATTAAATAGGCCGGCTAGATTAAAATCTTGCTTTCGAAAAATTCGCCTCGATGGTTGTTTTCAAGTCAACCTCTAGTCGGCAACCGCAACTCGGAAACTCCTTTTATACTGTATAGGACGTAGCTATAACACACGCGTTTATAAGTCGCCTACGGTATCTCTCTTTTAAGCAACCCTTTGAAAAATTAAGCTGAAAAGTTTTACTCGGCTATGATGAAGTTTGAATCTTGGCGCGCGGTAGGTGTTTTCCTCGCGTATCTGTTCCACTTTGGGAGCCGCGGCCGTCCCTGGTATTCTAATTTAATTAAATTTCGAAAATTTATGTTTATATACGAAAGAGGGAAAAAGTAAAAAGCAGCGGGCGCCTTGGTTACCGCACTATTAAAAGAAAGTGAGGAAATGGCTTAAATTGCCGGCGGGCCAAAGGGAGAGAAAAAGAGATGAGTCTTTCTCATTTAGCCCTGAATAATAATATAGATCGCTTTTCTCAGAAAGAAAGCGCGCTTTACGTTCCAGTGCCTATCATTTCCAGGCCCGCAGTGTGAACTCTTTTCCTAAGCCTACTTTCTAGTGTTTGCATAAATTATAAGCTAACCCACAAAGTGCATCGATTTGCACTCCTTTAAAACTTTTAAAATGAACTCCCGCTACAAATTTCCTTTAATAACTCTGGTTTTCTTAATTTTGTTGCACGTACGACAAATTTGTGTATAAAGATGAAAGTGAATCATTAACTATTAATCATGTTGGTACATTTTCAATAAACCTGTCCAAGAATATATCTGGTTAAAGGATAATATGTGGCTGCCACTATAGCATCTGTTTTCATGATTCCCGGTAGAAAGTCTACACCGACTCGGAGATTGATCGATCGTATCGCTGTGTCTCTCCGCTCACCGCGAGAAAGGGGATTAAGACTACACGGAGAAGGCGGAGGAGGGTATTTTCTTTCGCCAAGAATCACAGGGTACCTGGGGAAGACGGAAAGACTACGCGAGAAAGGGAGGCGTGTCCACATTTTCTCTGTTAACGTAAATGCATTGAGCTGACCCAATGAGACAACACAATCAATCGATTTTTAATTCAACCGTTTGTGATTAAAAATCAGATTGTTTTAAACTTGTACACAATTCGGTTTAGCGTTTTCCAATTTTTCAAACCGAGCCTCATTTAACGTCAGGTAGAAATCATATTCCATGCGTGTTAAATCAAAACTGGTAGAAAGTATACGTATGTTTTAGATTACCTTTGTTTTTACTGTCGGTAGTTGACGAGGATATAATATTTGTCCAAACTATACGCGGCACCTCATTCGCTCGACAAATGTTTGGTTTATGACCGAGAGTATATTGCGAGCTCCAGTTAATTTTGTTCCTTTTTCTTCTCGTTGCCCTTCTTATTTTTTACTGCTTTCTTTTTTTATGGTGAAACGTATTTTCTTTTTATTATTTTATGAACCTTTTTCACCTTATACAAACGCTATATACACATTGAAGGGTAGATTTTTGCTCGTTACAAGAAAATCTCGAGATTTCGAGAGTGCTGGAATATTTCCTATTTACAACGACGCGGAAAAGCCTTGGCCTTTTTTATGGAGTGAAACAGGGGCCCTTTTGTTTCCTTTCGGAGGCACTTGATTTTCGCGCGGATTCGATTGAATAGCTCGTAAATGTAAATTGTAAGCTCTGCGAAGGGTATTTCCTTGGCACCTTCTCGACGTCAATAAAATGATAATGTCCAACGCGAAGGGAAACTTTACCGCAGCGTCCAACTTGAAGATAAACTTCACCTTAGCGTAGCGCGGGGATGACAAATAGCGTGGTTTTTACCACTCCAGAATAGGAATAACGCTACCATAGTATTTTAGAATTTTCTTCTTTCCGGAATAAAATTGAAGTCTTATTTTTGGGGTCTCAACTTGGGATTGGTTTACCGGTTTACTTTATTTCTTATTCCATCGATTGTTTTGTGGAGGTTTGATTCGGTCCCGCTTGTATAACCTTATTGTTCCTTTGCCATATTATAGTTATCGTTATTCCGACGAGGGCAGTGACTTAGAGGACGAGGACGAGAGACCAGAAGAGATATCAGAAGCCGAGTGCGACCGTAAGAGGTCTTCTTCCCGTTTTCATGGTCTTGATTTACTCATTTCCTACCGAACCTTTTTTCGCTTCGTTGCTCTGGGAGCACCATTTGGCATTTGGTTTTCTTTGCTGTTTTCGTATTTAGTTGAATGCATATATAAGAGCAATTTGGTTTGCATGGCCAGTAATTTAATCAGTTGTATAGAATGACTTAGATAAATATTCATCAACGCTAAAGGTTTAGCTTGAAACACGTACCTTGCCGACTTATTGCTTTGTTTGCTTCCGCTATTTGGCAGGATAATCGCGGAAATCTGCCTCGAGTACGTGAAGGTATTTGTTTCATTTGTAGACCGTAGATGAATAACTCCCTCTTTAAAGTTATATTACTTACGTTGATTTAAATATATATTTTATTCTACACCCACGCCCCTAAATTAGATTTGTGTGAAATGCTGGTTTTAGAATATGATTTTTGCTCGAGTGTATATCATTCCACGTGTAATCATAGAGTGATGCCACCAGGGGTTGGCCGATTTTAATGAAATTTTCCACATGTGTTTAGGACCTCGTTTAAACAAGTTTGTGTAATTTTGAGCCTTATATAATGTTTACCTATTTTTTACGGTACTTCAAAAACAACTCTGATTTTGATGATTTGTCTTCGACCTTTTTGGTAGTGTTTAGAAAAAACATTACTCTGAATAATTGGCTTTAGTTACACTTTTGAAATTTGGTCACTTATTAGAAACATATCTTGCGCATAAAATGGTGGGGTTGAAAAATATTATCAAAAATCAGACAAATTACTTTTAACAACAACTTCTGGTTAAATTCAAATATAAATATGGAAATGTTCATATTCTGAAATCTCTCGACGTAAGCTATCCAAAAATGTTGACATAAAAAAATCGAATTGCACCTATTGAACCCCCAAAACTGAATTTCGAATTTTAAGCCAATTGCGCAATATAACCGTTTCTCAAAAATGTACCTTAGGATAAACATATAAATATAAAAATGAATATGATTTGAAAGCCTTCATCATAAGCTATCAAAAAATGTTTAGATTTAAGAAATTGGTATTGCACTTTCTTTTCTATAGCTCAATATGACACCACAAAAAATTTAATTTTGAATTTTAGACCAAATTCGCAAGATATAAATATCTCGAAATCTTACCTTATGAGCAATATATAAATATCAAAATGGATATTTTCTGAAAGCTCAATATTTTTTTAAAAATACCTATTTAAAAAAAAATAGAAGTGGTACCTTTTTCCATTATGGTCTCCTAGTGACCCCCCCAAAATATTTATTTTCGTATTTTGGGGTTAAATGCGAGACGAGTGTTTACCGTAGACTTTTGACAACACCACCATGTTATGCGCAAGATATATTTCTAATAAGTAATAAAATTTCAAAGGTGTAACTAAAGCCAAACTTGCAGAATAATGTTTTTTCTAAACACTACCAAAAAGGTCGAAGACAAATCATCAAAATCAGAGTTGTTTTTAAAAATACCGTAAAACAATAACTAAAGATTATATTAGGCTGAAAATTTCAAAAACTTGTTAAATTGAGGTGGAAAATTTTATGGAAATCATTCCATGATTACACGTGGAATGAGTACAGTTTGAAATTGTAGTTGGTTTTGATTTGATCCACGTTTTCATTGTTAACCCCGCACGATCGGTTTGTGTTGGTTTCCTTTATTAATGGCGTCCTTTTTGCCTGGCATTGGAATACCCCAGACTGTAGACTAACGATGTAAGATGAAATTGAAACAGGTAGTTTGACTGTAATGATACCGCCAGAGAACAAGAACTTCTACATTCTGACTGGTACCGTCCAATGACTTGGAGACTGAAGGCTCAATTTCTCATCAAGAGCGATCCTTCACCGAACGCCGATTGAATAATCATTCGTTCAATACAATCCTACAACTACGTTACAAAGACAGTCTAGAAAAATCAAACTAACAAAAACAAATAAACCTCTTCGTAATCCCGGAACAATAAATACTTTACCTCGATCTTTGTGCCATCAAGAATAGGGAGGAGTGACAGCTTTCGGGAGAACCGCTTCTGGTTTCGCGCATTTCTGTTTTTAAGAAACTTGCCTACGGTCGGTGGTACGATTTGAGTTCACTTTCGCGACTCTTTTCCCAAAACCCAATGGTTCGGACGGTGCGCGTGACAACGTATATCGCGGGACCACTATTATAAATTCCGTTTCGGTGCAGGACGTGCAGACGGACGAAATATTGTTCGGGCACTTAGAGAGAACAAGGGTTTGCGTTTGATCATCATGTTTTAAACGGTCATTCCATCCTATGGCGATTTGCGAAGAATATATTCGTTTTTTTTTATTATTACTGGCCATCTTTAACGATTTGTTTGCGGACTGAATACTGCGTTTTTTCTCCGCGAGGAAGATTATTATACTCGCTGGCGAACGGGTTTTTATATCGATTTTTTTAAGTTTCCGAATCGAAATTGTTTAAAACGGAGAATATCAAAACATTTTCCGATCTATCCTTGGCGATTGATTTATGATATTTATACCGAATTCTATTATTTACTGTGATTCTATTCGACAGTTCTAGGCTATATGATATATTATTGTGTGTTGGGACCGGAACGAGCTTTATGGAAATAAATATTTTCTAAAAAATGTTGATATTTCGTCTCATTTTGAATTGGATTTGCTTTTTCTAAAATTTAAATTTTTGGTGTTATAATATGGACCTTTTTTGCGCAAATAATAATTTTTTTAACCCAATTCACTATCATTGGTAAACATTAAAGTATTAGCATTCTATTCTCGAGATCTTCGAGAATTTCAATTTCTACTACAAACGAACCATTCAAAGAAGGAAAGAGAATTTCTCATTCACACGAATATTTATATTATCTACGAGTTTATTGGTGTCTGAATGCTTCACTGGTGAGTACGGGTTTTTTACTAATTGAATTTTTGTTACCCTACCAATTTAATTTTGTTCAGTTGGCGTGGGTAAATCTCTGTTCTATCTTTTCTAAATCGACAACGGGAAAGGATCGATAGAGTCCGTAATAAGGCTCTTCCTTCCTATCTCGGAAGCTTCTAAAGTGTCTGGAAACAAATCCAGTCATTGAAAGTTCATTTCATCGGGAAAAATCGCGGGAACCTTATTCCGGTCAGAAGAGCAATTCTATTCGAACTGTACTCCCCAGGCACATCCACTAACAAAAAACTGGGGAAAAACGCTGCGGCGCTGGCCGAAAAGTAGCGGGAAGTTTGTCTCAAAGCAATTCTTGTCTGAAATGAAAGCGCGTGAGAGATAGAACGGAAAAGACAACTGTAGTCGCGAATTGCACCTCGCCAGATAGAAAATACTTACGATACCTTGGATATAGCTAGTCACCAGACAGTTCGAATGAAGTCGAAGCTTCTACCTTAGGGTTAAGCCTAGGTTCAACTCTACAAGATTCTTCTTAATAGCTCTTTAGACTGTTTGGCCGCTACCCAGTTTCCATCCCAACCTAACAACGTAGTATATAGATAGTGGAATTAGATTTTGTCCCTAACTTCATCCCCTTCCTTCTCGTCAAATGGAAGTTTCACACGTCTCGTAAGCCTTTTGAAAGGAAGCCTGGTTTGTCTTTGCCGCTCGCTGTCAGCCGATCGATCGATGGGGTTTGTGTTTGCCCAAGACAGGCTGGTCGAATCGTTGATGTAGCGTACCCAATTAAAGCGACTCTCAACATTGGAACTGCGGAGTTCTCTTCTTTCAAGCGTCGATGGGCTCGCTGCTTCGGGGCTGAGCCATTGTTTATCCACGAGTAATGCTACGCTTGATTTCGGCTCAGAATCACCGCGATTCTATTGCCCACTTTCCAGGCTTCCATTCAACAGATAAACTCGAATTTTTAAAAATGGTCTTGAAGAAAAAATTATAATTATAATAATATTAAGAATCCATATTTTGACAGAAAAATTAAATTAACCTTAGAAATGTAATTTCCAATAAAGCATACAGTGTGCAGGTACCATGGTTTAAAGTAAGCCTATGGAGTAAGCTTGGTGAACTTTTCGAAGTATTTCGTAGTATCGAATTGAAGCCCTACAAAATTATTTTTTTATTAAAATAGATCGTCGCGATTTACTTTTATATGAATCATTTCTATGTATTAATATAACTCAGAAACATATATATTTTATATAAGTCCCGTATGTAACATTTTCCATTTCGTTTTCTGGAAAGGAATATTATAGGGAAGCCAGTCATATACCGTATTTTCATCCTCGCAGTTTTTCATTCACGTGTTGCAGGGGAAGAAAATAAAAGGGGAGGATTTTCTTGACAGTGAAGCCTAAAAATATTATTTGGCTTGCCTATCTTATTTTCTTCCGCGCCGATCGTACTGCGAGCGCGTACTCGTTTTAGAGAATCCGCTCTTTTTCAATATTTTTACGTTTATATAAAATAGGACCCCGTAGCTTTGGCTTCTGTTTCCCCGAAGCCAAGTTCAAAAAAAATAGACGGGCTCGGAAAAATATGGTAGCAAAAAAGTAAGACCTATGTTTCCCAAATATGTTCCTCGTATATATCTTTTATTGAAAAAAACATTCGCGAGGCCGGCGTGTATTCGCTGTAGGAGACCGTCTCTTCCTCTCGTATACCGAGAAAGATTGCCGGGGAATCTTCCCCAAGGAAGCGGAAAATATAAAGCATTATAAAACTATTTCACATATATATATTTTAAACTTGTATCTAAACATAGATCGAACCACTTTTTTTTCCTTTTTCATTCTGAATGTAGATTACCCCATTTCTTTATGGCCTAAAGTTTCCCCTCTATCAATATTTATCTACGGCATTCTTCTCCGAAAAAGAAACCTGTATACATATTGGTCGGGAGAAAATGGGACTCTTGTTACTCGGTCCGGCTCGATGTTATATGGTCTTGGCCATAAAATATATTTAGTAAACTCGCCGTCTTAACAACGACGATATTTCCAAATAGAAAAATTTACAACCCTCCCGCCAAAAACCGCCCACACCGGGTTTTCTAAAAATAAAATTGAGGCGCGCAATTCCTTATCAAACAGTTCCATTCTTTTAAACGCCCTTTACCGTATAAAAGGGATAAGTTTGGGAGTTGCAATTTACCATCGTACCTTTACGCGGATAAATGGATTTCCATATCAAAGGCCGTCCTTTTCTCTTCCAATTTGCATCGCTCGAATCGAGAATTTTCCACCGTGCCATCGATTGCATATTCCACTCCGCCTCAACCATCTTCCCACTATCTGTCTATATATCTTTTTGTATCCGTCTTGAAATTTTTAGTTTCGATTTTCTCGGAGAAGAATAGTTTTTGCTTGATATTCGGACGTATGTCCGTTTTAGGATTCGTTTCTTGGCATTGATGGATAATATAGGTACCAGGATCGACAGATTTTCTTTTGTTTCCAAAAAAGTATTTCCTTCTTAAAGGTATACAAAAAGAGAGATGTAAAAACGGAATTGTTTTTTGAATTACCAAATTTGGAGGCCGGTTTCTTCAATATAATTTGAATAAATGTTTATCAGATTAATTTTTATTATAACAACTATGATGCGACTTATAAGTGGGCATGGATTTAAATCTCTGCTTCCCATTTCCCTTTACGGAAATGACGTGTTCCAATGCCTAAGTTTAGATCAAGACACGCCCAGTTTCAATCCAATTTTTGTGGGGCAAATAAATTTGACCAAATTCTAACAAATTTGAATTTCAAACATTTTAAAGGGATCAAATACAAAACATTTTGGATCGTAGTTTTCCATCAAAGTCAAATTTGGATCTACCCAATTTTTTATTAAAAATAAAATTTGATCCATCATTTGCGTAAGGATCACCACGCAAACTTAATTTAAATGCTGCCTTTAAATTTGAATGAAAGTGGTTTATAACTTTTAACTGTTCTCATTTTCTATCACTTTTTACCTCTCCGAGGGGACAAAGTCCCCTAGGAGGGGTATTACAATCACCGTTTATGTCGGTGTGTGTGTCTGAGTGTCCGGGTTGCGAACGCGTTCGCATTTTTGGAGCTAAGTGTAATCGCTGCGTACGCAATTTCTTGTAATTAGGGGAAAAGGTTTTTCCAAGAGCGCCCTCTTTTGTGATTGGGTGTATTATAATTTTCTTTTGCGAATTGTGAGTGTACGTGAATAATCTTACCGTGAACCTTTCAACGTCCAAATGGCAGGGTTTCCACCAAATGTTCACGGTATACGTCTTATTATCAATTTGCGATAGTATCGGGTGGAATTGAACCCGAGCCCTCCGGTATGACAGGCGAGTGTTCTACCACAGAACCACCGATACATGTTACGCTTCATTGCCAATTATAAACTCAGCTTAGCGGAAGAGTATATTAATACTGTTAAAAGTCTACATTTTTTACGTATGAAATTTTAAAGGTCAAATCTTGTTTTTGCGCAGTCAGCAGAGATAAGATGGTTAAAGGGTAGAACCCGTGGGTGGTCCACTTAGTTAGTTTTTGTAATTTATTTACGGGTTTTCTTATCGACTTAAATATAGTTGTATTAATGTGGTGGCGTTGGTTTAACGTTTATTGATATACGAGCTGTCTTTTGGTCAAGTATATCTCTGTGCTTTGTTAATGGTAATGTTTTTGCTTCTTGTTAATACATTTGGTGTGGATATTTGGATATCTACGATTCCTAATGCATGATATTGGAAATATGACGGCATTGGTCTTTATTACGAGTATGTATCACAACGTCAACAGGAAGTCTACGAGTCGTCCACTTCCAGATGTCGAATATAGCTATTCTAGGGTATCTTCATCAAGGGCGAGTGTTGAAATAACATGAGCGTTAAAGATGCGGCAAGTATTTCGTAAGGGAGAAAAATACTAATACCCTCTGTAGATATTTCTTTCATTAAAATTGGCTTCGTATTATATTTAACTGATAAACTTGTACTGTAAATAGGGGTCAATTCAATTGTGCATTGTTTTAGTACGTCTAAATCACTGTTGTAACTACTTAATATATAATATTCTGAATGAATTATAATCGGTTGTTTCGTCTCAATTATTTTAATTATAATTAAAATTTTATACCGGGCGGGATTGAATCGGGATTACGTTTTTAGTAAATAACTCTGAATTGCGGAGATATATCTTTAAGGATCATCTCGATAAATTAAACCCCTAGGGACGATTCTTCCGAGGAGGTATATTTTGGCTTACCAACTTGTTATTGAACAACAGTGGTTTCTATGTTTTATTAAGTTAGAACAACTTACTTAATTTTTTTAAATGTGAAATAAAACACTACCTATACAACGAACATTAGTAATACTATTTTCAAGGGTTATAATTTTATATTTTTCTATTGGTAATTTTTGCTTTGAAGCCTGATCGACTGGATAATAATTATATATTTTTTATTGGTTATTTTTGCTTTGAAGCCTGATTGATTGGGTTATTATTATATATTTTTCTATTGGTAATTTTTGCTTTGAAGTGTGATCGACTGGGTTATAATTATATATTTTTCTATTGGTTATTTTTGCTCTGAAACCTGATCGATTGAGCTACTATAATATATTTTTCTATCAATTGGTTATTTTGACTCTGAAGCCTGATCTATTGGGTTATTATTATATATTTTTATATTGGTTATTTTTGTTCTAAAGCCTGATCGACTGGGTTATTATTATATATATTTTTATGCTCCGAAGTTTGGTCGATTGGGTTTTTTTTTAATATTTTTTTTATTGTGTTCAGCCAAGAATGTATTTATTTATATTTAGGTATAAATAAATACATTCTTGGTTTAGCTTATGGCGGTATTGTTGTGTTGAAATTATTATTCTTCTTGTGAAATGGTTTAAAGTGGGTTTTTTTATTGTTAATGAAAGACTTGAAGTGCTTGTTTGTGTTGACTGTTTTGAGCGACGTACTGTAAGAGAGGACGTATTTGTATTTTTCTAATTTGAATTTATTGTGGTCTTGGTACAGTAATTTTGACCTTTTTAAATTACTAACTTAATCTAAAGAAGAATAAAGTTTTGTCTTTGTGTTTTCTATTTTTCCACCATATATAAACTTGAAATTAGATTCTTAGTTTTTCGGCCCGTTTTCTTTATTTTTTCATTGAAAAAGAATCGCCGTTATAACAGTTTTAATAATTTATTTTAATTATAATAAACAATATTCTACCTATCGGGATTGAACCGGGGTTACGTTTTTAGGACGTATTAGGTATTTCGTAAAGTGCCGTGTTCCTTAGTTAATACACCCTAGGGCAAACTCTTCCGAGGAAGGTATATTTTGGCCTGCCAACTTGTTTATCTTTAAATTTGTAACAGCCTTTTCAAGATGGCCGTAGCTATATTGCAAGAACCAGAACCTGTAGCCTTGTAGATTAGGCCTTCTGCTTCGGAATGTAATACGGTTATGGTAGCGTGGAATGGCTTAATTTAGTAGTAACTTTGATCTATTGTCCAATTAAGCGGCACGGCGTAGTTGGGGTCTAGGCGCCAAATTGATTTAGTTAAAGCGTAACATCATAATATGGGCGTACGTCCTGGAGGTAATACATTGATAACGCGTTTCTCCGGGATCTGGGAGGGGCCCTCACTACCCGCTTATATACCGTTTCCGTACATTAACCATAAGCACCCTTCTAATTGAAACGTAATTAAGTGAGCATCAAATGTAACTATTGGGTTTAAAACTGATTTTTCTCTCACCTTAAATTGCGTTGTAGATCGAGAAGCCGAACTTGTATAAAAACCAATAATGTTTCTCGAAAAGAAAGTAATATTGAGAAAAACATATCGAAGAGACAAGTCGGGAAGTTGACAGTTACTACTGAATAACTTTCGTCTTTTCTTCCGAACATACGGTCTATTAAACTCGGGTACTACGGGGTCTGCTCTCTCGTGGCACTTTTAGCGCAGACTAATTAATGAAATATATCCGAGAAACGTTATGAAATGGAGTCCCGCTCTTGGGAAACGCGTGGGAGCCAACTAACGTTTCAAGAGGGCGTTATTAATTAATAATATCGTAAAAAAAGTAATTAAATGTAACCGTATTTTACCCGGCTTATGTTTTAGATGAAATATCGTTGCTTACGTTTGAATATGGTAGGAAATATATCATTTTATGAACAGCTTGCTAAAATTTCCAATTAAAAAGATTTTGAACCTCGAGACCACCTTGTTGAGAGTAATTGTATTTTATTACAAGATTTTAGCATAATTTATAGATAGATATTTTGAAGGTCAATCCCTGCTTATGGCACTGAGTGAAAAACCGAAACAACTGCTTCCGCGTTGAGTTTGCAAGTTCTCTCCCCATTGCGGTTAAAGGGTATTTTCCCGAGTTTTTCGGTGCCCCCTTTCCATAAAGGTTAACGGTTAAGGAGTGTAGGTAGCTCTTGGCATGATCAGCTTGCCACCACCCTCCGGAATTAACGGCACTAAATGTCACTCGATGACTTGGGCTTAAGTTGGTGACTTGAATATTAGCCTAACTGATTACAAAAAAATATATAATATCCCAAATGGGACAGATTTAAATTCAACTTCAATCGAAATTTTAATCCAAAATGTGTTTTACTTAATTATTTATATAAGAACGTTTTTTATATAATCAAAATTGGCTTCAAACAAGATATGTATCGATTCAAGTTAGATCCAATTTTTGACATTGGATCCATGCATTTTCATAATAAAAGGCGTTTTAAGAACTGTAGGTATCTTTTAGGTTATAGCTAAATAATAAAAGAAAAAATTTCAAATAGTTTTAACGTCTGTCTGTATGATTTAGACCACGTCTACCGTCTCAAAGAACGGGAACAAGAGTACCATTATAGTTTTTTTATCCATTGCAATAACCATCATATAATATTAATACTATATAAGCGTGGGATAAGATTAAGCCCTGCTTATGAAAATAAAGGGAAGAACAAATCAGTTTTGTTTGGTTTTTAAAATAAGTTAACAGGATTTCAATAAAAGCATTTATAGGTTAAATTTCGTCATGCATTATTTTTAGCATTTGGTGACACCTACACGCTAAAAAAGGTTGGGTTAAATATTTTGGGTAAAATTTATTTCGACCCAGTTTGAGTTAATTTTTACCCATTTTGGGTTGTTCTAAAACTTTTGGGTTATTTTGAAAAGGGTTATGTGTTTGGGTTATTTCTCTGATTTGTCTTATTGCCCAACTTGGGTTCAATGTACCCAAAAACTAGTAACACTCCATAATGTAGGCTGCTAAACGTTCTGATTGTTTGAATGTTGAGTTATTATTGGTTCATTTAACGTTTACGCGCTAAATAGTCGAAACTAAAATTGTTAATTCTAGAATTTTCCAGGAACGTTTGAGTTTTTAGGCCCACAAAACAACCATAAACTGAGCTGTCGGCACTAAAATAACAGACGTAATTAAATTGTAATTTTAAATTATTCTTGTTTAAGTTATAAGCAGTATGAACTTAGATATTTTAAAATATTGCATTATGTTCTTAACTAAATTTTATGCATTTCCTATACGTAATAAGTTTAGGCTTGGTTTGTTTATTGTATTAACATGTTTTTTACTTCCAAACATTGGTTAAGTTTTAGTTAGGTCTATTTGTTTAACAATATAAGCTTATTTGAATACTAAATGTGAACTTGTTGGAAGTTCTCGAAATTAATGACCGCAATTACTATATTGTAATATCACCAATAGTCATTTATGTGTTCAGTTTCCAGGCAATAAATTACTAAACGAGTTTCGTACTATAAGCATCTACTTGAAAAATGCTTTTGAAACTTAGTATTGACGAACCAAAATTCGTGCATATGGCAAGCCAAAAATTTGAGGGAAAGGTAAAACTGATATTTTTTCTGGACAGAAATGTGGTTCTGTATTTTGGATAGTATGAGTGGAATTGGTGCAATTTGGAACTTGACACATTTCTGGAAAAATTACAACATATTTTAGTGAATCAGAGAAATATAGCTAATTTTTAAAACATTTTTAGTTTTTCTTCTTGAAGTTATGGATAGGATGAGTGGAATTTTGACCTTTACCAGTTTTCTGAATCAGAGAAATTACCTGATTTTCAAAACCATTTTGGTTTTTATCTTGAAGTTATGGATAGGATGAGTTAAATTGGTAGAATTTTGACCTACACGAGTTAATATATAACAGATTTTTGGAAAAGTTAAAACTTATTTTATCGAAACAGAGAAATATAGCTAATTTTCAAAACATTTTTGGTTGTTATCTTGAATTGTGGATTGGATGAGTGGAATTGGTGGAATTTTGACCTATACGAGTTAATATATAACAGATTTCTGGAAAAGTTAAAACTTATTTTAGCGAAACAGAGAAATATAGCTAATTTTCAAAACATTTTTGGTTGTTATCTTGAATTGTTGATTGGATGTGTGGAATTGGTGGAAATTTGATCTATACGAGTTAATATATAACAGATTTTTGGAAAAGTTTACTTATTTTAGCGAAACAGAGAAATATAGCTAAGTTTCAAAACATTTTTGATTTGTATCTTGAATTGTGGAATTGGTGGAATTTTGACCTATAGATACGAGTTAATATATAACAGATTTTTGGAAAAGTAAAAACTTATTTTAGCGAAACAGAGAAATATAGCTAATTTTCAAAACATTTTTGGTTGTTATCTTGAATTGTGGATTGGATGAGTGGAATTGGTGGAATTTTGATCTATACGAGTTAATATATAAAAAAATTTTGGAAAAGTTATAACTTATTTTAGCGAAACAGAGAAATATAGCTAATTTTCAAAACATTTTTGGTTGTTATCTTGAATTGTGTATTGGATGAGTGGAATTGGTGGAATTTTGACCTATACGAGTTAATATATAACAAATTTTTGGAAAAGTTCAAACTTATTTTTGCGAAACAGAGAAATATAGCTAATTTTCAAAACATTTGTGATTTTTATCTTGAAGTTGTGGATAGGAGGTCATTTTAAAAAGGTCTTAGCCACTCTGTGAAGAACAGTGAGGCTTCTGTATGACAGTGGAGCACAATCAAGGTTGCAAATTAAAATTTTTAGTTTTCAATAAACGATTATTAAATGTCTTCACGAAATAAAAGATATTATGGAGAGCTGCAAATGGCTGAGTATGTCATTCCCATTGAATATAGTTTAAAAGTAACCCAATTAGTCTGTATTATTCGGCAAAGGCCATTTATAAATTATTTGGGTTAAATGTAGATTTAGGCCAATTTTTATATTTTACCAAAGTGTTTGGGCAAATATAACTGCCCAATAAATTGGGTTATTTTAGCCCATTATTTTGGGGATTTTCCTAAATACCCAAATTTTTGGGTTGTTTTCATTTGCCCAACTACTTGGGTAAGCAAGGTTTTACATTTGCCCAAATTTTTGGACTGGAGAAATACGGACCCAAATTTTTGGGTATTATTGACCCAATTTGGGTTAAATTTGACCCAACCTTTTTTAGCGTGTATGATACTAGTTCTACAACAAAATATGTTGCTTTATATAACACAAGATGTCACAGGTCATAAACGTTACCTCATCAATAAATTAAAAAAACCCTAGTTAGTTTGTCAACTGACATTATTACAGAAACATCGGTTTTTAAAAAATATAATTATTCATACTAAGCATTTATGCTACCTATCTTAAAAGACAAAATATTCCCAGATAAAACACATTAAGCCTTTTCTGTATTGTGAAATATTATGCAATTCATCAAAAACATATTTACTCCACATTCCAAATATCATAAACAATACGCTAACTTATAAAACACTTTAATTCCCAATTAAGTAAGAGCAACAGCTATCACGAGGGCCCGATATTTCCTTTCGATTCAAGAATCTTTTATTTTTTGTTCCCAATAAATCAAATGCTTCATTTTAAAGGACAACTGTCGATCCGTTTTGATATTGCGACTGTGTGTTTACAATATCTTTTATCGATTGATAAATTATTATCATTATTGCGTTACCTGTTTCGGAGATATTTAAATTTTCAATTTCCTGGTTACAGATTGCACAAATTGATATTACTTCTGAAATATGGCTAATCAAAAGAAACTAATACCAATCAAACGTCGTCTCAATGACTAGAAATTTAAAGCTATGACGCTATTGGGTCCATGGCAAAAAAAACATTATATAATCTATCAAATACTTACTACCCCTTAAATTTATCAAAATTAATCAATTATTTTCGGAATTTCTCATATTTTTTGATCTACCACTAATCATACTAAAATATTCGATAATTAATGTTCCGGTTTAAAACTTTTTTGTATAACGTAGTATTTCGTAACGCTTCGGTAAACGCTGTCTTTTAACATTTAGTAGCGCTTATACAAACACTCACTCCCGAGTTACGTAAAGTTTGTTAATTTTACGAAATAAAACCTCTGGCTAAGCATCGGTTATAGAATTCCAGTCTTGTTAAGAACGACAAAAAAGGACTTTCAATCTGTTTTTTTTTTCGTTCTCCTACTAAGAAAATTAAGCCTAACATTTATTGAACCATCGAGGTACTACCCTAGATCTGCCACTTAATTTAAATTCCATGGACACACAAACTTGGATATATCATAAGCCGAGCGAATACACTCGAAAAATTCTATAATGGACATTTAAATTGTCGTTCCTTATAGAGACATTCATCGATCGTGTCTCTTGAGCCAAATTTCCGTAGGAAAAGTTGATTGTATAGTGCTACTTAATTTATTTTAATAAATTATTTTTAAAAAATTACCATTTCAAATAACTTAAAAAAACAGATTAAGCCACTCCTCGAAAACGTGTAAGGGTAACTTGTAGTAGTGTAAATTGTACATACTCAAGCTACTTCTGCACTCCTACAAGTTTCGAGGGTTAACTTAACCTGTCTATTGTCTAACTATTTCAAACCAGTTGAATATTATTTCAAGAAATAAATAACTCTTTATTTTTAGCAGTGCACCCTTCTTACAGTTTCGCTTATTCCAAACAAATATGCCAGAAGTCTGTATCGATTCTAGAAACATAAATTGAACCTACTTAATTACGGAATAATAACGAAACAAACCGGTCAGTGGTCACCCCCTTGTCTGGCCCTTGTTAATTTCACCCCCTGTCCTTAAATCGATTATCTGACGTAGCAATTTATTCAAATTGATATTTTGATGGTATTCTTCAAATATATAAATATCTTAAAAGAGTAGAAACGTGACGCTTTTCAAATGTTTTATTTTAAATATTATTTTCGATCAAGTTCATAATTTCAATTTCAATTTTTTTTTTTTCAAAATAAGCTGAATTCATGGGAAATGTTTTACAGAAGATCTCATTATATTTGACGCCGGTTGTAGATGTTAGAACGTTTAATGAATTGTAATGATTTTAAATAATTAATTAAAGTACAACCATTCATGAGTTTTTCGTGAATAATGCTGTTATAATTATTTACCATGACCGAAATTAGCCTCACTTTAGTCAGGAATGTTTAAATCAAATTAGAATAAACAGGGTTGACTTCCTATAATTACAATGGAGCCTTGTGTTTTGTAAAACAAAGCTAGTCTGTGATACCTTAGTGTGCACAAGTTACGTTTTACCATTTGACATTAGACAGCGGAGACGTTATACGTCTACGGAACCAGCGCAATTTTCTTGAAAGCTTTGTTCCAATAATCGCTAAACTATTACTTTTTGACCGAAGGGGTGTCTCTTATCAATCCATTTAAACTTCGAACGGAAACTCGTAAGTTTTTCGGGGAAGAAGTTTTAACGTTTGTTTTTCAAGAAAAATATCGGAATTCCCCAAACACAGTCTCCTAAACGTTTTAGTTACGGTTTCAAGCTTTGACTTTTTTTAAGCTTTTCTAGAGCATCACTTAAGTCTGTGGGGAATTTTTATCCGAGAACGGGTTATCATTTTTAGAAGACGAAACAAAATCGTGAGCGTTTCTCGGTGTAGTAAAATTCCAAGTTGGCCGACTTTATTTCGCCGAATTTATCCTTTTTTTGCGTGTGTTCCGTTTTCTGGCGGTGCTGTGGAAATAGCTCGCCAGTGAGGAATCGGAAACAGTCCCCCGATAGGCTGAACGTGATCGGTTCCATGAACTATCCCGGACGCGTGACTGCGATGCTTAATAGCGACCTCGTGCGTAGGTTTAGTGTTTTTGCCTATAAGGTACCATCTAGTCGCACTCCGTATGATCAGCGGGTACGCCACGTGCGCTCTATCTATTTCTTGACCACGAAAGTGCGCTCACGTTCGCACCAAGTTTCGCGGTTCAAAACTGAATATTTCAAGAACAGAAATTACTTAATGAATAGGTCACACTGCCTGGAAAATTTTATCAAGTTCACTTTCCATTTTGTACACTTGGCCCATTAGAATTCCCTTATGAAAATTTTCTGGGGTTTTCTAAAGGAAATTTAAATGTAAATTTTTAAAGAATTCCTTTAGATTATCCTAAAGAATATTTCGGAATATTGGCCCCTTTTTCTTAAGAAAAATATTGGGTTTTCTTATAGAATTTTATAAAGATTTTCTCTAGAAATACCCTTACATTTTTCGAAAGAATATCTTTAGAAATATTAGTGTACACATATTCTGGAATATGAAGAAACGACCAAGGACGTCATATTTAATTTAAATTAACGTGTTAATAAGTGTTTGGAAGTCAAACTCGAAATTAAACTCTTTCTTTGCGACATAAATTGTGTTCTAGAAGGAAATTAACTAGAAAAGCTGCGCAACGTTCAGAAATCTTTTACCGTTTTTTGTTTACCTAACTTGTAAAACAATGCAATATTTTCGCATTTTTAGACAATTTCTATAAAATATTCGCAATTGTGTGCAGCAAATATGACCGAAAAACGTATCGATTGGCGAACAGTATAACTAGACTTAAGGCATACACATGTATTAAAAATTTCAAAGATAATAGACTAACTAAATTTAGAAATAAATTAAAATTAACACAAAATCGTAATTCAGGTGAATTATGAAATACCTTATTTTTTTCTACCAAAAGAAAAAATTAACGCCCTAAAAATATTTTCTAAAGATTTTTCTCAAGTTCCCTATAGAAATATTTTACTAGAATTTTTCACTAGACTTAGAAAACTTTACAACCCCTTAAAGCACTTTATAATGTTCTATAGAAAAACATAGAAAGTTTTCATAAGGGAATGAACCAGTATTTAATGATTAATCGCGATCGCGCTAGGTTCAGCGGATATAATTAAATTTAAAAATGGTTGAAAGTAGCAGATACTAGGAGTGAATGCTCGCGTCAAGACTTTACCATTTTGGCAACCTTTACGAAATGGTCGGGCGAACAGTCTGTTTCCCAAGCGGCCTTATAAAAGTGAACCACGTTTTTCCTTTAACACAAAAGGGATTGTTTTAGTAGAGATAAGCCGAGCTCTTGTATACGATACATTACGACAATCCAGATAGGGGCTAAGAGAAACTTCCGTAACCGCGAATGGCTGAGGGAAAAAAGCGCCTTTGGTTGGACTAATGGTAGAAACCCCAGTGGGTCTGCAAGATCAGACCGTTCTCGTATAATAGATATATAACGCCTGAGAAACAAGTTTGGTCCGTAATTTAAAGTAAAGGGCTTTATATAGACGATGTAGCCCGGCCTCCATAGCGCGGAGCTGCTGAATTTGGACAAATAGGGTAACGATCGAAGGTTAATGGTAATTACTCCATTGAGAAATGAGGGTAACCTAGCACCGCAATTGATTGTTGTGGAAGTTGAAAGTGTTTCTCTCGAGATTTACTACGGAGCTAGACTGAAGGTTCAGCGCTGTCAGAGAATCGGAAATATCGTGTATTAAGCCGGTAATTACTTTTAAGAATGAGCCCTTTGGAACTTTCGTATTTTTTCGAGCGTATATTAAAACCAATTTGAACAAAAATAATGTTGGAGACTTGGTGTAGTAGGCATACTTGAAACCTATCTAGGTGTGGCTATATATTTATTGATGTTAGGAGTATAGAAAGAAAGTAGATGTTGCGGAGTTGGTTGTCACCTCTACGATACCACCTCTGTAATCAGTCGTCTTGTTAAGGGTTTGAGGTTCGGGATCTATTCGGGACGACATCCTTTACTTCGCGTCCGATCGATTGGTGCTAGATCTCGCGAAGGAAGGAGAACTCCGGAACGGAGCTGCTAGAAGCGGGGGATGGTGATTGGGAGGAGGGAGAGAGGTTGTTTCTGGAAAGAAGCGAAGGATGTTCGGGTACCCCGCTGTGTTTGCTTGTAGAGAGCACTCCAATTTTTGCTCTTTTCTGACAATGGTTTTGATCGAATTGCTAGACCCGGAAAAACGGGGAGGCGAAAAATAGATTATGGTACAATTTAATTAGTAACACTCTTCCTCCTTCAATACATAGACTGCACTTACCGCTACACTGTAAATAGATCTACTCACAATTTTATCTCGTTCTTGCCATATAAATTAACAGTGTTACTTTGGAAATTGAATCTTTAATAAACTGATCTCGTTTGCTGTACCTTTCTATATTATATCATTATTTAAGAAGAAAAAGTTTTAATTTTTTAGAATGCCATCGTACCTTGAGAGACAAAATGATATTGATAAAATTGGAAAAACATAATTGAATTCGTTATAAATTATTTCTTGGTGATATACTGCAGCTACTTAAAATAATAATGTTGGTCTTACTTAAATTATTTTTTGGTAAAAACTAGCTGAATTTATTGATTTTACGATTTTAAGGGCCAAACAGAGAATTATAAAATAGTGACTGCTGTTACTTTAAATGTGTTTACATAATTAGATATTCAAATCAAAATATAATATGATTGCTCTTACTCTAGTTTTGGGCATTATTTACCTCATTTACTTTGTATAATTTTGTTTATTTTGCAGGTTAATATGACGACGACAGTCTTATTCTCGTTTATATTTCTTCTGTGACACTAGACTTTTAGTCTGTGCCAGGGCCGGATTAATACTATTGGGGTCCTGTGCAAAGTAGAATTTGGGGACCCTAAAAAAATTCAGACCTTCCTTTTTGACAAGAAATTATAATATTACAAAAATGGTAAAAACATTTTTTTCGAAGACGGTGTACCCAAACCTTATAGGCCCCTTTTAGGCACCCTTTTTAAATTAAATAAGGAATACATTTTACACCAGCTCACAATTTTTCAGTTCAGTTATTTAAAAAGTATTCAGTTCTTTCATTATTCGGAGTTGTAAAATATTAATTATTTTCACTTGCTTTATCTGCGAAGACAAAAGCCACGTTCACACTAGACACTTTGGAAACGTTTCAAAACGGTTTCGAAAGATGGAATTGTAAAATTTCGGTGTCGAATGTATTTATCGTATGCCTATTAATACATGTTTAATTAAAAATGTTTAATTTGATCTTTCGGAACCGTTTTAAAACGCGGCTTTATTGAAACTATTAACAAAGTTCCAAATCAATTTTGGTCATTAACATGATATTTAGAAATTTGTTTGAAGTTATCTATTCGATCTTGATTTAACAAATTTTTAATTAGTTGTTTATATTTAAATATTTTCGGTTCGTTTGAGTTTCTTGCGAAAGCATTTTTCGAAATTAAGGTTCTTGATGAGCTCCATAAGAACCATGGGTGATGTTGGTTTTATAGGATTGTTTGTGTTTGACTCGTTTGGCTATAATTTTTTCAAATCATTCATTAAGTGTGCTAAATAGAACGTCTATCATTCTAGTTTTCATTAATTAATGGATACTGAATAAAATAAATATTTCACTATCGCCCAAAAATAATTTCCTTCATTTAGGCAAATATATTTTAAAACCTTAGTCATAACATACGGGCTCAATGCAGAGACGTTTTCCCGAATCGAAAAATAGCAATTCCATGCTAAATTATAAGAAAGGGGGCGTGGTTTAGAGAAATCGCCAACTTCGTGCCGAATCGGTGTGCAGAGACATCTCGATCGCAAAAATACCATGCAGGATTGCGTTCTGCTCCCAACTGAAACTTATAAGCTAGGGGACCAGTCACGGTTCCTTTATTACTACCAGATATAAAGCTGGATATGAACGCGGTGTACATAGAAAACTTAAATTTTTCAGCTATTATTGGTCTGGAATAACTATGACAAGACCAAATTCATGTATATTTTCACGCTCGAACTTATTTTTGGAAAGGGTACCTGAATTAAATTCATACCTTTGACAATAGTGATAAGTCAATTAGTGTAAATAATTTGGTTATTGATAAATATTTACTTGTTTAGTGCATCGGATGATAATGTTGACTGTGAAGAGTTAAATAAAGCCCTTAGTAAAGCCCCCTAGAGGAGACTAAAAAGAGGCGACTGTATATGGTAGTTGATAAACATACGAATGTTTTCACTGATGACTAGGACCCACCCATGCCACAGAGCACTATATCGATACGGGTGATAGTTCCCCCTTTGCTTGCCAACCTAATCGATATGCCCCTCCGATTTAAAATAAACTGAACGCCATAGTTGAGGAAATGGTGGGAAAAGGTTTTATTGAACCCTGTGAAAGCGATTTATGTGCCCCCGCATTTTTAATAAGAAAGGAGGGTAAAAGCGATCGGTTAGTGATAAATTATTTAAAGCTCAACGGAGTGAGCCAAAAGGACAAATTTCACATGGCTAGAATGGGCGATATTTTAGAGTCCATACATAAACCCCACTCTGGGTATTGAGCAAAGTAATGACAAAGCCGCTTTTGTTACTGACAAAGGCTTATTCCGCCCCCAAGTCGTTATGATTGGACTTAACAACGCCCCCCGAACTTTCCAAAGGCTAATTAATAATTTGTTAATTAAATTAAGAAAACAAGGGCTATTCGCCTATTTAGATAATCTAATAATTACCACAGAATCGTTTGAAGACCATCTTAGGCTGTTAGATGAGGTTCTATAGGTATTCTTGGCAAACGTGGTTTAACCGCTAAAGCCTCTAAGGCCCGTTTCTGTCAAAGTAAAACCCAAATTTTAAAATATCAAAAGAGGGAATAGAAGTAGACCCCCGCCCCAAAAATATAAAGTTACGATATTTTGGGGAATGGCGCGGTATTATAGCAAATTTATATCTAATTTTGGAAAAATTGCAAAGCCAATCACACGACTTTAACATAGGGCCTGTTTTAGCTAGTCCTATCCTTATCTTCAACCCTTCTTTTGATTACCCCTAGATATGATCTTCCCTTCACGGTTAGGACGGACGCGTCCGACATCGGGATAGCCGGAGTTTTGAGTCAGAAAGTCGACGGAAATAAAGGGTGATCCAATATTTTAGTCGAGCTCTAAGCACTGGATTTCGAGTATGCTCTACAACTTGATTATTGAAAATTTTCGTCTAGCACGTATAGCGTTCAAAAACTAACATTTCTAACACTGTGAAAAATTTCAGGATTTTTCTGAAATTTACAAATAATAACGATTTCCCCCCAGAGAGTACATACTGACAATAGGTGATTATGAAAAAGAATTGCGCGCAGAGGCTCACGGGAGTTGGTTATTTTTTGACAAAGCGTCGGCTGCTTAAATTCGTCTGCACCTACCGAGGCCCGCGGTCGTCCGCGTTTAGTACCATGGATTGATTGTTTGAAAAGTTAGTATTTTTCTAAAATTATTAAAAATACATAAAGTTAACAAATTTATTATATATTTTTTATTTCTTATAGTTCTAGACCAAGTATTGATAAAGAAACAAGCCCAATTTTAATAGAAGACACAAAGTTATATTTACATACATGTTTCCATTATTCCTGAAAATGAATTAAAATCAATTTGGATAGAATTTAAAAATATTTCATTTAATAAATCAATTACCTTAATTTAACGACTTTGCAAACTTCTCTCAAAACGAAAAACGAAAAATCCTTTCGATTGAACAATGAAATAATAGAAATCTCGCTAACCCTTGCCCAACTAGCCAGACGAATTTACAAAAAGGGCCAATTTTGATACTTTCAACTTGGTAGTACTTAACCAAATCACGTGACCACCGATATTTTTCATAATCACCAATTTCTATGTCCGTTTCATTGCATTATTTTTATGATTTTTTTTGTATTTTCAACATATTTTTTTAATTATTATAGTAACAAAATATGTACTTTTCAACAAATATGAGAATCGGTAGGAATAAGCTACCCATTGTTGAAAATTTTGAAACCAAATGAGAGTTGAAAAGTTTCTATATGGATTTCAACACAAATTTTTAACCTAATTTTGGTTTAATAAAACAACCCATAAAAAAATTTAACAAATTAAAAAAATTTTACTAATGTTGGGTTGTTATTAACCCAAATTAGGGTTGCAGTGAGACAACCCAATCTTTTTAACTCCTCATCTTTAAGAGTGTATCATTATCCCCTAGCACCACCGAACCCCCTCCCCCTCGCTCTCTATTCTTCGATATTCGCTCCCCTTACATTCTTCGGCATCAGATAATTTAACATGTTTTTAAGACACTTTACTCTCTGCTCTCTGCTCACCCGAAAGGGCATTAAACCCAAAGTGTGGTACCACACGCGAAAACGGGTCACCGGCCTTCACCATTTTCTACTACCGACTATCAACTTCTAGCTTCCATCCATGCAACTAACTATACCTATCAACGAAACGCCTCTCACAGGCTTCTTTAGACATTTCACCTTCGCCAATAATCAACCTAAGAATTAAGATCTTCCCAACCTAACTTAAAGTTATGTCACGTGACTTCCTCGAAGAACAAAACCAGAGAGTTGGCCAATTTCGACACAGTCCTTCAGAGTAACTGACAAGGAGACGACACGAGGTGTAACACACCAATTTTGTTAAAGCTACCATTTTGCCATGGCAACCAAAAATGTTTTTGACAACACAAAATGGAAATTTTCCCATAGAAAATAACATGGGAATCTGACCAATATTAAGGGTACCCCCTGTAAAACGTTTTATTTTTGAAAATGCTAAAAATAGAAAATAATCTTTACAGGGGTACCCTTACATTTGGTCAGATTCCCATGCTATATTCAATAGGAAAATTTCCATTTTGTATTGTCAAAAACATTTTTGGTTGCCATGGCAAAAAGATTGCCTATAAAGACATTTCCCTTTAGGGTGTTTCAAGTTACATGAAGGTCTACCAAACCCCCGAGTTTGAACCAAATCGGTGCGTTACACCTCGGGTCGTCTCCTTGTGAGTGGAACCTGTAGGAAGAGTCTGGAGACGAGTAGTCCCGGGTTAAAGCAAAAACGTCGAGATTGTCAACAAAGAGTTCTGGCCGAGTATCAGGCAGAGTTAGTTTAAATTATGAAATAATTTAAAAAGCTAAGTAAATACCGAGGCTCGCGTACATCAGCCAACATTGCGGTATGAACGGGAGTCCGCTGGAAACAGTTCATATCCGAACTTGCCAGGCAACAAATTCCAGGTCACCTGAACCCGACCCAGCGATTGAGTGAACAGACTGTATTCATATTTGGTGAGCCAAAGCCAAGAAAGGTTTTAAATTCATTTTAGAGAGAGACCCCGCGTTCTTCCCCCACGTGATTCCCAGGGCCGGATTAACCAATAGGCCGAATAGGCCTGGGCCTAGGGCACCAAGCCTACAATGGGCACCAAGAGGGTTCGAAAAAAATAAAAGTACAAAATCATTTGCTTTTCACAAATTATTTTCCGGAGTAATTTTAGTAAATGCGTCCACCCCTATGAACCAAAAACGTTTGATTGTCACCCTGACGACATAATAAATCTGGCAGCAAAATGAATTTTCCTTCCATTTCTCAATTATAAATTGAGGGAGCTCCTAGCTCGCTTCGCTCGCTATTGAAAGGGAGCACCAAAATTAACTTGGGCCTAGGGCCCCATAAAGTCTTAATCCGGCCCTGGTGATTCCCACGAAACGAATTTTATTTGCATGCCCAGATTTTTTTATTGTCGTGTACATTTTATTTAAGTGCGTTTACTTTTATTCAAATGTATTTGTTACCATTGGTTTTTAAATTATATTACTTGTACATCCGACATCTGCGTACTTATTATATACCTCTAGACATTCTTATATCTATAATAGTATTGAACGGCGAAAACGAGAATCCTTCTTGCCATTGTGGACGCTAGGGAAACCCTAGAGCCAAAAATATTTAACTTATAATTAAAATACAATTTAAGTAGAGTTAATAAAAATTAGCGTCGCAACATAACAAGACGCTCTAACCTTTGAGCCGAATAAAAATCACAGACACAAAGGTCATGATAGGTTTTTTTCTCTGCAAGGTACGCCCAGCACATAGGATGCAGATACCTATTTAGCTGGAAATGACGTAAGAGTAGGCCTCGTAACCAACCTGAGTGCCAGAGCGACTCAGTTGCTCTTTTCATAGAATTAACATGGATAAACTCCTTGTCTTGCCTCTGACCATCCGTCTCAAGCCATAGTGCACCCTCCTTGGCCAGAGGGTCGGCCCTTCCAATGCCATGATGCCCTTTATGATCAGGCACCCAATAGAGTTGAACCTAATTATGTGTGCCCAGTTCTGAATGAAGATCCAAACAGCTAAGAATGAGCTGATAAGTGATACTAAACTAATTAAGAGCTTTAAGGGCAGCCTGGCTGTCCGAGAAAATCTGGACAGTCTTCTCCCGATACTTCTTCTTAAGACAGAAGTCTACACAGAAGCAAATGGCAGAAATCTCTGCATGAAAAACCATGGCAAAAACCACAAGGCTCTCAAAAAAGCCAAACTTCTTAGTTTGACAGTAAACCGCTGCTTCCACCCCTGAGTGCGTCTTGGAGCCATCCGTGCTATCAGCTTAGTTTTCCCAAAAACAAAATGATATATATGGTCCATTTTCTGATAATTATTTTTGAAAAATGTTGACTTATAATAGCAATTATATTATTTTTACTCGCTATTTTATTGCTATACAATCATATTTGGGTTAAAATACCATGCTTCAAAAACTAATGATTCAGCTTTATGTTATTATATTATAAATATATATTTTTTAAAAAATAACAAAACCATTAAACTACAGTATACACATAATAAATGCAACCAATCTAATAAATAAATAAAAAGAGTATGGCAATTATTTAATCGGAAGAACCTAATTTGCATGCACTATTTTATTGCTATAAAATAATATTTTGCATAACCTCTTATGCTTCAAAAATGAATCTTCTGCATTTCCTGGCTATATTATAAAAATATAATGATTGAACTATAAAAATGTTAATATTTAATAAAGAAAATAAGAGTAAGAAAATTTTCAATCAGTAGAGCCAGGCTTTCACCGTCAAAGCGCAAGGCGACAACAACCACGTTAAAGTTTTTTTCGTCAAAAATCGAGCTCTCCCATTGGTCCGTAACTTGGAGTTAAAAATTCAACAAAATAACAGCGACGCAGATCAACAGGAATCTGTCAAACTTCTATGCACCGCGATTGCGATTGCGAGGATCGCAAAATTAACACCTCGCTAAATTGCGATCCTGGCAAAATATATCTGCACCGGACCCTAAAGGAATCTTTTACCAAATCGTTAGATTCCGTTTCGAACATTAGCGCTATATTCAAACGCTTCTTCTTGTTCGTCGAAAATGTATCACTTTGACAGTCAGCTGTATGAAACACTCTCGCGTAAACTGTTAGGGTCCTTCTTTTTCAACAAACATACGGGTTGTTTCAATGTGTAGGAGAGATTCAACATCTGGTTCTCTCACTAGCATTTGCTCACGCTCATCGTTTAGCCGGGGCTACGAAGGCCAGAACGAATAAGGACGAGAAAAAGAACGGTTAAGGAAAGAAGAGGGGAAGAAGTATAATAGTTTCGGTGTTTCGCTGAGTGGTATAAAACCAGGCATCGTTTGTCTCCTTTAACGGGGTTGGTTCGTTCTCTTTCCCCGCCTTCCACTCGCTTATATATAGGTTTTGTTTAGAACGGGGGTTTCTGAGCAAGCGGCGAAGGAATCTACGAGATCTCGAGAATGAAAAAGAAAACACCGCAATGATACCGGGTAAAAGCAATATCTCTAAGTACAATGCTAAAATATGTATCATCAGAATTGTTCTCTCTGTTTCTTGCGAGTGGGAGCGCGTGAGGAAAATGGGAGATGGCTCCTTCTTCCTTTTCTTCGAATCAAGACTCGCTCTTTCCCTTCGAAAAAGTTTTATATTTGAAGAGGTTCAATTATTTCGTATAAACGTTGGGTTTCGGTTTGAGCTTCAGAACCTTTTTGGGGTTTGATCGTGATTCCAATTATTTACTGTCATATTTCATCCTATCGATAATATCAGAAGTGTATATTTCTTAAGAGATAAGTTTTTGTTTTAAGAAATTAAATAGGTAACATTGGAGCAGAGACGTTTTTAAGAAACGCAAAATAGCGATTCCTCGCTAAATTAATTAACAAATCGGTTGGCCGTGGGTTTGCAGAGACATCCATAGAAATCTTATAACCTAGAATGATTCCGTATAAATACAAAATGGGCCAATTACATTTTCGGAGGTTTCGTCATTATCAGCCAATCACGATTCAAAGAGTGATTACGGCAACGACTCGTTGCCAAATAGTTTGAGTTACTGAAAATAATAATTCGATTTTAGATTACGTCACCTTAAGAACCAGCATTTTATTGGCCCACGTCAATCGAGTTTAATGTAGTTTTTAAACATGGTAGACTGTTTCTTTCCTCGTAAAGATTTTTCTCTTATATGTAAACGTTTTGGATAACTATTGCGTTGTTTGTTGTTATGGCTCCTCGATGCTTCATTTCCACATGTAGAAAACGATTTGCGGTGGACGATAAAGTGTCGTTGTACAGGTAAAAGTTTGGGTTTTCTTAAGCCTTGGGGCAATTAGAAATGTTAACAAACGGCGGGCTATTCAAATTGGTGATTTGGTAAAAATTATGTCAGGCCTGCCTAGGCTTAAATATTTTCAAAGCGAACCTAAAAAGAAATCTTAAATATCTTCCTCACAATGGCATTTAAATATTCCTTACAATAAGTAAATATGAAAACAAAACTAAAAGTTCAAAAATCTAACCACTATTATTAAATAAAAATCCAAAAACGTTGAAATGGTTCATGTTAAAAAATTCCAGCAAAAAGCTATGGGAATTCTGTGAGCTTGAATCGGACAGATCCTGTAACAATCGTCTGAGGTTTTACTATTTTTAACTGCCATGTTATGGCGCTAGTGGCTTGCCGTAATCAATGAATGGCCGCTGATTGGCTGAAGCTTAAGCAAAGACTATATAATCATTAGTCGGTGTTACAAAATGTCCTGGTGGCAGGTTATCCCGTAGACCGGAGCATTCTAGGTAAGAGTATTTCTATGGAGACATTTCTATCGCGTTCTGTTTATTTTGCGGGAGGTCTTGGGTAATCGCTAGCCGCCGAAAAGCTCACAAAAACAATGGCGGATTGTGGTACGCAAATAGCTCGGGAAATAAATTGAGAAGTAAACGCTTTTTACCTACTCCAATAAGATAAATATTGCAACACGATAGATCAGAATGTTTTAAATTTTAAAAATTTGAGTTTCTTTCTCAATATTGCTTTCGGAAAATGTTTTTGTCAAATATTGTCACGATTTACGAAACACTAAAATAAGCCAGCCACTCTTAGCAACTTTACAGGTAAGAATAAATTATAATAGGGAATCTTAAACATTATTGCTTTGGGTGTATTCTAAGCCTTGATTTATTTATAGATCCTTATTTTCTGGTAGTGTATGCAGTGATTTTTAACTAATGAGTCAGTAATGACATGGTGAATTGGTTCAGTGTATCTAAGAACTATAGCGGTCAACCAGCGTTTATACCGATTCAAACAGTTTCCATCTACCCAGAAGAAACCATTCCTCAGGTAGACTAGGAGTTGCGATGAAAGATGTATTGGAATATTCAAGTATAATTGGCATGGATCAAGAGCTTACCGAACCCATTTGATGTTTTACCTTAAAAGTGTTTGTCGGTTAATTGTATACTCTTATATCATATGTTACAATTTATACCTCGTCTAGGCTATGTAAATGCCAGAGAATTAGGTAGAAAAACAACTTATATCAAAAAGCAAGACCATTGTTTTACGTGTGATCAATATAGGATATTTAGCTAGAAATTGCTCTAGACAATTACCAATTTTTCAACACTCAAGAAATGGCTGGTTTTTTATTTATTTTATAACTTAATTTATTTTTATTGATATCAGCTAAGTTTTGAAATACATATTTTCTCAAAAACCAAATGATATGGTTCATTTTCTAACGGAGAATGATTTTCGGAAAATGTTGGCTTATAAAGTTATAATAGTAATGAAACCTATTTTCATTCGTTATTTTATAGGTGTACAAACCATATTATAAAAATTTATTTTTAAAATAACAAAACCATTAAACTGTGCATTAAATCTATAAAATATTAAAAGTAAGAAAATTATATAATCAGAAAAAACTAATTTTCATGCACTATTTCATTGCTTTAAAAAATATTTTGGATAACCTCTCATTCTTCAAAAACTGATGTGCTGCCTTCCGTGGCTATATTATAAAAATTTATTTTATTAAAAAAATAACGGATTTAACTATAAAAATTCTAAAACCTCATTATGAAATTAGAGTAAGAAAATTATTAATCGGAAGAGTCAGGCTTTCACTGTCAAAACGCAAGCCAACAATAACCACGTGATAGCTTTTTGCGTCAAAAATCGAGCTCTCCTATTGCGATTGCGAGGATCGCAAAATAAACAGCTCGCTAAATCTGAATCGCAAAATAGCGATCCTGTTAAAATGAACAGGAATCGCAAAACGTCTCTGCACCAGGCCCTAGGTCTACATGCATCACAACCCAAAAATTACTAAGTGTTGCTTTGCTTTATAAAATGTAAAAAGGGTTCTTATTTATTTACCATATTTAATCTAAATTATTAGTTTTAGAAACTCAATATAAAATAAATACGCCAGTGCCATTTTTTCTTCCGAATATATATTTCTGATATAAAATCGCTTCACTATATATTTTATTTTTATTTTGACTGGTATCTTTATTATTGATATATCAAGTAAAAATATCAGAGTAGCCAAACTTTCTTTAAATAGTTAAATCAATATTTCGAAATTTAAACATGCCATTTGCTGTTTTAACTTTTGGTTATCCTGCTACTACAGATTTAATATTTAACACCAACATTTAAGGATAGTCTCGATAAATAAATGTTTAACGATGGTCGGGTAAACTTGGTTTAGCAACTTGGGCCAGTCATTTTTCGCTCGGAGATTTCTTAGAAGGGTAAGGTCGATATGAAATTTTTAGATTATGATCTCGGTACATAAGTCATATTTATACGGTCTGTGTATTAAATGACCTTTCGTGTGATAGTTCGAACTTTGGAGAGGAGAGTTTTTTTCAAGGTTCTTATCCCGCGTGTGAAAAAGAAAAATAAGTTCTGTCCAGTTTGTTGGGGTAAAAGTTTGAAAAGACCGATAAGACTAGTCATTGAATGTCACGCGTCTCTAGATAGCCTTCCACGAGGGCCAAGCAGCCCTCTTCTCTCTCTCTCTCTCTCTCTCTCTCACTCCGCCCTTCTTTTACGTCTCCTCAATCCCCCTCTCTCTTTCTGTATGAGATTTCTTCAGGTATACTCTCGACCGAATATAATCTCGGGGACCGTTTTCTCTAAATGGAAGAGAGCTCGTTGTGGGGAATGTGTTTTTTTCGGAGACCTCCGCCGATGATTCTGGTGGCCTGGAACGGGTGGGTCCGAGCATAGGGGGGGGGGGGGGGTTGGTGGGGGAAAGCGCGAAAGAATTTTCTATTCTACTCGTGGAAGCGGGAAGTTGGCTAAGGCAGTGGCGTTCCGAAACTGATATAAGGCACGAAGCAAAGCCCAGTAAATGGCCAGTACGTGGACGAGAGCCAAAGGTTTTATGAGATCAACAAGGGGAAAGCTCGCGCTATCACCAGCCGCCATGGATAGAGACAGAGCGAAAAGAGGAAAAGAAAATGGTAAAAAATCGCTTGGATGTGCTCCTTCCAATTGGGGAAAACGTTGCTTCAAGCGATATATTTATTTCAGGCAAGCTTGTTATGGATCGTTTTGTAGCAATTTCCTAACTATTATGAGTTAAAGGGCGTTTCGAACGTTATTTGCCATAGAAAAGGTTTATTTTCTGTTAGGAAATATTTGTAGTAATATATCTTAATTTATATCACCAAACTACGGTACTAGTCTCGTTAAAAATATACTCGGTGGTAAAATATTTAAACTTATCAATATCAATTAGATTTAAATAGAAAATGTTTTATCTAATTTGGATATTGGTAAGATTTAAAAAGAAAATGTATTTCCTAATTTGGATATTGGTAAGATACGTCTTAAAAGGGCATTAATTTCTTTCGTTAATTGAACAACTTTGTGGAAAATAGGTGAAAATGCTAAACAAACATATCATTAATTACAATCTCCTGTCACTTGAGCAAAATGGTTCTCGAAAACGCGGCTCGTACGCGAATAACTTGCAAAAAGGCGGGCAAGGAAAGAAACGTGAAAGTGTTTGGCAGTCTTAGAAAGTTTGCCGATTCGAAAGACGTGCGCGCTTTTTCACTTTCTGAGATTTGGAGCGTGCAACGTGCAGAACTGGCTGCCAACGAAACCTTTTAGCCTCATTAGTGGCGCGTTATTTATGGCCAGTTATGAAGAGCCGGACAGACTGAACGCTCCGCGAACGGGAAGAATCGGGAGGAGTTTCTCGAACCCTTTGACGGAAAAGGAGAACGTACGGCGGGATTAGGGAGGAGAGGAAGGGTCGTGAAGGGGGGGTATAGATGAGGTGTCGGATCACAGGAAGGATTCCCTTATCAGGTCTTGGCCCGCGAGAGCCAGCCTGCCTCGATGAACATTTTCCGGAATTCATTAGAGACACTAATCACCGCAAACTCGCGTTATTTACGCGCCGTAGCTCGGCCGAATGCTTCTTCGTTCGCCTCGTTGTATCTATCGTGTCTCATCCCCGGGCTGCGGTACGAATCGATGCCGTCTCCAAAACAAGCGCCCGCGTATCACACTCTCCGCGTCTGGCGTGCTGAATGGAGGTGTACAGTGGAATCCAAGGCGGAGGGCACTCCGTAACCCTCGACTCGGACGGAACGTTGTTGCGCGTATTTAAAGGCGAGAATCCAGTCCGAGTATCTCTCTTCCAGAACGCTTCGGGGTCTTTAAAGACGGCCCGGCGTTAAGGTCATTTCTAGGAGCGGCGATATCTTTCGCGAGCGAGGTGAATGATGGTTTTATGACGAACTGTTAGCTAGCATCCGCGCCATGCCTCCCAGATACTTGTTTTATCGGATATTCTCGTTGCGAACTTGAAACCGAAACGCGAGGCCGCAGTAGGGAAAGCCCCTCAGCGCCGCGTTTTTAACATTCGAGAGATAACGGCATTAAATACCCTCGGTAGGTCTTCTTCGAATAAATTGTTGAGCCTGTAAGCTAAAAGACTTTTTTACGAAACCGTTTCGATCCTTCTGTTATGGCTTTTCGGGGTCTAAAATAGTCGTTTTGAATTCCGTAATGGCGATTTTAGTTACTTTTATCGGTTGGATCGAGCTCCCGCGATAAGCGCGTTAAGCCTTTTTCTAGGTTGCTTTTAAAAATAACTTTTTTCCCTGGCGTGTAAGTTCGACTCTCTCATTTTTCATTCCGTTAATCCTATAACATTGCTCCCAGATGGGATTTTTTATTTCAAAGTGTTAGAAAACACGAGTGTTTTATTATTCAGCGGGTATTCATCGAAAATGTTATTTTAATAATTGCTAACTTTCAGTCGCGTTTTGAATTGCCCTTCCTACAAGAGATTAGGCGTATAACATAACCACGACTAAAAGGCCTTCACGTCTACTCTGCCGTGCAAAGCACAAAAGCATTAACGACCAAAACCAAAATATGGAAAAAAAACCGCGAAATTCAAACTTTCTTTGCCTTAAGATACCCCAAATTACTTCTTTCAAGTTTATATAGTAAACTTGAATTTTTCAACTCAAATTATATTCTGGTACTAAACAATTTACAGGCCAAACGATATTTCAGAAATATCATTAAAACCATGTCTTAAAACACGAAAACAAATGCGTTTTGATTTGACTTTTAAAGAAAATAAACACATTAATGCGTTTTTGGTTTGAAAATAAAGCAAAAACCTAAAATAATGCGTTTTATAATAAGTCATTTCTCTAAGAACAAAAATTTTAAATTCGAAAATTAGTTCAAAATTGAATTTAACGTATAAAATAAATAGAAATAAAACCAAAATCTGTAAATCGAAACTTTGGTCGTTAATGCTTTTGTGCTTTGCACGGCAGTACTGGTGGTGCGTGGAAATTCGTTACCTACTCAGAGATGGTATTAAATATAGTCACTTTACCGTCAATTTATAAGTTTCTAAATTACTTTCGGGAGACGTTTTACTAAGCCTCTTTGAAGAGATCGTATCCGTATTGGTCGGCGTTACTTTGAAATTCAAATGCAATAATAATTTTATTCTATATTTCAAAGCTCTTAGAATACAGTAATCCTCCCAATGGTAAACACCATTAGACTCTTGATATAATTTGCACTACGATAAGTCCGTAACGAAAATATATTTATTTCGCGTAGTACGTTAAGTCGTTTCTACCTTAAACAAACTTAAAAGGGATTTTAAAATGAAATACCTATGGCGCGGATTACCCTTTTCTAGACAAATGCACTATGAATGTCTGTACGTGAAACCCTTTTATAGCCAACAAGTAGACGCGTAATAGTCCGTAACGTAAAGTCTAGTCACTCCGAAACAATGTATCCGGGGCACTAGACGTTAGCGGGTCGTTAAAAAATTCAGGGCCCACGACTTTATGTACAAACTGAGTGAAATAGCCTCCACTTTAAAGAGACCCGTACGAAGCCGTATAATATAGGTGCCTTTATATAGGGCTCACTTTCTCGAATAAATCTAACTCTATCCGGGCCGGCTTTCCTCCCTCTCGAGTATCTCTGGCTCTCTTCTCGGATGCTCAGCCATCGGTCACTCGCAATAGCGGCGTCCTCCTCTTCGCATCATCCACCTTTCCTTCTTTATAACCCGTCATCCTTTTTCTTTTCGGGGCTAAATCCCTCCGGGACCCCCGGACGCGACCCCTCCAATTCCGGCAGCCGATAGCGGCGAGCTAAAAATGGCCCGTTTGCCTCTTTGGAATTCTTTCGAGCACCGACCCCGGCTCGAACCAGCTATATAATATACGGCCACTATAAACATTAAGATTCCCCGCGAATATAAGAAGAATAAGTGTATTCCTAACGAGATTAGCTAATTCAGCCCAAGTCATAGAGAAGGAATGAATGAAGGGAAGCCGGCGCTTACCGTTGACCTTTCAACTTACGCCCCTTAGAGAGTAACGGCATATATAATAGAAAAATATAATATCGAATGAGAAACCAATAACGGACAATATTTTGGGCTATAACCCTGAGTTTGGATCGTTTTACGTGAGCAAAGTATTATAGAAGATTGATGAAGTATAGCTCTGTTATACTTTCTTTTTCAAAACGTGTTGGCTTATCCCTGGGCTTAAGGCTACGCGTCCTTATATTCTTTAGGCGTATAGAGAGATCGAGCACAACCGATAGTTTAAACAAAGACGGGGAAAGGGTAAAGTATAGAATGTATTTGAATAAAGCCTAAAATGTATAGGTTTAATCCACCTCTTTCGACTTTACCATCTGTGGCCCTTTATTCCGAGCTGTCGGGTGATATTGGCTGGCGTATAGGTCAGGAAGCGCGACGTATTTTCCCCGTCGTGGCTTCTTGATCTCTTCCTCTCGAGGTTTAAATTGGCCTTTCCCTTATTTTATAGGCACCTGATATAAAAAAGCGTGTCATTTATTTTGTCCACTTTTTTCTCCGGCGTATTTCTTCGGCGAGACTTAATATCTTAGCTTCTCGTGTCCGGTGAGGCATTCAACGTGCATGTCACTCGGCAGATGTTCGGCCTATACCACGTTATAAATAGAGAAGAATGCGGGAGGCGGCTGGGCGCGCTCGCTTCTTGATGAGCCGGGATTACAGCCCGCCTGTGTTTTCTTTGCCCAGTAATACTCGTACGCTCTGCTCAACTTGTTGAAAGCGGGGATTAACGTTCTTGTCAACCCCCTAAATTGAGACTGCGATACTTTTTTTTAGCCCGCTTTAATATTGGGGACTTAACCTGGCTCGATAGGAAATGTACTATAATAGCCAACTGATTCTTTACAGCTGATTTGACACTATGCCATTATACGTAATTTTATATTCCTAATTTTGATTTTGATTTACTCGCGTAATTGCTGTACGGATTGGACGTTTTCACACGCGGAGCGGTATAAAGGGTGGATATTTTCTTGAGGCCCTACTTTTATGAGAAATAAATCACCCCTCCACTTTTATTTGAACCAGAGGAGACTAGTAATAACGCCGTTGGAGAACTATCATTTCATATTTCGCTGACTCGGCGAGAAATCGAAAAATTCCAATCATATCTTCATCGGCAATCTCATTATGCGCCCTCTAGAATCGCGAGCGTCCTCGCGTATGTAGCTTCTAGCTCACTCGGGAGATGGAGCCAGCCCATGGAGAAGCAGCAGAGAGAGAGCGAGATAGAACGGAGAGTGGAAGGGAACAATCTGACAAACCGAGCATTTTCGGGCCCTATTCTCAATTGCTTCGTCCCAATTTGAAAACGCGGGCTTCCGAAGGATATTAGTCTATATTCCGCGCGTGATTCGCCGGAACTCGCTGGAGTTTCCATTTTCGTCGCTTCGAGAGCGCTCTCGACTGAGGCTTTGATCCACTATGGCGCTGGAAAATCGACGTACCAACCACGTGACGGGGTCACGTGAGGGAGCGGGGAATTAAAACCGGAGAGTCGATCGAGGAGCCGGCTCCTAGAAGGGCAGATCTTGCGCGGCCGCATCGTAGGTTGGGTCGTCCGGGCAGCGAGAGCTCCTTCGATTCGGATGTGACCTACACCGCCGGTTTAACGCGCTATCTATCTCTCTCTCATTTACCCGCATCTCTCTATTTTAGTACCTTGAAAACTATTATCGCTCGCTCGAATATTTACCCGAAAAGCGAGGAAAAGATTACGGTAGCTCGAGTATAAGCGGTCGCCGTTCGGACTTTGATCTTTAATCCAACTGACTGTGCTAATGAATGTTGGTATGAAGATAAAGGATGCTATTTACTTGGTGATGCTATCGGGATGCTTGACTTTAATGGGTGAGTTCTGGGAATGACTTTTCTCTAGCGAATCGCCCTTTATGACTGTGCGCTTAAGGGACGCCCGCGAGAGACTAGGGTAGGGAGCATCAGCCCTGGGAGGGTCCTTATACGGTTCTCTTAACGAATTCTTCGCGGGAATTAAATCGAAAATATCCAGCTTTGGACGTTCTCCCGGGACGACTTTTAAATTAATGGGAACCTCCTTTTAGTTGAAAGTGCCGTTGCGGTTAAAGGTAATTTCGGATCTCGATTAGCGTTACCAAAATGTTCACAGTTTACGAATTCTTAAATAGGTGATAACTCGTGTTTTTCTGGGCCTAATTTCACTTGAAATTTACACAAGCGCTTTAATTACACCGGCTATATGTTTTCTCTAATAGTTTCAGTTATATAAGAATATCTCGTTATTCAGTGTTTTACTTTCCAGCGTTATTTTGAAAAATCGATAAACTAAACTTTAATTAGGGTGTTTATAATTATTATTATATTTAGTTTCCGGCTTAATAAATTTCTTTCCCCGTCGAAAATATATAAAGGAGATACTGCAGTAGTGTTATTTAAAAACCGATCAATATTTGATTATTGGTTATTTTTATTTAAATATCCACATTTAAAAGTCGTTTTATTTTTATTTGGGATCGTTTACTCCCAGAAAATACGATTTGACCTATATTTGGTCTAAAACCGCCTGTAGAAATGTTCTAAGGGTCAAACACCGTTGTTCAGGGTTAAGTCACCCACCAGGCGGTAGAAAACTTTTAAAAGGGAAATTCATAAACTGTCAATGTGGCCCATTTTCCCATCCTTTTAAGATTAAGTTATGTTCAAAGTTACAAAATTTACGTGTCAAAAATGGGCCGATAAAATATGACACTTACGCTTGTGTAGAAAATGAAAATTGCTGATGAAGCTTTAATTAGCTATTTAGTTGTAAATAAACGGCGCGTCTCTTTCATTATTTATAATTCGGAGAGAAGTATAGATATTCAAATTGGTTTCCATTACTTTTCCATTACAAACGTATCTGTAAACCACGTGTATATATCTTAAATTTTAATGAGACTGACTTTAGACAAATAAATTTATCTATCTAAGGTTGTAATTGGGCCATATTTACATTGGGGAATAATGCAGTTCGTGCTCGATTTCCATTTTAATTGACCTTCGACTGAAAATACATTTTTAAGTTTAGTGATCCGTGTTTAATTATCCGATCAAAGTGTGTTTTTTTAAATCGTTAATTCCGTCCCCTTTACGTTTCCTCAAAACTATTAGTCAGCCACCAGTGAGCGAGGAAAATTAAAGTCAATAAAGAAGAGGTTCGCAGTGAGGATAACGTGTACCGCCTGTATTATAAAATGCTATGATGTAACGTAGTGAAGGAGAAGATACCTATAAGATATAAGCGGCCCGGTGACAGTAGTTAGCTTTAAGCGGTCTCTATAGAAAAACTCCATTAAACTGGCGAAGAACGTAAATTTTTTATAACCCCCAATTTTCTATTTTCAATTGCTATAAAACACTTTTTAACGACTGTAGTTCAGAGACTGAGTGTATATTCTCTTTAACTCCCCCCCCCCCCAGTACACCTAGCTACTCGTTATGCGAAATTTCTTAACCGTCTTCTCTAAACTTGGGTGTGAAGCTTCCTTTAAGTAGAAACGGAAGCGATACGGAGTTGCGTTCGTATGATACTATTATTTTCTTTGAACATAAGATGAGCATTATGGATATTCGTTATAACAACTTTGAATTATTAATACGTTCCTGGGCCCATGTAGCCTCTCCAGCCCCGCAATATTATTCGGAAACCCAACGCCCTCACTACACTTTACAAACTTTATTCCAAAAAATTTAAGAATTTTCTCGCCGTGAAAAAAATGCTAATGCAAATTTAAATGGAGGAAAGAAATATAAAAAAATATTCTTTGAAAAAGAAAAAATGTTTTAAAAAGTGCCAAAAATATGACTATATATTGCTCTGGGAAGATAGTTTAGTGTCTTTTAATGTATATGGTTTAAAGCTATACGGTTCGTGCACTTTAAACCAAAAATTATCTCTTCTACGCTGCTCACCGTACGAAATTCTTGGCTATAGAACCAGTTATTATACATTTAGTGAATTTCTTTTAAAAATTCAAAATTTGTATTTGATCATTTTCTTAATAGTTTTGCGACCAAATTTACGATGCGCGTTCCTTATTTTAATAGAGTTCGATATGATTAGCAAATCATTTAATTTTAAACTTGTAATTATAAATATTTGGTACGAACTTTAAAAGCAGCGATTTAATTGTTACAGACGTAACGGCAGGGGTGCCTTCTTTCTTGCGAGGCCCGAAATTTAGTCGAGAGCCGCCAAATCAAGTGGTGTTTCTGAATACCTCCGGAACTATGCTCTCGTGCGTCGCTGATGGTAACCCGCCACCGACAGTAACTTGGGTGAAGCGAGACGGAATGCTGGTGGGTGACGTCCCCGGACTTCGGCACTTGAGACAAGACGGCTCCTTAGTGTTTCCACCTTTCGTCGCCTCCAACTACCGTCAAGACGTTCACTCGGCTGTCTACCGATGTTTGGCCACCAATGCCTTGGGAACCATCGGATCCAGAGATGTCCACGTCAGAGGAGGTCAGTTGATTGACATTTTTTAAAACTAATTAGCTTTTAAGCTTAAGTCAAAATTGTGGTCTTAGTGTGTGTCATTGTTAATGCTGGGACTTGGAGACTTTTCATTTTTGTCTTCCTATTCACTTAAATATGATTAAGGAAAGTTTTAAGGGAATCCTAGGTTGGTTATATTTTGAAACATTAATATCGCCTAAATGTTTATCGTATTTTTAAATGCTTTTAAAATAATTTGTAAAATATACTGTGATCCAACCCTTTCAAAAAAGGTGGATAAATTTTGATTCCAAATTATAATGCGTGAAATATAACTTTATTCGTATGTGATCAAACTTATTTGATCCAAACATAATTGGATATGAAATGAAAGTTATTTGTTTCCAGTTGAATCTAAATCTGGACATATTCATATTCTTAAGGAATTGAAATAAATATTAACATGTTGATAGGCTACTAAGAGAATAAGGGGATAAGATTCATTACTTTCTTCAACTTATTTGGCGCTATGCTAGCCCTTAAAAATTGCATGTATTAATCGATTATGATATATATTTTAGGGCCAGGTTTTTAAATTAGAGAAGTTTATAATATTTTCAATTGAACTTAAGGGTAAATTTATTTTTATTAACTAGAAAAATACATAAATGACTATGAGGTTGATAATCAAAAGGCCTGTGGAATTGAAAGGCTGTTTACCTCTCAGAGAAAATACACATTTATAGGGTTTCCGAGGTGAGACCTAGTTGTCGACAGTTAATCTATCTCTGTTCCCGAACCAATAATTTAAATTAAGGGGTAAGTCAGCAGTAACTCTAAAAATGAAACGATCTTACGACACTTACTAATTCTACAATAATTAAGATATTAAACCTCGGTTTTTTACATAAATTTGTTAGAAACCTTAACTAGTCAATGATTGAAGATTTAAATTCGAATTTATTTTTAATATTTAATTTTAAATATTTTACAAACTATAGTATTTGGAAACTGACGTCCTTGAAAAAATCTTAACTATTGGACCGATTCTTAAAATTAAAACTGCTCTCTATAGGTTTGACATAAATCTCGTTTACGATTGAAAATGGCACCGCTAGCCTAACGAACAAATTTTATATTCAATTAAAACCGTATTTTTGAGTAGTTAGCTTAACTAACGCGGGAAGTCGCTAAGGTCTTGGTGCACGACTTTCTTAAAAAATAGCAAAATTCAAATGTAACGCGCTAAAGTATCGTTTTATTCCGAGAGCTATTATTTCAGCGCGAGTACGTTTTTATAATGCGCGAGCGTTGCTCTCAGCTTTAACAGTACAATGAGTTTAACTAAATAACGTGAAATTGAAGAAAAAAACATTTTTCTGACAACACCAGCGCCATCTCTTATTATTTTCCAGAAACACAAAACTACTTACTTCCGCCTTAAATGAAACCCAAAGTTGTGAAAGTCCAATTCAATCCTTTTTTTAGAATTTTTGACTGCCATTTATTAATTTCTTAAAAATACTATGTTTTGAGTCTTTATGAAAATAGAATTAAAGACCAACCTTTTATAAATAGTTTTTTTATATAACCCTAATACTAACACGATAAAGAAGCTTCAAACCTAGATTAAATTTGTTTTGGATATATGTTTGTAATTTTGATGTTAAATTTTTTTCAGAAATTTTACGTTTAAGGGGGAAGACTATAGTAAAAGCCTCTTTTTCGTTCAAGCTGAACGTCTTAGTTTTAACAATTACACAATCGAATTATATTTTAATTAATAGGCTGAACCTTCCTCTAGTGCTTAAAATAATTTTGATAATTATAATATTAATAGTTAACGAGATATAAGGCTATAAATAAAGGGAAGTTTGGGCGCTTGCCCAACTTGTTTAGCTCCGGGGGTCCAAATTAAAACGTAATAATTAAATTATTTTAAGCACTAAACCACACTTAAATATTAATTTTTTAAGTTAAAACACAAAAATAAAACAGTTCAGCTTGAAATAGCGCGAAAATAGACAATGGCCACTGTAGTCTTCCCCTTAAATATGATATTTTAACCTATGTTAGTAATCAATATGTTCCAAATAAATTAGCAAAGCACGCGTAAAGCACAATTTTAATATTTAACTGTTTAAATAGCTAACCCGTTCTGGGATGCACCACATTTAGGGCTTCAATACAATTTTTATTCCGAAGATACGCGATAATACAATTTCCGTTCGAAATATCAGTATTTTTAATGAAAAATTAATACCGCAAAATTAAAGAAAAATATTGATTTCTTGTTAAAATGGTTTCCTTAATCGTAGCTAATTATTGGTGAGTTTTCTTAAGCAATATATATATGAAAAAATCTTCATATTTTAATGAAATACAAACACTGACTTTTTATTGTTGGAGACGGAATGAAATGGGTTTCCCGACGAATTACGCGAATAGAAAAATGCTCTTCAATGTGACAGTGGCTAAATGGCGCTTTTTACAAAATGAGACGAATCTTCTTTCAGCCCGAAGCCGCGACTCGATCCGTCGCTGCAGCCGCAGATAGAGCTCGTCTTAGTATCATTCCACGATCTGAGAGCTTTTTTATTTCTCTACATTGCCCTTCTCTTCTTTTTCTCTTGTGTCTTAATCAATTCCATTAGAAAACTACAGGAACATCTGCTAGGCAGTCATTAAATAATGCATCTTCAATTTACCGAGAGGGGAAGAAGTGTAGCAAAGAGAGCGAGAGAGCAGGCGAGAGAACGAAGAAGAAAGATAAAAAAGTTTTGGATTTTTTCGAGGTTATTCCTTAAAAGGGACGATATGGGCGGAAGAAGTCAGTCTTTATTTCTGCTCGAGCTAAATTCGACGTCAAAGTTACTATTTCTCACGCGGCTTGCGAGCAAGAAAGAGAGAAAATCTCCGTTCAGCAATTTTCTCGGTTCCCAAATTCTTGGAAATTTTCTTTTTTAAAATATATCGTAAAAAGAATTTTTGCTCATGGTTGTTACAAAAATCGGGCGGATTTTTATAGTAGAATATCTAAGGATTCACTCCGCCCATTGTATGTTTCATTTAAACAGTGTTGTTAAAAAATTTCTTTGGATTGAAAAATTGGCGAAAAAAATATTTCTTAAGGTGATTTTCACATGTTTGCTGGAACTTCTTCTCTTCTACCCAGAATTGGTATGGTCCAGGAATAAATAATCGAATAATCGGTTTTCTTCCATATTAGGAAAAACTGCATTAGGAATTCTGCGGCTTTTTCTTGCCGATATTAACCCTGAGAATGGTACTTTTCTATTTGAGTTTCGGGAAAGCGAAAAGCAATATAATTCGCGGCGTGAAGCTGCTTTGTTCATTTTAGGGGTTTCGAGTGTCGGTAAGTCTCTCCTCCTTTTGCATTGGCTTATCTGACGGAAAATTTCTATATTTTTTGCTCCCAGAATGATTGGGAGCTAGTGTACTCCTCTCTCGTAGTTCCCGCGTTCTCACCTATCCAGATAAGATTGAAAATATGAAACTTTTCCCTCCTCTTTGCTGAGTTCTCCCATTCTATTTACGCTCTGCAAAATGAAACTTTAGAAAAATCTATCGCTCCAGGGAGTTATACGCATTTTCTCCGAAAAAAATACTTCTCATAACGGGAGAGATTTTTTCGTGGCTTTCTCTCTCATCAACCTACATGATAGCTCTGAATAATAAAATAGATAAAAAAGAAGCATACGCAATTTTTTTCACAATCAGAAATCTAAGATTCGGGGCTTTCTCGCCATGGGCAATTTCCGATTAAGGATATTTTCTAATCTCAATTTACTTTTCATGTAGGAAGTGAAGCCAATTTAAATGTTTATTATTTAAATAATCTGAAAATATATTTTCTCCTGTGAGAAATTTATTCTATTTAAAATGGTTATTATTTTTTCTGATAAAATAATATTGTAAAAATTGTCACGTTTGTATAATTTCCTTACTCTCAAAATCGATGAAAAGTCTATTTGTTTCTTAAAGTCGTTAAATGCTTTCTACTATTAGGAATGCGTGATTGTTTTAGGTAAATATTGAATTCTTCAGTCAAAAGCACCATTTTCACGCTCGCTAGTAAAAATACTTAAAATAGCTTCCCCGGTAATAATTTTTATTTTCAGATTCAAACTGTTTCAAGGGGATATTTCCTTGAAATTTGAAGTTGTTGGCTAGTAACGTTAAGCTCTATTTAGACTTTACACTCTCATAAGCTCGAGTCATTAAACATTGATTTTTTTGGACGAGGTTTACCAACATGTAGTGGAATCTCCTTAAGCGAGGCAAAGAATTTACCATAAATTATATATATCTCGCATTGAGTCTGCGACACTTAAAAAAATAAATGAGATATTACCCTAATGGGAGGGGGAAAAATTAATTAGTTCGTGTCTAGGGGAAGTTAAAGTAAAGTGTCAGCATTGAAACTAAGAAATCAAGATTCGCATTACGTTATTAGAAAAGATAAATCCGTTACTTTTATTGTTGGTCATTACGATTAGAATAATAATAAAACATAAACATTAAATTGACAACATTTATACGGCGAAGTTTTGGCTCTCTGGTTCCCATTTACTTAAATAAAGTTATTTCATCTTACGGTACCGTAGAGTTCGATGCGGGCGTAGTTCAACGGGGCACAGATCACTCTCCAAGCAAAGAAGATACGAGCGCGCACAACATAACGAAGCGCGGTCACTTAACGTGTTTTGTCAAGAAGTTTCTCGAAGAGGAGTCCGAACGGCATCACTGCTTACTAGGAGAGAGAGAGAGAGAGAGAGAGAGCGAGACGTGTCCGTCTATTTGTATGCGCTGGTCAGTATTTCGCCACCGTTTGAAATCTTCATTGACCTTCCTCTCGGATTCCCGAAAAGGTTGACTGATTTAGCGAAATGCTTCCTCTCAGCCTCCCAAACGCTGATACATGTTGGGTTTTAACGGAAGAGGTACTTCTTAGGGGAACCAGGAGAAAATAAAGCCGTTGAAGTTTAAAATAAGGGAACATTCATAAAGTTCGTGAACTTAAATTCATTAATATGAAAAATATTGTTACAAGTCGTATTTCTTCTCAAAATAACAGCACGAGCGTAATTTCGAAGATGCCATCATTTAAATTTCGGGACGTAGCTGCAGTTCCTGTCAAATGTACGAAGCTTACGCGTAAAATTACCATAACGTAGCGATAGGTACTCGCAGCGTCTTGTTCGCTATACCGTCGTAATAGGCCAACAAATCACTCAAGTTAGGGAGCATGTCGGGAGAACATAGAAAGAAACGATATCGAATAAAACCCTTAATAGGAAGAATATGACCATTGTAGCGGGCTGAAATATATGGCGGAAATCCTCCCTTTCTTATCTCATTTTCTTTCTATTGACATTAACGAGAGTAGATAGGGTGCAATAACTCCGTTATCTCCCCAGCGCTAGTAACAACAACAAGAACCCGTAAAATTAGATTTTTACAGTTATGACGCCTTTGGCCCGGGCTCTATACCATCGCTACTCCTACCACCGTGAGTGGGCTACTTCGATAAGGCTGTTTACTTCCAGGGTTTTGGCTCGGGTTGTCCAACCCGTCCCCTAATCCATATTAGGAATTGTTTTCTCTAATGGAACGCAGTCCCGGTGAAGGCTCGTTCGTAACAGCCTCGAACCCTTAGACTGCCCTCCGCCGAACCCAGATAGTGAACCCACGCGCTGGGCTCTCATTCGTTAGACGAGAAAAGGAGCTGACTTAGCCACTTGAAAGCTTACGCTGCGTAGACTGCGCCATCCGATAGTCTGGAACTAGCCGTAGTAGGGTTGCCAATAAAATTACAGTTTTCTTCGGTAAAACGTTAGTGAATTAGCAGTCATGATTCGAGCCGTCGCTTTCTCGGTGGCCTTCGCGAACTCGCACCCTCAAACGCTCTAGGCTCGTTAATTATATATAGCGTATAACTATGGGCGTGGCAGAGTTACTTTGATGAACGGTGACTAGGCACGATAGGCGCGCGCCTCCACCCCGCTCCTCTTCCAGGCCCAATCGTCCGCCCAAAGTGAAGAAAAAGCTTTCAATAGAAAAGAGGCTTTTTTACTCCTCGGCACTGACGAAGAGAGCGAAGCTTCGTAGAAAAAAACGCTTGTCTTCCTTAATTACCAGAGGCAGCAGTCACAAGTCGGCTCCGCGCTTGATTGCCATCCGCCCTCGTTGCTTGCTGCGCGGCCCGGTAGCATCGCGAAATTATAGCGTTACTGAAGACGTTAGATTCAATTGTTCACTCTTTCTTTCTTTCTTGGTGGGGGTACTTTGGCATTTTACTTTAGCCGTAATGTTTTCCCGGCCGTTTGATTGGATCCCGGGAAGTTGTATACAGCGCTTGTACGGTTGATCGACTATCGTGGTTTCGCAGCTTTACGCGGAACCTGACTTTACTTATTTTTTAAGAGTAGCCGCTTTCAAGGAAGTCACGAAGCTGCTGGGGTCACCGTAGAGTGGCGCGGGATGCGGGACTAGCTTGATCAGAAGAACTATCTTTTGGTTGTCGAGTCAGCTTATCGATGAGCAACATTCCTCGGGCACCAACGCGAACGCTCGTACACCCATACCCAACGTAAAGAGCGTGTCATAAGTTGAAGGGTTGCGTTCATTGAACGCGAAAGAATATTCCTCGCCTTAATGGAAACACGTGATCGATTTCGTTTTAAACGGACGTTACGTATCCGAGCTGAGTAAATCTTGATCTTCCTTAATAATACCCTTCAATTAAATGTGTGAGGAAATAGCAGATGACTTTTGGATTTAAAGGATTTTTGGCTGAATATTTCAGCCACTGTTCAGAAAGAATTAGGACATAACAGAAGTTTTCACAGATTAAGTTTAAAACTCGGCCAATAAGCGTTTATACGTGTGACCAAACTGTTAACGTCACTTCCAGTGTAACGTGATCTTTACTGAAAACATTGGTTGATCGCAATCGCATTAACAATGTAAGTGTAAACGTAGCTAGAACGAAAGCAATATCTCTATTTTTGTCGAAAGCATCTTTTTCTTGGGTAAAGGAGGCTGGGTGGTATATGGAGAAAAGGGCACGAGAGGGTGGCGGTGGAGGGGGTTTGAAGCGGAAAGAGGTTGTTTGTTCGGTAATGAGATCCTCGGAGAGAAATTAATCAAACTGACCATGCCTGCTCCTGTAGCTTTCTTTCCCAATTGTTTCGGTTAACGGGGGTTGTTGCCTTATTCGTAACAAAGAGGTCGCCCTCTCCTCCATAGCAGAAGCTGTGTTGAATGCGATAAGATGAATTCGTTATCGATTTATTTTGGGAGGGAAAGTTTCCATAGAAGTAACGCCACTACGCTTAAGACAAAAAAAGCTATTTGTAATTTTAATCGCGCACGGTGGAGTTGGTATTTGACGGTTTATGAATGATTTTCATTATATTTTTAATCGAGCCGTTACCTTTGCTTTGGCCTACCACTCGAGTTATTTTTATCAATTATGACGAAATATTTCAACGTAATGAAATGAAGGCGAAACCTTTCTTTTTTCCCATGAAACAGCCTTTTGCGACGTGTAATTTACATAAAGGGTTGAACCGGCGCTTTTAATTTTAGAAATTTAACCATCTTTATGAGTTATATCTAGCGTTGGCGACATCGAGCCGCAAACGTGATAAATTACGATACCCTTTTTCAAATGAAACCCCTGAAAGGATCAGGCTTAAATTATCGTAACGACGTCTCGCGGGACTCGGGAGCATTCACATTTTCCCGTTTCGTTTCCTTTTTCCATCGTCAAAGTTCGGCCGTCGACCTAATAAAGAATCACGTCTCGGTCCCAGGCGGGGACTTTCGATTTTAAGTTAACCTAGCCAACTCAGCTTCAAATTCGTGGTGGGCAAAAAACCAATTCGGGCATCATACTAAACTAGTTCATCTCCCAAGTCTCTATTCGCGCAATTTTTTACTTGTTAGGTTCGTAAAAACACTGGTAATTGCTTCAGTTTCTCTTAGTTTTTTCGCGCCTTTTCCGATATGCCGCCGATGGAAGTTGGTTCCTTTCCGTTTTTTAGGGTTTAACGCGGAAAGAGAGAATACGAAGGAGGACGTGGCGGGGATAACTGCTCTAATTAACCGTCTTTGGAATAAGTTGGCTCCTCATTACTCAGATCCCCCGCTCGCTTCGCCCATCCTCTATTTCGCTCCTTTTTTAAAAAGTTTTCTCGCGATGAAAACTCTCATTAATATTTCGATTGAAAAGCGCGCGGGCAATTAACGAATGGAGCCAATTATTCCCGGTTTTGACAAACAGATATTTTGAACACCCACTCCCCTCGGTATGCCTCGCTTCCCCTTTTAGAAAAGCGCGGATTTTGAAGTCAATATTATTAGCTCGACGGGGAGGTTGAAATGACCTGCAGATTGCAAGACCGCGCGTTTCGTGATCAAACTGGTTCCCACTTGCGAAACCACGCTGGGCGCGTTTCCGAGATCTTGAAGGATACGAAAAGAGAAAGAGGTACTTGACTCGGTCGTCTTAAGAGTGAAAATATTTCCTTTATAATTAAGCGTTAACTTTTAAGGGTAGGACATTCGCGCGTAGGCACTATGCAACATTGCTTAGGTAGGGCCTCAAATAAGGACGTTTCGTTAGACTAAAGAGGCAGGGCCAAGTTATTCGTAACCTACGTGACCCTATAGGCGTACGGAAATAACGCAGACTGCACCACCCTTGGGATGTTCGGGAGAACTGAAGTTAGAATTGTAGGCTTGGCGGGAGATAAGGGGTTTCGCCTCGAAGCCGCGGTTCTTGGATCCCTTTGTCTTTAGCCGTTAGTTATAGGTACGAGTGTCTCCCTGGAATCGTCGTTGAAAATCTCATTAGCGCTGGTCTTCTATCATTCTCACCTTTAGCCGCGCTCGCGGATAGAAGAAAGGGTGGAGAAAGAGATAGGTGTATCTTTCCTCGGTGCTCCGCGCTTTGGCTCTTGGGGTTTCTTCCTAGGAGCGTGAACGTCGATAAAAGTACCTCGCGGGGGTTTCGGAGTTGGGTCGAAGTTAATGTAGGCATTCCTATCTCTTGGACGCTATACGCCCCGCTCCCTCCTCTCGCTCGCCGCTAATATTGTCCGCCTCCGCCCCGCCAAAAAGCAATCGAATTAGACGCACTGTCCCTCTGTAATTAGCCTGGAGCGCGAACGACTTGTGGTCCTTTCTTTGTCTCGAGGCATAGTTCTCCCTCTCGTTTTCAAGCCGAGAGAAAAAGGGCGACTTTCACCGCATCCCGGCTCGGGTCGACTCCTCTCCTTCAGAAGTCCGTGAAACCAATATAGACTCTACTCTCATCGGATATTGGATTCTAAGTTTTTGTCCCCTTTCTTTCTCGCGCCACGACTCCTTTTTCCGCTCTTTCCATTTCTGCAGGCTTATCCCAACCGCGTTTATTCAAAAGTAAAAAGACATTTTTCCGGGCCTGGAGCCGCTTGCCAATGGTCAATAGAATGAATGCCTTCATTTATATTGGAAACCTATCTTTTTGCCCCGGACCTTGCATGGTTCATTCTCTTTTCACGAAGAAGCGCTTTTTTAAATCTTTTACCTTGGGAATATCCATTGAATAGATTCCGTAAAAAAAATATTTATCTCCGTTCGTTCGTAGGAACCGATAAAATTACCGTGAACCCGTGGAACGGATTAAATGATACTAGGGATATGGATTTGTTACTTTATCCACTGATAAGTCGTTTAGTACGAAGAAGAGCCATTCCAATACACGTTACTCGAGCGCACGTAGTACTCTTAAGATTGATACGTAAGGGATATCCTTCTGGCGTTTTTCCCAGATCTACTTAACAAGGAAAGAAACTACTTGTTGAAGTATTTCTCAACCGGCTACTCAATCAGTAAAAGTACTTAAGCGCACCCTAGAGATCCGACATCAACGGCTACTACAAGGTTTGTCTTAAGTACATGGAAGAATTCCCAACTCTGATGGCGTCCCCTTACTTATCGAGGGTGCTTTTTCTACGAGCCTTTCCAGCTTTTTTCGGAGTAAGGGTGTTAGAGTATAGACTGTTTCGTTTGAGAGTAGCGCACTCGTATCGCGATTGGTGACCATGCTGGCTGTCAGGCGATAAATTTGGGTGGTTCCAGCTAACCCTCCTTTTGGTTTAGGTTCCGAGTCGCAGGCGGAAACACCGCGAAAGAAGCCAACTTCACCCCCTTCATCAACCTTCATTACGTTGTCGTTCGACAAGCGTCAATAGTTACACCCCCCCTTTCAAAATCAGCCTCGAACGCCTCTCGATTTGACCCCAGTTTGGAAGAAAGAGCGTCTCCCGGGGTGGTAAGAAAGGATTCGCCGACGGAGGCGAGATGAAAAGTATAAGAAGAAAAAAGCTAAAAAAAAATCGAACAATAGGTAGCGCTTCCGATCAATAATTCAAGAGAAAAAAAGAGAAGTTTTCAAAGAGGATTAAGCCAAGATCGACTTGAAAGGAGAAAGAGGGCCTAAAAAGAAATCGCTTTGGTACCACACCTATAAGTAGCGGCGAGAATAGAAGTGATAAAAAGTTTTCTAAATTGGAGAATCTGATGAGCCCATATGCGAAACCAAGTGATATAAAATGTTAGCGAGGCCTCTTGGCCCGTCAACATCCACCGAAACATTTGGGTTACCACCTCTGCTTATTGATGATGTATTTTTCTTTTACGAAGCGGGTAATATTTCTCCAATATTTATATACCTACGTATACGTACTATTATGAAACGTGTATGAAAAGAAGGCAGCTCGTTTCTCCATCGCATATACGCGATATCATCACGCGGTGCTCAATTTAGTAGAGTACACCTCAGACTCTGTTCTTAAAGTACTAAGCTGGATTGGATAGTAATTGAATTGGTGGCTGTGCCAGAACTAGGCCGACGTATATTTTAAACCCTTCTATCTAAAACTTTAGCTAAAAGGGAAAAGTTTTTTTTCCATAAAACCAAAAATTTAATCCGAAATATAGTTTTGAAGAAAGAAACCATAAGAGGATGGAGATCCCCGCTTCTGCCATCGTTTTTATTTAAGAAAATCTCCTTTTCGTAGATCTTCTTTTCTAAACTCTATCGACTGAAATAACTAAACGGATCGAGCTGAAAAAAATATATGATACGAAATTTTATAGACTTATAGTATTATATAAAATATAGTCGGTCTTAAGCTAAACTTTCACGAATATGGAATCCGAATAAGGCCGAGCCTCTATTCTTTTCTTTTTCGGTTCCATTGTTTTTGAAATAGTTTCGTTCGCTCGGGATGTAGTAGCAACAGTATGGCTGCTTCGTTCGGCAATGTTTTTTCCTTTCCGCTGTTGTGATATAGAATTACATTGAGAGAAATACTAGTCTCGACCAAGATCCTGTTTTGCTAAGAATTTACGATGGACTTCGAAATAAACTTTTTTTTAAGATTAAACGTAAAGAGACTTTCTTCCGGATAGGAAAAAAATATAAGGCTTAAAAATACGGTCTTCGAGATTCGCGCGGTTAGGGAGCTTCCTGACACAAGTTGCTCTCGTTCGACTTAAATTTTCCCGTCCCTCCCTTGTATAAAACAGCTCTCTTGAAATTTACTTCTCAGCTGAAAGAATAAAATTTAAAACGAACCTCGATTTCTTTGATTTTTCGAATCAAACTTTTCCCAAATAAGTTTAGTTTTCGTTATTATTCAACGTTTTCTGTTATTTACCAAAAGCCTTTGATCCTCTCTTATTTATATTCTTAATATTTTTTAAAATATTAAAACAAACCACGTATTAAAAAATTTCTACCTCCTAAATATTTGCCGAAACGTAGCCCATCGCTTCACCATGTACTTAATATGCCCTTGACGTTTGACCTTTATTACGGGCTGTTTTAGTGCAATAATTAGGTCACAACGTCGCGCGGATATTAATCTATAAGACGTAGACGATGTAGATTGAGGAAGCCACGAGCAAACATAACAAATGAGAATCGGCGGACGCCGTTTCGCTAAATATTAAGCTCGAAATTTACTAGTGGTTACGTTTTGGCGCGGTTAATCACGATGGACTAGAAATCCCGGTGTCACCGTCGAGACGAGGATGAATATTGTAGATCTAACTCTATACAAACCAACTTGACGACGTCGGAAAATACTGACGTACGAGCTTTAGTTCAGTTTACGTCGCGATGGAACTTAATTGAAACCAGCGTATGGGCCCTATTCATCGACTCTTATCCCTACCGAAATCAAAGAGACAAATCTTCAACAAACGCTAGATTTTGGAAGTTTACGGTCTTAAGGGCGGGGACGTGGAGCAGGATCGCTTCAAACATTGATGATCAGGAATAGCAGTCCCGCGAAATTCCACATAGCGGAGTGAAATCGCGAAACAGCTTATAAACGTTTGCGAAAAGCTGCGGCGAACTGGTATAAGACTCTAGACGGCTAGAAATGAATTCCGGGCTGTAGCAAATCCGTCTGTTATTAGTGAACTCGACCATCCCCTACTCCCCCAAATGTGTATGTCCGTGCCTAGCCTCTGCAAAAGGATCAACTTTCTTGTTCTATTCAAGCAGGAGGAGGTTCCGAAATGTCAGAATACGGCGAGATCGGGATAAGGAAAAAATGAAAAGTGAAGAAGGGTTCCTTTTGAGAGAAAGAAGGCCCTCTTTCTCCTTCGAAAACCGACTTTTCCTCGAAAAAAGAAGTGCCCACTCCTTTTCGTCCTTTTCCTGATCCTTCCGCTCTTCTGGTGTATCTTCTTTCAATAAAGTAGGCTTGTTTATAAAAGGGAATTGCGCTCGAGTTTCTTTCTCGTCTTCGGTGGTTTTTCAATTCGTCCACGTCTGTCCGCTCATACTCGTATTTAATCTGGCTCTTCTCATGCAGCCTCGGAGACCTCACAATAATTCCGAAGGAGAATGATGGGATAAAATAGCAATTTCTCTTCAAACCTTATAAGCTTCTTATACTTCGGGGGCCCCATTGTCCGATATGAATTGGAAAAAATCCTCTATTCATTTTGTCTTAACTTGTCTATTTGCGTTTCACTAGACTCTTATTTCAAGCTAGTCGTTTATAATCAGCTCTATTTTATTTTTCCGCATTTGAAGGATCCATAAATATTAGTTCGTTATAAGTACGGTATTACAGGCGTTTTCCCAAACATGTTTTTCGCAAGATGAAAGAAATTTGACGATATGCAACGAATTTAAGCACTCCGATTTTTTTAAATCCTCTTAAAAGTCATTTTCTATCGAACGAACTTAACTCAATCTAATTCTCGGCGGAATATAGTCATTTCTATTTGAGCTGAATGGAGGATTTATCATTAAGTACACCAATTCTTGAAAACCGAATAACGGATTTATACAATGAAATATTCCGAAGTATCCCATATAAAAAATAAAATTTGAAACACTAAACTTTACTTTATAAAAATAAAAAAAACTCGTATCTTTTTCGAATACAGGGATAAAAACGTGAAAATTTCCATATTTTACACTCGCTAAAAAGAAAATAAAATGTCTAAAATCTTAAACTTATAGACGCTACTTGTACGGCACCTCGAAAGAAATTTATATTCCGAACGAAAAGTGAGTCCCTTGAAATATATCACCGTATTCATATTTTATCTATTTAAAAAAATGCGGGCTAAAAGAGGTAGGTGGGGGAGGAAAAGGGGGTGTTTATACCATGGGCTCATTTTAATCCAAACATTTCGGTCTCCCTACCTCTCAATCTTATTTTTTCTCCCTTCTTAGAGGAGGTTCGATCTAGCGGTTCTTTATCTGCGTTTTCAAACTGGGAAGGGGGTCGGGTAGGCGTCTCTTATCTCGGTGGCGGTCCGCTTTAGAAAAGGGAGGACTTCAGAAGAAGGGGGATAATGTAATCGAATTGCAAATACGGCTCCGAAACCCATTACTATCCCTGCCTCTCAAACGGCGAAGCGCGACCAAAGCCTACGCTCTCCCTTTAAGATGTAGAATGGTTTTATCGTCATCCTCGCTTTCTCATCCTTTTATTTTTGGGTCGGTGGTCCTGGCCTCCGTCCCGTGACTCTCCTCTCTCCTCTCTCACTCGGCAGGCCTCGGTCCGCGGCTCACCCGTGATCGAAGGGTGGCTATGGGGCTTTATCCGCGGAATCCCTGGCCATTCATATATTCCTTGTTCCATCGAAATCTTAGACCTCCCTCTTCTTCTCTCCTGGCCGGCATTTTACTCATCTTCCATCCGTTTTCTCACCTCCCATTTCTTGCCGAAAGATCCTTCTTCATCCCGAGGGGCCATCGTCTCTTCGGGAGTTTTGTTCCCAAGAGAGGTGGCGTTGGGTTTACAATAGGCCTCCTTGATGGAGTTGAATCAACCTACACGTTTCGGTAAGCGTTGGTCGTTGGTAAAGTCTTCGTTTTTTCCCCGATAGACTACCTCTTTTCGAAAAGCGTGTTAGACCAGTTCGCGCGATAGTGATTTTTTACAATTATTGGACCTACTCTAAGACTCATTGCGAGCTCTCGTCTAAATTGAAAAGGGCTTTATTTTCAGATATATACGCCGATAGTGGGCCCTATCACCAACATTTTGTTGGGGAAAGGAACGGGAAAACGGCTCGGTTGTTATTTGTTAAAATAAACATCGGTCGGAGTGAAAGTAAATGTTTGTTTAAGCGAGACCTATTGTTGGAAGAAATCTGTTATCCGTTTTGTCTGTTTATTTTGCTAAATTTATTTCGGTTAGGTGCTGGCGTTTTTGGGTAGCTCTCATTCGCTTTAGCGGTTATCACATTTGACGATTAAATTTCCATAACGTTGCGGATTTTGCAATCCTAAAGAACCAAAATAAAAAGGTTTAAAAATTAAATGTCTCCGGGGATACGTCTAAAATTCATCTAAAAACGCCTGTAGAAGTGTTCTACCTGCCACTTTGCAGTGTTCAGGGAGTATCTGACTACCAGGCGTTAAGAGAATCTTACGATGTAGTACATGATTTAGAATATGTGATTGGTATAAAAACAACAAAGTAGCGGGGCCAATTTTAATCATAAACATTAAGTATTAAAATTAATATTTTTGAAAGTGTCAGTTTCCCAAGTGATGAAACTTTCTTTTAACTGTGCTTCTTTCATTTTTGTAGTGGTTCACCAGAATTATGAGGCGCACGTTTACGACGAGTACGTCATCCGAGGCAACACGGCGGTGCTACACTGCCACGTTCCCAGTTTTGTCAAGGAGTACCATCGAGTCATGTCATGGACGCGGGACGACGGATTCGTTCTTGTTTCCCAGAAGCGTCTAGGTAACCTTTGAACATTCGCCTATTGTAATTTTTTAGTTGTGATAAGTTCCTCTGAAAATCTGCCTTCCGCCGCTTAACATCTAAAGAGCAAAACAGCAAACTTTCCCCTAAACACCATTAATTGAGAGGGTTGAAACTAAACGTCAGTTTGCAAACAGAAGCCTGCTCTTCCCTGTTAAATTATTAACGCAAATATTTACTTTGCCCCTAAAATTCTTTCCATCTATGAACGAAATAATCCCAGAGTTTTATTCCGTAAAATTTGGTAGCTTTTATTAATTCTGGTTTGTTTGGTTTAACAAAGATCTATATTGTATAAAGTACACAAAGCAAAGTATAAAATTCCTATTACAAAGATATATAGCATTTAAGTAAGTTTTATATAACTCAATAAAGCCTCTTATAAAACATCCGAAGGAAAATATAAAATACATCTCGATTATATATTTATAAATTTAATGGCAAATATAGCCTCCGGGTGTGGTAAACAAATTGAACGAAAAGCCCAAAGAAAATTCAAACGTATTAAGAATTAAAATTTTCCACCCCTGAATTAAACCTTTTTTCTTCCACTATAGACGTTGGAAACGGTATCTACATCTTCATTTCTTGCAAAAACCCGTTCATCCGTTTAAATAAAACCCCCTCGGTTGAATTTTTTTTTACAAATATTTCATAGTTCTTATTAAAAAGAGGCAAAATCCCTCTTCACCCCTCGACGACCGACATTTTCAGTCCAGTGATTTTAATTTTTTTTCTATTCCTACGTATATACACGGTTATTTTTTCCCTCTCCTACCCTCGAGGAGAAAGAAAAGGAGACAAAAAAATATTTTTAATAGCAGGGATTCGGAATTATCCAGCGTGGCTGCTCTCTCCCCTCGTCCTCGCGCCGGAGCCCCGCTCTTGGAGGCTTTTAATAAGCGACCTCTTGAAATCCCCTTAGCAACCGGGGGCTGTATCCTCCTATTTTCCATTAAACTTTCTGACAGTCTTACGGAACGGTTCTTACCCTTTCGCGTCTTTTTGAATGAATTATCAGGTGAGGTTAGGCTCGAATAGGGCACGGACCAATGTGATAAATTATTATTTGCGGAAGGTATACGTTGCTTTGTGACGCGGAAGAATGGTTCGAATCAGGAACCCAAAAAGAATAACTAATAATGGCGTTAATGTTATGGAGTTAACGGAATTTGTCGACCTACGGTATTTAGTACTTTAGACTTTCGAGGTTCCTTAAAACCATATACAATAATCTTTGGATTTAAACAACATATTTGAATAATAGAAGTCCACGTCTTCAATATTGGCAGGAAACGAATCATTTAAAGTTAAATTTTAAATTACAACCAGAGGCCCACCTTTCAAGTAAAAATAAATATAAATATAAAATATATTCGACGCAAATCCTTTTATTTACTTCCCTAGCTACTTCCATCAATTTTAATTTATTTTATATCTGTTTTGGTACATTTTCTTATTGTTACGTTATTTCTTTTTTGTTTTCTGTCTTTCGCGATTCCCATTTTGAGAAAACGAGAAAGGAACAGGCGGACAAACACGGAATCGCAGTTTCAATCGATATTTCGATTACCCCTCGGGTCGTAAATTACCTCGACGGGCTTTGCTTCATCCATTTCGAGCGAAATTGTACAGGCAGAGATTTCGCAAATATACAGAGAGAGAGAGAGAGAGAGAGAGAGAGAGAGAGAGAGAGAGAGAGAGAACCGAATTTTAATACCGTCTCCGGTGTTTTACGAATATAAGCTCGTAATTGGGGTGTGTAATTGGTGCCCCGCCGGAACTCTCGCGCTTACTCCCTCTCTCATTGATCCTCGGCTATAGGAGCCGCTTGGCCCCCCATTCAGCTGAAAGCGTAAATTTCGAGAATATGCCGAAGCATTAATTAGAATTATAAGTTCAATTTAATGGCGTTCCTCGAAACGGTTGGCGAAGAATTCGAAGCCGGCCGTCGTCTACGCGTAACCCCTAATTAAGTATCCGATTCGATGGAGAAAAATCGCTCTTAATTGAACTTTGATTGAATCTTCGCTCGTCTCATTTCAGCCTCAAAATATTTCGTAACTTCAACTGGCGATCTGCTGGTTCGAAACGCCGATCGCCAGGACAGTTTTCGACGATATCAATGCCACGTTAAAAATCAACTCACAGAGGAAACTAAAACCAGTTCTGCGGGTCAACTCATTGTCACAGGTGAGTTTCTTTATCTATAAGTGGGGTGGCTGAGTGGTTAGCACTTTCGCCTCGCAGCAAGTGGAGCCGGGTTCGATCCCAGCTTATGGCACTGGGTGAAAACTCGGAACAACTCCTTCGGCGTTGAGTTTGCAAGTTCTCTCGCCACTAGTTAAGGGGTTTTCCCACTAGCTCTTCGGTTTCCCCTTCCATAAAAACCTATTGAAGTTAATAGTTAGAGTAGGGAGCTGTTGGCTTGAGTGGCCTGCAGTGCTTACCACCACCCTCCTACGCATTATGACCCGGCCACCTGAGTTAATGGCTTTAAAAGTCGCTTGATAACTTAGGCCTAAGGTGGTGCCTTGGGTACTAGCTTATTATTAAATGAGTGTGTCATACCTTTCGGTCTCGACAAGTGATTTCATTATGGATTAACCGATTTCTTTCAAGGTTCATACAGTTTCATATCACTGAAAAACTAAGATAATAAAGTTTTCGACGTAAAATAATGAGAAGTTCATTCTTTATTCAGTACCTTTCAAATAACGATTAGTAATGTTCTCTCTTTTTGTTATTTTGGCATAGCGGTGACCACATCTTATTTCCAAATTATAATTTTTGGGGTCCTATTCCAGGTTCAGGATGGTCATGTAAAGCACCGATAGTTATTAACACACGAAAATGTTTTAGAAATAAGCTCTTAAAAATTTTGATTTTCTTTTGGCAAAGGAAAAGGTCAAGCTCAAATTGGCATCTCGGGGACGTAAAAATAAACCACGATGGTGGCACAATTTATCATTAGTTTTTGGTGCGCTCTATTTTGGAATAACCTTATCTACTACTGCTTTCAAAAGCTAGATGACCCTTTTATTTCATTACCTTAAGTCTCAGGTAACATAATTTTTTGGTATAGAAAATTCGCATAAAATTTAGCTGGGTATTTAAGAATATCACCATTCAGGGTAGTTATTTTTAATTAGACAGTTGAGAAACTGAAATTTGGTATTGGGTTTCAATAATATCATAAGTAAAATAATAACATAAAGTATGACACTTTCTATGATTTTAATGCTAATTTTCTGACCGAACCTTTTTTCGACAAACTACGACTTGGACTTGCATTCGAACAAACAAGGAGACGACCCGAGGTGTTACACATCAATTTTGTTCAAACTCGGGAGGTTGCTAGACCTTCATGTAACTTGAAAAATCCTAAAGTGATTTTATTCAATGGGCAACGGTTTTGCCATGGCAACGAAAAAGGTTACTGACAACATAAAATGGAAATTTTGCCATTGAAAATAACATGGGATTTTGACCGATTCCAAGGGTCGCCCCTAGGAAAAGTTTAAAATACCAAAAAAATCAAAATTGATCATATTTTGATCAATTTGAACCAAATGGGTGAAAATGAACCGATATGGCTAAAATTTTAAAAAATATGAGAAAAAAAATAAAAAAATAAAAACATTGAAAAAAATATTTCAAAATTGATTGAAATAATTTTTCTTTTCAAAATTGAAAAAAATATATAAATTTAAAAAAATATTGATCAAAAACAGTAGTTTCGATCAAAATTCAAAGAAATTGACGGAAATTTATAAGTTGTATAAAATTGGATTAATGTATAGATAAATTGCGATTTTGTGAAAACAAAGTATTTATTTTGGTCAATGTGATCAAACTTGACCAAAATGGGAAAATAATAGATCTAAATTAGCCCATTTTTAAAAGTTTTGTAAAAATTATATAAAAATAAGCTAAATTCGACCCACTACCTCAAAATCTTTTAAATACTTTTTTTAAATTTAAAAATGTTATTAACACTAAAAAGATTATCAAAATCAATAGTTTCGATCCAAAACGATCAAAATTGATAGGAATTGATGGAAATTTATTTATACAGAAAAATTGCTTTTTTTTAATTATTTTCAAAATATTAAAATTTTGTTAAAAAAAAAGTATGAAAAATTTAAAAAAATCAGTAATTTCGATCAAAAACCGCATTAATTTTTAATCTATATCCGTAGTTGTTTTGGTTCTAAAAATTCAAAAATATTATTTACTTAAATAATAAATAAAAAATAAATTAAATTCATTAAAAATTATTTATATTTATTTATTGAACGAAACGGTATTTTTTAATCATAAGGTATAATAATGTTTGGTTTTTAAAATAAATGTTAACTATAGCGAAATAAATTTTGTTCAGTTAGTATATTTTGTCGTCAATATTGGTTTCTTCATGTATACGGTAATACCTAAAAAACAACAGGAAAATTTTAGTGTAATAATTACGTAGTATAATAATTTATTTCATTTAAAATAATTATTAATTTTTAAAATTTTAGATAAACTGATTTTAAATAATGGAAAATAATATAAATAATTAAATTAAAATTAAAATGATTAGTAAAATAGTAATCTATTTTAAATTAAATTGAAATGATTAGTAAAATAGTAATCTATTTTAAATTAAATTAAAATGATTAGTAAAATAGTAATTTATTTTAAATTAAAATTATTAGTAAAATAGTTGTTTTATATTAAAATAAAATACACGTAGTTAATAAATTAAAATTAATAATAAAATAATTATTAATTTATATTATTAATAAATTTAATTTAATTTTAATTAATAAATAATTTAACGAAAGAAAATATTTTCATTAAAAAAATAGTATAATCTAAAATAGTTAAAAATAAAATTAATTAAAAGGAAACAGTTAAAGTTATTTAATTCACTCTTTGATCGTGTCTTTACTGGGCGCCGCCATTTTCATACAGGACTTGAGCTCCACCGTTAAAATGTTTGTTTCCCCTAAAACAGTTTTTGGGGGTCTGTAAGACAATGACGGCTGATTTGGAGAGCGCGTAAAAGAGTTAATAGGATATAATTCAAATTATAGATTATATTAATAGTTAAAATTAAACATTATCGGCATTTTTTAATGGTTTAATTATAATTATATAATTATAATTTCCATTTTATGTTGTCAAAAACATTTTTCGTTGCCATGGCAAAACCGTTGCCCATTGAATAAAATCCCTTTAGGATTTTTCAAGTCACATGAAGGTCTACCAATCCCCCGAGTTTGAACAAAATCGGTGTGTAACACCTCGGGTCGTCTCCTTGTAAGTAGCGTGTTATCGTCCTTGGTAGTAGAATATTTTGCCTTAGACGCTAGTGGGATCTGTGCTAAGAATTAATCCTAGATTGCACAATAGATTTGAAAACAGTGCGGTGATAATTTTTCCTAATTGATATACTTATTATTATTATGTTATGATAATATATAATAATGAACAATTTAAAGTGATGTAGAAGCCAATAAGAAAGTCAGACATTTAAGCTACGTTAAAACAAAATGGACACGTTAGTTTACATCCACAATTTTTCACTTTTATAGGAACAGTTAAAAGTTTAAAGATCAAAATCAATTAAGGACATAAAGCTTTAATAATCTTAGATCGTAACGTATGGATTTAGGCTCACCAATTAAATGTCATGATATTTAATTCAGGAAATTTTGAAATTTTAGTCTAACATCCGGACATGAGTGTAAAATTAATATATTATAAGTTTCGGTACTAATATGAGATCATTTAGGTTTTTCTATCTAAAATTACAACAGTATGGTTTTATATTCTGTTCTAGGAACATTAGATTTAAGGTTCAATATCAGAACATAAATGTTTTATGATTTTATGTTACAAAGTTGTATTGACCCATTCTCAAACCAATACTGGCTTACTTATTTTATTTGAACAATTTTTAATACATTCAATTTTTGCAGTGTAGAGCCTGTATTTGCAACTCCAAAATGTAATAAGTTAAAATAAGGCATTACATAAACTGACAACGGTTAAATTTCTATCGAATACTATTAATTTATTTGCGAAATTCGTAAGTATGCCAAATTTGGTTTAAAAACAAATAAAGAGGAAACATTGAGGAAACGTTAGGTGAAATGAGGTGCCAATATCTAAAAATACCATAAAATGGAGGAATAAGTAATTTCTTAGCGTATAAAATTGAAAGAAAAATCGAAATCGTATGGATTGACCCACATTTTATTTCATCGTTAAGCCTATTCGTCATGCTTTTTCCCTCACCATGTGTCTCTTTAAACTATCAATCGTGTGTCTTTTGCTCTTCATAGCTATAATGGATACAACGTAAATCGATTAAACCGATTGCAGTATTTTCCCCATCAAATGGGCGGTATTGAATGCCATATATAATAGTAATCTTTATTTTTCGCAATTAAGGAAGATAAAGAAACTTCAGTTCTCTTATATAAAAAATTAAGTTTTTATATCACGGTATTGCTGTCTAGGGATTGTTCCGATCGTGCCTCATATCACAAAACACAACAGTTTCTTTCGCTGTAAGGCTAATTATTATCGTTACCGTTGTATAATTAAATATATAGCATATAGCGTTAACAATTGGGAGTTTCATTGCAAAATAAATTAAAGATTATACAATTACAGAATCAGACTTAAGTTTTTCAAATTTGTTGTGGTCTGATAAAATTCGATTTAAACTTAGTAATACGTTCTAGAATTATATATTTCCATAATAGAGGAATCAGATATATTGCCAATCGACTCTATAATCCTGTATTTTCGTTTTGCGTTATTTAAAATAAAGTCAATATTTTGGCTCGAGTTGTATGGCTATTCTAAAGCATTTGAGGATCGATGGTACTGCGCTAGAAAGGGTTGGTAGCTTACTGTTGAAAAAACCAAAATGAATATGGATTTGAAAGGTATTTTATGCCACCGAAACATTAACTTCATAGCGAGGTGAAAATAAGAAATAGCAATCAACAAGTCTATTTCCGGCTGAAAAATGGGTTGAAAATACGGCGTGATAAATTGAGACGCGCGGGAACAAGTACTGTTAAAGAGGGGAGAAGAAGAATAATAAGAAGAAGGGAAAACTTTCGCCTTGGCATTTTTTTGGGTCTTTGGACTCCAGAGAACGGCTGCCGTTGTTAGATAGTTGAAAGGGCAGCGTAGTTGAAGGGAGCAAAAAGATGTCACGATATTACGACTCATCGAGCGATGCTTGTGACAGATGATGGAGAAATGTATCCTTCATCTCCTATACCTCAAGTGGAGCGCGTGCCTCCGCCCAACGACGCCGTGTCCCCTCGGAATACTTTTTTACCGTTTTATTTCTCATCATTTTCGGAATTTCTTGGCAAGCGTTTCTCTCTTCATCTTCTTCTTCTTCGTACAGTGAACGTACGTCTCTGGCTTCTCTCGGTCGACGGTTAAGCGAAAATGACAATTTTTTCCGCCGAATAACGCAACGCGAACAGGACGATATCAATTTCGAATGGGTCTGTCGTAATGCCTTTTCTGCGGGGTATATTTATTTACAAGCGACATGAAGCGACGGTATTACGTCCTGGTATACGTCTGTATAGCCCCGGGAATCCCTTCAAGGCGTATCGCGCTCTTATTCTGTTCTAAAAGGCCTTCCGTGGTCGCTTCGAATTTCCTCTGACCTCTCCTCTCTCTCGGTCTATACGCCCTATTTATCTTGGCTCCAGAATCATCCGTGACTTATGGCTCTGGGGGTCCTCGTAAACTAACCAGAACGTAGATCAAATTTGGACAAGCCAACACTCGCTGGATACCTCGTGTTTGGGTTCCCGTTTAATACAGCTGCTACGAAACTATTACCCGCCTTATGGTTGGCACCAACAACGTGTAGTTAAGCGTGAGGCGGATAATATATATCGCCGTTAGCCGAACTGGCTGTTGATTGTTGACTTCGTTCCACCGGGGTATAGTTGCCGGGGCGTCTTCTTCAAATCTATTCTTTTATTAGTCGGGTCGTATCCGATAAAGCCGAGATATCTAGCTAACCGAACTCGGTTTTCCCTCGCTGACTCGCTTTCTGTTTGCTCCGATTTGGTACCGAGGGGATACACGCGGTACAGGGTGGAAGGAAGAAGAGACCCGGTTTCATTACGCCAGGGTCGAAGGTGACCAATCGATTCCTTATTTGTCTAAGACGGTATAGCGCGCCGTTCCTCCGATGTTTGCCCGGCAAGGCTTCAATTGGGTGATATCTCGGCTCACCGTCCCGCCCGTATCAGCTTTCGTCCACACTGTTTTCGTTCTTCATATTGGGCCCAACTGTTTGTCCTTCTCTAGAATATCCCGTACGTTGGCCCGCGGATACCCGCTTAGATAAAAAAAAATGTTAAGCAAGAACCGCGCTAATGCAATAGTGCTTTGTACAAATACGCGCTATATGTACGGTATGGAAACCGGTACGAGGTATAGCGAAGACGCTCTACCCTCGAAAATAAAGAAACTCTTTCATCGTATCGTCTTTCTGGACGTTTTTCTTTGCCTCCCTATTCTTCGCTCAATTGTTTGCGGTAAAAAGGAGATACAGAAATGGTGGAAAAGCTATAGCCGAAAGGCCATATAATCGAGGTGAACCTTTTGCCCTCTATCGAAAAAAATAATGCTTTCATTACCGAAAATTGGTAGAATGTCGAGAGATTGAGTCAGCCAGGGTTCGCTACTAGAGAGATAAATTGACTGGAAACACTAATTACTTCTGTTATAACTGCCCCAAAAACTAACATTTTATTTTCGTGGAAGTTCTATATAACCTTGTTATACAGGGTGTTTCAGAAGTGAGAACCCAGATAGAAAACCGGTTTTAAAGGGGTAGTAGGAAATTTTACTACTACCCCTTTAAAACCGGTTTTCTATCTGGGTTCTTATGTTCTTGGAAAGTTTACATTTAGGCGTTTTTAGGCCAAACTTTAACGCTCTCTAGCGCTTTTCCTAATCGTCGCAGAGGATCGCGACAAAGACAGTCAAACATCTTTACTCAACCCCTATAACACCTCAAATTTATTGCACTGACTTCTGAAACGCCCTGTATATAGTGAGTCGCTAGATATTAATGGGTTTTTACTGAGCTTCGGAAATAGTTAATAGATTTCCTTTTTGACATTAACCTTTGTTTTTTAAATTTGGTTTATAAGCCCTTTTTGGAGCACTGTTGTGGAATCACCTTTAAATAATCTCCTCCGAATAAACTTTTCTTTTTTCTTGATAAATGGAATTTGAATCTTATTTTCTTTAATCAATTGTCAGGGTAAATATAACACTGTTAATTAAACCAATACAGGTTGTTTTAAATACGCTAGTAATTAGAGGAACATTTTTATTTTAATAGTACACTAGTGAAAAAAATAAAATTGTAATCGAAATCCCATTTCCACCGAAATAAATCCCCGCTAACAAGGGCGATTCTTTTTGTATTTTTTTAAGCTGTAGGTATAGCTGCTTAAAGAAGGCGGATTGGATCGATACGGAAAATAAGTTACTATTTTTTTATTCTTAGTCCTTGAGCTAGCAACAACGTTTTTACGCGCTAAATGGGAGAATTTAAGGAACGAAGAATTCTTAGGACTACTCGGTTTATATATATACTCCATCCACTTTCCCAGGCTCACTTTTGCCCTCACATTCGCGATCTCACTCGGATGGAAATTCTTCACGCAATTTCTCTCAGGTCATGCATGATATCGAAATGACTCGAGGAGCAAATCTCAGGCCGCCACCGCCGCCGAAACTCTTCTCACGCCCGGGGTTCTCGCGTCTATTCCGTATACGTATATAGTCGGCGATTTATAATCGAAAGTAGCCGGGAAATAAACGACTCGCCGACTGCAGTTCTGGCCTAATAGAGCTCCGAGATTGAATGGCCTTGTATTATTAGACTCGGGAACCCGGGGCGTTCGTACTCGAAATAATTTAAATGGAAGTGGGCATCGATTTCGATCTTTCCACGTTTCCCCTTCTAAAGACTAGAAAATGACCTACGATATAATTCAAAATTACCGCGATAATTATCGAACTTCTCGTTGAAGTATACGTATTTTTATAATTGGCATATAGGCGGTTTGTAGCCCTTATCATCGTATCTCTACGATTTTCGCGATTTTTCAGTAATAAAAGCAATAAACGTCGATCAGCGTTTCCCTTTGGAAATTCGGGTTGATGACTACATTATACCCTATTGATTTTCTCCGTTTGAAGCTCACGCTATCTAAATTACGAATTTATTTCGGAACTTTGGAATTCGACGAGTCCCAATGGGACGCGGAAGGAGATTACGACGACTGGCACATTTCGTACAACCCTCCGACTTGTAAATTCGACCCTGTTCTCTCCATTAAAATTGGTGGTAATTGGCGCAAATCGATAATGTTACCACTCTCGCGTCTTCAGCAGTCAATCTAAGGCGCCCCACATTCGCATCTCTCTCCCTATAGTTATCTCTCGTCTTTTGTTAGCCAAACGTATTCGAAGAAACGTTCACTTCGGTCCCCTTGCCAAGCCCGGCTGCTATTTTATACCACCGGCATCACCACGGCGGAAGGGTACGGACACGGCAGGGCCTTCGCGTAATCAATCACCGGGACCAACCGCGGTTCGATACTCGTAAGAGGGGGGACTTAAGGAGTCTTAAGGCGAGGCTGGGTTTGAGGGGCCCTTTGCACGTTCGGTCGGACAGGCTCGCCAACGCCAATTACGCGAACCCTTTTACTATTCAGCGTTTTAGTCGAATTCCACTCAAACAAGAGGCAGCCCTCAGCCCGATGTAAATTCTAATTAGGGAGCGGCGAATCATTCAGCGCCAGTCCAGTTCGCGATCTCTTTTTAGCCCTTGCCCGATCACCCCGCTCAAAGCCGTTGTCAGGCTTACGCCTGGGCGTGTTCGAGCTAGATCGCTAATTTCACCTTGATTTATTCCTTTATTACTTTTCTGCTGGGATCGTGAAATATTGTTCGGACGGAAGTGCTAGTTTCTCTCCCCGTCTTTTACAACCGCCCACGTTTTCCCGAATCGGAATAGCGGATCGCTTATTTCGATCTATATTATTCTTCCCCCTTTTCGCGAGCTCTCTTTCCAAATTTAGTTTCGGGAAATGTAGCTCGATAATAATCCACTTAAAAGGTTTTCCAGATTGGATGCCAATCTATTTTATTTTATAACCATTGAAGTAAAGAATTATCCGAAAGGGAAAGAGTTCTATTTTTCATGACCGGATCATTTTTAATAAACCGAACAGTTTGAATCGGAATAAGTGTCTCGGGAATGTCACTCGTTAAAATTTATCACAAAATGCAAATTTCCAAACTATTTGTAATTCAAAGAGAGCTTCGAAAGTAGGATTTATAAGGTTCAAATCGAAACTCGCAATTTGAGGTCCACACGCTTTCTAAATCGGATATAATCCCAACATTGTGATTAAAATGTAATATAGATAATGCTAAATAAGGTTTGATAAATAGTAAAACTATACATTAGCAATTTATCTCTTCAGTAAAATTTAGAAGGCGAACCACGAGCTCTTAGACTTTTCAACTTGTATTACCAATGTTTTATTTTCCATTACGATATGTTTGAAAATGGGATTTTAAAAACGAGGCTGACATTTGTACGAACAGAGATAGCTCTGGCAATCGATTAGAAGCGAATGCGAATTCAAAGTTTCGACCCTGTGGCATGGGGCCTCGATCGCTTATCATTCTTCAATTCTCGTTCTTTACATTAACGAGTTTTTAAGATTTCCGGGAGCTGCTGAAACGAAGCCTTTGAGGCAAAAGAAAAATGAAATTTTCGGAGTTTTGTCGGAATTTAATCTTTCGTAAACAACCTGGGTTTTCTTCATTATTCAATTTCGAGACCCCGACTGCGAACTCTTAGTAAAGTATGGCCTTACGCGGCTATAGTTGGCCTCCTGATCTCATTCCCTGTGATCTATAGCTTGGAGCTCTTAGCCGAGTTTCGCCCTCCCTCTCGTTATTTATCTGGAATCTTAATTCCCTATTCTGCCGATTCCGGAGCCAGGCTCTTCCCTGCCGCCGGGTGGCCGCGTAATCCAGGCCGGCTCAGTCTGACAGACGATAGCGAGAGATTTCCGAGAGTGAAGAATGCGATTCTCTAATCCCCCCATTCTTGTTTCGGTCTCGCCTCCCTCCGCAACGTACGAGCCGAGGAAGCGCGAACTGGCTCTGTCTTTCCATCTTCTTCTTCTAGCCCTTTCGGACCGCTAGAGCGCCTATGGCACTCGCTACGGGAGAAGCTTGGAGTAAGGTTTCATTGCAGGGTCTGTGTCAACAGGATATTTTAGCGATTTTCTCCAGAGGGACTGGCCAGAGGAGATAAGCCTGAGCTACACGTCGAAGTCGTAGAATACAAGCTAGATCTCTCCTACGGCGCGCTTTGCTTCCCTTCTTCGTCTTCTGGTTCCTCCGAGGTTTCCTTTTACGCTCTTGACTTTTTTCTTTAACGCTATTTCTATAGGATAAAAAAGTTTCAAATTTTGAGATGTTGTTTCTTTTTTTAATTTAAAACCACCCAGCTTTTTTTAACCCATTAATCAAATTTATTTTCATTCGTTGCTTTCGGGTTATTTCTTAAAACGTAAAATTTTAATGTTATAATAATTTAATGCGTGTTAAGACGTCGGGGATTATTCCTGACGTAAAATAGGCGGATAGAAATAATTTATTACGAATGGGTTATTAATGGCCATGAAAATGTAATAGTAGTTTCAACTCCGAAAAGAAGACAAAATAAAAGCTGACTTTACAGTGGACAACGGCGCTCAGGGTGAAGCGCGCAACCAGGGACAGCCTTTGCTCCGCACGCTTTGTAATCGTGTTTGATCTTAACTCGCAAAATAAAATTAAATAAATCGGCTAATAACTTGTGAAAGATTTATAAATTTAAAACACTCGAGGAATTTAATTTTATCAGCAAAGTTTCGGAGCGAAGAAAAATTTCGGGATTAGGAAAGGGTGGTGATAGTCGAGAATTAGTCTGATCTTCCTTCCGCTTCCGTGAATTTAATTATTCTTAATACGTATGAATAACGCGACCCCGCCAACTTAATCTTTAGCAAAGTACGTGATGGAGACCAAAGAGTGGGTTATACTATCTTTTATCCGTGACATAGGATTCCCCTTTGGGTCGTAACTTCGTGGAAGAGTGCCTCTATTCGGGCGCCCTCTCTTTTAGTTCCGAGAATTGTTGCCCGTATCTCGTCGCCCGTAAATCCCAGAGAGTGGAAAGGTGTGTTCGGCCTGGATGAACGGCCGACAAATCCTCAGCGGATTAAAGGATTTTCGACTACTCAAGCGTCTCTCTTCTGACCATCTTTCTCGGCGGCTAAGCTCGCTCCCTCCCGCCATACTTAGATCGAATGTATTATATATACCCTCCTTTTACGAAGGTACAAACACTGACGTGTCTATAAAGACTCGTAGATATATAAATAACTTCCATAACACGAAAAGAATACGGGACAACGCTCTCGGCCGTTTGCAAGACGGAGATATTTCGCCTCGCTTCCTGCTTAAAAGTTTTAGCGGCGTTCCTCCCATCAAAGCAGTCTGCAGCGCGAAGACCCAAAAAATGAAGGACTGAGATTTTAGGAGATTGAGAACATCAGGAAATGAAGCTTATACCCAGAAAGACGTATAGGGCTTGCCGCGCGTGCTTTCACCGCTAGGCGTTCCACCCTACTCCGTAACGGATCCGTTTCAACTATCCGCTAGACTTCACCGCGTTTAGAAGTGGCTCTATACGGAAGGCGTGGTGGATGCGATAAGGCATTTAACCGGTCGACTATAGCTTTCTTAGTCGCCTTTATCCATCGCAACTCATATTTTTATTTATCTGCTGCTTTTGTTTTTCTCGCTCCGCTCGTGTCTAAATTCGGTAAGGAACTTTAGTTCCATGGCATGCCTTCCTAGCGAATGATCTCCCCTAATTTGTCTCCCTGATGAATAGCGTTTCCGATTGCAACGGACGCTTTTATTAGCCACCAGAAGACGGACTCTTTTAATGTGAAAAACATTAATATTTCATTGTAGAAACATTTTTCTAAACTATATTTTCTTCTAACAGATATAACTCTTAACTGCGCCCTGTAAGTACCGCTACATAAATGTAAAGGGATTATATTATATTTCTAACGAAAGATGTATCCATCGTGGCCATTGAGAGAATGTTTCCGACTTTTTGTGATTATATTTTCGTTGCTTTCGGTGCTAGATTAAAGCGCAATTCTTCTTTGTAAAGATCTAGTTACGTTTTATTCTATTCCGGTCGTAGGTTAGAAATATTTAGCAAAACAATGCATTTTCAATGACCCTTCAAAATTGGCAAGAAGAAATTTGTATCAGAGTTTTTCTCAATTAAGTGCACTAAAAACAATCCGAAATAATGTTGGAAATCGGTAGAGCCGTTCGAAAGTTAATGACTTCTTTCTGAAAATTTGCTTTTAAATTTACGGTTTTAGTTGGCACTAACGAAATGTTATACAGCTAATATTTTTTAGATGAGCTAGGGAAATATGGGACTCTTTGACCTATTTTATTTAACTAATAAATGTTTTGCAGTGAACTTGGCAAACAATTTGCTATTTATTTTAACGAAAAAGAACACCCAACGGACTGATATTCTGAGAATAATTAAAACGGGTTTTATTTATCTCAGATTTTTATAAATAAATAAATTGGGGCTACCTCTGCAATCTTTATTAAAATTTTAATAAAAACAAATAAAAAAATGAAACACAGCCTTTGGTGTATTTAGAACTGAAACAAAAAGATAAAAATAATTTCCTTAAACTGGGATCGTGACGTACAAAGCAAGAACTATGGTTAATTTTACTAGCCTCATCTAAGGGCAGATAGCTTTGTTAATAGGTGTATACTAATAATTATTTAGGGTTACTTTTCAGAACGCTACGATGGATTTAATGTTCTCAATTGTGAATAAATCGGATGCAATTTTCTTAGTGTCAAATTAATTTTAATTGCTAATTATTTTTTTAACCTTCGACGAAAATAGAATAAATTGTAAACAGACCTTTACAAAGAGGTATTGCACTTTAATGTAGCACCGATAGGAACGAAAATATAATAAAATAAGTGTTCGGAATCTTTCTTCCACGAAGGTACCTTTGTACCAAATGAGAGCGAATTTCGGCCAAATCGAGCATGTGTACACAAACAACCTGTATCACTACTCCCGAATATGTTATTTTACAAAAATTACTCTGTTCGAATATTTACCCATCTGAAATACCTTAAGAAAATCACTATGTATTTCGCCTCGCACTATTTTTTTCTTCCGAAACGTGATTTGAAAAATCACCAAGAGCCTGTGAATAACCTTAGCAGTATACAGGGTCTTTTTTTTGCTCGGAAAAGTGTTTTTTTTTTCAAAAACTATTTATAGTACCGATTTCAAATTTGGAAGGTCAATTCTCTATACCGGGGGACATCAGTTTGAGAAATTTGAGCGTTTTCGGTAATGTTTTTCACCAATTTTTAAAAATTATTTTTCGACCACTAGGTGCGAGATAAAAAATTTATATTATAAAGTTGTAGGCCGTCATCGAAAACCCTTAAAAATTGTTCACTTGACGAAAAACAACTTATTTATCAGTGAAAATTCGAGCTTGAAAAATTTACAAGTTGGTGAAGCCAAATTACGATTGTTTGAAACGATAATTGAAAAGGGAACAAGTCTAATACAAACGTAGTAGAGTTTTCACACTTGAAAAAATGTACACGTTTGGTTTTTAAATGCAGATATTTTATTCACACCATTGGCTGCAACACAGGTTTGTTCGCGGACAATTAAGTTCTCAAACGCTTTCTCTACCATTTCTGGTGTGACGTCTCGGCAAGCACTGATTATTCGTCTAATGAGTTCCTCCCTAGTTTCAATGGGCGTGGCGTATACCTTTGCTTTAACGAATCCCCAGAGAAAATAATCCAGCGGTGTTAGGTCAGGTGACCTTGCTGGCCAATGCACTGGACCATTTATCCCTATCCACCTTTCAGGAAACTCGTTGTTGAGGTGCTCAGTTACTTGCCGGGAAAAATGCGGAGGGGCGCCATCTTGCTGAAACCACAACTGACGTCTTTCAGCCAATGGAAGGTCGTCGATTGCGTCACTCAGTTCGTTCTGTAGAAAATGTAAATACCTTTGGCCGTTGAGGTTCGTCGGCAGGAAAAAGGGACCAATCAAACGGTTTCCAACAAGTCCAACCCAAACATTGACCCGTTCAAATTGAACCTGGTGATGATATTCAAAACCCCAATGTGGGTTGATGTCAGACCAAAGATGGCTGTTTTGATGATTAAAGGGCCCATCTCTAGAAAATGACGCTTCGTCGGAGAACAAAACATGGCGCAAAAATTGTCTATCTTCTTGGACAGCATTTAGTAACCAGTTGCTAAATTCATAACGTCTTTGATGGTCTCCGTCAATTAGTCCTTGGTGGAGCGTAGCTCTGTATGGGTGATAGCGATTCTTACGAAGAATTTTCCACACACGATTTGCAGAACAACCCAAATCAGCAGCGGCGTTAGCGCAACTGTGACGAGGATATGCCACAAAGTACGCGAGTACATGGTTCTCGAAGTCTAAATCCGGTTGACCCAATCCGCGAAACCTAGGTTGCAAGTGACCAAATTGATTGAAATCGTGAATTGCTCGTCTTACTGTATTTACAGATGGTGCTCCATTTGGATGTCTTTCTGCGAAGATTTCAGTCACTCTTCTAAGGTTTTGCGCTGCTTCTCCATAGTAAATGGCAACTATCTCGGTACGCTCAGCTACTGAATAACGAGGCATTGTTCGAAATATTATCAAACACTGATAATAATCTCCCAAAGTTTTCCTTTAAATACCCAATGCATGTTTAGGATTGACCTATAGCCTCGTGTTTTTTAAATCCGGTCGTTTTTTTAACCAAAGTTTCAACTGGATTAGGTAATTCGGTTTCAATTATCGTTTCAAACAATCGTAATTTGGCTTCACCAACTTGTAAATTTTTCAAGCTCGAATTTTCACTGATAAATAAATTGTTTTTCGTCGAGTGAACAATTTTTAAGGGTTTTCGATGACGGCCTACAATTTTATAATAGAAATTTTTTATCTCGCACCTAGTGGTCGAAAAATAATTTTTCAAAATTGGTGAAAAACATTACCGAAAACGCTCAAATTTATCAAACTGATGTCCCCCGGTATAGAGAATTGACCTTCCAAATTTGAAATCGGTACTATAAATAGTTTTTGAAAACAAACACTTTTCCGAGCAAAAAAAAAAGACCCTGTATATGAAGATTAATATTTATTTGGTACGAGTTATATTGTATATTTCTGAATTTATTAATTTACCCACTCCAGGAATCCGAATCATCACTTTTATTTAGACCTCGAGAATAAGTCGATGGTATTTATTGTCATCTATCAAAGATTTTAGACTTAAATATCGACATTCATTTTTTGGCGTCATAATATATTAAATCCAGAGATATTCAAATTTCTATAAAAAAAAAAGGACTCTGAGACTTTAACTCGGATAAAGACGCGTCGCTGAAAAAAAATAAAAATATATCCACGATGGTATTTGGACGCTTTCCCGGTCCTCTTTCGGACAATGATATATTTGATTCTCGCTCGGCTATCCCTCTCATATTTCCTTACTTCTTACAGTCTCTCTTTTATATTCAACGCTTCGGTGTTCCTTCGCTCATAGACGTCTTTCTTTTCTCCTTTACAAGTAGAGATTGATACTGGAGCTTAACGTTTTAGAGATGCAGATCCAACGGATTCGGGCCTCTCTTCCGCACAAAGACGCCGCGGCTTAGATGGTGCCCGCTCTCTCTTCTTATAAAAGAAAGGAGTAAGACGAGGACTTCTTAAAGAGGTGGCGAGGAGGATCTCTTTCTTCATGCCTCATGAATGCCAGAATGTCCAAAATCATTAGCGTATACGGGCTCTTTGCGGCGAGTTCCCTTCGGGGCCCTCTTGCCCTTTTTCGCCTTGGCTTATACGAAGAGATATGAAGGATCTCTCAGTAGTCGAATAAAGTAGACGCTCTCCCTGAGAAAGTCGTTGGAGGATGCGCGAAGAGAGTACGAGCTTGCTAACGCCATTCGTATAGTCAGTATAATAAGGAAGACAAATCGGCCCCACACTCTCTGGGTTTCTCGGTGTTGCGCGTCTGTTGTGATCCCAATGAACTCGGGCTGTAGGCTTCAAGTTGGGAAGAAACTCAACTGAAAATGATGTGATATTTCATTTTACCCGATCTCATTTCGTGAAGTACAGCACCCCTAAATTGTATAACTGTTCTTGTTGTTCTTTTATTTATATATATACTCGTATTAAGTGTGTTTTTCCTTAATTTATCAATATACGGGAAATGTTTAGATATATCACTGTTATTACTTATTAACGCCGGTTTATTATTTTAGTTGTTTTTCAATAAGTTGGTCAATAAACTTAAAAATTTCTAACCAAACAGTTAAACACGAGATTTAAATCAGACGTGGTTCAATTTTGGACCACGATTGCTCTAAGTCAAACGCTAAGTTAAGTCAAGTTGAAGAAGAGGAATAAAGAACTTAGTGATGTAATAAGCGGTAGATAATCATCAGTAGTTTAATAACCGTTCTAAAACTCTTCTATAACGATTTAATTTAGCCGGGTTTAATCTCCCTTGATATATTTATAGCATTTTAAAGGCCTTTAAGCGCGCAATAGCCCCTTTGAAAGCGAAACCATTTATTTAAACTATACGAAACGTATTCCATCAAATAGGTCAGATAGTCAAACTGCAACCAACCTCGATCCTCAACTGCTATTTTGGGCAAAGTTTGAACTTTTAGAGCTTTTACCGTGGTATATATCCGCCATTCCATTGTGAAGGTTTGGTTGGAAGCTTCATTCCGAAGAAAGGTTTCCGCTCCTCCTCGCTTAGCGTGGCGGCTCAGAGAAGAAAGAAAAACCAATACATTGCCTTCGCTCGGAATGAATTTCGGCGTGTTCCGACTTCTGATACGGAACCGATATTTTCTTAGCAAATCTATAGCCGTTGCGGCCGGAGATTCGAAGCGGGAATACGGGAGAGGCCGCGTCTCGTATCCATACATTTATAAGGCACCAGATACGCGCTATTAAAGTTGGATATTTCTATTTTTTTTGCATAGAGTTATAAAAAGTTGCCATTACCCCCGCTATCTAACGGAGAATAATGCCTCTATTCGTAAACTATATATAACGGAGTTCCTTTGTGTAAGCAAAGGCCAAAAGACTTCATTCCACTTTTTGGGGCCAAACTTTGAGGCGAACCCATCCTTTGAGTATTCAATTTCGGCCGGCGCGTTCCGACTCACTAACGAGAAACCTTTAGAAAAGTCGGCGGCTGAATCAAAGAAAGAGAAAAGAACCGAACGTTCCAAACGGGCAAAAAATAACTGTTGCATCCATTGTAAGGCCGCGGTTTTTCTTTACCTCTTTCTCGAGATTCTCGCGAAATGAATTCTATTCAGGAAAATATATTACAGTAATTTTAATATCAAAAGATATAGGACAACTAACGGCTTATCTAAAAAATACACCGTTACTTCTTTCAATTTGGTTTTATATAGCATCTTGCCTTTTTTATATGCCAAGCTTAGGACTGCGGAGACCCGAAAAATAAGGCAGTTTTAGTACGTTTAAAAGAATATATATCAAGGATGCTTTTCTCCTACAGTCGCCTTAAAGAAACGGGTCCCCTTTCTTAGAGAAAATATTATGGTGAATTAATTTTTAAAGGAATTTACATAGTGAAAGGAAAATAAAAGTAATCTTCGGGGAGGCGCGCTTCTGGCTTTGATTTCGAGGAGAACTTTTATAGCGGTATTATTATAATAAAAAAATATAATCCGGAATGGCCGCGAAAAGAAATTTTAATTAAATTTTTCCTTTTTAATTTTTAATTTTAGATCCCACCAGCAGTATACCGCCCCGGGTGACGCTGAGGAAAGGGAACGTGCAGGCTCACGAAAGCGAATCTGCGGAGTTGGTGTGCGCGGCTCAGGGTTACCCGCCCCCCACCTATTACTGGTACCGAAATAGGAACGGACAATTGCAGGCCCTGGATGTTAGCCCCAATCGAATGCAGAGACACGAAGGAGTCGTCATTTTGAGCCGCGTGACTGCCGATGACGCCGGAAAGTACCTTTGCCGTGTCAACAACAGCTTGGGCAAAGAGGACATTGAAACGGAACTCACCGTTAAAGGTAAATATTATCTCGATACTTTTCGCGTACTTTCCCTTTGGCGATGACGGCTGAGATAGTTATTTTTACTCGACTGTAAAGGATAATTATTTGAAAAAAATATCGTAAGGATATTTCACCGATCAAGGTATATTATTTATTTCTTAGAATAGACTGTTTTACGACAAAATGACGGCGTCGCCATTGTTAGTAGACAATCAATTTTTTTACGGGTAGTTGGAGAAAAAAACTACAATCTAAAGCGAAACACTGCAAAAATGGCGTTTTTTCACATTTGGAACCAATTTAGAAGGAGTTAAAGTTAAAATAAAATGGTTTAGATTTTGGTAACGTTAACTTAAATATGCACTCAAGGTTTCAAAGGAAGACGATTTTTTGATAATTTTATAATTATTTAATTTAGAAAATCCCAAATGTGCGTGAAGTATTAAAAAACGCAATACTATTAATTCGTTTATTTTTTTAACTAGATAACATTTTAAATTTTAGTAATAATAATCAATGGCATTAATTCAGGTGGCTTAGTTAAACCGCGCACTTGGGCGGTGGCAAGTCCTTCATGCCCCACGAGCCAACAGTTCCATACACTTACCGTTAACGTCTACAAGTTTTTTTGAAAGGGGAATTCGAAGAACTCGGAGGAAAACTCCCTTAACCAGTGGAGAGAGAAATCGCAAATTCAACGCATAAAGAGCTGTTTCGAGCTGATATTTTAAATAGATACGCAAAAGTTATAATTAAACCGTCTTTTTCGAAGCGTGTGTCACCTAAAAAATGTTAATATACTAGCATAATAAAAATAATATAACACTAAAACCTAACCACCCTGTATATGAAAAACATTATCTCAATCATTCGGTCGTTTAACATTACTAACCCACCAAGCATCAACAACCAAAGAGTAATTTTAACTCAAAGAAAAACCCATGACCACTCTTTATAACAAACGCGTGGTGCCCTAAAAAGAAGTATCCATCACCCTGATGAAGACCATGGTTACACGTCGTAGAGGTTTCCAAGGTAGAAGATCAAATATTTGGAGACAGATAGAGCTTGTTATCTAAATCTTGAGTTTTTATGAAATTCAAAGATCACCATAGTGCGTACGCGGGTTGTGATGTCCCGCGAATTGGCCAGAAATATCACTTAAAAATAAAATTTATCAATGCAACCGTAAATGTAATTCCAAAAATTATCAGCACTAATTGAAAATATAACTTTCAACTAAGTTGGTCTAAATTTAAAAAAGGGTGTTCCAATCTTAAAGTTGAAAATCACTAAAAAGGGCAAATGACCAACTTTTGGGCACCCAAGCCCAAATTAATTTTGAGCTATTGAGGATTGTTAATTTTCATTCGATTGAAATACAATTGATCCTTATGGACACAAATCCCAAACCAACTATGATATCAGTGTTGTCGGTTATAGTTCGTACAAAATGGCGTCACTTAAATTTTGGCGCGAAAAACGTCTATAAAACAAATCCCAGATATTCGCGAATAATATACGATTGAATCTCAAAATCATAACGAATTACATTTTACCACGATATCTTAAGCCTAGTATGGCTATTGTAAAAGTCGAACCCTGGCACACTGATCCGAATGGGGCCATTATATTTACGACTTCGCGTAAAGCCCACTGGCCCTCCCTATCGCAGTTGGACCACAGCCATTTTTATAAGTATATTTCTGCTCGGAACATTTCAATACGGGTCGTTTTGAAAATAATGTGGGCTTCGTTTCAATTCGTGTTCGACCGAACTGAGGCTTCCCTGGTGTCTGTACGTCCCGACGCCATAGGGGAAAATCGTTTGGGTTTATAGAAGAAGGCTTTCCCCCTCAAATAGATCCGAAATCTTTGGCCCTCTAAACATTGGAATGAGTCCCTGAGCGTCCGTGGACTGTGGCAATCGAGCCGTTGATGTATGGGGGGATGCCGATTGGAGCGAAGAGAAGGCTTCCAGACACGCGAGATTTCGGATTTCGCCCCAGGGTTGTAACGGAAAACCCGGCCATTGGAAACTTTATATCATTCCTAGACGATGAAGCGGGACCTAGGCCTATCAAAATTCAATAGTTGGCGAGGGCTCTTCACGCTTAGGTACCTTCTCAAGGTGACGGAAGAAGCTGAAAGGGAGTACGGAGAGAGAGAGAGAGAGAGCGAACGCCGCTATATACGCGCCCATCTCCTCACGTCTCGAGGTTTCGAGGAAGAGTTTACGGAGAATCGTTAGATTGAGAGAAGCGCAGCGCGACGCACGGAGCGGCCGATCGTCAACCCGAAAGTGGAAAACATTCTTCAGTCGAAATTGGGTTTTTAGCCCAGCGTCGAAATGATGTTGACTCTCGGAGGAAATAAAACACGCTTTCTAGTTTTTGCTCGAATGCCTTTTATTGGGGAGGAAGTTCGGATTTGCTCTATTGATTCTGAAAGACCAGATTGAATTGTTGTTATTCAATTGTCGATATAGCTCTTCCCCAGCAACGGCGCTCGAAACTAGCACTCCACCTTCCTTCGACGCGTAAAACCCTCTTCGGACGCTATATCCTTCCAATAGTTTTAAACGCTGGCTTCACCGCGTGACTTCCACGTATCAGAGAGTCTCTCTTTGACGCTCAATATCTGCCGCCGCGTATACTTCCATCCGCATTCCTTTACTCTCAATTCTCATGACGTTTTGAAACATTTTCCGCGAAACTGGTAAGAGACTGTTTCTGCACTTCATTTTAAAGGGTTTTGTTTAGAAAGCACGCTTAAGTACTGATTTCTTACGTGTCTTATTGACCCCGTTCGAACGTGCACTGGCGTAGAGTATAATCTCGTCGACCTAAGTGTTTGAAGTTAAGTCGTCGTGAAAGATTTAATCGAAATAAATTGGAACAGCTTACCTTCGAACTTTCAAAATAGTTCCAATTATCCCAATTTGTGTTCCGTAAATGGTAAATCTCCTTATGTTTCCGGAAACGTTTCCAGAATTGATTTAGGAAACTTTTCTCTCTTTTCGCTTTCTTGCAAAAACTAAAGAAAAAAATCCCCAACGTGACTATCGAGATACTCGCCAAAGGATTCTATACGCCAAGTATACTACGCCCTCTTTTTATCTCAACTTGTACCTTCCTCTTAGCAAGCCGAGACTCTCTTCGCTCCGACCTCGCGCGATAAAATAGGAAGGATCGAATTAACAAGCCAAATGCGCCGCCATTAGAATACAGATAGCGTTTTTAGCTCGGAAATTGGCCTCGGTTGCTGGGATCTTCTTTAACGAAATGGCGAGAGTTTCAGAGTACAGCGTCCGATCTTTCTCTTATGTGGCTCACTCGTTGGTGTATACTCAGTCGACCCTTTATTTAATAACGAAACCAAAGGCGGGAGGTGAGGGATAACGGGCGAGCGTATCAATCCCGCATTCGGCTTCGTTCTTTTCCGTAGAATAAGGGTTTGAGACCTCGAAATTTCGTTCTCTCTCTCATTACAAATAGACGATGAAGCGAAGGGACGTAACACGGTTTTGGACGGGGACGCGGAAGATGGGTCCCTCCCGATAGCGCACTAAAACGCCATTAAAGCCAAATGAATATTCATGAGAATCCTGCACCGTAAGCATTATACTCGCCTTCTAAAGGCGTTTATTAAAGCCATTTAAAGAGTATGTTTTGGGGAACTCGGTTTGCTCTTGGTCTACCAGGAAAATTCAAAATTCCAGGCATCTTCATCAACCCGACGACCTGGTCAGGGCTGTCTACAGATTTCGGATGTAATGTTGTAAACTTGATACAGAATGTAAAAGGGCCTTTCTACTTAAATCGACAAGAAGGTTGTTATGGAGGGTGTACTAATCGAAGCGTATCGATTTATTTTTAAAGCAAGTACTTCCATTATAAGTTATGGGAAATTTTAGATTTGAAAAAGATAAATATACTTTCAAACTCTTAGCGCTTTTAAGACTAGTTTCATCGAGTGCAAATCACTTTTAAAACTTTATTTTCTTCTATTTACACGCCTCTTAATCAGACTAGTAATCTGCACTCAAATTTAAAAATTAAAACTGAAAAATATTTGTAAAACCACTTAAAGGGATTTTCATATATTTAATATTACAAATACACTTAATTTAATTTATAGTGAAAATTTATTAAAAACAGATCTTTAGTGGTTCGTTTATTAGTGTCTGGTTGACTGATGTTTAGCGTATGACGTAAAAATTCCCAATGGCTGATTTTGAACGATTGAAAAGATTTGGTCTCTATCCTCCCATGGCCAAACTATCATTTCCACCACCACTTTGAGATTCCAAATAAACTCTGTGGTAAATTTAAGCCGTTATTTACGCTTAAGATGATTGATTTCAACTATTGATTTGTGTTTTAATTAAGTTAACGTTCGGCTCTTTATGAGATTAACCATTAAAAATATGCTTTCGAAAATTGTTTAATTTTCCTCCATAAAACCGCAGTGAAAGAATACGCGTCAACAAATTTCATCCCAATTTTTATTTAATCTCTAAATAGTTAAACTGGTGGGGTTTGAAAAGTCGGTTTTGCATTTTACAATTCGTTGGCCCTTTAAAAATGAGAGGGTGCCATTTCATCGCGGCTCATTTCGGAGAAGGAAGGCTCTCTAATCCTTTATTATTCGAAAACCACCTGAGACTTAGCCTAAATAGGCTTTCACGCGCTGCTCGCGAAGGAAGCAGCGTTCCCCGTCTTCCGCCTTCATTTATCTCAAGACTTAGCGGCCGGAAAGCGGCTTGCATCCAGCCAAATGCCCTTCGAGTCAAGGAGGAAAAGAATTGGGCATAGAAGCCCAGTTTTTATTTATTCCCGGGAAGGATTCGGGAAAGCCAAACTCATTCTCCAGGCCCTCCCCCACGTAATTAAGTGACCAAATAAAGAGTTAAATGCTAATGAAATTTTCACTGGGCCGTGTGGATTGACTAAACCCGGATTTAACCTCTAAGGAACGCCTCGGATGAGAGAAGATGCAGGAGAGAGAACGACCCTTCCGCGTCTCGCTGTTTTTATTCACGCCCAGCTTCGTCCGCCTTTGAACCTTTTTAAAGAGCCAACAGTCCTCTTCTGTTTTGCATTACTAAAGGAGAGAAAATCCTATCAACACTTTTCATTTACAGGCCTTTAGGATTTGGCATGCGCGAATTTTAATCAAATTCTTTTTAACGGTGGAATAGATTTTAAAAACGGAATTTTTATTTTATTTTAACCTCACCAATGGGCTTGGTAGCAAATTATTGGTGGTGTTAATTGGATTAATAATGATTCTTTTGAAGAATGGGAGTGCATTTTTAGACAGTGACATATTAGTGAAAGAATTAGCAAATCCAAAATCTTAAAATTTACTAGTCTTCCCCATTTCTTCCACGAAAACACGAGCGTCGACGCCAGATCCGATAAATATATCTGATGTTGGGAACGTCGGGAACATGGGAATTCGGCATTTGAAAAAGCAGATGATGAGTGAAACTAACAACAAAGGTCCTTTTTTTACTAGTTAGGTCGTTACAAACAAAATGTTGTGTGTCACTTTTTTTTCACTAAATTACGTTTTATTGGGTGCATATGGCATCGTGACCTTCGCAGCATTTTTTCAAAGTTAAAAAGATGTGGTTGGTGCATGTGGCCGTATCACTATACTATTTGAAACAGGTGGCGCGGTATTTCTCTTCGGTAGACGTAAAAAATTTTAAACATATTTTTCTGAACGACATTTTGACCAACACGTCGGGAAGAGACGTAGACGTATGCTTTTACGCCTACTAATTCAAGAATACAACATAATTTTACAAATGTATCAGTCAGTTTTTTATTAAAAAAGGGTTTTAAATTAGCCCGTACATCCTTTAAATTATGTTCCTAGAAGGAAAGTAAGTTAGGTAATTTTGACGTCACTGTGAAGAATGGCTTTAGTAAAATATATACCAAAGTTTCGTACTTACATTTATTTTATTACTTCTGATATAATTAAATATAATTTGAGCAATCCTATATATACGTATAATTTTCCTAATTTATTATCAGCTTTTCGAGACTGCTTTTATATAATATTCATAATTTATTATACGTTCCAACTTTTTCTTGTAGGTCTAGCCAACTATTCCGTAAACAATAAATCTCTTATTCTCGGTAATTAGTTGATAAAATGTTATAGGGTCCAAAAAAAGGGTGCATTTAGCGTGGATAAAAGTTTAATTTTTTTGTTTAGGCAGGATGAGGCACATCAGTTTCAGCGGGAAAAAGTCAGGAAGGGCTATTTTAGCTCGTTTCCGTCTCGCTACTCCACGTTAGCTGTTCATGACAGCGTCTCTTAAAGAAGTATCACAAATACGAACGGCAAACACAGAAAAAAAAACGCGTTCATGCCGGGACGTTAAAAGGGCAAATATCGAGGAAACTTTGGGAAGTGCGAAAAGATGTATCCATTATGGATTACGTAGCGATACTGTCCGCAGCGAACGCGCACACGAACATGCAAATTAAACTCATCCGCCGCGTTTAATACGCGCGATTTTCCAAGAAAGGAGTTATTTCACGAACCGCTGTTTTCACGGCAGTTTTAAGTTGAGCGAAATTTTAGTGGACCCCGAGCTTCAGTCCCGTAGCGAAAGGATCGTACCCTAACCCCCTTCGTACGAAGTAGCCGGTGACGCGGGAGTTCCAACGTCATCAATCTGAATACGTTACACTCTTTTTAACCAGCCTATTGCAGCGTATAAAGAGGAATGGCTACTCCTTTACGCTACCACGGTTTATGTCGTTTTTTTGGTATTTACTAGAAGGAACTCCGCTGTCCATAAAGGCTTGTCTACCGACGATGGCGAGCTTGCCAAACACATTCGCTCTCTCCCCACTAACAATATGTCAGCTATCGGTAATGGCTTTTTCAATACCCCCGTAATAACTGACGAAAAGAGTGCCGCATTTGTGAGCTTATGAGACACGCATATCGCGCGACGTAGAACCAGTCTAGTAAAGAAATTATATAACTAGTTCTTTCGGTACGTTTTTTTTCCGGTAGAGTGAAAAATTTGACGGGTCAAAAAATTTCCTTTATTCCCAACGGCCGACCCAACTATTTCTTCGCGTATTATAAATTCATGACTAGTTTAATCATACTTTCTAAGTTTTTACATCCATATAGAAAACTCACGAATTTTTTATCTTTTTAATTTATATCTAACACGCGGTTTAATAAAAAACTAATTTAATCATACTTGGCACGCGGTCATGCAATAACAAAATTAAAGTCATTTTTTTAAATCGACGAAAAATTTGGAAGGGTTTTCTATATTTAACAATTGTTAATCAATAATAATTTTAAATCCAGTGTCGATAACCAAAATAGCTTCGATAAGGAATATCTATTACTACAAGATGTTAAACAAAAAATAAATAATTATCCACCAGATGTTTCATTCTAAAAAAAGCTAGTGGCGGTTGAAGATGAAAAGCGTAGAGTTGATATAGTTTGGGGTCTCTAAACGTCGTTTTCCTTAAGATCTTACCAAAGAATTACGCCCTTCCTTAATGGAGAAAAACCCTATAGTATTTTAAACTAATGACTCCGACGCTAATGTCCGCGCGGTATAGAAGGATAAATACTAGCGGTATCTTCCCGCGTATGGTAGCGAGAACGGGGAAAAATAACGGCGGGCCAAACCTTGATTTTTATGGTTCTGGTAATAGGTATTTTTATAGCCATTCTTATTTATAAGGAGAAAGAGAGAGAAGATAGGGGCAAAAAAACTATTTGCGCGTTTCACTCGGTCCTTGGTTCCATAGGGTGAAAAAATCCGCGTAGCCTTCTATAACAAGATAAACCCTCTGGAAAAAATGCATAAATTTTAAGGCTAATGCGTAACTTTCCCATAAGTGAGGTTTTTAAGATAAATGCAAAGGAAAAAATACGTTTTCCTCCTCGGGTTTTTTTCCCGTGCAGGGCGAACGCAATGAAACAAGGGGATTCTTTTTTTAGGAAATATATAAGTTTGGCCCGGGCTCTAGAAGATGAACCGCGGCATGAGAAACGGTGATTTGAGTCGAAGGAGAGTACTTCTATAGTTAAGGAGGAGGAGTGCGGAGAGAGAGAGAGAGAGAGACAGAGGGAGTGGTGGCCCTGGGCGTTATATCTCTTCCAAATCGCACTCGCGAATTCTTATAATACCGATATTATAAAAAGGAAGGACTCGAAGAAGTGTAATCCGATTCTGAGAGCAATTTTTTATGACAAGCTCTCAGTTATCTGGCCCTTTTATTTTGTCTGATAAACGAGAGAAGTTTATTTTATATCTAGGTCGTCACCGGTCTTAAGACTTTACTCGTGCCGTGAATTTATTTTATTTGACTTAGAGAATAGTATTGTCTAAAGGATTGCGGTGTGCCGAGTCTATTTTATTATTCTTTACTCCGTTTACTCCTATCTTATTTCGAACCTGATGGTTTTCACTTGCGAACCTTTTGTTTTACTTTTGTTGGATAAAATGGGAAAACATTTTAAAAGTTTTTTTAAAGGAACGTTTTGGTCCACCGATTTTAGTTTTTCTGATAAATATATATATATATATATATATATATATATTATATAATTTTTTGAAATTATGAATAGTCAGATAACTAAATTAGCTAAAATATTATTTATGAAACGTGTCCTTTGTAATATCTAGATTCGTTAACGTTACGCAACTCATGCTCAACCATTTTAATTTGCCCATTTAACTACACAGGGTGGGCCACTTTTTCTTGCTCCAACACAAATATATGTTGAGGAGAGAGTTTAGAGAAGCGGGAAGGTACGCTTGAATCGCGTGACCGAGGGGGAGGAGCTATCTGAAATTTGCAAAGATTCTGTGGAACTTTGCAAGTACCACATTAGGCCCCAGTCATCTAATCTCCTTCGATTGGAACCGGTTCAAAGAAACTTATAAGGAGAACGATTATTAATTATGAACATGTCGGTACACAAAAGACGTGCTCTTTTCACAATTCGTTTATGTCAGGTTAATAACAGGTACTCAATTTATGGTTTTTCCACAATATAACAAACCTTCCATTGTTAATGAATTTTGAGCGCAAGCAAATAAGATGATGAATTTATCAATTTAATATTTGTTCATATTAAAAATTAACACGAAAATCAGGATGACACCATAATACTTCTCACGGAGATAAAGCGAAAGCCTAGATTTTAAACAGGCAACGAACCTTACCGTTATTCCAATAGAAACAATAGTCACATCGCTCTATACGCTATCAACGGCTTGCCTTATCGCCCATGGCTGTTTTTTTCGCGAGTGTGGCTACTCGAGTATCAATCTTTGATATACTCTCCGAAGGGAAGGAAAGGGAGGGGCTGGACATATGACCTTTCAATGTATTAAGAGCCGAGTTTCCTCCTACCGTCTTTTCTCGGAGGATAATATATCGAACCGAATGGGTCGGAGAGGAAAAACATTAGTCTTATCGGAGAAAACCCCGAGAACCAAACCCATAGATATGATATAAGGGAATCGTGGGGGTTGAGGCCGAAAGGGTTTCGAATTCCTGTCATTGAGTTCTCGTATGTCAAATGAACCCCATTTTTGGGGGAGGGGTTATATGAGTAAATGGAGCCGAATTTTATGAGCCGCGGAAAATTTAGTCGCTTCATCGGTGGAGCCATTTTAACTTTCAGTCTGCCATGGTAGGAGACCCATTAACTGATCCACCTGATAGCTCACTTTAAAGTAAAGGGGGGGGGGATGGCGGGCCAACCTTTATCTTACCCTCCCTTTTGGATTGAAATATCAAGCCGATCGCTTAGATCCGTCCCGGATAGAAGCTTTAACCCTTTTCTGGGTCTGGCAAACGAGGCGCCCTAACCACGACGTAAGAGATAGGAGAGTGGGGAAAGATCTTGGCCAGTTGATAGAGCCGCTGGCATCCGATAGAGGGCGGCAACTTTGAAAGACTGATTGTGGCGCGCTCTGTTCGGGTGTATACGCGGGCCATTTCGCCCGCTGCCATCTTCAGGTTGATCGATGATTCACCGTGACTAAAATGTCACGGCTTCCGATTACTTTTTACGGATGTCTGACTCCTAATCAATGGAGAACCGAGTGGAATATCCCTTCCTAAGTTATCCTCGGTTTCGCCGGCGGTTTTGCGTTAAAGCTCTGGTTATATAGGATAGCGCCGTGCCGAATTCGTGTTTCCACTTACGGGATATGTATAACGGATTTGGAACGTTCGGTTATAGCTACGTATAGTCGGATGTAACGGAGAACCGCGGCGTGGCCATTTCCGTTCTGTACGGATTCCGCAGCGAAGGTGTTGAAGCGTGCGATTGACGATGGCTAAGAACGCTCGAATTCATTCCAATGCGCAGAAAATTCGATGAACGCCTGATTTTTGTCCCTACCCGTGGCTCCCGTTTCTGGACCCTCCTCCCCAAGATGCTCTATTTGCAATGTAAATTCGAACCTATTCCAACAGCTCCAGCTCCACTCTTCTTTCTTATAAATTGAATAAGAAAATTCAGTGTAAAGAAGCAGAAGTTTTAGAGGAATTGAGGGGAAAAAACGCGTCTTTCTCTCCCATTTTCTGGGCGGAAATTTAAAACTGGGGCCAGAATTTTTTTATTACCATTTCTATGAATTGGGAGAATTCTTTTGTTCGACGCTTTTTTTTGGGAAGAGGACGAATTGTCATTGATTAACTATAACGAATTCTTTTGAATCGCGCGCTGACATGTATAGTCTTGTCTCTGCCCCCGTTCATATTTTAATTTCGAAGAAAAGCCGGAGCGAAGTTAATTTGCAACCAAAAACGTTTATTCGAGATAGCCGGAGACGTGAAATTAAATTGAATATTAAATTTGGTCGGCGGCCTCGAGGTTCTTCGCATTATCGAAAACCTTTTATTTTTTTCTGGCCTTGGCTTTAAGCCACAAAAAAAAGTATTGTCTTTTGTAATTTCTTATTATACAACCCTTATAGAATCTTAGACCATTATATTAAAAAAATTAAAGTTTTTTCATTGTTATTCTTTGCCACTCTCACTTTGGAATGTAGACGTTAATATTTGTTTTAAGTTGAAGCCTCAAATCAGCTTAATAGTAATATTTTGGTTTCATATTTTTTATGGTCTTTAATCACTTTAACTATAACTTGAAATAGTAAGCAAAATTCCGTTTTAGGATTTAAATAATTACTCCTTTTGCTTTACTGGTACACATTATACCGTATGTTAACAAGCTTAGCTAGATATATCGATATACGATATAGCGTAATTTATAGTTTTTCTCAAGGATTTAATTTACACGCTGTCGTAAGTAAGGCCAACCCCAATATAACGATTCTAATTTAAATTCCTGGTCTTTAAACTACCGTGTTCGGCTATATTGCATTAGCATAAGTTAATTGCGAACCGGGCTCCTTATCGATTGGTTTATGAATGAGCCGTTAATATACTTCATCAGCTGAGTTCCGTTAATTAAGAATATACTTTACCAAGTAAGCGAAACGGTATATAGAAATGACTCCGTTCAATGCGGTAATCAAATAATCTCCGCGACAAGCCAGTTACCAACCAAAACGCACCGAGCAACCGAGAATTATTGTAGGCGGCGAACAAATCGTGTGTAACATTAAACCGTTACGCGCTGAAATCCAGCCTGTATGTCGGCTACTCCCGCGTCAATGAGACTCTCTCACGAAAGAGGATTATAAAACCCAATTTATGTTGCTTATAACCCCCCCCCTCCCCTCCGGCAACAATTTAATATCAGAGCGTCACGATATCTAGAACTTGCCCATGAACAAACTGAAGTGGCAATGTTTTTAAAGCTTTCATTTTAAATGGGCGCCATTACTCAATTATCCTCAATTCAGTTGTTTTGTTTTGGTTCAATAATAAAAAACACTTTATTCGCAATTGTGCAGTCTTTCCAGACCATCTTAATCCAATAACAAATGTAACCTTAACAGCAATGCCAAAAATTATCGAATATTTGCTATTCGGTAGTGGCTGCGTTAACTATATTAAGGGATGAAATTATCTAAGTTTGGGGGTAGGACGAGGCTTTTTAAAAGCTAACGCTTACTTTATTAAAGAAATAATAATATTCATTATAAACCCTTCCTTCGGCTCTTGAGGTAATTTTGACTTATTTAACTTCTAAACACATACTTTTCTACGACTAATATCAGATTGACTTGATTTAATTTCGACTGACTAACAGGAGAAGAATACTCAAAAGACAACCTTCAGACTATGGTAGTTATAAAATTTGCGTGGAAAAGCTCACAATATCATACGTATTGTTATAATGTATAATACAACTAGAAATTTATGCAAATAACAGTTGGAAATTAAGCTAAAATTTTAATAATTGCTCCGTATTTTATTTAAAGTTTTATAAAGGATTCAGCTTTTAACGGAAAAATGTGGAAAATGCCCTTGAAGGAATCACCTCTCCAATGTTACATACCAGATAGTTATTCTTTGGCTATGCTTTAGCTGGCCTCTATGAGTGCTCTAGCCAGAAAGTCGGCGAGGGTGATTAGCCAACCCAATTTAGCTTTAGCTGAGTCATCGTGAGAGAGTAATTATAAAGAGTAGAATGAAAAAGAAAATGGTGTTTGCTAGATTGGTTATTAGAATAACGCTGATGCCAGGCGAAATATGTTTGAGTTGTGCTCTCTCTGTGTTTGTCCATTCAACTTATTTCCGTACCTTAATTAGGAAAAGTTCGATCCGGCGCTACGCTCTCCCTTCGCTGGGTTCCGCCACACCCCCCTCTCTCTTTCTCCAAACCAGCCTTTGTTCCACCAAGTGTTTCAATGCCGACCAATTGTTCCAGCCCGAGGCGAAATAAACTAAAACTTATACGTCATTTAATTAACAAAGGTCTCAGAGTTAACCGTGTTTTCGCGTGTTTAGCTTGTCGACTGGCGATAAATTTAACGGGATCACAAAATATCCAACGGGTGAAGTATTAAAGTTATTTCCCTTTTAATACTATTTGTTCCAAAAATAACGTGGAGGAAATATTTACTAGCGTTTCGCCTTTGAAACCGACTTAGCTATAAACGCGAGTAATTAGCAGTAGGAAAACCTCGGTAATTAAGTCACAATTATTTGATGTAAGAAGTGTCCATCTTAGAAAATATAATGGATGCCGAAGTCAACGCTGAATCACGGCTGAAAAGCTTCTGCCTAACGATGAAAATGTAAAAATTGCAAATACTGAATTTAAATAGTTTAGAAAATAATTTTATAAAGTATGTTGTCCCACACGGTTTCCTTCCGACAAAATCATTCTAGAAATCATTAGCGAAATAGAGTAAGAGATGTTTTATACTTCTAATATAGTTATATTATTAATGGTGTATTTACCAAGAACCTATAACAGTTTTAGTTTATCGCGTTTCTTGGTAATGGTAATATCGCTTTTGGTAATATACTCGTCAATAAAAATGGCATTTTATACTTTTCCGTTTCTTATCTTTAAAAAGAAAAATCCATTAGATCCAAGGCGCTCATTTTAGTTTTTTCTCTGATGATGGTTTCAGACCAGGCTCGCCTCCGGTAATAGGTATTCTTCAAATGTTAACTTAATATTGGTAACTCCGCTTCGTTTTTGGCAAATAGCAATCAGATCTCGGGGGAATGGTCCCGATGGCGGGCGCGTATCAAGGGCAGGTGTGATGTAGAAAAGGGTGATGATACTGCAGCCTTTTTTTTCATTTGACTTACTATAGATTTAAGTGGCTAATATAAATTTTTCTAACTGGACCTTACTTTTAAGTATAAAGACTTCGTTCCGTAGAATTAGATTAGACCTTTTCGTTGGACAAAGAGAGTTATTTGCGATCGCAGCTGCTCCAAGGTTAAAGAAAAGAGCTTTTTCCATCTGCCAAGTTGAATCAGAAACTGACAAACGATCCGTTGTCAAACCTCCCTTCATCAAATTCCTTTAATATCGAAAATAGAAACCCCTGCTTAGTTAATTTATTACAGCCGGGATAGTCCACTATAGAGAGAATGTCCCCTCGCCTAGTTTGGAGCAGGGGCGGAAGAGAACTAGGAAATACATTTCTATTTTCGAGCGAACTCCGCTTTCCGGTCGTGGCCCTTTCCCGAGGCAGCTCTGTCTCGGATGATGAAAAATATCCTGACCGAAATGTCAATTGCAGAACGCTTAAATATAAGAAAAAACTTTTGATATAGGCGACGGGGAGGGCGTTTTTATGGCGTTTAGAGCTGGTACTGTCTGTGTTGGAAGAAATATTCATCAAAAAGTAATAGGATTTTGGGGCAGGTTCTGGCCGAGCACCGAGTGCGATCCGACGTTTTTACGTTTCCCGGCGCGCGCTATATCACGCGAGAACTTACACGTAGCAGAAGTTTTGGAACGGTTATCAATAACGAAGTTAAGTCTATTTTTCGAATGCCGCCGCCACAGCAAGAAAGAGAGACTGAGACGAAAAAATATCAGAATAATCCGTTTATTTCGTTCCGTTTCTTCGGGGAGGGGGGGAGGTGGATCGAGCATCCTCTTTTCTACGTTCGAAGATGCGAGATCTACCGCGGAATAAACTACAAAGAAAAAATCTCGAAACTTCCGGGAAGAAAAATGGAAAAGCTTCTTTTGCTATAAATTATATCCTTTCGGGAAGGCCGTGTTATTCGCTCAGGTTTAAAAACGACATTGGTATTACCAGAAGTTGCTTCCCCATCGAGGTTTTAAAATATTGCTTTATTGTATTATTGAGTCGCGAAGACGTTGTATGATAAATCGGGGTTATGCCTTTGAGGAAAAGCCCCGTTCGCGTTTCCCGGCCCGCTTCCAATATTGATATTCTCTCTTCGTTTTTTTATCGCGGTTTTCAGCCAATATTTCGGTGTACTTGTCTCCTGGGACGGCATCCGTCGAGATCAGCCAGTCCGTGTCCTTCAATTGCACGATACAGGGTTATCCCATTCAAACTGTTACGTGGCTGAAGAACCAGAGACCCATCGTGCCCGGTAACAGGATTCACGTTCTGTCTCGACAATTGTACATGACGTCGATTCAGAGGGATGACCAAGGAGTGTACCAGTGTATGGCCAACGGCGATAGTCAGTCCGCCCAGGCCGCTTCTTACCTAACGTTGTCTGGTAACTCGTTATTTGTCTATTTAATACTTACACAAGTTTATTAAATTTATTTAAGTTAATTTGTTAGCTGTAGATGGGTTTGGCTATTCAATTTAGGTTGTGAAATTTAACAATGCATATAACAAAATAGAGTTAATATGATGAATACTTTGTCCGCAAAGTAGGTTATTTCATCTTAAAATCTAATTTACTAGTATAATAAAATTGGGACTTGGCAGCATGACGTGTTAATACGTCACCCATGCTTTTTCCCATTGGAAAAAAATATTACCAGCATGGCGGCCGTAACCAAAAGTATCGCGTGACGTCATGCTGCCAAGTCTATATTATTTAAATATTTTATTGTTATAATTTATATTACGGCAAGTTTCAATCTTAAATTTCATGAAAACAAAATTATTGTATGATCACGCCAGAAACAGATCTCGCCTTATCTTCAAACTTTTATATAATAAGATAATAACTGTTTAGTTTAAACAAGAAACTATACAATAATAGTTACTTAGCTCGTTTTAATACTCCTCGTCTGTAGAGATTATTGCGAACGATTAGTGTTTTGGAAGACAGTATCTTACAATAGGTGAATTTCATTTGGTCGGCAATCATGTCCTACGACCGCTTTGTAATTTTCAACCTTCTTTTTTACAGAGGACGCGCCTACGTTGAAACACGTGTTTAGTCGTCAAATAATACAACGAGGCGAGCGTGTGTCGCTGCGATGCGTGGCTGTAGGCAACCCTCTTCCCCGAGTCACTTGGACGTTGGACGGCCGTCCCATCCCCGAGAGCCACCGCATTCAGTATGGGGATTTCGTCAGCAGCGTAGGCGAGGTCGTTAGTTTCGTGAACGTAACTTCGGCCAGCAGCGAGGATGGCGGCCTTTACTCGTGCGTCGCCACCAACGAGGCCGGAGTGTCGGAGCACTGGGACCGAGTGGACGTCTACGGGCCTCCTTTCATCCGACCCATGGGAAATCTGACCGTCGTGGCCGGCGAAGACCTCTTGTATCATTGTCCAGTAGGAGGATACCCTCGACCCAACGTAACTTGGTCTAAAGGTAAGATTCGTATTCTCTTTTTAGAGCGATAAAACGAAAAAGGCTTCTCCGTTATGCTCGGTTTGCAACGCACGTCACCCGGTCTTTTAAAAAAAGACAAATTACGGCCATAAAATAAATAACTCCCCCGGTACGAAGAAAGGGAGAAAAAATCTCGTTTCAACGTGTTTTTTCCCCTCGGGCGGACTAGATTTGAGTTCTCGCTATTTCTTTCGCGGGTGATCTGTATTACGAATATAGAATATTATATCGTTTATATATAACAAAAATTAGGTTTAAACCACCACGCTCAGTTCTGTCTCGTTGCGCTTAGAATGGGAAATTTGATAGAGCTCGCGTGCGCCGTAAAGTGCTCTTTAAAGCTCCTCGGTGAGAATTCATTGCCGACTTTGTACAGGCCCCGAAAAGGGTACCAAATATAAAGCGTTCTAAAGAGGGCAGTTTCTCAGATTTTTGAAGTCGCCTTACGCGGGCCCCGGCACGAAGCGGCGATTTACGAGGAGGATTTGAAATTCCATTTATTCCCTAACTCGCTACACTCCTCCGAAGTTCTCTCTTTCTCCTATAGAGGCCTGTGTTTACGTAGTTCCTCGATCTTTCCAGACCTCCCTTTCCAGATTCTCTTTTCGCGCGACAATAAACTACACCGAAACTGTGTCACTTTTCAATTCGGCTTTCGGTAAACTACGAAGGACCCCCGGAAAAGGGCCGAAATCCACTTTTCATGTACTGGCGCGCGCGCGATGGGCATGATCCAATTTTAAAAGCGTTACTTTGGCCTGAGAAGATTCCCCAACACACTCTCTCCGCTAATACTCTCCACTCTCTTCCGTATTTTCCTCTCCGCAAAATATTGCGCTCAAAGTTTTTAAGCCTTTTAAGCGGCAAAGCCTCTTTTCGCCGATATAGAAAGGGGTTAGAAAACAATTTCATCGCTTAATACCTTACCGCGCTCGCAGTATACTTAGAATATGGATAAAACTTTCTACTTGCAAATTGCGGAAGTGCACGCGGGGAACGGTCACTGTAATTTAATTTGTGTGGAAGGTTTTTGACGCGTATGGTTACACTTCGTTTCCAGGGAAATGGTTTTTTTTTGTAACCGATTTAAAAAGGGCGTATAGTCTATAGGTTAGCCGATTCAAATTTGTTTTTCAAATTTTCAAAATTTAAGTTGACTTCGAAGTCAAATATTTTATATTTTGTTCTATTTATTTTACAATTTTGTAAATTCATACAGTTGTGGATTAATCACTTTATTTTCCCAATACAGTTTTGACAGATATATTTTACCAGAAGTATATAATATATTGCTTAGGGATCCAACTCTTTTACTGTTAATGTTATTCGCTTAAAACATCTACCTTCGCAGGCTCCCGCTGATTTTTCAAAATACTTTTCGGATGAAAGACAAAATAAATTGTCAAACTATAACTATTTCCGCGGTAAAATATGGTTTATAAATATACAGCGTGTTACGGATAAGAGTACCGAAACTTTCTATATGCATTCTATGGGTCTCTATGAGTAACAAATGTCCAATGAACATGGATCCCAAAGTGCTTGTATTTGACTTCAAACTCATTTTACTTCTAAAAGGACATTAATGAACTTTTGCCACTTGTTATTAAAATTTCTCGCCTCACGGATAAAAACAATTGATAGTTTAATGAAAACAATTCGGTTCAAGGAAGAATTTGTTTGCCAGATTTAAGGCTGTGTCCGGTTGTTTGGGGTAGTTTTTTTGGGAGCCCATATCTCTGAAACGAAGCACTTTGGGACCCATGTTTAGTGGACATTTTTTACTCATAGAGACCCATAGAATGCATTTAAAAAGTTTCGGTACTCTTATTCGTAACACCCTGTATAAATATTACCACGCAGTTGAATATCAGCAACGTTAATAGTAATTCCGATGGTAAACGTTAAACAGTAGTACGGTGTGCACATTGGCCGTTAGCCGGGTCAAACTGCACACGAGCCCGCGAAGGTACACGTTTCACTTTTATGGCCTATATGGCTCCTCCACGCGCAAATTCTTTATTATATTCATTTGATTTTATGGAATTATTACAATCGTAAAACTTAATTAATAATACGTTGTCAAATATACAGACTGGCATTAATTCCACGTTTAACATTTTATTGCCTAATAAAAATAGTGTATGGCGTTTATAACAATCAAAGCAAAGGTCCTATTTTCGTATATTTTCTACTAGCCAGTTATCATCGGAATTTACGACCCTAACAGAGGGAATTTGCGATCTAAAATTGAAAAAGCCAGGAAAAAAACATCAAACGGAAAAGAGAGAGTGATATAGGTTCCACTGCAATGAGCGCTACTTTAAAAATATCCCGCGTGCCATAGTTTACCCTTCGTCCTCGTTTTTCCGCCACAAACATAAATATTTAACCATCAAGCAGTCAGGTTTTTTGTTTACTTTTATCCACTAAATAGCTTTCGGCCCCCCTCCCTTTTATGGCGTTGTCAGTCATGCAGTCCACGGGAAGTTTATCAAGTCCTTTCTCGTGTCCAGTCCATTAACCAACATTTGAAATTAATATCAACGTACCATTTACGAAATAGACTGTACTTTAACCAAGAAATTATAAACGTGTACACTTGGAATGTCTGGGGATCCATTACCATTTTGCTGCGTAGAATGTTAGACGAAATGCGTTTCTCTTCCAAATTCACTGACGGTCTGGTAAAATAGACTGGTCAGAAAATGGATTTGAAAAAGTCTCTATTCGTTCTCACACAGAAGCGCTTTGATAATTTTGATGGCGAAAAAAACCGAAATGAATCGGTAACTTGGCGGGTGCGAAAATTTCGACTGTAATCTCCATCCGTTTCTATGATGATCAACAAAGTTACCATGGGTGGGGTGGCGGAGTGGTTAGCGCTTTCGCCTCGCAGCAAGAGGACCCTCGTTCGATCCCAGCTTAAGGCACTGGGTGCAAAACTCGGAACTACTCCTTCTGCGTAGAGTTTGCAAGTCTCTCCCCACTGGTTAAAGACATTTCCCCCCGAATTCTTCGGTTTCCCCTTTCCATAAAAACTTGTAGAGGTTAACGGTAATAGTTAGTTTAGGGAGCTCATGGCTCGCGTGGCATGGAGGGCTTGCCACCACCGTCCTACGCATTGTAACCTGGCCACCTGTTTAAAGGCATTATAAGTCGCTAGATGACTTGGGCCTAAAGTGGTACCTTGGGCCTATCTGATTAGTCTTCCTTAATCACTGCAGTATACAAATGTAATTTCCTGCTTTAACCCTGCCAATATCCCGTTTCCTCTACGAAAAATCATTCTTGAATTAGTATATTATAAAACTTTCTTTGTCGCTTAAAATTAGAAAAGTTAAACCCAAAAGCGTATTGGATATTAAGCCTCGCGTGGCTTTTGGTCTCGGAGTAGTTATACTTCGAGGTAAAATGACGATCGACTCTATTAAGGTTCCTCTCGACATTGTGTCCATTTTCGGGCTTCTATGATAATTTCTGCTCCTATTTCTTTCTGCCACCGCGTTGTATAGCTTCTTTTCTCTATTTACGCGTCCTCCGCGTTGGAGCATCTCTGGCATCGTCCGCTGCCGCGTTCTAATGGCTTTCTCTTAACTCTTTTATTACACAGGCTCTCTCGTATAATGTATTCGAAAATGTTGACCAGCTAGGATGCGAAAACCGTGAAACCCGGCTAAAGCTTAATGCGAAGAGATGGGCTTCTGGCCCGTACTCGGTTTCTCCATTATCCCCGGCACTCCGTTTAGATGACAGTAGAGCCCCCTTTACTTTATTTTTCAATGAAAAATTTTATTCTCTTAAGACTGACAACCGATTAAACGTCAACGGACTGGTTCGCAATCGAATTATAAAAAACCTTGATATTAATTAGAATGTTTCTTTTAAAATAAAGATGTCTAAATATATTCTTATCAGAGAATACATATAAACTTTGTTTTTATGATTCCCGCAAATAATTATCCGCCTACACACCTTACCAGGAGAAAGGGTGGCGGGCCGTGGTTTTTCTTCCGGGGAATCACATATTATCCATTATATTAAATTAATTAAACCCGTAGCATTAAGGCATCAAGGGATATAAGTTAAATATTTTTATATATGAATTATAAAATGTGTTTAAATTTGATGGACATAATTTGTTCTTATTTATATCTCAATTTTGTAAGTACGGCTTCACCTTTTTAACTCCCTCGATTTTATAAATTTAATTAAGGGCCATTAAAATTTTCATTTTATGACCCCAAAATAGCGTTTGACGACGCTATTTTTCCAAAAAAAGTGCCCCTAATTCGGGCTTATCTCCGTTTTTATCCAACCCCCACTCCCTACCGTCATAAATTGAATTTTGGTATACGTCGAAGTGCGAACCCGACTCTTACGCTCTGGGTAATTACGCTAACCCGAAATGTCCAAGCAGATATAATCCTAGCGAATTAATTCGATAAATGCGTGGCTAGAAGCTTTCCTTACGACTCTTTATTACAACTCCCGCCGCACACGCGAATATACGCCGTGGTTAACGCGGAATTGCTTCCTCCGCAAAAAATTGAAAAAAGAGACGTGCATTTGAAAAATGCGAGACTAGTGCCATCAAAAAATGTTCTTCTTTCATTTCGAGTAACGACAGTAAATTACGGCTCCGAGTGAGATAAGATAACAACAAAAAGTCACGTCAATTTCGGGAAAAGGCGCTAGAAAACTTTTTTATATTAATTTTACGCTTTTACGTTTTTTTATCCAACATTAATAAGAAAGTTTTAGGTTGAACCCACCTGGAAGGTTTGCTGGTGTCCTGACATGCGACCCAATCTTTCTCTATTTCAAACGTTTTATAACGAAAATTGCGAATATTTGGATTACAATGTTGCGGTGAAGCGTTCCTTCCCAAAAAAAACAACATCTTTCAGTTTAACTTTTTAAACGAGCGATTCAATCAAAGTCGTTCTAACAACGGCGCAAAAAAGCTATACGCATTTTTTTTTTCAAACCATTCAACGAACTGTCACTTAAGCCTTTGCATAATTATAATTGGATATGGGAACGTTTTACCCTCGTGTTCTTCATTTTTTTTTGTTTTTGTAACAGAAGAAATAAAAAAAATGTAGGCAGGGCTAGCTTAAATTCTTTTGTTTCGGGCGCGAAATTGGTCGAGGGAAAGACTAAAGATTATTTTTCGTTATTACTCTTTCGGTGCGCCTCTTCGGTCACGGATAGACCATCCATTTGCAAAAGGGTTTTTGATTTAGCATTCACGGAGAAAACCGCTCAACCCGTTCCCCAAAATGCTTTTTGCTTTTATTGTTTCGGCGGAAAAAGCGCGTGAAATGCCTATATGGAAGCAGCTCGAAAGATAAGCTGGGTTTTAATGCATTTTCCAGAACACCCCTCTCTCACCCCTTCTTCCTTTTTTTGTCAAAAAATTCCGCGAGAGTTTCGCTTCTTTTTATTATTCGTTCACCGAGAAGATAGCATTTTGCGCATTTTTTCTTTATTATTTTCCTCCGCCATACAAGAATGTTTTTCTTTTATATTTTTTTTTAAAAGCGGAAAAAAGGAAAGGCTTAGGACTGTCACGCTTTGTTTCGAAAAGTTTAGGCTGAAAACCGCTGTTTCTGCCCAGTTTTGTTAAATTATTTTTCAATTCTCTTCGCTCTGATAATCGCATTTTTATTAATTATATTTCGACGGGAATAATTTAGTTTTCCCTTATATATACCGCCGTAATTGCGTCGTTTCCCAACGAATGTACGTGTTCCAAAATGACTGTTTGGCCAGTGATACGCGTACTAATATTCGTAGGAAGCTTATTTATCGGGTATACTTACGGAAACTATGTAGATTAAACATTTAATTTTTTGGTACTTTAAATGTAAATTTGTTTATTGATAACACAGAACGCGTTGCACTTACGTGCCACGGTGCCCTGAGAAAATATCCATTAAAGATAACATGAATAATGAATCGTGTTGTTTGTTCCAAACATAAATCGTAAAAGTTATGTTTATCATTGTAAACATAAAATTTTAGTTTATCATTCCGCAACGCGGATGATGATTACGTTTTCTTCAGAGGCGTAAACTATTTTATCTTTAAAAGGAAAAATTCTGCTTCGAGTTTTCCAAGCACGAAAGCCATTCTGATAAATCCCCATATTCGCCGCCAACGGCCCTCAAATCTTGTCGCTTTCAACATTTTGTTCCGGAATCGGATACGGCGAGAACCGCGTTGGCTGATTCCTAGAAACAAAGTTGGAGTATCGCGAGTTTGATTTTCAGCGCGCTCTATCCGATCTGAAATGTTATACATGAAGAATAGGCTCGTCTTTGGGAACAAAGAAGAGGAGTTTTGCATTAGGCTCTTCGGCGGGTGGAGCGGGCCCGCGTTATTAAACAATTCGTCGCTCCTACGCGTTTTCCATATTCAATGGGATTAGGATGAAGGACGCGTTATCAATAATTCATGGTCTTCCAAGAGATCACCTACAGCGGCCGCTTTCGGCTTTATTGGAGTTAGCCGCCACCGGATGGGGCTCTTCGCGTTGCACACGACGCTATTACGCCGGCTCCGTAATATTGGATTATATAACGCTTTTAGCGGCAGGCTCCAACTTTATTAACCCGATTTGCTTCAGGGATCCGCTTTCTCGACGCTTTTCCTGGAACGGAAACCGCATGCCGTAGATAATGAATTTTATAGGGAAATTGGACGCGTTTAAATCAATTTCCATTTTGAAGAGGGAATAGTTTTTATTATTTTCATAATGAGATGATAAATGGTAGTTATTTTTATATTTATGGGATTCGACACCTGCGAAAACTATACGATGTATCCATTTTCGGATCGTCTTCCCTATTTAGCCGCGTAACTTTCGGACTCGCAGCCGGGCGCGTCTATCCTTCTTGGTGAAAGCTCTCTGCTCATAGTTTGAACGATGTTCGAAAGTTGCGCCTTCAGTGACGCGACTTCTTCGCGGTGATAGATCTTTCCTCGGCGAATGTATACATAAAGATAAAAGCTAATGAAGATTAGATTATGAAAATAAATCTTGTCACTGGTCGCTAACGGTGGAAGATAGCGCCTAAGAGTTATCTGTCTTCGTCCCCCGAATCTGCCAACGTCCGCTGCGGGAGCAAAACTTCCCGCGAAACTCGACTTTATGATAATTCATTATCGAAAGGCGTGTGTTTCTGAATTTTGATGCCAGATTGGACGCTGAATTAACCTTTTCCTCTCAAAGGTGAGCGCCGAGTTTTAGAAGTGGAAATATACATTCCTAACAACGCGCATTGTAACTTTTAGATAAGCGACTTACCTATACGTCCATATTTATACCAAAATGCCTCCATACATATACTTAAACAGATTTATTGGACAGCGATATAAACTGTTTTAAAGATAAATTAATATTACGTATTTTCATATAACTTGTCTTAACCTAGAGAATAAATTTCGCAGATATAGAGATTCTATAGATTCGACTTCCATCTTAAAATCGATCAGCTACCCTTTTCGAAAATTAATATTCGTTGGAATTCAACGCGATATATTTCCAGAAAGCCTTGAAACAAGTTGATGGGCAAGTTTGATGGTGGGGGGTTTGATGGTGGGGGGTTTGCCACATCGCCTTCGTCCACTTTTTAAATCCTTCCGGAAAAATCTCGGCCGATCACCATCCTTCTCAAAAAAATCAGAACATTTTCCCGGCCCCATAATCCAAATCCTAATTACGGGGACCACTTTAAACGAGGAAGAACAAAAAAAGCTTAAAAAATGACAAAGATTAAACTCGTTTATTCGAAGGAAGCGCTAATATAAAGGATCGCTTCTTACTGGCTCTCGTTGGCTGAGACGCGATCGTGGTGGAAAGTCCTTGTAAGGGAGGGCTATAAGTCCTGGCATCTCGAATCTGAGGACGACATGGCGTTTTTGCCTTTGAGAGTCATAACTCTTCTCGACTCTCTTGGCATGTAATTAACTGTTTTACGCTTCTTTCCATAAGCGAAAAGTCTAAGACGCCTGGCCACTAGGGTAAAAGCGCAGTTTTCTCGCCTCGCCACCTTTTTACGGAGAGCGCTGCTTTCGATTATATTTCGTGCCTCGGGATGGCGATCGCGTCGGATGGTGGGTCGACCGAGCAACTTTACCCTATCGCCATCTTCGAAACTAAGCGTTCTTTAAGCCCTTGTTTAACCGAACCAGTAATACTTCGAAGATGGGGTAGTCCTCGGGTAGAAAGCTCGCAACGAGGGAGTGAGATAAGATGGTTGGGAAAATACGCGCGTTTAGGTTATAACTTTGTTAGAAATTCGCTTATTTTTAATAGGCAACGAATCCTTAATTAAACGACGATTTACTGACGTCTGATCCAGTTACAATTTTCCACTCCTGGCTGGCTGCTGCTGGCGTGGGGGAAAGTGAGAGATAGTGGGGCGCTTCCGCTGAAGAGATAAATGCATTTCCATGTCTTCTCTTCGTTCTCTGGCAGCGCCGCTCCTCTCTTTTGCCGATGGAGCCACTGGTTTTATTCCCCATCCTTCGGCGCTATTCCCTTTCGGGGAGAGCGAGCGACGACATTAATTGCGAATTACATAGAGATCAAAGTTAAATTTGCCACTTGTAAGGGCTTTCAAATTACTTCGCGAGCACCAAATAAGTACGTCAGTCGAAGTATAGGGCTATTAGAATTTTAATTTGCATATTGTTTGCATTTTATAATAAACTCGCGCTTATAGTAAATTTTAAGTGCATGATTCCGGTGTTTAGTGAAAACAGGCTGTTTCTCGCGTGATCTTCGGTAATTATTGGAAATATTAATCATGGTTTTTATATATAAGTTCTGTATTGTGCTAATTGGACTCTCGAAATCTCGGCTCGGCTATTTACTAAATTGAACTTTTACAGGGCTGGGATAAATTTTCGCTAATTGAATTTTATTATTTACTCTGACGAAAATAAATGTTTACAAAGTTCCAAGTAAATGAACTATTAAAGTTAGCGCCTTTATATTCTTTGGTAAACTTTGGCGTCGTCTGTCTAAAATATTATATATTAAACATTATCCGGAAAGCGCTCGTTCTTTCTTTTCGTCAGAGCGCGCGCAACGAATTCGACCGTATATTATAACATTCCCCCCAACCTCCCATCTCCAAAGAAAATAAACCTCTCTATAGATCATAGATGGGTGGGAGGTTGCGTATCATGGCGCTGTATATGGAGAAAAGATATTTTTTCCTTCGCTCTGTCTCATCTAGGAAATTTTTGCTCCTCGCGAATAATGCCTCTCGCTCTTCTTCTTCCAACGTCGTCCCGGCTGACAGAGATAAATGGGAGCTCTCAAATTTTTCTCCTCAAGTACTTCGTCAGGAGAACGAGAGAAAAGAGGTGTAAGGCGATAGGCCTCGGCCATCCCGCTCTTCGTCCTCCGCTTCTCCTTCGGTAGTTAGGAAGCCCCATCCTTTCCCCTAATAGAGAAAGCAGACTCGCCTGATAGAATCCTTCACGCTATAACGCCGAACCCTTCCTATACCTCACCTTCAACTCTAAGGTGGCAGTTTCCGGTAAGGCGTGCGAAATAGTAAAGTGCTCGTGGGAATTACGATAAACGACGATGTCGGTTAATCAGCGCGTTTCGCTCTCGCTGTATCGCCATAACGGTAAGGAATAGTAGCCGCTAGCGGCTAAAAACCCCGCATATTTATAATATTAAAAGGATAGAGGGAAAAGGTGTTTCGAAATAACTGGAAAATGATAGGAGCTCTCCTCCGTTAAGCCCTCACCCTTCAAATTTGCGTAGGTTACGCGGGGAAAGGAATTTTAAAGTTAATTATCTTTACCGGTCCTCCAACCTCGCCCTTCCTTGGATAAAAAGTATCTTTCTCCCTCCCTTTTTATTATCAGGAAGTTTCTTTCTGCACAATGGAAACTTTTCGCGATAAAAGCGCTAGTTTCGTTGGTGCAGCGGCGGTTTTATTGGTAATATGTAAATTTGTCCCGCCGACCGCGAAACAGTATGACGTCCTAACACGATTTTAATAGTCTCGCGCCAGCGCAGTTGTTACGGTGGTGGCTCCGCCACACGGAGGAGTTTCAGAAGCGCGACGACGATATATTGCGCCCTCTTGTTTTAAAAAGGTGTCAAGGGTCGAGTCCGGGCGTGATGTGCCCCTTCAACCCTTCGCCCCCTTTCTATCGTTTTGCTATTTGGGTCTACGTAGTCACACTTATCTTTATCACTCAGATTTGTCGAATTGAAATCGAGTTTTAAGGTGGCATTAAAGGTAGCCTGTCCGAACTTGTGATAGACTAACTAGACTGGCTTGGGGGTATACTTACTAGAGGAGTTGCATATCTTAAACGAATAGTGTTGGCATACTTTCAGGGTCTTCGATAGCGGGCCATGTAAAATATGCAAGGGATTCCCGCAGCCCCCGAAAAGTATCGGCACATGGGCCCCACATTATTCTGCCTGTAGACCTGTTACATCAGAAAATATTAACATTATTTTTGTATCAATATATTTATCTCTTTAACGGTGATACGAAAGCGCGTCGAGAAAAAGGCTGGGCTTAACTACGTCAAGTGTAAGACGTAACACGACATTTCTATTTCATTGGCTCGAGGTTTGAAGCGAAAAGAATTCGTCGTCATGGTAACAAATAGGCGATCTTCCCGCGCAAAATAGGCTTATAAAACAATAGATTTAAAAACCTTAATTTGTTATCGTACTTAATATTTTCGCGAACAAGTGTAGTGATACCTAATTTCAGGTATTTGTATGGTTATAAAAGAGATAATCAGGTAAGCTAATAATATAATAACCTTGACTAAGCTTAATGACGAGTTTTCGTCGAATTAGCTAGGGTATAGCGAGGCGCGAGAGTTTTTCCACTTTAAGACACGCCCATTTCTACGAGCTTCATCACGGCCGTAAAAATCTTCCTTAGACATTCCAAGTGTATACCTATATAGTTTCCTGATATTACATATTTGTAAAACTTTTATATCGTTTTATGTTTAAACATATAATTTTGGTACATCTTCTCTTTGGCTATTTTAATCGAAATACTTTTGGTTCCATTAGTTGTTAGGCCTGTTTCACCGAAAGGGATTATTTTTGGGAAGGGTCCGGTCATGCGTTTCACTCTCTCTGGTCCGTTCCCCTTTTGGTAAGACTCCAGTGAGTGGCTCGGCTTGGAGGATTTCGAAACCCAGCTTGAGCTATAATGTAAACCTTTACTCTTTAAACATGTATATATCGTCAGCATATTTTCGGACGTGGAAGTATTTTTCCGTTCGAGGGTTTTACACGAGTTTACCTACATTGCGAAATCTCGTGTCACGTGAGTGTTGTGCGCCAGTGAAGGAGGGTTCACAAAATAGAAGCTCGGACATTCGAAGAAACGCTCTGCTAGGAATAAGGCAGTCAGTCTCCAATAGTTCAACGCTAGTTACGCTATGGACTTCAGTCGGCCTTGTGTCCTCTACAGTGCTAAGTTCAGAAAGAAGATGAACTAGAAGAAAGTTAAAATCAACTAGGCTAATACCCAAGCTGCCTCAACAAGGTGTAGATAAGTATTTACGTTGACCTTAGTTGGCCTCAGTGTCTGCGTGACGCTGGGTTAATCGTACTCTGAGGTACCGAATTTAGTCATGGTCAGCGCTCTAGAAGTTCATGAGTCTGAGACTTTCGCTATATAACTTCCCCTGTAACATTAAGGTGTCGGTCAAGAGTCGGGTATGGGTCTAAAAGTCGTTTTCAGGTCGACGACCGTATGCCGACTCAAATTGTTCAATTTTTTCAAACCCCAAAAATTACAAATTTCCATTTTGAGACTTTATAAAGTCGGCAAGTCGACTTTAATGTACAGTCGATATGCCGACTTGATAAGGACCACACATGAATTTTTTTCATATTTTTAAAATAATTGTATTTTAATTATACTTGAAGTTAATTTTTACTAATTATGATTAATTAATTTTTAGAAATTAATTTGCATAAGAAGTTACTTCCCCTGTAGCAAATTAGCGTCGGGCCGACGTCGACAAAAGGTACTAAACACTAAAGTCGGCCGACCTTTGGATTGAGGGTCGAAATGTCGTAGGGGTAAAATGGTCGGCCGACTACAAAACGTCGACTCTTTACCGCCAATTAATAGATCTAAGAACTGGCTCCGAAACGACGTCGGGCCGACTTTATGTTAATGCTTATTTCCGACCCAAAACTGATCTCATTATTAGATTTTCGAATACAAATAAGTTTGAAGAAAAATTAAAAGTGAATAAAAAGTTTATCATCATCAAATAGTCAGAAAATAATTAAAATATCCCCTTTTCCTAAATAAATATGGTCGGTTTCATAAAGTTTATGTCGAATCCAATAATTAAATGTAAGGTCTATTTTAAGTTGGAAAATGGTCGGCATACCAACCATAAATAGTCCCAAAAAAGCGAGGGGCTGATCACTCCGCGTAATCGGTGTACAGAGCCGTACCTTTGACTGTACTAATGGGACTACGCGTAATCTTTGAAGTCCCTGCCTTTGGCAGTGGTAATCTAAGTGTAATCCAGTGTACAGACTTTCTAAGAGTGGTTAGCCCCTCGCAAAAAAGGATTTACGGTTTTAGTGTCGAAAAACATTTCGACGTTTTTAGGTCGGCATTTGGTCGTCGACTATAAACCATTGAATTGGGAATAATACTGCTAGAATTAAAATTACGGTTTCAAATGCCATGGTTACGCGGGACCTAGTCTGATAAGACTGTTCGAAATTCATCTCTATTATTAGGCGGTAGCGCCATCTATATTTTGTAAAGTTATATGGCTAAAAATAAATAATTATATTATATTAATTATAATAACTCACCGTAACTTGAGTTAAAAAGAATCGTGTTGACAGAATAAAATTATTTTTAAACAACTTCAAAGGTATGTTTGTTTCGAGAAATCATACATTCCAATTTCGCCTCTAACGGCTGGTCAAAGGCTTCTCCCGTGTTTCGATTTTCGAAAGTGTGTAATTGTTGACTTGTGCGCTTAATTTTCTATTAAAAATTAATGGAAAAATCATTGAAATCTTGAGAAATACATTAAATCGAAACTAACAAAGTAAGTTTTTCAATAATATATCAATATAAATAATATCTATATCAATTAATTATAGCTTTGTGAACAATTTTTTGCATGAGCGGTTAGGCCTTGTATAACGACGCTTCCGTTTTCGTGGCCGAAATCGGGTACAATTACAAACGAGGGGATTTTAAGTTTAAGGCTTTAATAGAGCATCCCACGCCAATAAATGAAAAGAGAGTTTTTAGGCTTTCTTTGGCGTCGTGTACATCACATTTGAGGCTCGAACTGCCCGAGTTGCCGTTTTGGTACCAAGTGTAAATGAATTGAGGAAACACAACCAATGCAATGATAATGGAGTTTATTGTAACTCAACAGTTCAACTTAATTAATACAATACACCTGTTAATAAATAAGGACGTTATGCTAACTTCCTATTCCAGAGGGGCCAAGGGTTCAACTAAGTTTACGGGAGGACTGGTTCTGGAAGACACCGCTTTGATAATACAATTAAGGGATCTGGTACTGGGTGACACAGATTTCGGAGAGGAAGAGTACCTACTAAATTATGGGGAGAACCGCTGGTTTCTCTTGAACAAAATGGTTGGGGGGACCTACCATGCGGCTAGAGGTTTCAAATATCTGAATCTACGGGGTCGAGATTAAGAGTTCAAGGGCGTCGCAAAAATAATCATCTAATGTCGGCCTGATATAAGCAGCTCTTATCCAATATACACCTAATAATAATAATACCAAATAATGCAAAGAAATAACAAAAGTTTCGATACAATTACCGCCAACTTCTGGCTGGACTTCTTGTCCTTCCGCGCACAATTACTTTAGAGAACACAGTCTTTGTATTCACACTACCGCACTACATGTCCTTTCTTCAGGGACACGATTCCGCACGCACTACTCGCGTTTGTACAACTTCGACTTGGGCCCACTGCCCTCGCTCACCGTTTTCTCTAACTTCCTTGACTCTCTCGTCACAAAGAACTCTCCCCCTTCTGCCCAGGCAACTATCTTTTATATCCCTGGCTTATCTAATCTTTCTCTTATATTTAACCTTCATCGGGATGCCTCCCGTAGCGTGATTAGTAAAACAAATATTTACAACGCGCCTCCTTGTTAGTAGATGGCGCTACCATCTGGTTCCCCTCGGCCCGCTTGGCGAAAAGGACAAATAATACTATCGTCTGCTTTACTCTAAGCAGCTCGTATCCCCTACAATACCCCTTATTTCACCCCAAAAAATGTCAGGTTCCTAACACTTGGCAATTACAAGGTCATGTGTTTTATAAATAACATATAAAATAGACTACAACATTAAAAGATAATAATAATATTTTTTAAAAGTATTTGAATTGTAATTGTTTTTACGTATTAAAATCTATAATTAAAATGTTTCTTTTCTATATCACTACTATATTAATTCTATGTACTTCGCCAAAAGATTTTAAGTCTTGTATATACAAGACTTAAAATCTTTTGGATTAGTTCTATTAATATAAATAGCTCATTTTTGTTTACAAAATAATTGAAAATTATTATCGATTCAATCTCAGCTAAATTACTGTTAAGGCATCAAATTGGTATTAAGTGGGAGTTCCGAAGTGCGATTTAATTTGAAGTCGGCCCATAGTAATTTCTGAGTCGGCCCATAGTCATTTCTGAGTGGGCCAATAGTCATTTCTGAGTGGGCCCATAGTCATTTCTGAGTCGGCCCATAGTCATTTCTGAGTCGGCCCATAGTCATTTCTGAGTCGGCCCATAGTCATTTCTGAGTCGGCCCATAGTCCTTTCTGAGTCGGCCCATAGTCCTTTCTGAGTCGGCCCATAGTCCTTTCTGAGTCGGCCCATAGTCCTTTCTGAGTCGGCCCATAGTCCTTTCTGAGTCGGCCCATAGTCCTTTCTGAGTCGGCCCATAGTCCTTTCTGAGTCGGCCCATAGTCATTTTTGAGTCGGCCCATAGTCATTTCTGAGTCGGCCCATAGTTCTTTCTGAGTCGGCCCATAGTCATTTTTGAGTCGGTCCATAGTCCTTTCTGAGTCGATTTTTTTTGTCGATCGACGGTTGGCCGACTACTTTTCTACTAGGACATTTCGACCTTTCAGAGTGGGGTGGCCCGACAGTAGGCCGACCTTTCTGTTTTAAGACACTAGCCGACGTCGGTCCGACTCTAAAATGCTACAGTGCTTAGTGTTAACCATATAATTACCATATTGGTTCATTTGTTTTTAATTAACCTTAAGGTAATCTTAACCGCAGTGCACTAGTTAATATTGTATTTTAACCCTTGGGATTTAGTAGTATGGTACCATTTAAAAGTTTAGTATTGTAGTGTTTGCGTTTAGTTACTTTTATGGTATGATTGTATATTTAATTGCTCTCAGTATGTGTTAAAACTTAATTTAATTTCTGTTAGTAAATTGGTTTCTTATGGTCAATTCGAAATTCTTCATTACAACCCTTAGCCTATAAGTATTTCCCTAAGCACTTTTTAGAATTAGTTTAATTGTTTTGTCAACAGATTTGAGAGAGTTTGTTGCAATAAGGGTTTCGACCGTAGGTAGTCATGAAATTTATTACACATTTTGTGTTGAAAAACAAGTCTGGATAATTTTAGAAGTATTAATATTCATGGTGCCGAAACCCGGGGAGCTTATGATCAAGTATTTTAAAGGAAGGATTCTGATCGGTCAAAATAATTTGCAACGTTAATGATGACGTACACGCTAAAACTCCAGCAAGTTTAAAACAAGAAAAGCATATCGTATTAATATTCACTAACAACTTGTAAGTTCTTTGTATTTCCAGAATTTTTACTGCGTGTAATACTTTGACTAAAGCACTCTGTAATTTTCTTACAAATAGTGAAATTTCGAGAAAACCAATTCTTTTAATACTATTCCTTTCTTAACTTTGAATCGAACATAAACGCAATAACATAATTTTTGTACACGTAGCTCGTAAAAGTATTGTTTACTCAAAAGCGTAAAACAATGGGGCTTACATGAACTAAAGAACAAATTGAGTTCGAACCTAATGGTTACCTTGTTATAATTGATCGTCAACACACTATGGATATCGTGATATAAGTAAAGTAAGTAATTCTATCCCTTCGTGCTCGTAGGTTGTATACACAATCGTTTTACGCTATTTTAAAAGTGTGTAAAATCTGAAATCTTTATTTTCTCTACCATTATTTAATGCCTGCCACACCTGGCTTGAGCCTATACGTTGGCTCTGGAGAACGGCTTATAGACGAGAATGTTTCGACCGTTTTTGTCGTTCTCGGGTGAAGGCTTTTTATTTGAAAATCCATCAACGATGCTCACCGGGTGAAAAATCCATTACTTAATTTTTACACGCTGGGCTTTTCCTCTCCGGATATTGACGCCCGGAGGTTAAAAAAAATGCCATTTACCGCCACAGCCACCGAGCGCGCGTTTCTCACACTTATCGGGCTCGCGAAACAAGCTCGCTGAAAAACTTTTAAAAGCTCGATGGCGTACTCGGTCGTGGTATCCTCTTTTTTAGTTCTAAAAAGGAAGTAACGGAAAAATTTTCCGTCGCATCTATCATCCCGCGAAGTAGTGGTTTTTTTCTTATCCCTTCGTCCTTTTTTATATTTTTATTATTATTTCGTCCGCCGGACTTTCATTTAGGATGCCAACCAATACTTCGTCCCCAAAACTTCTAAGTAGCCTGATTCTTCTTCCTGCTTTTTCCTCTTATTTTTTTCGCGTACCGGTTGGTTTGGCCACAAAAACTTCTTTATTCGATTCGAACGTTGCGACAAAGTTCACTTTAGTTTCTCAAAAAATATAAATGGAAAACGTAGGAAAATAAAAAAAATTGTAAGTTTTCCGTCTTTATAGACTTTTAGAAAAAGGCAAATTTAACGTTTGCTTTTTCACGAATACATTAAATTATACATATAAAAAATAGTCTATACATAAAGCTTTTCGTACAGTTCATTATATTATTTATTTATTTTTCTTGAAGAACTAAAACGCGAACTTTGGTGCAACTTTATGAAATTGCGACGCGTTTGACTTGTTTTTCTGTTGAATCTTTCCGAGCGCGAGACCGTCTTTTCAATTTCCTCTTTCCTCGCGCAATTTTTCTTTGTCTCTCATTTTCTTTCGATCTCTTTTTCTTTCTTCTTTTTCTCTGGTGTCTTTGGCGGTAGAAGGAAGACGCTTGCCCTACAACGAACGCCAGCAAGTCTTCTCCAATGGGACTTTGATGGCTCACAACGTGACCAGGGAAGCTGACGAAGGAGTCTACCTTTGTAGCGCCGAACGTGGCGAACTCCGAGTCCAGCGGGAGGTCAAGATTCTTGTGCTCAGTAGGTTCGAGAAAATGCGAGAGACTCCAATATGACACGGGGTCTTCGCGGGTCATTTGCAGTCAAAAGCCACGTCCCCGAAGCGATAGGTGCCTTCGCGCCAGGACTTCCGGTTCCTAGACGGGTCCCGTCGCGCCGCATTTTAAAGGAGAAAACATTAATAGTCGCGGTTAGTTTTGGGGCTACCACGCTTAACGCTCCTTCATTTGGCAAAGTTTTAATTAGTTTCCCTTACGAGTCAAGACATAAATCTCCTTGGCGGCATTAGTATGATGGATACTAGACTCTGTCGCTGTTTTCTTTCGCGCACTTTGACGAGACCCCGAAAGGAAAATTGCATTATGGTAATTGCGGTATATTGTATGGTTTACGTAGAGAATTAGTTTAAAGTTTAATTAAGGAGCGTTAAACGTGATTTACAGCGTACGCGTTCCACTCTCAAACAACCCCGCAGTGAGGCGTTTTATTAGAATATTTTTTGTACGGTTTTAGCTACCCTTGACGGCCATTCATTCTCGTTGTCGTAAATAACGTTTACGCCTATAATAAAACTGGTTTGTTCTTTTATACCTTTAAAGGTGGCATAGATTTAACCAAGATTAACTTTTGTTGCTTGCGCACTCGTTATGTGGTTGGCTGTCAGTTATTTAACGAAAGGTGATATTATATTCAAATTTCCCAGCAAGTACGCGTTGAAGCGTGACATCAGGGCTATCTGTCCAACTAGTTTCCGATTGCTCTTTGGTATATCGTTAATTTCCGACAAGTCGCGAATTTGGCTAAATGGGGATGGAAAGGTAGCCATCAAAGATCTTGATGGATGGTTTTTGAAAGTCGATCCCCTTCGCTTACGGCATTCCCGCTGGATTAATAAAATCCAATAACGAGGTATATAACATTTATCCCCGTCGAGTTTGAAATCCACGTTTGGTTTAATATCGAATCTAGGATTGTAGATATTTGCGTCCACCAATAAGCAAATTTCGATCAATATATCATATTCCTAGCGTAAAATAGGCGAAACCCATTAGAGAATAAACACGATATAAACTGAATCGCTTTACTCGTCGTCTTCCAAGCTTCCCGCGATAATACCTTTCTAGCAAATCGATATTTTCCACCTCGCTTCTCTGGCAAAGCTCGCTTTTAGTGGTACCGTTTGAATATTAATAGGGGGTGTATATTTCTCATAGGTGTCGCTCAAAGTACAACGTGTCTTCTGTTATTTGCGCGTCACTAGCGTGAAGCCGATCACGAATTTGCAAATTCGTATCGCGTTTACCATCCAACCTTATATTGACGCTGAACCCTTCTACGTTACGGAGTCGCGAATAGCGTGTAGATGTATACGTACGCCATCATCTTGGAAACTAACCCGGTTATCCACTCATTTTCAGAGAAACCCGTGATCAACCCTTTCATCATTCCGAGCAATTTAGCGGCGGGAATGCGAGTCATAATCACATGCAGCGTTCTAATGGGAGACCTCCCAATCACGATTCGTTGGCTCAAAGACGGATTGCCCATCAAGCTGCAGAGTCTCAACGTGGAAGAAACTCCCATCGGGGACTTGGGCTCTTCGCTCATCTTTGCCGGCATCGGACGAGCCAACAACGGCAACTACTCCTGCCTGGCGGAGAACGCCGCGGGAGAAGCCAGCTACTCCGACACCATGGTTGTAAATGGTAAGCTATATGGCTTCTTTGATGGAATATCAAACCTAATTAACTCCCGATATCACTTATACTCTCTTGGAAAATGTCTTTACTAACCTACTTTAAGAGACTGCGGTTATTAACCGCGAGCTAACACTAATTGATTCCAACGTCTTCCGAGGAATAAGATATTGTTTACCAAATTGAGACAAATGCAATTTTTGATAATTAAAAATTAGCGGGAAAATTTAAATTATTAGTCCAACGAATTACGATGTGAACGTGTGTATGATCTAATATCGGAAAGACACGAAAATAAAAGTGTTCGTTTTTCAGGATGGATAAATTATTCGAGATGAATGCTAGTCGATGTCGTTAGCTAATAGGCGGCTTGGCCGGGCGACGAAAGCCAGCGTCCGTTCTCCGATACTCGTTTCGTTTTAATCAAGAAAAGCCTGGGGATACGGGGAAAGGAATCCGTCATGATAGAAAACCGCGAAAAAGCTAATGAACCACAGACTCGATGTTTTGTTTTTATCTTCTATCTTTCCTCCGTCTCATCTCCTGAGTTACGAAATAAGCGTTTCGATATTGATTGAACCTATTGCGTGACGACAACTTTAACCAATAGGTCGCTCGGAAGCTTCGCCATCTTCCGGAAGTCGTTCCGCCTTTGATTGAAATTATTTCGTAGACCCTCGCCGGGACGTAGCTATCAGGGTATCCGTTACCTAAGAGCTTTTTGTTATAGGTAACGTTTTTCCCTAGAACGAAAGGGATTAGGTTTTCTGGAAGCTCGATTCTTTGTCTTTTCCAGCTAAGTAGAGCGCGGCTCTTTTGACGACGTTGTCTTTATTATATAGAAGTGGGTCCAATGGATATCCACGGATATATAGATACTCTAGAAAAGATAAAATTTGCTACGTATACGTTGAAACAAAGACACGTTAGAGATCGATTGTTCAACTGTTACGTTTCAGTTTCGTTCTGGTCTATTTTTAGCGGTTTTTAGAACGTCTGTATAAAATATATATCTCGAATAGCGCCTAACCCGAGGAATACTTTCAAAAACGGTGCTCTTCTATGGCCAGAGAAGATGGGTTTACAAAAATTCAAAGCCTTGTTTCAGCTTCTTTAATCCTCTTTGCGAGACGGTTGAAACTTTCCAGGACATTCTCGCTGACTCGCCCCTGGAAAGTTTAACGATGGCTCCCGCGCTCTTCGAAAGTTCCAAGTGACTGTTAATCTAGCAAAAGTCTGCCTTTTTTACTTTTCCCGAAACTCGCCTTTGTTTTGAGTGCCACTTGATGTTTGGTTCCATTACTATCGTTTAGATCTTCGCAGGATCATGGAACGCAGAAATGGCATCTGACCTTGCTTATTTTTTTCCCGGTTGTCTTATTCGGCCACCTTTCTTCCACAACGTACACCAGCCAGATCTTTTCGTATAATTCCATTCCACAAATTGGTTGTCCCGCCTCTTCACCGCTCTTTTTTGCGACTCTAAGTCAGGTATCTTGGTAATCCTTTCTAATTGGATCCCCGAGGAATTCCAAAAATTCATTCCTTCCAGCAGTACTCGCTGTTCCCTAGGTGATGTTTTAGGAAGCTTCCTTTTATCGCGCCCAGCGCGACCTATGTTGAAGCGATGACGGTTTCTCTTGGCAATGCTACGGGTGAAGCAAGGTGAAGTAATCTTGTTCCCACTTTTTTATCTCCTCTCACTCAAGCGTACGTTTTTGCCGGTACGCTGCCAAATTGGCGAGTTGTCGACTATTGGCTATGTTTGGCTGCTTTTCTTTTCTCTCCCAAACTTTAAAGAAGCTTTAAGACCATTCATTCATGACGCTTGATCCTAAAATCCTATTTTTCTCATAGACGCCAATAATATTTAAAGGTATTACGTTCTAGTGGTCTGCGTTTGTAAGGATAATAAATAAATAGTTTGGCATCACTTTGAAAATAATAGTTCATATATATATATATTGACGATTTTATCTGAACTAGAGGATGAACTTTTTCTTTAACGCTATTAAAAAGTTCTTTTATCTGGAAAACAAAGTTAGAGGGCTTCCGTGCACATTTTTTAGGTGATGTTCTTCGTACGATGTTCCTTTACTCTCAATGCGCTTTAAATATTTTATACTTCTTTAAATATTGAGAGCGTTATCTTCCGGCGTCTTTCGCGTTTCTAGAAAGAAACTCGTAAATGTTTCATTTTCTTTACTGTAAGATTCCCGCTCGCAGTGTTTTTCAATAATTCAGGAAAGGGAAAACTTGTAAGAGGAAATTTTAAACCGATTTACGTGCTTTTACGACCCGCACAATATATACATTTCCTAAAGGATAGAGCGAGATAGGGAGAGAGAGAGAGAGTACCCCTTAATTTATTAACCGACCCGCGATGATTCTTTTTCAATTTCAGTCGCTCCGTCCTGGAAGCTCGAACCCAGAGATGTGTCAGCCATCGTTGGATCCAACGTTATTCTGGACTGCCAAGCCGACGGTTACCCTCCACCCATTACCAGGTGGAAGAAATCTTCGGGTAAGCTCGCTTTGTTGTTAGCTCTGCGTGGATTGCCTTCATACGTTAGCTATAATAAATTATTAAACATTTTTCCCCTGAGTCAATTAATAAGACTTTATTAATTTCGATCTTAAAAAGGAACGCTTTATAATTTAACTATATGCAACAAGGCATTGTTTGATTCTTTTATGGGGATTCAACGAAACCAACGACCCCTAGCGTTGATTCAAACCTTAAACTATAGGTTTCTCGTATTAAGGCAAGAGGGCAATCACCGGTAAATTTTTGTAAACTGATTATTATATGAAATCGACAAATTAAAAGACCACTGTGTGTACAATAAAAAGTTTTATTTAAAAACTCGAGTTTTTAAATAAAACTTTTTATTGTACACACAGTGGTCTTTTAATTTGTCGATTTCATATTATAAATGTACAAGCGCCAATAATGATTAATTTTAATAATAATCCCTTAACTGATTATTAATTTTCGAACCTATAATGCAGTGTTTTCTTGTGATTTCTTACACTTTTCGGTGATTTCTATTGATTTCCTTAAGACGATTTCTGGTGAATACCTAAGATTTATACACCTGATCACTTAAGTGAATGTTCCTTAAATAATATTTTATAAAGGCAAAAGGGTTTCAAAAATAATTGAGTGATTTCCTTAAGTAGATTTCCGGTGAATACCTACACCTGATTTCTTAAGAGATAACCCTTTAGGTTTATTTGGATTAACGCAAAGGGGTGTTAATCACTCTTAAAAATTTTGAAACCTGTTTACTGATTTACAAAAGTAATTCAGTGTTTTTCGGTGATTTCTAGTTTTTTTTAAGTAGATATCCGATGAATACCTACGTTTTCTACACCTGTTTACTAAAGTGACTTTCCCCCAAAATAAAGGCTACTAAATTATTTAGCAATGCGTATTTCTTCAAAGACTTAACATGCTTTCAACAAGATTTGGTACCCGTGGATCGTATCAGAGTAAACATAAGCGAGACTACTAATTTAGAGAAGCATGGTGTTATAGCTAAGTCCTGCCACGTCCTAAAGAAAATTTAGTTCTGGGTGCGTGAATTATAAGTAATGAGATGGATATTTTTTTCTTTCTGTACACTTCGCCAAAAGACAAAGGTAGCGGCTTTTTAGATTGCTTTAATTACGGCATTTTACTTCAAAACAAAAGGATGTTAGTCGCTGCGGGAAAAAACCTAGTCGTTTCTGAGGAAAGAAATCAATGTTGTTAAACAAAGAATATTGCTTGGGCCGCCCTCCATAATGAGCGGACACTTTTTTGCGACAATTTCTGTCTCCTCTTTTCCCTCTGTACGTCCCATTTCCCAAATAAGAAAAAAAAGGACAAAATCGAAACACTTCCTGGGGTGAAGCTTAATTAAGAAGGCTTTGGGCGCTGCTGATTAATAAATAACCTATGTAGAACTAACTACGTTGAGTTTTTTCTCGTTCGCGTGTCTCTTATTAGGTATATCGTCTTGAGAAACATTTTTTCTTTTTTGTTCAATGTTGGTGTATAGACAAGACCTCGCCTCGAAATTTCCAGTCGGTGATCAGCAATTATCACATCCAAGCGCTCGAGAATGGTTCGCTTAACATTAAAAATGCCGAAATAAGTGACGAAGGCTTTTATCTCTGCGAGGCGGTCAACGGAATTGGCTTCGGTCTCAGTTCTTCCATGCAACTTTCCGTTCACGGTGAGCTATCCTTTCCCCATCTCCTCGCACTCTCTTTCGACGGGCCTGCTTTAACTCGGGAGGCAACCTTCCTTTGGGAAGATTAACTTTATACTGACGCTTTAATCCTAATTACTCTATAAGGCGCTTTGAACTTTGCAGCCTTAAGGGTAGTTGCTTTGATATAGCCGCTCACTTTAATTCCATCTCGAGACGGAGCCTTTTTCGTCATTACTTTAGCTCTCGCGGCCGCAATAATATGACCCGTATTCTTATTTATTTTATTGAGCTTTTAGACTCGTATGTTTAAACTGAGGTCTATGCTAAAATTATCTATAACAATGAGTAAGCAGCACACGGTTCGTAATAGAATTTAATTTAAATAATTTAGTTAAAGCAAATCGAGCTTTAATTTAAATACCCCATCTTTATAGTTTGAAATAGGACGAAAGGTTTTGAAAAATCTTTTTTTTGTTCGTAAGCGACGGACCGTTAAGCCGGAAATTCATTTTAATTAATAAACTTAATGGATTAAAAGAAAACTCATTCCCTTTTTCTCTCGTTCATTTTTTAATGGCAGTGGCGGCTCATTTTAAAACTAATTTCGTCTTTGTTCGAGTACGAAAGGGAGAGGAGTTGAAAATCATTTGCGAGGCTTTCGGAGACCGGCCTTTGGCCGTGCGTTGGAGCAAGGAAAAGTTGAAATTGGATCCCAGTCTCAACAGCAGGTATGCGTACCGGTTTCCTGGTGTGGTCATAAAACGAAAATTATTTTAAATTGTTGGAGTTTTATTAAATATTCAGTTTGATTTGCTCATAAAAGGTACGCCTTTACCGAAGATCCGACAGAGGAGGGCATGAAATCAACTTTGGTCGTGAACTCGGCCGATCGCAGAGAAACTGGTCTTTACACTTGTTTCGCGACGAACACTTACGGGACGGATGAGAAAAGAGTTCAAGTCGTAGTCGAAGGTGTGTATATTTTATCTCTTCATTACTAGATAAGTTTAGGTATGACCCTTTTATTTCTAATTTCAGAGGTTCCGGATCCTCCTACTGACGTTCGAGCTACCGAATTGTCCAGTCGATCAATAACTATCATATGGGGTGTTCCCTACACTGGTAACAACGCCATTAGCCGCTACTTGATACAGTGGATCAAAGATACCGGTTAGAATTCCTTTCATCTCCCAAAAAATATCGATAGATATCCCAACTGCTGTTTTAAAATTTTCTAGATAATTGGAAGACATCGTTCAAAGTGGAAACCCCCGGGACGGATACAAAATCGTCTCTTCGGGACCTGGTTCCCCTGACGAAGTACCTGGTCAGGGTATCCGCCGAGAACGCCGTCGGCACGAGCGACTTCAGCAACACAATATCCTTCACTACGGACGCTGAAGGTGAATAAGTTAATAGCGATTGAGCTACGCGTATTTTTGCCCAATTATTCAGGTTGGCACCTAAATTTAATGATCTTATTAACGGCGAAGTAACGCGTAGAGCCTCGTTCTCATACGAGACAGTTGTTGAGTCGCGTGGAACGGCGTCTGCGTTTTTCTTACAGCTAAAACGGGATGGACCTGTTCTTTATTAAACGAGCTGGACTTCGCTTACGTGGATTGAATAATGTTTTGCCCACTCCGAGATCGATAGCTTTACCTTTCTGCCGTGGTGGGACGCGAAGGATAAGAGGCTTAGGAATTTCGGCGTGCCTGCAGAATCGGCAACGTTTTTTGTTTTTATCTCGAAAAATTCCGTTCTTGATTTATGGCTCAATGAAGTTTCTAATATTTGCTCCTTTCCTATTCCTCGAGATTTCTGCGCTCGAAACTTGTCTGATTCGCTTTATTCGCGCTTCTTTTTCTCTCCTTTGCTTCTCCGTCGGGCCTTCTTCTCTCTCGGGTATTCGTTTCAATCGGAATCAGTCCCCGAAGAACCACCTCAACACGTTCAGGCTAACGCTGCAAGCTCGCAGTCGATTCGAGTCTCTTGGAAGGTAGGTACGTAGATTTACTCTTCTAATCGTTCAACATTTTACAAGCCCCTCGGGAATGTGTAAAAGATTGAGCCGTTAGCAGAGCGTTCTTCGATAACCTAAATGAGGCCGTAGGGATGACGTTTAAAGGATCAAGTTTAAAATGAGTTTTATACGATGCTATGAGAAATCCGCGAGGCCACGCTTCCGAATCTAAAGCGTCTAAGAGGAAGTAAATTTAAGCGGAGAACATTTGAACGATTTCCTTATTTGCCGTCCGAACATTCAATTCTTTATCCAAAAGGCCTTTTTTCGAGGAAATATTCATTAGTAATGGCGCTAAAGGCACGGAATGGATATCGTCTACATTAAAATTATTTACCTTTTCCTTTCTGACGCGTGTTGCGTGTAAATTCAAGCGCGCTTAAACGGTACGAAAATGACTAACGAAACATTCGATATTGTTTATTTTTGCTTAGTGTATGCACTGAGCCAAATCACTTGCCTCGAATGCTTCGTAAATAATTTTTTTCGTCGCCCATACTCGCTGCAGCTGGTAATTACTGGACGGAAAATTGAAACGTTAATTTTTATTGGGAGACTAGAGTACGAGTCTTTATTACGTTGTCAAGGGCTGATTTTTCCGTTTCCTTTCTTTCTCTTCCTCTCCTCCCGCTGTTGGTTCGCCGTGGCTTTCTGTATATTCCCTTCTTGGGTGACTGACTCGCTCCCGCAGCCACCTCCTAGTCACGCCAGCTACGGAACCATACTGGGCTACTACGTGGGATATAAAGTCCAAAACTCACCCGACCCCTTCATCTACAAAACCCTCGACGTCACCGGAAGTTTTTCTGGCGATTGTTCACTGACCCACTTGCGTCGATTCACTCAATACAGCATCATTGTGCAGGCCTTCAACCGGAAAGGGGCCGGACCCGCGTCTAAGGAGATCACTTGCCGCACCCTCGAAAATGGTAAGGGGAGCTAAAACCCAACTCCTACATACGTCGTAAGAGACGCGATCTTTTCACGCCTTACGCGCCACTGTCACCGTACGCGACAACCTAAGGCCCGAAGAATGTTTATAGGAACTTCGGACAGGCGATCTTTTTCTGGCCGGTCACCCTGATAGTTGTCAAAAGGGTTTCTTATATGGCCACTTTGTTTTATAGCTGTAAAGAGTGTCAGAAATCCTTTTTTGAAGCGCCATTTTATTAGGTATTAACGCGTTACTCAACTGCCCTTCTAGAGCCCGGTGTTAAGAGAGACCAAAACATTACGGATATATATTCATTTTTTAAGAAAATAGTAGGCTTACCTAATTTAAAACCAAAACCAATGACTGGGGTTTGGTGTTAACCGAGAGATCATAGTTTTTCAATTTGACTTAAGAAAATGTATACCGCTGAGTTTCATTTTCCAATAGAAAAAAAAAACGGTTTTTTGTGCCCGAAAACCGAATGAACATTTTTAAGCTGTCATTTTCTAAAAACCGTAAAAAAGGAAACTAAAATAAAAGACGAAATGGGAGAAAGTCGTCCATAAGTTTCAACCTCTTTTTGTTCGCGGATATTTGACGTCTTTCTGGCCTTTTTTTCACTCTCCGTTTCAACTCCTTTTTCTTGGTGCCCTTTTTTTGATGCTTTCTCTATTTTAGATCCTCCTCCTCCTCCGACGTTGAGGGTGGCTTCGACCAGCGTTTCTTCCGTCAATTTAGCCTGGGATTCTCTTATCGAGGGAGACAGCGACCCGACACCAGTGAACGGTAATAGCTTAAAAGATCTGTGTATATTTCGGGGGCTGTCGTGGCCTGCCTACGACGCGTTTCTTTGGAGGGTAGGGAAAGAAACTGCCGAAAAATTGATGGCGGATGTTTCTGGGAACCTTTCTCTTACCTGGTTCCATTTTTATTTTAGGTTTTTGGCTTTAATGCCAGATCTCCCGATTCTTTCCCCCCAAAGAACGTATATAAGAGATATATAAACTATAGAGACATAATAAACTACCTTTAAAAGCTTTTGCTTTTGCGTGATAAAATAATTTTTCAATAGAGAACCTAATTTCATTACTGGAAGCGGGTAGCTCTACCCTATGACGAAACGCAATTTCTATTCCTCTCTATTGCCTTTGCTCCTCTCTTGATAACAAATGGAATATATATATATATATATATATATATATATATATATATATATATATATATATATATATATATATATATTAATGAAGGTGCTACTAAACTTGTATTAGGCAATTTTTGTATGTAGAAAAACGCGTTACGATGGCTTATAGGGCTTCGATGGCGCTTGAAATTTTCAAAAATAAAGGGCAAAACAGTTTTTAAAAATTAATAATGGCATCCTGCAGTCCAACGGTGCCTCTCGGTATTTCTGAGAAATATCTGGCTTATAAAATAGGGCCCCGTGCACTTAAAGGATTTCAATAATTCAATAATTATTAGCACTGTTAAAGAAATTCCACTTCATAAAATTTCAACAGGTTGTCTCTTTCCTGTTGAAAGGGACGGTATACGAAAATAAATAAGTAATTTAATTTTTAACGCATTTAAGTACCCAGGTTGTATGTGCCCTTGTGCATAACTCTCACCGGGATCCTTGTATCGATTAAAGTAAAGTAGACCACCCTTTCTTCTCAATTACTAGTATATCGGATTTGTCGTAGCATCCCATCGTCCCCCTTAGAAGCTCACCCTCCCGCTCCCGAAATATCTGGATTCTAGAGACTCCTTCACCTCTGTAGCCGGGGATGGCGTGTTCGCCCGTAATATAAACTGAGAGTGCTTTTGATTTTGGCCAAATATAAAGAAGACGAAAATGGGGTACAATTTTCCCTTTTATTTTTTACTACGATATTGATTCGATATTAAGCTACTCTTGTTCGCTACAACTTCGCGACGTGGTTTAACACCCCCATTCTCCAAGTCCAGCGCCAGACACGAACGGGTACGTTACGAATTTGAAGATGGGCTACGTTGGCTTCGAGGTTGAAAGAGAAGAAATTCCTCCAAAAAAGGCATCCTCACCATTTTGAATTTCTTTCTTTTTTGGTATTTCCATCGATTGTGTCCGTTGTAGCGTGTAGATTGAAGAGATTAACCTAGTTCCACACCATCAGTCTTGTCTCCCTTTTTTGTTAAGGCTAGCTAAGAGAGACCAAATACGAGAGCGAATCGGCAATAGAGGGGACTCTAGCTGCTAAAACTCGGCCTTTTTACTGCGCTCGCTTTTGCGTAATTAAATGATTTGGAAACGAACAGCGTTTAAGACAAATTGAGTTGTATAGCGAAGCAAAGATATCGCGAGCACCCAAGATAGTTTTTTCCCCGCTGGTGTGTTATTTCCTAATTTCCCCTGAAAGGTTTAAGCTCTTTTTACGGACACGTTTAAAGCTTCGCTTCAATTATCGCTATGGTCTTTTGTTTGTTGGACGAAAGCGTGCAATAACGCCTTATCTTGTTGTTAAAGCCGGTGAATAGCGTGTCCTACGACCGTTCCCTAGAGAGTATTTCCCCTCTCACCGTCACTTCTTTTTCTGGACGTGTAATGTCCAGAGAGTCGTATATTCGAAATTAAGTTTCAGTTGTCCTTGCACCATCTATAACGCGTTACAACTATGTACTGTCATTTTTGTGTCTCGTGTAAATAGAGAACAGAAACGCTGACTCTCCAATCTTGTTATACGTGAAAGTTGTTATTGGTCTAACAGCCTCAGGAGACGTAGCTCCGTGTTTATTCATTGACTTTGTTTCATTATCGGATCAATGTTTTTTTTATTCAGAATATTTCTACTTTCATGAAAAAATAACATTAGATATTAGAGTGGATACAGAAAAACTAATCGCTATCGTTGTGGCAATTAATGTTTTCTTTAATAAAATAATGATGAACTAGTAAATCCGAACATAAAATTAATTATTGTAAGCACTCATCTCGACTTTGGTGGTAATTTTTATATTAAATTGAGGCTTTAATGCGATTTTGCTAGTAATTTTTGCTATCAGACACCAAAACTAAAAAGTATTCTAGTTGGAATAGCTAAATGTAATTCACGATAAAGGAATGTCTAGGAATATAAATATAGTTCAACAGTTTCACTCGAAATATCATTAATATAAAAATAAATTTAATATGCCTGATATATTTTTTTTAAGCTCGTGACGAGAAATAACGTGGACGATGGCACGAAATCACGTGAGCTATCTCCAAATAAATTGAATTTCATTTTGGTCAACCATGGATTGGTTTCGCACACATTATAAATTTGCTTTATTTTAAATTTGGTTATACGGTTTCTTATTGGGGATTGTGAATCGTTAAAATTAGCTAATTGAAATAGGAGATTGAATGACCTTCCCACGTCTTGGTTTCGACAGCACTTTCAGAAAGTATCTTTAACATTTAACGTTTGTTGAAAAGTTCATTCCGAAAAATGGAGAAAGAGTTTTCTGTATCCCACAATGAAGTCAATATATGTGTAACGCACACAAAATACGAAGAAGAAAATAAGTATTGTAACAAATGCCCCGGGAAGGAAATGTTTTCCGATAAACATTATGACCCGCAAGGAATTTAAAAAAAAAATCTTTATATAGGGGATAGCTAGACAATTTTTGTCAAATGGCAAGGGTCATTACTGGCTTTAAGTGGAAAAACGAAATCTATGGATAATGGTAAAAAATACAGAGATTCCAGTAACTAGTCTCCAAAAAATAAAAAGGAATTTTACAATAATAATCTCAGAACCATTTCCCTACTTTATGATATAATTTCCTATTTATAGCAGTTTTTTAATATAAAGAATAATTAATACTCTAAGATTTGATATTAAAACGTTTAAAAACAAAGATATATCATTTACGCTATGTTAAGAATGTAAAAGCCAACTATCGTTTCGGCTTGTTCAGGCCATCTTCAGGGTTAAGCGGTGATGCCCTTAACAAGCCGAAACTATAAGCTAGTTTATATATTTTTAAATTTCGAAAATTGTGCAAATTCCGTTGTTTGATTTTTTTTAAGTTTGGTCATTTTATGCGCGCAAGTAACCTTAAAAACTTTGTTACCCTAAGATTAGAAAGGAAACTTTGCGATCTTAGCTTCCCTGGAAATAAGTTGACTTCCCAATTTTTAACAATCTTTGCGAGAGCGTTGTCTATAAAAAAAAACGTACTTTTTGCATTTAATTTTGTTAGTTTCTCCGAAAGTGTTTAACCGATTTTCTTAATTAAAAAGAAATCTAGGATAGTAGCCCGGATTAAATATAAAATATTACTAACTTGAAATTTAAAAAAAATCTATATTTTGAAATACAGGAAAACAAAAAATATCATAAGAATAATAATACAAATTTCGGTGTCACACTCATAAAAATTCTGAAAACAAAAGAAAAAATTATTGGTTGTCAGTAAGTTTCTTGTTCTGAATCGATCGATTACGCAATTTCTCCGATATTTAAACTGGTTATATTTCAGCTAAATCTAAAAGGAAATGGTTTTTTTACCCTTTTTACAAGGTAAACGTTTGATTACCGCGGGAATGGGCGGTAATCAGATTAATATCTTAATTTCGGTTAGGAAATTGATTAACTAAGTAATTTAGAGTTTGGGAGTGGATTTTTTCTCTGGTCACAATGAGAATATTTATGTGAAATGGAATGGGAATGGTTGAATGACAAATATATGACGGAACTTGGATGGGAATAGGTATTGTTCCGACGTGAATAGTGGCCGTTTCTTTTCAAATGCAGCTCTCTAATGTTGATGCACCAATAAATACGCATTTTAGAAGTGTTCTTTTTATAAAGAGTTTTAATATAGTGGTGAAGTCAGGGAGAACAGGGGGCACGTGCCACCCAAAACGTATGGGTGTATGTATAATTGCTTGTTTTTTCTTAATTGTGTGCATGTCCCTCCTACGCTACAGTTTTAACGGCTTAGCATTATCAGTTTTGGAATGCGTAATTCAAATTGATATCTTGAATGCGTGTCTCATTTGGTATTGGGTCGTTATAATAGAATAAAGTTAACCTGTTCGTGATGTTCATTGGTAGGTCATTAGCAACCTCTGAAACGTAACGTGAATGTTTGTAATTTACACGCTTCTAAACATTGGATCCTGTTGTTTCTCTCGGCGTCTTTAAGGTTACACGATCTATTACAAGCACGACGCGGCTGACTGGGAACGAGTCAACGTCTCTGGAGACACCACGTCTTACACCTTTCAGTCTCTGACGTGCGGCACTAATTATCATTTCTACATCTTGGCCTCTAACATCATCGGGAGGAGCGAACCCAGCGAAACTATTAGCCTCACCACTCAAGGAGCCCGTAAATATTCTACCTTTACCTTCGGACACATTCATGCCTCGAAACCGAATATACTTTACTGTAATGTGATTAAAGCGAAACCCTAAGAATGAGACGATTTCCGTCCGTTTTGATTCGTGGCAACGCGCCCTTAGCTAAAATGGAAACTACATATAATATTCCCAAGCCACATTTTAATGCTCGCTACTAGCATATTTTCCACTTTCGCTTCACAAACCAACTAAAATTGGAAATCTCCGCTAATAGTGTTAAGTAGCTGGCTAGATACTAAAGCGAGATTTTGAGGTTCTACCAGCTAATACGCTACTATCGAGCATTAAACTTAGAACGAATAATTTTTTTTTATTTTCAATAGCGATTTTGAAGCAGAATGGCTTAAATTCAGACTATAGTGTTCAACTAACTATGCTTTTCACTGGAAGTTGACTATCTGCATAGTACATATGCTATACAGTCAAATAAGTTCCAGCGAAAATCATAAACAATTTAGTCGACCTTTAAATAAATGGTCGGGGTTCTTTTTCGGATATTTTTCTATAAATATTTATCTTGATCCGTTCAGACCACATTTTAATTGTTTTAAATTATTTTACAAAGGATAGTAAATGGCAGTCTTAAGTCCCACTTTAAACATCTTTCTCAATTCCCATATCGCTTATTTTTTTGCTTTTTTAATTTCCACGAGTTTACCAGGGCCCACAGCCACTGTAGAAAATCTACTTCATCCTAAAGAAGCGATGCTCTGGGAGTGATTATATCATTTAGTGGCAGAAAACGGAACTAAACATTCAAAGAGTTTCCATTAGAAAATTTATGAAAATGTCGGTAGAAGGGCTTAATATGCAAATGCCATGTTAAAAAAGATATTAAGTTGATAGAACTTTAAAAACCTATAATGATAAAATAAAGTATATCTCAAAATTCATTCTTCTAAACAGAACATCTGACCCTTCGACCTTGACCTTTGTGGTAAATAAAGATGAGTCATTTTATGGAAGTGTATAAAACTATAAATGACTACATTCCGACACATTCGTCTATCGATTGCAGCGATTCTTTTCTAGAAACCCTTAAAGCGACATCAAGCGATAGGTTTCCGGAGAATACCAAAATGTTGGTTATTAATAATGATTTTAGTCCACCTCATTATTTTGTCACTTTGCATAATTAATTTAAATTTAATTTTGTCATCTGCAAATGGAAGTGAATGAATTTTTATTGATCTATATCTTAAGTAACCTTAAAAGATATATTTAATAAAATAATTGAATAATTGAATTGAATTAATTAATTAATTGAGTTTCTTTATCAATTATCCAAGAATAAAATTTTTAAAATAATTCTAGAGAAAGTGAATTAGTTAATCGATATATTTTAAAAGCATCCTTAATTTGGTGTCCATTTTAGCACCAGTAGCGCCGAGTAAGCGAGAACTGTTAACGGTGAACTCGTCAAGCGTGCAGTTGAATTTGCAAGCTTGGGAAGATGGTGGTTGTCCAGTGACATTTTTCGCTGTCCAGTTGAAACAAAGGGGTCAACGGCATTGGAATATGATTTCTAACAGTGTCAGCCCGTCCATGGAGAAGTTTATAGTGCCAGGGTTAGCCGCCGGTTCTTGGTACAACCTTCTGATGTCTGCTCACAATCCAGCTGGTTCAACGGAAGCCGAATTTGTATTTTCCACGCTGACTCTCAATGGAGGTGACGTAGTTTTCAATTCATTCAATTAGATAAGATGGTCATCTAACGATCTGTTTTGTTTTACAGCCACGGTCTCTCCAATTTTGTCCCCCGAGAATCCTCCGTCCTTTTTCCGAAGTTTACCCGTGGTGGTTCCGCTCGTGTGTTCCGGAGTAGTTCTTTTAGTCATAGTTCTAGTTATCTTGGTCGTTTGCTTGAAACGCAATAGGATACGTGAAAATAACGCTGCCAATCCTGACCAAGGTATGTGGTAGTAAAAACCAAATTTTTGTACAACAGCAATTGACTGAGGGAGCAAGGAGAATTATTATTATTATTATTATTATTATTATTATTATTATTATTATTATTATTATTAATGTGGTTACTACTAAACCTTTGGCCATTAAATCTGAAAAATAAACTTTGTATAAATGCTTCTAAACTTTACACAGTTAAAGTAGTTGATGCGGTTGAGAAGATTTTGTTTAAAAAATATCAAAATACCAAAAGTTAAAACCAATTAAAATTTTCAAACATTTAAAAAAACTGGCCCCATTTTTGCTCGGTCTCACAGTTGCAGATTCAACTAAAAACAAGTTATAATAGCGTGTGAGTTAATCTATTCTAAATCATGTACAGATAACCGTGGTGCGGGTGATGGCAAAGGAGATAACATATCAATGACTTCGGTTGGAAAGAAACTTTACGAAGCTCAAAGGGAGGCTCTATACTATCCATCACCATACGCCACAACTCGCGTCTCAATGTACTCGGCTGAAAGCGAATCATCGTCAGGTCACACCAGTAGTTTGCATCGTCCAGCTGACCAGAGAAATCAACATATCTATGACGTTCCATTCCCACCAAAACAGGTTAATTGAAGCGGAATATTTACGCAATTAATATACATAACTTAAAAGATGTTCCATTTTAATTTTCAGTTTACATATCAGACCCGTAACAGCGGAGTGGTTCACGACTACCAACCTTTGCATCCAGTGTCTCCGCAGCAAGAGAAAACATACGGTGATTTTTTATTTTTGAATGAAGGTATTTGTTGTGGCTAACTTGAATTATTTGGTGCGAAAGCCATCGGTTTTGACGTTGTCGTTGTCTTTCAGATACTACAAAGCCAGAAGCCAAATTCTCCGAATTCAAACCATATCCGATGAGGGAATGGACGAAGTACAACAAACTTTCTAATCATAGAATGAAAGACACTAGCGATAGAATGCTTAGAGACATTTACGGATATCATGAAAAGTAAATCAAAGTTGAAAGAACATTTATTGTTTTAAATACAATAACTATATAATGTCTGAACAGTGGACCAACAGATTACGAAAGTAATCCTGAGGACTTTGAACCTGTTGGCCAAGGAGTAAACTCTGGTGAAGTTCAGGAAATGTCAGAAGCCGAGTGTGACAGAGACTACAGGTGTGATTTAAAACAAGGTAAGGCCTTCTTTTAAATATTAATCTGTTTGTAAAAATTGCGTAAGGTCAATGCTATGGTATTTTGCTAGTTTCAAACCTCCATTTCCTGTTACCTGAATTACATATATTACACATGATTTTTAATTGTGTACATTTTTTGGATGCATGAATTGTGATCTTTTAAAAAGTTGGTTTAATAAAATGGATTGTACCAGAAGTATATAAAAAATCTCTTATGAGATGAGCATTAATCCTGGCATTAAAAATAAGAAAATGTACATTCGCAGGTACGCAAGGCTATTACCTGCCAAACCTTAAAAGCATACACCGAATCACAGCTGAAAATTAGTGGCATTTATTACTCCGCCTAACGATCTAATCATTACACTGTGAAGATATATTTTCTTATCCATTAGCCATATTTTACTAATATTTTTCTAAAATCTCTTCAGGGGCGTACCGAACGGGCTCAAATTAAGGGGGAGTAACTAATTTTTCCACGTTTTCTTCAAATTCTTGGACCAAAATCTGCCAAGGTGCATATTTCGAGCAAATAACATTAAAAGTATCAGAGTATATACTTCTGATATTTTGATCACACCCCTTTTGGTATATGGCATGGTTTTCAAGTTCACCTCATTACAAACTTATTAAATTTATCATTCCTTCAATGTAGTTTGGTTTTGAATTTAAACTATTCAACTTTGTTAATTGTACCTTCCATTTACAGCCAAAGATCTCTCTAGTTTACCATTCTACATGGTTCGAACGTCAAAGCCAAAGTCAGAATATGACGTTTATCTTCATTGAAGTTGTACACACCGAAATCGGTTGTAATAAGACAACGTTTTAATTTGTATATAGTAATTTAAAAACAAATGACTGACTGTGCCTTGCGATAACGTAACAAATTCAACGCGTTATGTCCAGTTGTTTCTTGATAAGGAATACTGTAATATATATATATATATATATATATATATATATATATATATATATATATATATATATATATAAATATATATATATACATGTACATGTATACTTCCGTAGCAGTTAAGAAACTTGAAAACTTCGTGTTCAAATGGAGAAACCGTCGAAACTTTTTCATTCACAGTGTATACATGGACCTTGATGAGATTCCGATCTAAATTTACGGAAATGTTTCATAATATAACTGACAAACAAATAAAATACATTGCTGTTATTTATCCACGTCTATTTTTAATAAACTTTGGTCTTTTATAAGGCTTCCTATTTGGGTTGTAAAATGTGAACGCATCAATTTGGATTATTTTCATTTCATTTTATTTTATTCTTACTCGTCCGAGCGATAGTCTTACTTGCTAAACAAGTGGCAGCAGGGGCGTAGCCAGGATTTTGTTTCGGGGGGGGGGGCACGCCATTGAAAAAAAAAGTAGAAAAAAATAAAAATATTTGTACGTACGACCATACGTTTCGGGGGTGGGGGCATGTGTGCCCTGTGCCCCCCTCCTGGCTACGCCACTGACGACGTGTGTGGCAGCCCAAAAGAAAATATTTTGTACGCTATCCTGTGTTATACCAAAAATTTATACCACGCCGCCTGTCGTAGAGCTAGTGCAAAATACCAGACGTTCCCGCTATTTCGAAAATTAATTCATGAGTAAAATTACTTAACTTCTTAATAAATAATTGAATATAACACTAATAAAGGCTGATATATTTAATTTTTTTTGTCAAATTGTCAAGACGTTTAATATGATTTAGATATAACATTTCACTCTAAGATTCAGTTATAAGACACCCAACACGTGTTAAAGATGTAAAAGGCTTTATAGTAAGTCTACATAATTACTTTTGGAATTATATAGACCAATGACTAAAATCACCTTTATTTATTTAGGGTTTAGCTTATATGTGCCCCCTTTTTCATAATGGACTTTAACATTTCGCGTGGAATAGCGGTTTTTTCATTAGACTAAAGGTGGTTCTTATTAACTTTAATTATCGTTTATTTTATTTTCTTTCCGTTGCTAGACAAGGAGTTTTAAAAAAATTTAATGAGTAGGCTCACATTCTCTTTTTGGTTTAGTTAGTCGCACGCCAGATTCCCGGTCTACCGTTGGAAATTATGGTTGTTTGAAGTTATTTTAATTAGTTTGGTCCGAGTTTCGCGTTTTAATTCTATTCTTAAAAACCTATTGGTACGATAAATCATATGTTTTGTAATTACTTTAAATCTAATTATTGTTTACCTTTTTTGCCCCCTTTTTTATAAAGGACCTTTCTACCTTTTCGCATATTTTATAATTTTTTTAATAACAGTCTATAGATGGTTCTTATTAATTGTTTTTAACATATATACATTGAAGAAAACCTAGAAGTATTAAAGTTTTAGATATCTACTGGGCTGTAGATAACCTTAAGCTTTCAATACCCAAAAAAGATTTATTCAGCAAAAGAGGTACTACGCTATAGATGTCAATTGCTTTAATCCATGTTCACCTATTATAAGAGCCTACTCATTGAGTGGTTAAATATATGGTACTGTTAAAACCGCCATCTATTGGGTAATACAATTTTTTATTTTAGAAATAATTTTAATTCTGATACTGATGTTATTCGTTAAAGTGGAATGTTTATCAGTTCAATTTTCATTAATGAAATCGACATTACACTACGGATTTTGAACGGTTAAAATCTAAAACTACTCTTTGCAAATTTCGCTCGATTAATCGATTTTTTCATTCACCCATTAGATAGCGCCAGCTAGAAACTTGGGTTAAAACTAGGAGCATAACAAATTTTCAAATTATAACCTTACAAAAAATAATCGATGCAGTGTATTACCTTGAAGGATAATCGATAATTGTAAAGTGTGTTTTATTGAAGTTTATCGTTTATTCGGTATCGTTACACTTTATATATATTCTTAATGTCGTACTTTTGAAATTAATTTATAACGATATAAAGACAGTTAAAATTCTGACATAGATGGAACCGCTTGAATCCTTTCGTATTTCAATCGATTGCGAATCGATTATTTAATGTTGGTTTATTCTTGAAAACCAATGGGATTTCTACGAGTTTATTGAATAAATAATTAAACTTATGAATTAATAAACAAATAAATTTCATTTTATTTTTAAATGCAATGTACGGAAAAAAGTAATGTGTATTTGTTAATATTTATAGACACTGCCTTTTCTTAGACTATTCGTTTATTTCTTCATAATTAATTTGAAGATGGATGAACTTAAAGTACTGAAAATGGTGAGTACAAATTTGCTTATTCTTACTACTTGGCTCCGTAGTAGGTTACGCTTAATACGAATTCCTTAAATTTGCATCGCATTCTTGGAAATTTGACCTGTTTTCCACTTTAACGCAACGCGTTCCGGTTCTGGTGTAGATTCGGGGGGCAAGCTACGTGATATATGTTTAAAGCGTGGTACATTTTGCAAAACACGGGAATGGGATATTATACAATCGGAGCACGCGTGTAATATGTGTAAGGCTCGACTTAATTTATTATCCAAAAAATTACTGGTGTTGGTCAAACAATAACTTCATTCTGTAAAAAAATGTAGAATGAGCGAAGGTCTTCCATAACCACCCACCGAAATTACGCTGGCGGAATATTAAGGGCGGCTTTAACATTTGACAAATTATTGATCCTCCGTGGACTCACTACGAAGGCCTTAGATCTCTCGTATTTCCCTCCAGGTCAGTTTTTTCCTTCCAACACTCCGCCGTTGTAGACCACCAAAAAACTTTGTTCAAGCCCAAAAAAAAGTCCTCTATCTTGGCTCATCGGTTGGCGCGTCACTTTTAGTTAGAAAGAGACAACAAGCCGAGGGGAACGACGTCCAACCGCCTTGACAAGCCCCGCAGCTAAGAGCCCTACGAATGGCTCTAGCGTCGCAGTTCCGTCACGGGCGAGAATAGGGTACCGTCTGTGGATCCAGAATTCCACAGTCAGTGTCTGGTATTTATTGAATCGCTGAGAAGTATAGGGCGAAAAAATCTTTGAGCTCTAGACCCTCGTAAAGCCACCTCTGGCTGGCATTACTTTCTTATACGTAGACTCCGATCTCATCCACTCTTCCACTTTGGGGATTCTCTCGCTGCCATTGTCCGTGGGTTTTCTGGCCAGTGCTCTTTCGCTTCACCTTGGCGTTTTTCCCTTTGGCTTTTTCGCTTAAAAAAAGAGAGAGAAGCCAGGCCGGTGAAAAGCGGTTGTAGTGGGCCCGAAGAAAAGAAACTTTCCAAAACTTAGAATTTTCTATCGCGATTTTCATTCGCCCTTTTATTCGGTCTTCCTCTTTTATTTCATCTCTTTCCAATTTCTATCGTCGCCACTCACTCTCTTCCGGTGGCGTGTGGTCACGAATCACCTTAATCCCAGGAGATTTTTTAAATAATTTTACACAGCAATTTCCATTTAAAGATCAAAAATGACTGTCCAGTTATTTTGATCGCGGCGAGCCCTATTCATTAGGGCCTCGGGCTTTTCGTTTATGTCCCGTTTCTTTGAAAACAGACGCGCTTACATGGTATTTGAATTAGAGAAATAGATTTCGGTGTTAAATAGCGCGAAATACGCCTACCCTCGACTGTTGGGGCTAATCTATCGAACCCACTGGGCATCGACACCGTCATTGCTCACGTATTAAGAATGGGGAATACATTTATTTTGCACGCGTCTCGTTCGTAATTTCCGCTCTGATAATTAAACATCCCCCTCGAGGTTTTCTTTATCGCTGCTCCCTAAATATCGGCTACACTCCCGAGTTTACTGTTGGGAAAGATGAGTCGAAAATAATGGTGTACCATCATTCACCAAGTATTGAATGGGTCAAGCTGGGCGCTATCAAAAGGGATTTGGGTCGTGGTGGCAATCAAAAGTCCAAAGAAAAAGCTAGCGAATCTCGAAAACCCCTTTTCTCGATCTTCCTCTCTCTATCTTTCCCTTCTTCAATTCTAAAGGGCCCAACTCCCCGTTGCTTCCATCCCGGGGACCCAAACGTCATTATCGTCATTTCCCCCTGGTCAAGATTCTCTCTGTACACGTACTCGTAGAGAGAAGCGGGCTTCTACGGCGATCGGCGATGGCAACGGGGGTTCAACGTGAGGCTATTTGTTGCCCTTTGAAACGCGTCTGTTTCGTCTTTGGCGAGCCTTTGACTGCGTACGGAGAAGGAACGTTGGCGAGGACGGGAATGTTAAGACGTGAAAATGTTACGCCGATTCTTCGCTATAGCGGCAACAATAGCGAGTTTCGCTTAGAGACCAGCGAAGGAGAGAACGGGGCCTTCTGGCTATTTCTGGTGGCGTGCTGCAAATCGGCTACTCGGTAATAAGATTCATTATTCTCGAAGGCAAGAGTGCGTTCTCCCGCTCCACCGCTGGTCCGTGCCTTCTCCTGCGTTCGAACGAGAGAAGATCAAAACTTCTCGCACGAGACCCTCTTCATATTCGACACGACAGAGGGATTCCCCGAAATTACTTCCCGGGAGTTTCTTCTTTTTGGTGTAATAGAATAAAGGGGACATTGAAAGGGACGCTCGGTGGTGCCTATATACTCTAAGCAAGAAAGTACAGAGATGACAGCGGGTGGAGCGACAGGCACATGTTACGTGTTAAAACCGATTTTTACGGTTTCTTATAATTTAACTGACGGCGAAGATTCCCCTTTCTTAGGATAATTTAACTTTTAGAGGCTATGAATAAGTCATTGGGGGAGCCGAGCTGAGATATCTCCGGGCCATCAAATTAAAATTTTGTCTGAAAACCGATATATAAACTTAAAAATGCGCTAAGCTTTGTAGACAGTTTCCGACAATAATGAGACTTGATTTAATTTAATAATTGGGTATAGCGCATTTGAATAAGCCTAATTAGTTTTTTTTTTCATCTTATCGCGCGCGAGGTGGGCTGATTCAATAAAAGTCTTCGGGAATATTAAAATTCACCTTCTTAAAGTTTGAAGGGTTACAAGTTTGACAAAGTGTAATGGTAGGGACGGAAAATCTTGAAAAGTCGTCGGAACTTTAAAATTGGGAGCCGCCTCTAGTAACGTAGAGGTCGCGAAACCCTTCTAGAAGGAGGAAAAATGCGAAATAAAAAATGACTTTGGATTTTCAGCCACTCTCGGCTGATCTATCTCCCGCGAGCCCTCCCCTTTCACCCGCCTAGTTATTATATATTCGCTTCGTACTTTTTGATTGATACATACTGGCCGCTATCCCTTCGCTTTTTGCCGGGGTTACCGGGGTCGAGAAGATCGATAATGTGTTTTTTACTCTCAAGCTTGACATATTCGTGTCATTCCAACCGGTTCTGCCCCCTCCCGCTTATCTCGTAAGTTAAATATAGCCTAATAACAGCGTGTAAAGATCGACGTACTTAATGCTTTCAAGCTGCTTGTCTCACTCCCTCGAGAATGATGAGGACCCGAACAAAAAATGGTCTCCAGTCAAAAAAAGGAACGGTGACATTTTTTTGGAAACCTACTGCCGTGATTGAGATGCTCTGACCCTAATCCACTGTATCTCACCTCGTGACAACCCAACAACGCGCGTCTCGAAAATTAAGCGCCCGAAGTATATACAACAAGCTTTATTGTTTTAAAATGCATCATTATTTAAATTTCGGTTGTTATACTTCTTTAGTTAACATATAATTTAAATGGTGACAATCTTTGAATTTTAATCGTTTCCCGGCAATTGAATAAACACGTACTGCTCTAGATAGGCATACTCATAAAGCTCATTGTTCATTACCAAAATAACAGACACGACTAGGACCTTATGAGGAGTTACAGAATATCACGTGGCAAAGTTAAACCATAATTTTCGAGCGCTTGTGAGTTCTTTAAAAATTTACGTCGTTTTACTTTACCACCCTCTAGGAGCACTCCCAAAGCCATCACAGATAAAAACGAAAAGCATTTCTGTTCTGGGAGCACATTAATAGCTTGAAAAGAAAATACCATTAATTTAGTAAGATATCTTGGTGGAATTAAGACTCCGGCCATTATTAAACCTTAAACCAATTTAGTGCTACAGCGAAGTAGTTCGTAAACGTTTCTTATATAGGATCATTTTGTATGTGCTCAGTTGTGCCTTTAATTATACGGAATAATGTGTTTCAACTTTTTAAATACAGTAATAGTATCGCTAGAACGCCGTTACGTAACTTATTTCTGTGACTGACTTATTAAATAAATGAGATGATTTATTAAAAACCCTTCGCTCCCCTATAGTGTTGCTTGAAATCAAAGTATTAGCCCAAAGTGTCGCCTAAAAATATTTCCACTGGAAACTATTGATCAGTAACACAAACTTCAGCCATTTTGCGACAAAACGAGAACATATACTTAAAAATAGCTTTCAATTGAGATCAATTTTCGTTACTTCTAACAAAAATTGGATAAAAATTTAACTTGAGCCTTGGCTGTAATAATAGTAAAATTATAACAGTGGCGTGTATTACACCAGAAAAAAACTGGAATAGTATTTTGTGCTACACTGAATTTTCGATAGTATCTCAAAGTATCCACTAATGAGGGAAAGTTTTAAGAGCAGCTTCTGATTAGAAAGCGCCACTAATTGTTAGTACTAGGGGGGCTTCAGATATTTCCACCAATGGGAAAGCGGTTGAAAGGTCACGTTTTTAACCCTTTTGTATATAAATAAAATTGATTTGAATTAAGCTTTCCCATTGTTGAAAATAGCTTAAGACCTCTAGAAACACTTGTTTGTGGCGCAATTTAATCGGTAGCTGCTTTTAAAATTTCCCTCATTGTCTACAATAGGGCTAATCACTTTATCAGAAATTGCAGTTTACGTTTTTTGTGATTAAGAATCATGAGGTGTTTTCCAGTTATAATTCTTCAGAATACGACTTTAACAGTGCAAGTTCGTTCAGGAGTGGTCAAAAGAACAAGTTTGTGTTACATTTACAAGAACCATTCCATGTTCGATAACTAATCCTTTTTATTCTTCTAATAAGCAAAAATTATGGTCTTATCCGAGGCATTTATTGTAACCTTGAGAAGTAATTCCTAAAAATATTTACCTAAATTTGCTTACCTTTTTTAATGCTACAATTGGAAAACGTAAATCCTAAATCATTATTTTATTAATCATTTTAGGTATAAATTTAATAGAAACGCTGTTCAGTACTGTCTAGATTAAATATTAACAGGCTGTGTTCCCGAATTAAAACTATATAGGCCTGCGGGGCCGATACTAATTTTCGCATGCAAACTCTTTTTGCAAACTTTACGCAAGTTTTGATAATTTCAGAAATAGCCAATAGTTTGCAAATCAGATACTAATTTGCGAAAGGTTTTTGGAAACTTTTTATCGATATTGATATTTTCAATTCTAATTACCACAGATATCATAGTTTGCAAAAATATACTATTTTGCGCAAGGTTTTTGCAAACTTTTCATCGATTTTGATATTTTAAATTCAAATTACCACAGATATCATAGTAAGCAAAAATATACTATTTTGCGAAAGGATTTTTCAAACTTTCCCTATTATTGGTATTTTCAATTATATATACCTCAGATATTATAGTTTGCAAAAATTTACTATTTTGCGCAAGGTTTTTGCAAACTTTCCCTAGTATTGGTATTTTCAATTATATATACCTCACATATCATAGTTTGCAAAAACCTTGCGCAAAATAGTATAATATAGCAATGCTTATGAGACAGACAGACAGACAAATAAATACACTTTCGGGAATATTAAATTTCAGTAAAAAGAAATGATTTACAATTTCAATTTTATTAAAATAAATAATGCCCTCTTAAATTGAAAGTTTTTAAAGCATTGATTGGGCATTAAATCAAGGTTTGTTGCTCCACAGGTCGATTGCAGATCCCTCACGACTACTCAGCCATTAGCAAACGGAATTCCCATAATTTATTTTGAATTTATTGAACGCTTGTCCTAGGCTTATCTTTACGAGCATATGACCGTCAATTTATATTTAATGATGGATCAAATTGACACATAAAACAGCCTAGTTAAATAATGAATTTATTGGCAGGTGAAGCGCTATTGCACTCTAGTGCTAGATTGAGACAATAATTAAATTTTAAATTAGTTTTCAAACGCTGAGTATAAAATCCATAAAAAACGCATATGCCAATATTCTCAAGACGATCCATGTAATTTTTGCATTATTGGTAAATCCATTTTTAAGAATTAGCTTATTTTTGTGGTGTGACGCTACGATTTTTAGCGTGGCTTCAAATCCACTTTACACTCTTACAGTAAAACCACCCCCATTCCCATGCGATTGAAGCAAACTCGGGTGAAGTTTCTCGTGTCACCTCTAGTGCAGAAAGGAAAGTATACCTCAACCCCCCCCCCCCCCAAGTACAAATAATTACATTCTTCGTAAAAGCCAAGTTATTTTCACAACATCAGGACAATATTTTTTTGCAATTTTATCTCATAGTGTGAACAGTTTGTCGAAATTTTAATTTACTTTTTTTGAGTTGAATATACTTTCTGACATGAATATTAAGAAAAATTAAAGTATTAAAATTTTAAGTAAATAAGCCACGTTTCAATTTAAATAAGCGTCATTCATAATGCCATACGATTAATAAGACACGAAATCCCTGTTATTAACGAAATATTTCAAAATGCACAAGACAGCTATACAATTTATTCTTAATTTACATACCAGTTTTTCTTCTTGAACTTGGGTATAAAGTATCAAAGTGTTGTATCACAGGCGGAGATTTTCTAAATATTTGAATAAATGAGTAAAATATTAGTGACAGAGTTGTAACATTTTTTGTAGCTGAAAATGTTTTAACCAAACTAGGATCGACTTTTAATTAAATATTAGTGGAAAAGCTGCTTTGTGTCATTATTGTGTCGTTATTGCTAATATAAATAGGCAACGGCTGTCGTCAGTGTTTCCTAAACCATCCACTTTATTCCGTTAGATTCCATCAGGAATCTATTTTGCGTATGCTGACTCGTTTCCGAAGTGGGGTGGTTTGTTCATAAAGGAGCGTGGGCGTCATAATCTGTTCAATTATTGTGACGTTGAAAATAAATATACGGGAATAAAAACTTGACGAAATACGATTCTGAAATTATGCTGCTCAACAGAATTTCTATCGCAACGCGTATAAAATCCTGTTACCGGATTGATCGGTAATCAACGTAATTACAAAACAGTTGAGACGATCGTTACTTCCCGATAAATATTAATTTTTTTTGTTGAGTCGAGTTCCAACTTTAATATCAAACGCGATATGAGTTAGGCGCCAATTTCGGGTGGGCGAATAGAGAATCAACGATACGTAACAAAAGACTCGGGAACTGTGTGATAAGCGCGAAACTTTTGACCGTGCAATACACGTGGAAAGTTTTATTTGATTATCTCGACTTTTATTGGTAGAACGGAATTGAGTTTAATCTATCCGCGCACCCTCGTCTCTTCCTCTCTATAGCCATCTACGTATAGTTGAGAATCGCTGACACACCCGCTTCTTCTCCTCGACCGAGCAAATCGACGATACATGTAGTTTCGGGCTCTCCCTCTTTTTTATACTTAAGCGCGCTTTTCGGAGACTCGTGTTTACCCGACCTCAATGCGACCGCGCCTCGGTCGTCTTCAAAATATAGCGTTGCCTTTATAAGGAAGCGAGAGGAACACTCTTCTATCTAACCTTTAATTCGCTAGAAGTATAAAGCCCGTGATAAATACCCGGCTAGACTCCTCTTGACAGTCCAATTGGCCGAATTTTATCCGCCGTATAGAGCCCGAAACGAGCGGATGAGGGGCGAGAAAGAGATGAAACGCTCGTATGCCCCTTTCTTACGCGTCCCCTCACCGCCCCTCGTGAAATTTCGGAACGTGGCCGTAATCCCCTGTAAAAGTAAGACAACTGCCGGCGCGAAGCTTCGTCGGGAGGCTAGTATTTGAATACGCCGGGGCTATCCATGGAGCGTAAATGCGTGGATATTTTTCTTCCTCCGCGCAAACCCTCCGAAAGTTGAAAACTATGGATGTGTATTGGGCGACGCGATTTGAAGAATCTTTTCGGATTTAGCCCCGAGGAAAAAATCTAGACTCCCAGAGACGTTGCTGAAGGGCAAAGAAGTAAATTTGAGAGAGTTGGAAAATAGAGTCGAGGACGACGAAGAGACTGCGAGATTGATACAAGCGAATCAATCACTCGAGCGCGCAGGCAGTTTGTATATACCCGAGGAAGATTTTTCAGGCCGGATTTCTTCTTTTCCTTCTCGCCAAAGCTCCGCTGAAACCGACTCTTTCGTATTCGGTTCCGACTTTATAAGCGTAATTTTCCACACTATATACGATTCAAATCGCATAAAACGATTTTTTCGAAAATATATTCCGTCGCGTATAGAGTTCTTAGAAAAGTCTTACTTCGGTTGAAATTGGCAAATACCCGTCTTTAAGTTTTCTGTAAACTACTAAACTGTGTATTTTACCAAAGTTTTGAGTTTTTCCTTCAAAACGCCCTTGTTCCCATCGTTATTGCTTAGATTTTAGTCTCTTTTCTATCGATATAGCTTTGTATAGCCTATAGATTTTAAATCCTGACAGAAAAATATTCATATGAAAAAACAAAACTTGGGAGAATAAACTCGATAGGGAGCTATTAGAATTTCCTATTTTTCCGCTTTGTTGATATTTTTTTAGGAATCGGAGGTTTTAAGGCTTATAACAAAGTGCGGCAAATCCACAGCGAGATATATCGCGATGATTTATTTCGTTGCTTTCAAAGGTGTTCTTTTTTTATATGTAAGAATTTAGTGTTCCGTCGGTTTTAACGAAGTTGTAACCATTTCGATATCCTCTTATCTCTTTTCCGTTTTTGTTCCCTTCCGAGGACTAGAGCGTGAAAAATTACCTGGATTACCAGTGACTGGAACAAATTACATTTTTCGACCCCTTCGTTCACCCCGATAGGATTTAATTTAGATGAACCCGTACGCCATCTCCGCACGGATTTCTCTTCAATCCCTCTCTTTCTTTCACCGAAACATTCCCATCAGGTCTTAGCCTCAATAAATGTAAACCCCATTGGAAACTGATACATTATCCGCGTATCGGTTGCTCGGTTTTGTAACTACAATGGCTTCGGTCTTGCCGGAATAATTTCCGTCGTCTGTCCACGTTGTCTCAATGAGCGTCCTATTTTCGGGTCGGGGCTGCCTTCTTCCGCGACTCTCGAGTGACTCCTTGTTTCGGTCGGGCTTCGCGGATTCTTCCTAAATTGAGCGATTGGGTGAGCTTCTTTTCCGTTCCTTTAAACGAGACATTTTAAGGGGCTTTAGCGTTGACCTTCTAATCCGAAGCAATTAGCCCGGGACAAACTTTTGGGGCTTAATGAGTTTACGCGACACCTCGCTGTTTCGACGGTGTAATTTCTGAGCCTTCCTATTAAATTAGGTCCACATAGGGATAAACCGTTATATCGAGGTGACGTTTCGACCGATAAAACTATTTTGAACTACCTCGCTACTATATAAATTTCACGGCTCTAGACCCGTCTACCGTGTTGTTCAATTATGCCCTGTATACTGAATTAAACTTTGTTAATTTAAATATATCGATGGATTTGTAACGCACCCTGTCGTTGATTTTTAAAATGTTTCATTTGAAAGAAATTATTCAACTTTTTAAAGCGTCTGCGCAATTTACAGAGCCACGTAAGAGCTTTTGATAAATTGTCCTAATGACGTATAACTATACAATACCCGTGTAATGTAGTCCCAAGCCTAGACCACGTAATACTTATACATATTTTATTCGAATTAGTATTCTAGTCGCGAAAAGTTCTTGTTTAATATCCACGCGCGTTGTGGATTTCAACAAAGATAAAAAATCAACATAAAAAGGGCATTCCAGCGTAGCCTCTCCATCGATATTCATACAGAAGTAGAGTTTTGAGAGAAAAAGATAACCTGTCCTATATGACTGTACGATAGTCTGGCGAAATCTTTTAAAGCTCGCACCACCATTCCAAAAACAACCAGGCCTACTGAATCCAGCCATTTCTCTCTCGTCCTTCTTTTATACCAAACTGTCCCAAGTTCATAAAAATTCCGACATAGCCAGATACGCCTGTTGAATAGTCAATCAGTTTCTCTCTTCGTGCTGCGGTGCTTCCAAAGTGGCCTTCCTTAAGCCGGAGCAAGTCGACCGAAAGACGGCTTCTCCAAAAGACGTCCCTCCGACCACGCAACTCCAGAACGTCCCCATCTCGCTGGATTCCAAACGCCGTGATACTCTGTACGGAGTCGCTCGTGGCGCTCGCTATACGGCTTCGACTGCTCGACATTGCCATCCTCCGACGTACATCGAAGGTTTTGTTCCTTGGAAAATATTATGATGCAAATTAGAGCGTAAAGAACGAAAGCCAAATTTACAGGGTAGAAATGGAGGAAGGGCAAAAGGGAAAAAATGTAGGGATTTCCTTGGGCCTTCCTTTCTTTCCACCTTGTTTGACTACAAGCTTGATGGATGAATGAATAGAGAAAGGTAGAGCAAATGGTGGAGGGTGGAAAAAAGGCGGAAAAGTTTTAACAAACCATAAATCTAAAGAATCCGGATCTAACTATCGGGAGCGCCTTGCCCGTTCTACGCCTATTTAGTTTAGCTCCGTCGCGCGTAAAAGGCCTCGTTATCAACGTTTTACAACCAGCGATCATAGATTTCAACTTTAAATTACAATCATAATTTATCAGGGAATTTTGCTTTAATTTGTTTGCTCCACGTCCGGTCTTGTTTGTAATTCATAAATTCCAGCTTGTAATTTTTGACACGTTTATACACCGTGTCTCGTCATAAAGCAGTTTTATGATATTTAACGTTAGATACACGTACCTTTATTTTAATGAAACCACGGAAATTTTACTATACCGCTCTGATTTCGTTGTCAAATATATTTAAGGCGAAGCGCAAATTTGTGACCCAACGGTTGATGTTTTTGGCTCGTGTTAAAATCGAAACTTAACAATAGTAATGACTCAATACCATCATTATGTTGGCCTGTGTTGTATATCTAATAATGTAGAATTATTATTATTTTCTAATCATTTGGTTAAGTAAATAATTATTTTGTTGTGTAGTTTACATTTATCTTAATGTAGAGATTTCTTCTTTAAATCAGTTACATATTTTAATAATACTTTAATTTGTTAATCAGAAATTTTGGACAAAAACGGAGACTATAGGTTGATTTTTTGTTCAGAAAAATAATCCGTCAATCACCCATTGTTCCGCGATATTCAAATCATAGATTTTTAAACGAGTTAAAGTGTGGGGAAATTTTATTTGTTAGTAGAAAATCGATTACTAAGCAACGGCTGCAGCGTACATTTCCATCGCGAAATACAAGCTACATAAATTTTTATTATAGTCCCCACTCTCTTTGATCCCGCTACTTTTGCCAGATGTAGAATGTCCCTTTTCTGGGCTTTTAGCTGCCAGCTTGACGTTTATCCCGCTAGCGCTCCTGGGCGTGTATACGAAAGAGGACTGTTTTGTCGAAGCGGGCGCTCCGACAAAATATCGGATGTATAGGCAAGATGATGGTCAAGTCACGCTTGATCAATGAACCTTGACCCATGTTCCGACACGCATCGAGAAAGACTTCTTTCTCTGGCGGGCCAAATATATATATAAGAAGCGGATTTTTCTCATCCACCACCATTGTTCCTCGTCCGCGAACCCTTCGTATAGCGGGCTGGAATTGAATATGGGAAAAGCCAATGGCGCGCCTGGAACGCGGCTTCTGGCTGCCTGCGGGAGGTCCTTCACAATCCCGGCTACACTCTATACCTCTTCTCTCTCTCTCTCTCTTCCACCCCAACCATTTATTTCATTTCCCCTTATATAATCCATGTATCCTTTTTTTTTATATTGTATAAAATGTGTTATCCGGAAACCCGCGCCTGGGAAGAAGAAATAAAGAAAGATCGCCCATTCGGGCTAGCATCCGTATATGAATTACATCGGAAATCGCGGTGAGGGATAACTTGATTTCCTTCCCGTACTTTAACGTCTACAGAACCGTGCTTGCAATCAGCATTAGTTGATTTGAGAGTCTCTCGTCGCTTCACTTTTAAAACTTACGATCTTTTAATATTTACAACGATTTTCCATTGTGGTGAAGTTGGTTTTTTCATCATTTAGCGGGGAGATATTAAAAAAAGACTAATATATAGGTTGTTATACCAGTCGAACCCTAATAAGTGTGCTGATTAATTTGAACAACTGGCTACTACTTTTTGTCGAAAACGGGCAGAGTCCTGTTAAGTACTCTCGCGGCAGTCTGGCTTTCAGAACTTATTAGGGAACCATAAAATAGAGCCCCGGGATAATTATCACCCTCCGGAACGACCCAATAATCAGGCAGTATTATTGAGAGAGAACTAGATGAGAGAGCGGTTATCATTGAGATGAAAACATGTCTGCTCGTACGCGGCCACCCTGGTTTCGTACCATTACTTCCGACAATTAAGCCAGTCCGTACGCTAGTCTGGGTATCGCCGACTCGAAAACCCCGTAATTTCGAGCTCACGTTAAAAACGGTCTAGGTTGTGAGAATCCGGACGAAACGAGCTGAAGCTATTACGCTCGTTTGGGCGTAAGTTAAGAGTCGCAGCGCACTTTTACCCCTTTCACCGTTTCTCTACAACGGAGCCACGGAGGGTTTTACGACTCAACAAGGAGTCTGCTAAAGAGCCGTTACTTACCAGACACAGCGATCGCGCTGACAGTCTTAGGCCTTACGTTTTGGCATTGAGGTATCAGGTGAGGGCTAGCGTGTGTGAGGAAATAAGGGTTGCTTAGGAGAAGGTTAGATTAAGAGTCGCCGATGGGGCTCGACGCCCTCTTTGCCCGTTTCTCGAGACGCATTTCCACAAATGGTTTTTCATCTAGCAGGCGCCCGCAAGCGGTTTGAGGGCTCATTCCCATTGCCTATTCTCTCTCTCTCTTTTTTATGATAAATGAAGCTCGTTGCCGCAGCCAGATGTTTTAGGCGCTCTCGCTGTTATTCCGGCAGCTCACCTAAGATCATTAGGCAGCAGCTGCAGACCGCTTTCTGCCACTCTTCAAGGCAAAGAATTCGTTTCTCTTATTCCTTCCCATCTTTCCCTCCCGCAAACGTTCTTACGCGTTATATTTCTATTTCCCCGGTAGCACTACCCTCCCACTCTCTCTCTTCTTAGTAGCTCGCTTATCCTTTATGACCTGAATTCAACCTACGTTATTTCAAACGTTCGAATTGAAGTAAGGGTTTCTACGAGAGCTTAGACTTTTACGCCTCTTTCAAAATTTCCTCTCCCGAAATGTTTTATAACTGAATAGATTTAGGCATTATATTGATAACTTGGGGAGGAGGGCTGTAACGCCTATGGGGACTTCGCCTACCACTATGGGCTTGTTCTCTCCAAAGTGCCGTTATATAGACTAGCGGGCGCGTTTGATCTTTTGCCTCGGATGTGATTAATCATTATTCGGTAAAGGTTTGGTTACCAACCGCGGAAAATGTGACTTTACTTCTTGTCCGTGGCCTAATTTTTGTTCGTTGTCCTCTCGCTTAATATTTTTCGAATATTTCCCTTCTACGTCTGCTGAATTAAACAGTTTCGCGTAGTTTGTGTTGAAAGTTTCCAAGTTTGTTGAAGAAATGCATTAAGACTGACGAGATATATTCGGCGCGGATCGTTTTAATTTATGCAGATTAAGACCAAGGCCACTCGCAGCCTTCCCGAAGTTCATCGTCCTTTTAAGTATGTATTGTGAGTCATACGCTCACTGGCCCTAACGGAATATTAAAAGAACTGTAAGTTTAGCAAAATATGTTACCTTTAAATATAAATGACTTATTCCTTATCAGTCTTACCGATCTTGGTGCAAAGTCAACGTCTATATAACATTTTAAGAAACTCACCTGTTTATGAAAAATGTATCAAATTCAAGTCTGAAAGTTCCTGCAAGTTTAATTATAATTAAATACGAGCCGGCGGATATTTTAAAATTACTTTAAGATTTTCAAGGTTGATTTTCCGTATTTTAATTCTTATTCCATAATTACTTGATTGTCACCCAGATTTCGGTATTTTCAAGTTGATTTCGAGATATTTATATATATTTTTCTGTACCATATAAGTCATTTTGACGAGTGTCCAATTCTATTCGTACAACAGCTTACCGTTCTAGATCTAACTCAGCCCTAAACCCCTTACTTCAAGTGGAAACCAGCTATGAATGTTACGATTTCTGTCATTTTTGGATTACCTTTACTGGCCTTTCGTTATAATGTTAAATAATCTTAAGCTTGGCTACCCACTCAAAACCACCAGTAAAGAATGATTCATTAAGGACATTGTAGTCCATTGGTGGTTCATATTAACTTAATCGGTTTGTTAATCTTACGCTAAATAGAGTGAACTACGCTGAGGCCTGGTTCATCCTGCTTATTCGTTTCAATAATACCTGAGAGATCATTAGCGCTCAAGTCAAGGAACAGTCAGCAACCTCATTAAGACAACTGATTGACACGATCGCTAAAGGAACCAGTCCAACATTGGGACGCTATTCTTTTACACATAATTGGAGATGAACTTGACAGTTGGAACAGTCCCTGAAAGGTACCGTAAGACCAACATATGAAGAATACCAAGCCTTTAATTACAAGACGGCATTCAGTCGGAACCATTTCCAAATCGAAAATGCTTACTATTTACCCCACCATGCAGTCTTTAAAGAATCTAGTTCTACAACAAAACTTCTAGTCATTTATTATGGTTCCTTGAAAACATCTAATGGAATCGCGTTGAATGTCATATTTCTCATAGTTCCAAAAATAAAAAAGATATCTGTTTAATCTGCTAATTCATTCGGCGGACATTGAAAAAATGTACCGACATATTTGGATCAACACTGAAGACATTCACTTTCAACGAATTCTGTGGCGAACTCAGAAGTAAGACCCCATCTAAGACTATGAACTTCGTACAGTGACGTACCGGACGGCGTCGGCACCATTCCTAGCTACGAAGCGCTTGCAACAGTTATCGAAAGAGGTTAAAGCCAGCTGTCCGTTAGCAGCTCAAGCCTTAAACGAAATGTTTTATAACAAATTCAAGACAGTAGCACCGCGATCAAACTACGAGGAAAGCTAACTAAAACCATGAATTTAGCGTGACTGCCTATAAGGAAATGGGCTTCCAAAGACCCTCTCCTCTTTGAAACAACTCCGTCAGAATTGAGAGAGATCCTGGTTCCCTTGACCATCAGAACCGATTCTAACACAGGGAATGAAATGGACACCTGCAACAGATGTCTTAACCTTTTCCATTAAATTGCCATAACCAAAGGTAATTTACTGTCAGACACGGCCTATATCTTCAACCCGTTGGGACTCCTTTCACAAGTCATCATTCCAGCAAAGATGGTTCTACAGGAAATTAGGCAGATCAAAGTAGGTTGGCACGGCACGTTTTCCGGTAAGACTTAACCAAGGAGTCTGTATGTGAACCAAAGATGTTTCCGTATGCAGTACCGAATAAAGAATACGACCAGTGGTCGTCATGCATTACAAAATAGACCAGAGGTTCCTCCAGAGGTACTCGTCGTTATATACCCACCGTCATTGGATAAAGGTGACTCAAGAGTACAGCTTCATCGCAAAAATTAAGCCACAGAAACCCATTTCCTCAAGTAAAATCTTGGTATTGACACCGTTCTTCGACAACACCGACCTCGGTGGATCCGATACATCCAGTCATTCTCCCACTAAAAAATAAATTAACGGATCTCATTATTGCCAAGAATATATACAAGGTGTGTGATGAGTATCTCCTGCCCTGCTTAATGGTAGCGTGTTTCCCCCTAATCAATATCCCTTCGCCGTGAAAAACCCTTACTCGGAGTGGTCATGAACGGACGACCCGGACGAGGAAATAAATCATTCAATGGCTACTTTTCAAATTTTGCCTGCTTCGCGACCCGAGCTTTACACATTGAACTCGTTCGTGACATGTGACTGACGCCTTTTTGGCGGTATTCAAGAGATTCGTATTTCATCGTGGGAAATGTACTCAATGGCTAAACCAGTGTTTAATCCATGTCTAAACCAAGAATTAATCTATTTATATATAGATTTATACATAAATAGATCAATTTTTGGCTAAACCTACTGCTTTGAAATTCATAGGCCGTTGAAGCCATTTATTTTTTAATTAAAAGCTTTTATTTTAGATGAAATTGTGGAATAGTTGAAATAATTATTTTTACCCTAATTTTTTGCCACTTGCAGTCATTCCAACGCGGGCCACCTCTTCTTGTTCGCAATCGCGATGGGGCTCCCAAAAGCTCGGGGGCCCAGGGAAACCTGTCTGGCAAACCCCGTGTACGCTACACCTCTGAGAACACTCTTCTTTGAATTTAAACTACTTTTCTTTCTCCGAGAGTCCAACTAAAATCGAGACTTTGAACTTTCGCACTTCCAACAGTCGTCTCTCCCCCCTCTAAAACGCTAATCAGTCTTCGCCTCGCATCGCATCGCCTGTTTTCTCTTGTTCCCGAAAAGGCTTAACAAATTTGCCCTTGAGCACCGCTGCGTTATTCTTACGGAATACCGCCTACTACAATGCTCCGTTTTGAAATTGACGTTGCGTTGGACCTAAAAACAAACACTATCGGGTCTGGAATACAGTGCCATACTGACGGAGTCTTTACCACATCTAGTGGCAGAAAAAGTTACTAAACATTCGTAGGTTTTCACCTTAAGAGCTCTCCCAAATTCACATCCCTAATTTAAAATGTACTTTAGAAAGCAGTGAACAACTAAATCTGAATAAGATCATCGTAGCCTTATAATTTGACACGTAAGAAGCGTGTTTAAAATTTACATGAATTTTTTAAACCCCTACCAATTTGTGTTGGATTCTCAAAGGCGTGAAAGATTTATAGTGGGCCCTCTTTGAACGGGTCTGATTTTTGAATGCAGAATGCTGATAATTTTTGACAAGCTAAAGCGGGGAAATATTCCTCTGAGGTTTTTTAATGGCCCAAAGTTGCCAGCGAATTTTTTTCATCTTACTTCCTCTCGATAAATTGCATCAATGTCAGTTTTTGCCTCTTCCTTTCCTTTCCTATACCAACTTCCTATATATACCAGACATATTTTGAGGAGGCTCAATCTCCCCATTTTCATCCATTTTTCTGGAGAAAACAGGTTGAGCAAGTTAAATTATACATTGAGATCTAAATATCGTTCAAATGATATTTATATTCCAAAAGCACTCACATAGAGTGAAGGCAATCAGAGAAACTTGTAAACACTTTCCGTACACACCGTCTGCTTTCGAGGCGTGAAATTAACAAGTTGGCATCAAGTTAATGTACAATATCTGTATAAAAAGTAAGTTTATGCTTAAAAAAATGTAAAAAGAACACCATCGCTCTTCGGAATATATTTATTCACGCCTCGAACATTTATGTTTTTTCCGTTAGGATTAAGGTTTCATGCTCATCCATAGGGCCTTCCACTCTATGTGAGTGGTTTACTCTACACCAAAAGCCTTGCAACCTTTCTAAAATTATGAATTTTATAAATAATTTCAAATACAAAATCACTGTTGCATAATTATTTCTTAACTATGCAACAGATATTTTATTTGTAATTATTAATTAGATTTTAATGCATAGGACTAGTCCATATACAGGGTGTTTTAATTTTATCCCTCGGGCATTTTGCTCAAAAACTATATTACCTACAAATGTGAAATTTTCAGGATGTAAACTATCGGGGAAGGTCGTTGTTATTTGTAAATTGTAGCAAAATCGAGTCATTTTTCACGGTTTTGGATTTTTTTTACGCTAGGTGGTAAACAAAAACTGTCAAAAAACAAGTTGTAGAGCATACTCGATAACCTAAAATGAAATTGGTTCGGTCGGAATAGGTCAATTTGTCACTGAGATATTAGGTCATGAAATATAATAAGTTGGTAGTATGTGGCCAGAGCCTTTTCACAACTTATTTGAAAAGATTAACCTATCTAAATTGTAATGTTTGTATGACTTCTAAAAATTAACGTTTTTAAAGTCATTTTGATTGGTTACTAATTTTGAGATGTAAAAATTTCGGAAATTGCTTTTCTAATTAAAAAAATAAGTTGTAAGAATTCTATAAAAATGTATAATTTTTGTCAAATGAATTTCCTAGAGATTTTTTATGCATTTGCATTTAAATTTAGGTTTCCCATTAAGAATAAAGGTGCGAAGTCACCGAAATAAAATCAATATCACAATTAAGTACGCCTCGTTATAACCGTGAACAGCGGTTCAAGTTGGTAGAGTTAAACTACTGTAATGGTCATCAAAACGCACGTCTAGTAAATCAGTTATTTCAAATGTTCTATCCTGAAAGTAGTCCAGATTGCCACACCATTATCCGTGCTGTTTGTGACTTTAAAGATGATGGCATTAATTTGGAAGACACCGTCATCACCTACTTTGTCGCCTACCCTCGAGCAAGTATAAGAATGGTCAACGTAATATATCTGGAGTGTCCTTGACTACCGTAACTGTCAACCATACCGTGCCAAGCTTCACCAAGCACTTCACGATGATGATAGGCAACGTATATTGGAATTTGGCAAATCGTTCAGTACCATGGTCGATGTAACTGAAAATTTCCTCCACTTAACAGAACAACCACATGTGGAGCGATGAAAATCTGAACTGGGGATTTCCGCTCCACAATCAGGTCAAATTTGACTTCAACGTCTGGGCTGGTCTACTAGGAGATCTCAAAATTGGACCATTTCTTCCTACCAAATTGGCTTAGTGGGAAGAGCTACCTTGCCTTCCTACAGAATGAAGTTGTAGAAACATTGGAACATGTACCTTTGATCGACATCCCATACCTTTGGTTCCAGCGTGACAGTGCGCCTCCTCTCCAGCCTAGAGGTGTGGTACAATTCCTTAACACAGAGTTCCCTGGGCGTTGGATTGGAAGAAACGGTCCAGTGCGATGGCCTCGTAGGGTCCCAGATTTGATACCACCGGACTTTTTCCTGTAGGGATTCACGAAAGAGGAAGTGTATAAAACGCCAGTCATTAGCGAAGAAGACTTGCGCCAGGGAATTATTGCAGCGTAACTCCAGCTATGGTCTGTGGTTCATTTGAAAATATGCTGTATCGCGCACGAACTTGAATAAGACTGGTACATTTGTAGATTTTCTAACACTTTCGGAAATTGTTTTTTTATCTCAAAATTAATTACCAATAAAGAAACTTAGTTTAAAAAACGTTCATTTTTTAGCTGTCATAATAAGTTGTCAAAAGGCTTTGGCCACCCACTACCAACTTGTTATTTTTCATGACCTAATATTTCAGTGACAAATTGACCTGTTCCGACCAAATCAATGTTATTTAATATTTTTTGACAGTTTTCGTCTACAACCTAGCGTTAACAAAATCAAAAATTCCAAAACCGGAGCCGAAAAATGTCACGATTGTCTTAAAATTAACAAATATCAACGACCTTCCCAGATAGTGTAAATACTAAAAGTTTTACATTTCTAGGTAATATAGTTTTTTAGCAAAATTTCTGGCGCGATACAATTAAATCATACTGTACATAAGCTATGAATTTCCAAATAAAAATGTAAAAAAAAAGCATAGAATTATTCTAGTGCAAAATATACGTTGAAAATTTAAGATTAAAACCACGAAATTTGCTTGTGCACAAAAACATTTCGTTGATTTAATCATAAATTTTAAACATAACAATAAAACTTTAAATATTTCTCACTTATCTATATTTTTTCTTTGTACCTTCAATTATTCAACGAAATTTTAATACTTGAAAGTTAGACAGTATTCACATTTTTGAAATAGAGGATTCTAAAACGAAATTTGCCTTACTTTATCTAAAAGAATATGAAATGTTACTTTTTCTTACTAAAGTTGAAGCGCGTGAAACTTTAATTCTAACGGGCAAGCTTGTTTCGAGGCATGAATAAATATAGTCCGAAGTGCGATGGTGTTGTTTTTACCTTTCTTTAGCAAGAACTTTCTCTTTTATCCAGATATTGTACATTAACTTTAGGCCCACTTGTTTATTTCACGCCTCGAAAACAAGACGTTGCGTACGGAAAGTGTTAACACACTATGTGAGTGGGTTACGCAATAGGAAATAATATTGCAAAAATTAAATGAAATGTGAGTTTATAAAAAAAAATTGTGATGACTAGTTTTGCTATATCATTAGGCCATATTATCAGATATTCACTTTTATTTTATACGTTATTAAAATATACAGATGTCAAACATATTAAAGCAAGCGCCTGAGCCAAAGACACAAAAAAGTAACGTAGAAAGCGCGAAAATATAAAACTTAGAGTCTAAAATTTGCTTTTAGAAAACGCGTTTCAATACGATTGTATATAAATAATAATATAATTAAAATAACATAAAGTAAACAATAAGTAAAAAAGCTATTTGTTGTCTAACTACGAGTAATTCGCTAATCAGGAAAAAATATCCTAATAGCAGACGATAATCAAGCATTTCATTGAACGTTATTGCATGGATATATAGTATAAGGAAGGTTCCAGAAGTCACAACTACTAATTGGACATTAAATACGGAGGTATTTTTTTAAATAGCTAAGATGACATACGTGAATAGCGTATTTTTTCCAAATACAATAGTATTATATTTGTATTATTTTATTAACAAAACATTGAGATATCGTTATCTCATTTGTAAACAAAAGTTTTATTTAAATGAGTAGGGTTAAACACTCATATTTAAAATCTGGTCAAACCTTTACCTCTCCATATTAGAAAAAGGCGAAATCACTGTAGCAGGAGCCCGTTGGAACATTAAAGGAGTTTTCCAAAATCATATCCTTCAATCAATACAGAGTGACCCGTAATGGCGGCAATGGAAACGCCCATATTTTGGCACGAAACAAAGACTATGGGTCATCGACGACACATCAAATAAAGAAAATATAACAATAAATTAGATATTTACAAATAAACTGTTATTATAAAGTCATGTAAGAGGCAAATATAAGTAACGGTGACAGGTCATTGTCAATATTGATGGCCTGGAGAGTTCCAAGTTTATGAGGTAATTTAGAGTGTTTTAACCTTTTTTTTTAAATATTTTTATCAGTTAAGTAAAGGTTCCAAATTTAGGAACAATAATATCTTACCGGTATTATCTAATGCTTTTACCAGAGTGCAAAAATGAAAAAAGATAGTAATTCCTTATTTGTTTTGCTTATTCTATTGGCTTTCTCAGTAAACATAAGTGCTGGATCAACAAGGTTTACAAAATAGCGTTTAGATATGGTCCGTTGATATAAAAGTACATTTATTGATGTCAAAATCAATCCCAAGAGAGTCTGCCCAAGAAATAGCCGCATCAAGCTCAAAAGCTTTGAGTCGTCAGCAATGAGTTTCATGATGAAGTGAAAGAAACTAACGTAATTTCCATATTTTTATCACTTCAGTATAATATTGGATATAATTTATTTACTCTACCACCCTGTATGATGCGATACTAATTATAACAGTTAATAATTATTAAGCACTTCAGAAGTTAGAACTACCCTTACAGATTGATAGAAAAAAATTATTAAAATAATACAATAATTGATAGACTTACGGCCACTCTTTTTAGATACTATAGTATTTTTGAAAAATGCCTAGAAATGTTTGGTAGATATAAGAAATCATTATTTTTCACTTATTCTGTGATTCTGATTATATTTCAGGCGTTATACACTTTGAAGGTGTATCTGAAACTTTAGGTCCAACAATTTATGAAATTTTTATACACATCTTATTAATTACATAATATATACTACCGACTAATACTTATACTTATCATTTTACGAACATAATTGACTACTTTTTAAAATCATTAGATTATACAGAGGCTTGTTACCACCGTCCTATACGCCACAAAACTCGGCCATCTGAAAAAACTGCATAAAATGAATTGACTTGATGCCTTGGGTATCAGCCTAGCTAATAAATATTATTTGACGATATTTGTAAGTATAATTGAAAATTTTGATAAAAGGATTAATCGTACACACGATATTCTTTTTAAAATCGGAAACCGACCCACCAAGAGTTATCAGATTATTACTTTGAATTCCATATTTTTATTTCAAAGTAATTTTTTTATGGTGGCTTGCTCGCCACTTCCAGCGCAGTTACTTTTTCCGAGGGTATATGTATGGAAAAAAGTAAAACGTCGAAACCTAATATAATATTATAATCTTATATGGTCCAAGACTGACTATTCGAGGTTTTTTTTAGAGTATGACGGCAGGCACTAGCTGTTAGACCCGGTCCGTAATATGGCTCGCTGAAGAATGTATTTCGAGGGAGAAAAGATGAGCGATTTTCCCCATATAAGAAGAAGAAAAAGAAGAGACTAATCGCGAAGCCACGAGCATCAAACGCATCCATTATTCACACTCGTAGAGAAGAAAGAAGTTTAGCGATGGCGAATGACTTTGCGATTATATGCCGTCAGGCGAAGGGAGAGCCCAATATACAATTTTTCGCTAAACTCTACTATCACTTGGCAGTTCGTTCGGAAGTAGATGTTATATTCTATTCTTTGATTATCAAAAATATGCGTTGGTTTTCGTGCTCGTCTGTAGTTAAAAGGTGAGGTAACCGTTGGTTTCCGGTTACTAATGGAGTGCTTTAATTAGAGATGGTGAACTGAACTATTTTAATTTCCCTTTGACTGGTATAAACTGTGCATTTTCGATTAGGTGTTATAGATTTGGAAATTGATTTCCTCTCAGCGTATTTTGTTTGTTTATTTCAACATGTTTAAATTCTGAACAAGTTCAAACTACACCAATTTATTAAAATTACATTTTTAACAGACGAGTATACCAATACTCGATGTTCGTATAGCAATTTCTCTATTCGTGGTACCTTAGGAAACTGCTTAATGAGCCCAATGCTGAAACCGACCTTTCGTGCACGTAATATACTTGGGACCAGAGAAATCTAGATTGATTGGAAGTGCCCTCACCTTGCAATCCCTACTAATCAGTAATTCCACGCTATTTAATCGCCTTTCGCGTTTGAACACGCTCCGACTATATACGGTCCTTAATGTTCGGGTATTAGACATCGACTCTATCGCGGTATATAACCGTAAACTAGAACAGCAGTGTCATTACGGTTCAATCTGACAAATGCGAACGCGACCTTCCATGTTACGAAAATTAATTATATTAATTTTCAACTTGCTTCTCGACGACAAAAAAACAAGGGCTGACTATCCATTATGGTCAGCGATTAAAATTGTTCCACGTGTTAGTGGTCTTTCGTACGAGGCGTCGTACCTGTCAAGCGGTGAACGTGGGAGAAACACGCTGCTCAGGAGAAGGCTTTTTATTGTTCCCTGATACGCCTATGAACCGCGACACCGACCTGGGGCCTCTCGTAAGCGCGCCTTGCCCTATCGGAAGCTCAAATTGTTTGTAGCGCCACGCGAACGTGAGCGGCGGTCGCGAACAAAATATGAAAAAGACAAATCGGGTCGAGTGCCTTGATAAATAACCGGACAGATATATTCTGACGGCCCGAGCTGCTGCCTGACCAAGCGAAGAGACCGATAATTTATAATTCTAAAGCCCCTCGTTTCACCCCCGCACGACCTTTCCCTCTTGTGTTCTACACTTTTGCCCTATTTTGCCCGTTCCATGTTTGTCCAACTATTAACTTGAAACTGGAATTAAGAAATTGTGATATTTCCTGGAAGTTTACCCTTTAAAGTGATTCGGAATATTTGAGTGGAAAATTAAAATTATTCCAAAGTAGCATCGCGGTGGCTGCTCCGATTTACGGCTATTTTTCGTCACTGAACAAACAAGATGTCATTCGCTTTATAGTTTTGGGTTGTTTTGAAAACTCTCGTAAAATTTTCTTCTTTAAAAGTATATGGTCACGGACCATTTAACTAGAGAGAGGAGGCCCGAGATAATTAGGCAAGATGTTTTTGCTTATGAGCGAACCCTGTTTAAAGAATGACTTTGGGTAGTGGCTCGCTAACGGCTTTTGAATACGGGTCGATACGGCGCCGGTCGTTAAAGAATTACTTGGTTTTAAGCCTGCTTCGCGAAACCACGAGCAATTAGGGAAAAGCCTATCCTAGGGCAAACACCAGCTACCTGCCGAGCTTGCCATCTCGTTCCACCCCGCACACTCCTTTTCTAGGGGTCTCGTTTCTCCGTAGACTTGTTCGCTCGAAACTTTTGACTATATCCGAGCGTAAATGGTGTACGGCTGGAAAATGAGCCTAATCGGGTCCGTCAGTTTCTGAACCAGGTTCGTAGTACTCGCAACCGCCTGGTTATGTTTAGGATATAGAAATTGATCCAAGGAGGGTACGAGGTGGCAGACCCTGAAGCGTGACTCGGTAAGCATTGCCTAAATTAGTCAAATTAACAATTGAAAACAGAGCTAGAGGGACCTAAGTTATCCGCCTTTAATTATATTCTTTGTAGCTAGGTTTTCCCCTCTTATGCACAAATTGAACTAATTTTATTTTTAGGTATTCTACAGTTTGATTAAGAGCACAATCAGCGTCATGATTGAATCGCACTGTTTGAGGTAAGAAATATCTGTAAATCTTGGAAAATGGCGGCAAAATTCAATAAAGGTACCTGAAACTATGGTTCTTATTAACAATCCAATTTTTTTTTATTTATGCTTTTGGTCCTGATTTTGGACTTCCGGTTTGACTAAAGATAAAGCACTGGCAGATTTGATCTAAGCTACATTTGGAGCCGTAATATATCTTACCCATAAAATATGATAACTAGAACCAGAGTTACAAATATACGTTATTTTTTCTCGATAACTGATGGATAATCTCTACCTTGAACAGAGCGGTACACCGTACCACGTGAAAGAGCGTCTTATAAGTAAGATAATTTTTCAAATCACTATTATTTGTATTTCCTAATTTTTCTGGCGTTTATTGAAAATTGTTCAGATCTAAACCGGATATTATAATTCTAATTTTGAACCTTAAACTAATGATATTTTTTTTCAGGACTTTAGTTTCTCCAGAAATTCTTCGGACCATAACAAATTGACTAAATATTTCTTGATTTCAATTACATCTTTATGGAACTTTGGATTTAGTCGTAGATAAACATTGTTCCTAATCCTTCTAACTTACTTACTTCGTTTAATAAAATCCCTTTTAGTTTCTGGTCTAAACACAAAGTTTATTTACCAATTAGCGCTGATATTTCTTATTAAGAATGGTACATAATGAGCTCTCGGTTATCTTAATTAATAACTCAATATAAGTATTTTTTCAGTTTCCCGAAATAACGATGATTGCAATGAGCGTGGTCACACAAAGAAAAGAGGACACTCATTATAGCCCCCACCCTGTACCGTACCTCAAAATACATTCGCTCTTGTTGGAATCGCGCGATGCATTCGATTATTAAACTGCTTTCTTTCCATTTTTTTACCCACGGCTTCTTTTATACGTCAGTTACGGCTAATTTGTCAATGGTTGGATGCTCGCAATATTCTCTTTTAAGAAACTAAGGAACAAAAAACTCGAGTTTTTTCTCTACAAGGAGCAAATCTTATCGACTAACGAAGCCGAAGTAATGCTTTTAGCGTTCCAAGTTCTTTGCGCCAAAGGATTTTTTATCTTTGTTTTTCTCCCGTCTCTTGTACCCAAAGAGATTATGACGCGGGAGAACTTTTATTTTGCACTCCATTATATGGTATTGATTTTTGCAGGGTTTTTTCTTCCTAGCTTAGGCCTAAGTCGCCTCCGTATTTTTCCCTCGATAGAACGTATATAAAGATGTTCGGGTAAAGTTCGTAAAAATTTAATGATATTCCTCTATATTTAAACTTTATAGTCGCGTTTTGTGGTTGCGAAAACGAATTTTATTTTCAAAGTAATAAAATGTTAACTAAGCTATCAATATTAGTGGGTTTCGTACCCGTAGAAGCGCCATGATTGAGAACTATACTGTAGCTTATGTTAGATCGGCTGGGTCAAAAAGAGTGACGTGCACATTTATTTGTAGATTTTATTTCGTTCCGCCTGCACTTTCGTAAAGGGAATTGGTGAACGTTTTGTTGATGAAATATATTTATCTTTTAAACATTTAACTCCGTAGTCAACTTTAGAAGGAAATGAAATAGATTATGGACGAGTGTTTTCAAAAATTATTCAAAATTTTAGCTGATGAGATGAATTTTTTTTAACATCAATCAAAGAATACTTTAATAAATGGTTTTGGTTTTTTATGTAAATACTCGGGCCTTTAATTGACATTACTATCCTCATTACGACATTTGGTGATTAAATTTTGAAGCTAGATTTTTGAAATTTATCAAATTTTAGGGAAACTTAATTGATTTTTAAATATATTTAACGTTTTTTACAGCAAACGAAATTTATTTCGCGACAAATTTCGAAGTTTGGAGACATTTTATTTCGGAAGTCATTAAATTCGAGTTGCTCTGTCCCTCAAACTGGCGCATTTTCGTTGAAGAGGGAATCATTCAGTATAAAACGTCTGTGCCTCCTCGAATCGTCAAAGAGTCTTATATAATCTTCGCAAAGTTGAGAAGAAGCTATAAAAGAACATCCCCGTAAGGCTCTTTTCTTCCCTTGATTATTCGAACTTCATCTATACGAAGCCAAAGGGAGCGGGAGGGTGATGCTCTCTTTCTTTGGCGAAATAGCCTATTACCATTCCAAGTTGGGTTCCTAGCATTCTCGACTAACCCCTCAAACATTATAAACCAACACTTTGAATTATTCATGGAATTTCATCCCCTCCAGAGCCGCTAGCAGCCAGGTTCCATCTTTTTCCTTTCACAATTTTTTCTCTTTTTATACGAGAAATATCCAAAAAAGAGAATTCCAAATTATATCAATAGAATATTGAGTTCGTTTTTTCTCTCCCCTTCATCCGAAATGAAGTTCGTATCCTTGGCACAATGCTTTTCCTATTCTCAATTTTTCCTTCATTCCCCGCTTTATTAGCTTCCTGTATTTTTTTCTTCTACGTAGTAACGATATTTTTTTCGACTGGGATAAATTTTTCATTTCTTATTATTTTAGAATATATTCTACATTTCTTCCATGTTTGTTAGGCATACCTGGTATTTTGTTTTCCGAACCAGACACGCGATCGTGCTGTTTATGGAGTCCTACTTAATCGATTACGTTTTATCTTTTCGCGAATTCCTTTAAATATTAGCCAGTGACTCAGTCTGGGAAGATAACTCATTGTTTATAAGAAATTATAGTACCTAGAGAAGAGGTTTGTTTAAAGAACTCTATAATTACGGGTGCTTCGAGGGGCTATCCACTGTCAGATAGACTGTACACCGATTACTCGTACTCAACACTGTTAAAGGTACAGACTTTAAAGAGTACGCGTGTTCTTATTAGTACAGTTAAAGGTACACCGATTACGTGCAGTGACTAGACCCTTGGCGTGCTTTTCGTCACCTGACATTTGGTTTCCTAGTGCAGGCGTAATGATGTTTTTTTTTATCCACGTTGGCTACTTAGAAGTAAAGTACCGTAACCAAATCCCCCCAATTTTTTTTAAAACCTTAGATGCTACTTAACATTTCCGTGTCAAAAATATTTTATGGAATATTTAAATATTAATATTAAATTAATATTTAAATTAACGCTTTCTAGCGTTATTTTGCGCCAAAATTCGGCCCGCTTCATTTTTGTAGGTGAAGTTGATAACGTGATGGTTAGGTTTAAATAAGGGAAAGGAAACATTTGTGTGAAACAATCCTAGGTGAATATATATACCCAATTTATCCTAATTAAACGTACCCCAACAACAAACTTGGGGTTCACTTTCTTTTTATTTTAAAAATAAAACCCGTTAAATATTAAAACAAACACGATAAATTGGCACCTAACCCCCCCAATTCTAATTAATCACCACTGATTGTAGACCATTGGACCGAAATCCCATTCGTCCGAATGTACCATTCAACCGAATTCCAATCGACCGAAAACCCGTTTTGCGCGGTTTTCATTCAATATACCGTTAGTGATACATATTTATATATCGTAGGTTACGTGACGATAGTATATCTAATTTAGACTAAAGTATGTCTTAAATATTTATTATTTCGTACCGACGTGTATTTTAGACCTTTTTCCCTTGAAATTTGATATTTTCCGGGTTTAATTTTGGAAAATAAGACCCAACGTGAAATAATTGCCTACCATATCTAACCTAACCCAACCTAACCTAACCTAACCCAACCTGAACTAACCTAACCTAACCTACCCGAAGTGAAAACGAACCAGATTTAAATTTCCCATTCAACTGAATCCCGCCATGTGGGGCTATTAACGAAAATACTTTTCGGTTCAATGGGATTCGGTCAAACGGGATTCGGTCCAATAGTATACAACCATCACCACTGGGTCATGTGGAATTGTACCTAGTGAAATCGAACCAACTCGAATGGCACTTACTTAAATTTCGTTTATCCTACTGAACCACAAACGGAAAATAATGTTAGAAAACGTTAATTTTCCAAAATTTATTTAATGACATAAATAATAATTTTTACACAAATTCTTAAAAGTATTCTTATAAAAACTAATTTATCCCTCAAATCTCACATTATCTCAGCACATCCCGATGGATCTAAAACAACAGCAAAATTTTGTTATAGCTCCCCCTGCCGGAGGAGGGGAATTTTGGCTAAAAAGGAGGGGCACGTAATTTTTTTTGTGTTAGCGTAATTCCGATGAGAGACGAAATAAGAGTGAAAAAACTCGATTTCGGCCATTTTCAGAAGGGTATTTCTCGGAAACGCGCAAAGTTTCAAGTTATGCAAAATCCCGCTTAAAACGCTTAAGATAAATGAGGGTTGAGCTACGGTTTCCTGAATTTGCCTCCCCTCTCAATACACACGCGATATCAGTCTCATTTCTCAAACTATTTTAAGTCACATGAAAATGCCGCCCCCACAAACGAGCCAACCAGGGTGGACCGCCCCCCTGTGCCCCCCTTTAGTTACGCCAGTGGCTACAATCGTACACTCGACTTAAACCAAAACGTTATTTTCTGTTAAAAAATTGCTTTACAGATAAAATATACGAACCAAAGTAGCTGTATAAACATGAACTAAGAATAGGCCGATAAAAATATTATCCTACGAGGAGACTTCCCATCAGTACTTCCCTCGCGTAAACCTGCGAAAAAGAGGATTTCTCTGATTGGTTGGAATTTACGGCCAACTTCGACGATTTTTTTTGCAGTCTAACGAATTCGCAATTCGCGAATCGGCAAGTTTGAAGTGATGTATTCTCCAAAGAAAAGGTGTGTTAATGTTTTTGATAAATGTAAATTAAATAGCATTTAAATAAAACAGCAAACAGATCCTCCAATTCCAATTGGACGATTCATTTGATATTTTTAACTTATAATTTACGTGTTAATCATTAGACACGTTCCCGTAAGGCTACGATTCTTGCTAAGGCTTATGTTCCTCACAAAAATACTGCAGCAGACGAAATTTGTTTTTAACGTTTTTTATAGTTTTGATATCTGTACATAGATGGCACTGATGTTGAACATACGTCACAGACTTACTTCCCCTTCCTAGCCCCTTTCCGAAATCCTCTAGTAGTTAGGGAAAGAGAACAACTTAGGCGAAATATTTTTATCGGCCTATTGGCGCCTAACGGCACCGCACGTTCGCTATGCCCTCGTGCTGGGGGCACGTGGCACCCCCAGGCTCGTTCTTGTATTACTTCGTTGAGCCATCTGGATACGTACCTAGTGAAATTGTAAAATATTAATATTAACTACTTAATGTAAAATAGTCCCCCTACGATTTCAAGTTTATCCCTTAAAATAACCTTAATTTACCTATAACATAGAGTATATATTTTCCCCACCCAAAGCCCCTATTTTATGTTTTGATAAAAATACAATTTTATCTCGTAAAATAATGTCTAATATAACACTAAAAACTCTAATTTATCCGCGAAAAACTCTAATTTATCTTTAAAATAGAATATATGTTTTCCCCACCCAAAGCTCATAATTCAACCCCGGTCCCGTAAGCATGTTGAGATAAAATCACACTTTTATCGTAAAACAATGTATATTACTCGTTAAATAGTGTATATTACCCGTAAAAAACATTATTTGTCTCTAACAGAGGATATTTCTGTCTCCACCCAAAGCCCCTATTTTTACCCTTGGCCCCGTTAGTATGTTGGGATAAAAACACATTTTATCTCGTAAAATAATGTCTTTTCTAAAAATAACTCATAGCTCTCCCCACCCAAAGTCCCTATTTTTACCCCTGGTTCCGTAAGTATGTTGGATTACCTCGAAAATGGGTTGAAAAACAGAAAAATGTGTTGCGGAAAGGTTATCTGGAAATTGCGAAAAAAACATTGGAAAACGTCCAAAATGCGTTGGCAAGGCATCGAAACGTATTTCCCAACCCATAGTATGTATGTTACGATAAATTTATATTTTAACTGCCAAACGCTTTTTTTCTTTGGGATACCTTAAAAATGATGCGAAATTAATAAATCGTGGTACATTCGCTTCGTCGCTATGTATGCAACGCGACCCAATGAAATGGTAGTAATTTCAGTTTCGTGTATCCTACTGTACCGCAAACGAAAAATAACGTCAGAAAAGGTTATTTTCTAAAAATAAAAATCTCCGCCAAATAATTTTCGTACAGAAATGTTCAGAAGCGTGTGAACAAATATGTATTAAAAAAAACACCGGGTGTGTAGTGCTGTGTTGGTATTCACCCACTTAGGCTAGTAGAAACCTAGTGCGATCAGCACCTTTAATACCGTGTTTCCGCTCATTACTTTGGAGCTCCTCCATTTAAAGGAAGTTTCGCTTTCTTGTAATTGAGAATTTAAATTTGTTGCGCTATTCATAAAGATATTAATTTTTGAGTGTTTTTTAAAGCGCAAGGAACGAAGTGCATATTGGGCGTTCAAGTTCTGCTGGTAATTATCTTCACCCTGTACAACATGACGTTGTTAAAAAATCTATTTATGAAAAACACGCAAATTTTAATAAAATATCAAAGCGAATTTTGCACATAACGAGCTGGCTCAAACAATTTTTTCCTAGTAACTGATTTTAATCGGGAGAGCCTTTTTCGCTGCTACTCTCTCTTTATTTGATCACGCATAAAATCGCCTATCTCAGCTTTAATAAAAGATTCGCATTAGATCAAACAATTCCACTGAACATTTATCTTTTCTTCGTGAATGATATTGGCGTGGTCGAAATGCACAAAATCGTAGACGTTAGTGGTGGTTGGCGTCACCTTCAGCTCAGTAAAATGTGGCGTTCTTGAAATAAACTTCAAATCACCCATTCCACCATTTCTTACAAGGGTTAAAGATCGATTACCAAGAAAAAGCTACCTATCGTGGCGCCACGATTACTTCTGATCCAAAACCATTTTCCAAGAGCGAATCTCTTCTGAAAAACGCTCTTAATGTATGAGGGATAATGTGATCAACTACCCGCACTACCTTGATCGATGTTGGTGTCCCTTTCCTAACATATGGTAACACGGTCCTAAAGATCGATTATGTCATCCTGAAATATCTGTACCAAACTCAATATCGTGAAGGTCGGGTGGAAATTTTCTAAATTTTAAAGTTTCCTTCAATGTGAAGCTTAATGTCATCCTTTCAAAGGACAAAGGCGAAAAGCACACTAAATTAGCTAGTCGCCTGATTGGCCCTTTATAAATACTTTATTCTAGATAACGACTGTATGGACAGAGAAGCTATCGAGGTGAAGCTATTCAAGTGGCTTTGGAAGGTAGAGAAAGGTGTCTTGGTATAAAAAATTGGAGTAGAAGTTACAAGAGGAAAAACAAAGGGTCTTGAAATGTATTCCTTCAAGGAGGCCCCAGTAGCGAAAAACCCTTATTCGAATGGCATCGGTGGTCACTTATTTTTCAAAGTGCACTGTGGAACCCAACCAACTAGAAAAAGACTACGTTAAATTTTCTGAAATGACCCAGCTTGCCTCCTGTGTGGGAAACCAAACGATGACTTATCTTCAATGAATGCCCAGAGCTCGAGGAAAGAATATTGGCCGATAATGCTTAAGACCACCTTTTTATCGAAGCTACGAATTAATCCTGAAGCCATGGTTACTTAAAAGATTAGAATAAAACCGTGTGAGCCTGTACAACTAATATAAATATTATTTGAAAATAGCCTGTATAAAGTTTGGTTTTTTTTTGGCCGCAATATAAATATTAAAACCAGATTTAAGAGAGAGGGCTAAGTTGGGACCTATAAAGGATCAGATATTTTAGATTTAGATATATTTTTGGGGAATAATTTAAAAAATACAGTATATTTTAGTTTAATTCATAAATATTTGAAAATAATTGTAGTCAATTGTAACACTTAAATATTATGGTAAAGTAATGGGGATTTTAAATTATGGGTAAGTTGTCTAGGGGTAATTAAGTAGAATAATGAAGTGTTACATTAAATAAATAAAATAGGGAGTTAAATGGTTACTATAATAAAATAATGAATACACATAATAAGCAAATCAAAAGTATGTACAACAAAGAAATATATTTACACGAACACAAAGAAAGTATATTTACAAAATCATGTCCGTCTCGATGAAGTTTGTCCGATAGGGCCAAAGTCACGGCGCGCACACCAATTTAAAAACTGCATCGCGTCTTCTTGGTCGTGTTCTCAATTGTCTTTTCCTCGCTCGGGTCGGAGGTTTAACCCCTACGATGGGTATTGCGAAATCGGTGGCAACCTCCTTCCCGGAGCGAGAAAAGTTTTTGGCGACACCATACGCCCGAGGTATCATTATAAGTTCAGGGAGAGTAAAATACGTTACACAATTTTCGTCACCTTTTCGTAAATTGATGTACATATTTATCAGATGGAAATATATATTTTTAAACTCTTTGCTAAAATTTGATCCTTGAAACCGTAAGAGTAAATTGATAAAATAATAAACTTTAAAGAAGTAAATGTGTACGTTCAGGGTTTATATTTCAGAGAAACTTTTCAAACTCAGTTTGTAGCTGGCGCCATTATATACAAAAAACTATCCATACGCCCTCTTTTTGTAGTCGTCGAAAACAAGATAGGTTGCGTAATCGCAACCGAACCGAGTCTAGGTGGCGTAACGGTGCTAGCTTCTCCGAGGTAGCGCCTATGATATGCTACAGACAAATTAAAAAGTCATAAGAACTTTTTTTTCTTGACTAAACTTATCAATATATAAGCAAACGATGTAAAAATTATATTAAAATGTAAGTATCATTATTTATAAAGTCAAGTTATCAATAACGATGAGGAAAAACTAATAGCGTCTGCTTTAGCCACTACCTATCTAGATTTCAATGACGAACCAAAGGGACGTAGCGATTGACTTGGTCGTGAATAAGCCGACTTTAGATTTATGTTATAGAAAGTTTATATTTTGTTGGTCACATTCCGAATTATCGAAAGACTATATATAGCCGTCTATGGCGGGGCCTGTCGCCTGTTTGCCAATGGCCGTTTAACCAATGATAGGTGATAGAGTAACTCCGCTACGTACGACGCGTCATCTCTCGGCGGATAAATATGAAAGCTGCAGACGATGTTTTCGATAACCAAACTCGGGAAATTCCGATAGGTGTAAGCTCGGTTTTTCGATTTTGGAAAAATAACGTAATTATAGTAATAATTGCTATAAATATAATTTATCTTACTATCAAACCCAACAAGTTTACTAAAAATTAATTTATAAAGTAGAAATGCCCGCGAAAAGGGAAAAAGTAACGCCCTTATTAAATGACTTAACTTTCACGGTTTTAAAGTGTTTAAATTTCGGGCCAATGGTGGTTATTTACACTAAGATTGAGAAAAAGTAGGGAGGGGGGTTGCATTACAAGAATGTGTTAAGATTTCTCTATAGATAGATTGTGGGCTATAAAATGGACAAAAAATTATGAATTTAGGCTTAAAATAAACCTTGAAACCATATTAAAATTTTAGCGTGAACTGCAACTCACTTTTGAAAATATATTATCATAGGAAAGTATTACCACGCTTGCCCCTCCTACTAGCGCTCCAAGCGGCGAAAATTCAGGAAAATTGTTTTTTTTCTCATACGCTCGTTAATATTGAAGGCGTTTAAGGCCGGCGGGTCTTCTATGCGAGTAAGCGAGCTGATCTAAGTTGACCGTGACTTAAGCTATATGTGACATATTACTGGCGGAAGTCACTCTTTAAGTTCTGATTGGTTGATTTTGGCCGATCGCCTTCCACGGCTGTTTGACTATTTCCCAGTTACGCTGCAGAATTTTATTCTACCCTATGAGTTTTCTATAGTTTTGAGTAATAAGTATTTAACTTTTAATGCGTTTGAATAACATAAATATCATGGGTTTATTATGTATTAAACTAAAATTGCGTATAAATAAATGGTTGCATTAGGTAATTTATATATCGTTTCTGTTTCATATATTTTTTTTATAATGTTTCATTTTGAAATACACGCTTCAAATTAATTGGTGTTAAAGAATAGTTTTTTAGATTAGAAGTTTTTCGTATTTTACTAGCAATCTGTAGCTTCGCCTTATTATGTTAAACGCTTTGTATTCCTTCATGTGAAAGCTTATGAGTGATCATCAATCAACTTTCAATGAATGGTTGGCATTTGTTGAGACTTTCGGATTTTTAATTTTGCATTAAAATGATATTGCAAAACACTCGTTGCATTCATAAATATATTTTACAAATTAACCCTTAAATAGATTAGTTTTAGTTATTAGTCACAACAAAAATAACAGCCAACATATCGAAGTTAAGGACCGTAATTTAACACAATCCTTTACAATTTAATATTTGATAAATTTACTATTACGGTTTCAAGGCTGAAATTTAAGCAAAGGGTTTTAAAATAAATACATTTCCATCTGATAAATATGTACAACAATTTACGAAATGCATGGTGACGAAAATTGACTACATTTTCAAACATTTATGAACAAATATACTTTTTTTAAAAATATTCTCGAAAACAATATCTCTAAATATAAAATATCTAATCCTTTATACAGGGCCGGCTCAAGTAAATTTTTTCACCCGGGCAAGGGGGATTTTTGGCGCCCCTGTTATTTTCTAACATATTTAATACCTTCTTTATGGTACATGGTCATTTTACATGGAGCTTGCGTACATTAATTATTATGGCCATACTGAATAGTATCAGCGCCAAAAAACACTTCCAATTCAGCGACCGTATCGGCCTGACCGTCCCGACGGTCTCCACTGAATCTCCTCTACGCCAACATGGAATCGCTCTGCAATAAGATCCCAGCCTTCCGAGGTTTCCTCTCAACTCTCCGCCCTGCTATTGTCGCGTTAACTGAGACAAAACTGGACTCCTCGATGATTTCCTCGGAAATATTTGGCTCGGACTTTGCCGTATATCGTCACGACCGAAATCGACACGGTGGTGGTGTCCTGATCGCGGTCGCCAATAGCATTAAAGTCTTATCCAGTGCGCTCCGAGGATAACGTTGAGGTGGTTGTGGTGCGACTTAATATGGGCTCCAAATATCTGAGGGTCGCTTGCGTCTATCGTCCCCCCTTTGTCCAATAAGTCGTATTCCGCCCGGGTCAACGCCTTACTTGAAAAGCTGTCCCAGGGTGTCTCTGATATCCTAGTAGTTGGCGATAAATCCATAGACTGGGATCTGTTACAAGCCACTTTAACTCTCGATTTGAAGTTCTTGTGCACTGTGCTCTCGTGCAACTACACGCAGCACAGTCTAAGTGCTACCAGAACTACGTCTTCCTGTGAAAGCATTCTCGATTTGGCGCTCTCGTCTCGGGGACCAACACTTCCTTCAATTCACTCTGCCGGCTCTCCCCTCACCACCTAGACTGCCCCCCCCCCCGCACCGGCCTAGCGATCGGCAAAGCGGATACTGAAGCTATCTCCGCTGAACTTCAGTTACTGTGCCTCCCAAACCAGGATATGTGTGACAAGTGGGACACTTTTAAGGCTACCCTCTCTGAGGCGGTCTTACGTCACACCCCTCACGCAACATCTCATCCAGATTCGGTATCCCCCTCCTCTACCCGGTATGCCCCCTATGGAAGATATCACAATCTCAAGCACGGGAATCATATAGCTCCTTCAGCCGCTAAATCCCCATAGAGCGCCAGGGCCCGATGGACTTCACCCGGAAATCTTGAAACGTTGCGCGTAACCGCTGGCCTCTCCGGTGGCGGACATGATTGCTTGCTCGCTCTCCACAGCCTCACTCCCTCGGGACTGGAAGCGCACCAATGTAACGCCGATTCCAAAGAGAGGGCCCCCAGATGATCCTGAGGAATACAGACGAATCTCCCTGTTGGCCCAACTCCTAAAGGTTGCTGAGCACGTTGTCACCTCATCCGTCACCACCCACTTGGAGCTCCATAATGCAATTACTCCAGCCCACCACGGCTCCACCACGGTTACATTACCGAAAAAAAGCTCCTCTCCAGCGTGGACGCTTAGTTCACCGGTCTGGAGACCACCCCCCAAGTGGATGTGGTCTTCCTAGACTTTAGAAAGGCCTTTGACACGGTGCCTCATCTGCTTCTTCTTTCGAAACTACATAGCTACGGCATACGCGGCTAGTCAGATTGGTATCCCGTCACTTCAGGCGTACCACAGAGCTCTTCACAATTTATGTCAATGACGTAGGCTCTGGTGTATTCTCTCGTTTGTCCGTTTACGCCAACGACGTCGCACTGTTTCCAGCAATTTGCTGCCCTGGTGATCACGACACCCTGCAGCTGGACCTCGACCAAATCATGCTCTGGAGCTGCCACTGGAAGCTGAAACTAAACTCTAAAAAATGCAAAGTGCTAAGCCTTCACCGCTTAGGGTTTAAATCCACCTCCTTCGGGTACCAAGTTGAAGGCACGGCCATCGATCACGTTCAAGAGTTCAAGTATCTCGGTGTTACTTTAACTGGCACGCTCTCCTGGGATTTCGACGTTTCTATGACTGTCTCTAGGGACCACCGAGCTCTCGGCTTCCTCCGCCGAACCCTCCACGAAAGCATCGGCCATAAAAACCTACGTCACTCCGATTTGGGAGTATCGAAAACGGTTTAAATGCATTTTAGAAGATTGAATGCCGGTCCATAAGAGCCTAAAAAACAAATAGAATTATTGAAGATGGCCTGCTAGTTTATTTATCATAAAGCAGGATAAATAAACGGCTTCCTTCTATTCTTGTAGTATCACCCAATCACTTTTTCTTCTTCATATTATATACCCTGGTTTATAATGAAAATACCAGGAAAATTCTTTATCCGTCAGAACTATCCACAGTAATTTTATGGATAATTTACTATTGTAAAGTAAATAGTAGAGAAAAAACGTTCATCGACGATGTTGCACATTTTCGTTGGGAAAGTGATTTGTAGTTCTAATTAGCTAAAGTTTTTTCGAAATATGTTATGCTTTCATTAAAAGTTTTATAAACAAATCCAATTCTTGGTAAACCAAAAAGGCGCGCAACTCAATTTCGGCGCCCCTTTCAAACCGGCGCCCCGGGCAGTTGCCCGGGTCGCTCGGCCCTTCAGCCGCCCCTGCCTTTATAGATCTCAACTAAGCCTGATCCCTTATATCTGCCTATAAACTGCTTTAGTAAAAGCATGGTTCCGTTTAATGGCTACGGAGATCTCCACATCACTCGGGCTATTACTCTGTGGTTTAATCTGGGAGCAATTTTACCAAACGCCTGTTACAAACTTGGAATACTGTCTCCAAAAAAGCATTGATACTGGCCGTCGTATAGCTTCTGCGGGACATTCCGTAATATGCCAAAACCTGCATCGCAGCAGGAGTTATTATTTACCCTTACTAGTAAATATTTTTTAGTGTGAATGAAAAAAAGTTATGATTGTCTTACAATATCTTTTAATTAATTTATAAACCTTTAAACAGGGAAATAGACAATGGCATATTTTTCAACCACTCCATAACAAAATATTTCGTGTAATTTGATAAAAATAACAATAATTTAATTTAATTTATAAATATATTTTTGCTTTATTGAGGAATATTTGATTAAGGGAAAAAGCTAGTCCCATAGACACTTCGTAAATATGCTTTCGTATTAGCCGGTCGGAAAATGGAATATTGCGTTAGGCTTATTTACGAGGAAGGGAACTTTCGAGTAGTTTCATGGTAGGAACTCCGGGATATTAGACGCGCCTCGGTGCGGTTATACTCTCCGGTGGAAGTGTGATGAGCATCTGACGTTTTTAATATATGAATAAAGACAAATATTACCGGCAATATCTTTCCGCTCAGCCCTCGAGGTATTAAAAATCGGCCCATTCATTTTGTTCGGGATCAGGCCATGAGTTTTTTATTATTAGTTTTATTTCCCTCCTACATTTCAGAATAGGTCGTATATTTCAAGTGCTCGCTTCCTCGTTGGGATCAACTCGGGTAAAACGTTATCTCGTATGTACGGAGGCAAATAAAAGGATCAAGCTAGATTTCGTATTCTGTGTCAACAGGGACGCCGGGCGCCCGCCAAACATAGTGCTTCGTGATTCGAGGAATTCTGCTGAAAAAAGGGAGTATTATTCTTTATCAAGTTCTCCACTATCTGCGCGTAAATAGGAAAGTCAGTCGGATCACCATGCTTTGAAAAGGTTCCACTAGACTTCCACTTGAATCGGGCGAATCGAAATATTCTGGTCGTAGAATGTGAGGCTAAAATAAGATGGTCAGTCGTCCTAAAATTATAGTTTCACTCTCATTCCACAATGTTATTAGCAAGGATATTACTTCATGTTTGTTTCGTTAAAACTATTTGAACTTAAAATACTATTTCTAACAAGATTCCTTGGTAATTTTCAAATTTAAGGTTGGATTAAACTGAACTTTTACAGTTTCCTTAATTCATAAGCTACCTTCACCCTGTAAATAGTGCGGTACTACGTCAAAAAAAAACTAAAATTCTGCTCTGGGTCCAATACTCGAAATCGTGATTACTATCCCACTCCATACATAATATAGCCGGCAGCGACAAAAATGCCCCTTCTTCACTGTCTTTCCCTTCTCGTAGTCCCTAGCTTTTCGCTCTTATTGAGCTCATGCAAATTTAAAAAAAATTTAAGAAATATTTTTTTAGCTCGCTCTCTATGTTGAGCTAGTGGAAAGAAGCAGATGCAAGAGGCAAAAAAAAAGAAACTAGAGAAGAAGCAGACGTAGAAAAAGGTAGTTTTTCCTTGTTAGGAAGTTTGAATTTTTTCCTTGTACTTCTTGTAAGATGAAAAGGATGAGGAGAGAGATCCAGGGAATAAATTCAAAATGTATAGCGTATTTTTAAATCTTTAACGTTTTTTGGGCTGATACACTCGACTTGCTATGTACGATAAAAATTTAAAGTATTTTCCCACTATTATTTTGAAAGGCAAAATTTCGACGAATATAAACTTAAATCAGGCATCTGATTCTTGTACGAAAGATGCGTTCTTTGCAACTTTGTAACATCTTTAATCTAATATTCCCAAACCTCTTTACTTTATAAAGCGACACTTTTTTAAAAGTTTAAATAAGCTGCAAACTACGCGAAACGAAAGTGATAGTTTTTCAACCTTATATAGTAAATTCCGTATATATACATTTTTTTTAAATGTATACTTTCGAAAAGCGTTTTAAAAATGTATGACCTTCTATTTTTTACATATTTTGAACGGTGCATGGGATTTGTAGGTTTTAAGTTTTATAAATAATATAAAGCTAAACTATTTTATAACTGTACTCTCAATTATATCGTAGTCTCATTTATTTTTAATATGGTTTCCAGTCTTATAAACTTGGTTGGCAACAAAACGTGGGCGCAGCCATTACCGCCATTTCCGCCCACTTTTTTCATTAACCTTCCATACCTATAGCAGGGATAGTAAGTGCTTATTTTATAAAAATCCCTTGCATATTCCTACATTAGTCAGTTACAGTGCTTACTTCGTTCAGTTTTGGGAAGCTGGAGCGAAGGTTTGGTCAGATTTTAAATATCTACTGAATGGCAATGAAAATCCGATATTTAAATGTTGTGTTACTATTCCATATATATTGCTATATTTTGTAAAATCCTACACATTCCCTTAGGTCACCTTCTGGCTGGCCTTTTCGTAATTAGCAAATTATCAAAAGGGACGGTAGTCCCTATGCAAGGTCCGGGTATAGAGTAGAGCACCTACCCGAGCACTTGCTATATTATCTCGAGTCAGAATGAAGCCGATTTTACCCCCTCGTATCTCAAAACGTATAGGTCGTATCAAAACAATTGATAAGTCGTTTGAAAGGTTACAGAACCGCGACAAACATATACGAATTCCATCGAACAGGGTTGAGGCGACGTTTCGTAGTAATGGGGCAAAGTAAGGCTTAATTTTCTTCTTCTTCTTACTCTTCTTCTTCCATCTTCTCCTCGCAGACCGCTCTACAGCAAAATCTACTGAACCGATTTAAATGAAATTTGGTGTACAGTTTCCAATTAAGCTCATATTGTGTCCTTCCAAAGGAGAAGTTCATATCTGGTATAGTTTTGGAGCTATGGCGACAAATGTACAGTTCAGCGAGTCGGTAACGAAACCATGGAGTAACAAACACATAAGAAGTACTATACCGGAGCGACCAGCGATTTTTAAAAAATAATGCAAAAGGTTTGAGGGTTAATTCTAGGTGAAAAAGTGGCGCTGTGTTCGAAAAAAATAGTCCGCTATGACGGATATACTTGAAAACTATGTATGCAACATATTTATAGGTGGATTGTAGGTAAAAATGGGCGCTGAGTTCGACAACAATAGTCTTGCGAGTGTCAGGGTGGGGGATGTCCGCCATAGGGCTTGTCGATAAATAAGTCCAGTTTATGACGTTTTTGGGAATATAATTACAGATCTTGTCCTAGGGAAATAGATTAAACGTTCGAATGCTACTGATTTATAAGTTGTTTCTAAGTGAAAGAGGTGCAGTGAGTTCGAAGTGTCTCGCCAGTGCCAGGGTGGGCAGTGTGCCGCCAGAGGGCGGTTAAGCCAATGAGTAATAAACAGTACAATACGTGTAAAGTTCAATAACAATCGTACAAGCTTATTTATTAACATTAAAAAATGAATTAAAGAGCATAATGACGTCACATTTTCAAAAATTATAAGTAAACAATATCTAAACGTACACAATGTTGGCGAAAGAGTTAGGCAGTTCTCAATATTCCAAATAGGTGAAAGTTCACTTTCCAATTTGGTTTATAAATATTATTTCCGCTTTGTTACGTTTGAAGGTATTATAATAACTTCACTTCTATTGTTATAAACAAAAAGGCGTAAAATCCACCCAAAACCCATTCGGTTAAAAATTGCAAGGTCCTTTAAACAAAAACGGCACGTCCTATATTATTCCAGGCCATAAAAGTAGTGAAATCAAATAACAGGCAAGATCTGTAATTATATTCCCATAAACGTCATAAACTGGACTTATTTATCGACAAGTGATGTGCTCTGAAGTAATATGCTAGACCTTGCGCGTCTTAAGTGTTTTACTGACAATGTGAGTTGAAATCCTTTGTACAACCATAAAACATTTCAAAGAGAATGGTTAATATTAGATTCGCATTGTATCAAATATATTATTTAGATCGAAATATATTATCTACTTTGTTTAAATTTATTCTTTTACCTTAAAACCATAACTAAATAAAGCAGACAAGTTGTTGACTGCAGTAATTACGTCACTGCAGTCAACAACTTGTCTGTTTTCAGTAATTTGCCAGTTTCAATCGATAATGTACAGAAATGTTCGAGTACCACTAGTACGGACAATTTCAGTAATTTTATCGAGTGTTTTTATTTTGTCTTGGTTGGCCATGGTGGTACTTTGAGCGAGACAAGAATTAAACACGTGCCAACGTTTATTTCACTGCCAAGTTATGTTGACTCTGATTATTGAAACTCGTTTACTGTGCTTTTAAGGTAAAAGAGTAAATCTAAACAGAGTAGATAATATATTTCGATCTAAACAATATATACACATATAAATAAAATAAACAAACCGGGCCACGTTTTGCGAGAACGAAAGAAAACTTTAAAGTCGGGAGGTTGAAATGGTCCCGTGATTAGGTAATGCTGCCATCTACATCATTTTTAGTAACTAATTCTTGATATTTATGCTTGCCTTTCGCCCGCTACGTTGTAAATTTTATGATTTGTTCACTCTTTATACATTCTTAAGAAAACGTTTTATCTTATATTGACCTTTTTCTTTAATAGATCTTAAAAGAAATTGATTTGAAAAATTCAACGGTTATATTGTGTAAATTGGCGCGTGCTTGCTCGGAAGGGATAATCTTATTGGCTAAGACAAATGCGGATAAATATTGCTAAGCCCACGTGATTCTATTTTATTATCAGAATAAATAATTACACGTGCTACGAAAAAATGGGCGATATCATCGAGATTCACGCGTTTTTAATTTAAAAACCCTTCCTTTTGACGGTTTTTATTTTGGAGCGAATAATTTCTTTTAGCGTCTATTAACTTGGTAAATTATTTAACTGATATTGTATCATTATAATCGTTACAGCTAAGCTAAGAAAACTTGTCTCTTCTAATATTAGCCATTCTCTTTGAAATGTTTTATGGTTGTACAAAGGATTTTAACCAGGGGCGTACCGAAGAGAGTACGTTTGGGGGGGGGGGAGGTAAGTGAAATTTGCCAAGTAAAAAACGAAGTTTGTCAAGTCGTCTAAGTTTGGATTGTTATGGTAGATATCAATTTAAATGTTTCATTAAAATTATAATAGGTGGCGCCATCAGCTGTTAGCGGCGGGAACTATATACTATACAATTGATTTAATAGTACTAATGTACCTTGAAAGTTATAGATGGCGCCACCCGTATAATGATAGCGTTAACGGCTGAGTGCGCCGACTGGAAATTTCAGAATATAATATAATAGAATAAATAGAATAAATAGAATAAAAATAGAATAAATAGAATAAAAATAGAATAAATAGAATAAAAAAGGAAGAAAAAGCCACTATATGTACAAAAATTATATAATTATAATTTTTGTACATATAGTGGCTTTTTCTTCCTTTTTTATTCTATTTTTATGTAGAAGTGCCGTTAATTTAAATTTTTAGAATTTAAATCTTATTATTATAATATAATATCACTACCGAAAGCGCCTATGCCATTCTAGCGGTACTATTCCCAATTCAATGGCGAAAACGGCTCGGCGTCTAGTTATAGTGAGTCATGGATTAAACACTAGTGTTTAATCCATGAGTGAGTGAAGCATTTATATATAAAGCGAGATACACGAATAAGAAAAAAAAGATTGAACGATGCTACAGCAATTTAAAAATCCCATCAAACCCACTTACTATTTTCTCATCGTGTATTCCGCTGTAGTAAAAAATAGATACATTTCATCCTGACGAATACTAGTTGTTGTTTAACTGAACTGGTTTGACTAACTGTAATTATTCATACCCAAATATAACATCAACAATTCAAACACTTATAACTGAAATATTAACGTAAGAACAACCGACACTGTATCACACCATATGATCACATGTTATCTTTACCCAACGCAACTTTAGGAATATTGGCTTGTGAAATTTTCACTTTCCTAAAGAATATCACTATAATATTCACGACTTACCAAATTTACCCTAAGTAAACAAAACTGTGACATCTCCTATATAAATTAAAACTATTTTTATAAATTTTATACAGATTGCCAAATTTAACGTAGAAAATTAACACTGAAATAATAACGAACAACCGATATTCTCTATCACGCGTCTATCTGCCTTTCAATTTTATAAGGTGCTGTAGGAAAAATGACTATTTAAAAAGCTTTTACCACAAGGCTGAACTAAAGTTCCGACACACTAGCTGCCTAGCATAGAAATCAGGTCTTGTAAGTTATACATAAGGAGAACCAACTACATAGAAATCTCAAACATAGTTAATGATTTTAGGGAAGTAAATTGCTGGGAAATTCTAAATGATTTGTTGTAATATCGTTTTTTAATTAACTAACATGTTTCATAATTTTCATATTGCCAAGTCCACCTCGATTTGCCAACTCTACAAAGCTTTTGGGGGGGGGAGCCTCCCCCTGCCCCCCCAAAGGTACGTCCCTGATTTTAACTCAGTAAAACACTTAGGACGCGCAAGGTCTAGCATATTACTTCAGAGCACATCACTTGCCGATAAATAAGTCCAGTTAATGGGAATATAATTACAGATCTTGCCCGTTATTTGATTTCACTATACTTTTATGGCCTGGAGTAATATAGGCCGTGACGTTTTTGTTTAAAGGACCTTGCAATTTTTAACCGAATGGTTTTTAGGTGGATATGATACTTTTCTTGCTGTAACTAAAAACCAAAAAATCATGGCTTGTACAAAATGGAGGCGCCCACATTTTGGCGAGAAACAAGGTCTTTAGCTTACCCGTAGTTCAAACCTAATTAAAAAAGAGGTCAATTTTTACTTTCTTGGAAAAATCGATATTTTTTATTCGCCGTTCTTTATTATCAGTGCTGTGACTGTCCAAATAGCTGAGACGCAATTCCCGCTGAGATATAGAAGAAATAAATAAAGAAATTAAAATCTAAGGTCATATAAGCTTTGTTTAAAAAAATAACGAGAAGGTTTGAGGGGCCCAAAAATAATGTCATAGAACTGGTCAAGGCCATCCTCTCCTGAGGCTAAAATTCCAGTTGTCCCTTTCCCGGCTCATTCTTGAGCTAGGCGTTTAGTGGATTTCACAAACTAGAACGTACCCTCTTCTACCGCCTACGGCTAACGTGAAACGCCAAATTGTCGTCGCGAAAGCCGATGGAGAAGTTAGGAAGTGTCGGTAAGCGACGGAAGCCTCGGTCACCAGGCTCTTTCTCCTCTCGGCATCCCCAACTTTCAGTCTTCATTAGCGAACTACACGGACAGTTTAAGCTGCTTCTCTTATCGGCGTTTGGAAATCAAGCGTCGAAGCACGGAGGTGGACTTCTCCTTACCTCGGGCAGAGAGGGGGCGGAGAAAAGAGTTGAAGAGTACAGGCGATTGACGGCAACTGGACCGTACTAATTGTCCACGTCGAGATAATGAGGGCGTTGGAAGTAAAACTGACCAAGAGATAGAGAACCTTATTATCTATCGCGAAGAGATAGAGAGGAAGAACTGCATTAGGAGCTCTGTTTCGACTAACGAATGTTGCCCCTAGAGCTGCAGCTTCGAGAGGAAAAAATCTGTCATTCTATTCTCTAATATACTTTCAGTAATTTTATCTCTCTTACGTTCCATCTTTTTTTCTTTCATTAGATAAAGCATGTTTTGGTTCAAGCATGATTGAAACCACGTAAAATGTGATTAAACGTAGACCAAAAGCTTTTATATTTTACAAGAAAATGAAATTTAGTACTATTAAAATTTTGTCAAAATACTGTATTAGATTTAATTTTCAAAGTTAATTTTAGCATTCCCAATATGACTTCCATAGAATCCATACTAAAAATATTTGGGTAGTAATTGTTTTTACAACTACCCAAATAAGGGAGAATAGCCCACTAAAATAGGTCTTGCTCTGTTTTCTTATTTGGCAAAATGTCCTCTACATTTAGAGGCTTGTAGTGAGAAGGGAAAGTATTGAAATATTAACAATCAGGAAGTATACGAATAAGATCTCCCAATCAATAAATTGAAGTATAGCCTGCCCCTAAAATTTGGGACTTGTAATGAGATTAAATGTTGACTTTTCTATACAAAACTGACGGTATCCGCCATGTAATGTAAAAATTCGGGGCTTATTTGACTTTCGAGAACTCTGATATTTGTTTTTGAGAAAATGCGCTCGGCTCCAAAATTGAATTGGCTTTTATAGAAATATGAAGCACCATAGTGGCCTATAGCTCGGGTTTTTTTCGTAATAAGACAAATCGGGAAAAGCCTTTAAGCATATAATACGACACAATTTACAAATAAATTTCCGCTATAAATACATATTTACCAATAAAACCATAAAAAGTTAATTATTTGTAAATTTAAACAATAAATGTAACAAAGTGCAATTATATAATAAGTTTTGATAATGTCTTTGGTCTTAAATGATGATTTGAAGTATTTTTAGAACATTTTAAGTTTATATATATATATATATATATATATATATATATATATATATATATATATATATATATATATATATATATAACGTGTTAGGTTAGTAACGTTCAGACAATAAACAATTTCAGTTGTTTCCAATTAGTCGTTATTGTCTGATGTGGTTATTGCAACACTACAGCAATTGGCACCTCCAAAAATGAGGTTAATCGTGCATCGTTGATCGGAATCTGACAACATTCTTCTAGTAATAATAAATTTGCTTACAAAGTTTGCGTAACAGTGGCGTCACGGAATGACTCGATTTAATTGATTTAAATTTTAAATAGTTGAATATCTCAAAAACAATTGTACAGCCAAAAACCGGTCACCTAACTGGAAAAAAAAATTGTGTTGCCCTACAGAAACGTGTTCTCATCTTTGCTGCTCACACAGCTTATAGCTCAATTAATTCGGCAAACTAGGTGGTAAAGTTAATTGGCCTTTAAAAGTCGTACACTTTGAATGCTCATGTAGTTTCGTTGCGCGACTGCATTTATACCTTTAAGGGGAAACATAAAAGCGTCTATGCCATTTTGCACCTACATTTATATTTTCGCCCGTAGGTGAAAATGAACGGCTCGTTTGTCGAAAATATGGGAAAAAGTTCGTCTTAGGGAAGTCATTTTCGTTACAAAACGTGCTTTGCTAGACTGGGTAGGTGTTAAAAAAGCTCGTTTTCCATAGCTCATTACCCAAATTTCTCATCTAGACCGGGCGTTTCTCGCGACGTAAACAAGGGTTAGTTTTAACGAGCTTCTCTCATGCCTCTTGCAATTTCAAATAATGCATATACACGCGAATTTCGGTCTCGTAAATACTTTAATTGTAACAGCCTCACTGCTTAACTCGTAACATACGCGGAATTTATAATCAAATTACTCTCACTAATTACAAAGAAGTTTTGCGTAATTTTCGACTTTTGGTCTAGTTTTATAGTTATATTTCATTACTTTTAAATCGAAAGTAATTTAATAATAAAATAAATAAATTAAGGTTAGATGGGCCTTTGATTATAACTAAACCGTGTAAAATTTTACAACTCTGGATAATAGCTAAACGGTTTACAATTTAACGAACCAAGAATATGGATCGATAGCCTTTTTCTTTGGTACCACCCTTGCATACTTTGTTGCGAAATTTAGTCCGTTTTTTCAAGTATATGTGAGGTTGATGTTTAGAATCTCCACAGTCTAAAATACTTGAATTCAATTTTGAGTTTATTTTATACAACTCGCACCGTTTTAAATAAAACAATATTTAGTTTATGTATTTAATTAAAAAATCTCAAAATAAACTAAAGATATATATTTCACTGATATTTTCCATTCATAAACTTATAAATACCCTGAATATTTGATTCGGGTGCCTGTAAAACCCCCGCTTTAAACAAACTCTCGTAACCATAATACGTGAATAGGCGACGGTTACGTAGCAGAACCCTCCTACTTTTGCTTATTTCGGGTATTTCCTATTAACATTAACAAAGGTAGCGCGTGCGAAGCTATTAATTAGAGGCATTTAGCGCTTTTCACCTAAACCCGGTGACGCGTGTTAATTTATCAGTATTTCAGCAAAATTACGTGTATGAAATTACCGGTAATTTCTCTTCGCGGGTGTATGCTCAAGTAGCGGCCTCGCACGGGTAATTGAATTCTAGTGGACTTTGCACAGAATGTATATTTTAGCCGATGCTGAGTGGAGGAGGAAAAGGGGAAGCAGACGAAAACCCGTCTGAGCGCAAGAACGGCTTTTCATCTTTCTATTTCTAGAAACTCGATTCGAGTCGATCGATTAGCGACTAAATCGACTCCGTTAGTGTTCGCTTTTCCCGAAAGAAACAGCTCCGTCGACTATATCCATTCTTGGGACACTCGCAAAAAGGATAAGGAAAGTCTGCGAAAACGATGTAAAATATTACCGCATTCTCTCGTTTCTATTAAATCCTTGCTCTAACAGAAAATGGGGGAGATGTTTAAGGTTGGAGATGGAATAGGACAAGACGAGTGATTCTTTCGGTATCTTAGCTACTCATGGTCGCTGGTGCAGATGGCGGAATGCAGATATTGGCACCATCGTCTGGCGAAAGATGGGTTACCATTATATGTATTTTTCTTTTCAAGGAAGAAAATGTATTAAAGTTTCTCTAGTTAAGGGTATTCTTAAAAATAGATATAACTAAACCAAGAAAGTTTTTCGGTGACCGAGATCGTAAGAATTGACCTTTTAGGCCTGCTATCATGACATAATTTTATCCCTCAAAAGGACAACGTACATATTCCTAAATGGTATCGATCAGAAGAACGGTACTATTATGAAAAAATGCCTTTACTCGAAGCAGGAAATACTACTAGTACTTTTTACTTCTGTAAGGGGGTCGACTAATCTAAATGCGCTCTTACATATCAAATTTTTTTTGAGTTTGATCTGATTTGATATTTTTGGTGGTGAGCGATTCAAAATTCAAATTGGTCCAAAGAACGTAGTTCATAGTCTTATGCTATATACGCATTTCGAATATCTACGTCGACGGGGACGAACCGTTCTACTTCAAAAGCTTTGATTTCCAAGTATTTATATAAGGTTACGAGCTGAAAGAAGATGATAGTCCAAGAATATGGAGAATCGAAGAGTAAAAATTAAGGGGAGAAGGCGTGGCCTCTGCAAAGAAAAGTTTCATCGTTTGTCAGTTGCAGACAAGACAGAAAACCGTTACGATTCGGAGTTAACAGTGGGCGATGGATGGCCTCGACTTTAACTGGTAGAAAAATGTCCTTTTTCTTTCCCTCTTTTTTCTTAAGTTTTCAAAGAACTGGAGTATTTTCTCCGGCCGAAAGAAATTTATACGGTTTTCCGAAGGTATTATACACCAGGCTTTCATGTTTTAAGGGAGTTAAAGGGATTCCACGGGTAATGCCGGATATTCTTCTTTTTCGAAAAAGAATGTTTCTTCGCGTGGGAATGGTCCTCGCGCGAAATTGGCTTCACGGTGGAGTTTTAGGAAGAAAATACTCTTTAATGTTATTGAGAAAGAAACAAAAGGGAGGTCTTTTCCGATTTGTCTCTCGCAGGCTCGTTTCAGGCCGAATCTGCCGAATTTCTAAGTCACGCTTGTGGTCGTAGCACAAATGACTCCCAAATTTATCTGCCCAAACCCTAAGCGCTGATTTATTAACTTCTTTAAACATTCCATTTAGAACTTTGCTTAAGAGAGAGCTCCATTTTTCTTTTGTTCCATTGTCGTTAGCTGTGTGGGCTAAAAAACAAAACCCTCTACTAACACGCAATCTGAGAGACTCTGTTGGGTGTCATTCAACCCTATTAGGTTCCCTTTGTTTGAGTTGAATGTGAATATACGCATGATATTCTTTAATATTGTTGTCAATTTTCTGATATAAAATTTTAGGAAGTCATCAACACCTGGTACTAGACATTTTAGAGATTGGTCATGTGTTTCTACGAAACCTTGAATTTTTGTTTTTGGGTGATTGCCGGATACGGCGAATTGATATTTTCCCCTGTTTATAAAAATAGACAATAATTCGCCTCAAAATGTGAACACCGCCATATGGAACACACCATGATCGAAAATAGGGCTATATGGTTGTTCATCAGGAAACAGTTTGCACTTGGGGATAGCGTGGAAAACACTATTTCTTTTGTTGTTTTGGTATTTTCTTAATCGCCATCAAATATAATAATATAAATATTTTCAAATTTATGAAATCGGTATACAATGGTTTTTTGTTAAAACAAATAGAAATAAGTTCGCACTCCAATTTAAAATCTCAACCCTTCACATTCAAAAGAAGAAAAACTATAGCAGCCAGTAAAATGAGGGTAGAAATATGGAAAGAATTTTCCAAAATCACCACCTACTATCACTGACCTAGGTGATGGACAGTGTCAACCATAGTGAAGGATAATGGCGACAGTGGCGTCGCTAGTGGCGGAGGTGGTTTTTGGTCGAACATTTTTAAAGGGAGTCATAGTCCTATATAGGAAACTAATAGACCTTTCTATAAATTATCGGGGCGTTCTTGTTTACTGTTTTTTTCCTCACTTCTACAATGGCTGCGTTCAGTAAGAGTAATCGGGCCTGCAGCGTTACGTCAAGAGCTACTCAACGCTTTTCTGTACTCACTCAATCGGTTCGACGCCATTACTTTCCTTAACGTTGTGACGTCACGCTACAAATGAACCGGCTCCCCCAGCAGGTTGAAATGCTTTCAATCGATCGAGGAGCGCAACGTCATACCGGGAATTGGGAAAATCGTTCAGTAAGAAACCGCTTGATAGATTTTAAAATGTTGCTTTTGCTGCAGGTTACTGAACGTAGACAATGTTTCCCCAGCTCTCCCCCCAAGGAGAGCTAATTAATTCTTCTATGGGTTTAACTGCCCGATTTCAAAAACACGTTCGGCAGTATAGTAGCGAATTTATAGAATGGCCTATTAAAGTTTGTAACACGTTTGGGAATTTACATTGGAGCTGAGCTAAAGAACATAATTGTTTTTGTTTTTTTCCGGGCAGCGAGAAAATTATTTATCACTTTATTTACGAATTTATAGAAATTACAATAGGAATTAAATGAAGTAGAAATAAAATCCTAAAATCTACACTAACACGCTTTACGCCTTGTTTTAAATGCAATTGGTGATTCTTCAAATTAATTTTGCGCTTGAAAATACGAAGCCATGTTAGGTAAATAAGCCTGTTATACCTCGCAAAGTAAAGGTACTGTCACGCGCAAAAACGTAATTTTAAAATCGGTCAATATGAAACTCTCTTTTAGAAATTGAATTTGTATAGGGGGAAGCGTTTTTTGCTTCCTTTCTCATTATGTACTTTTCACGGGTTTCAGCAGTTTTTGCATTACAGTCCATAGGTGGTTCTTATTAAGTTTAACTTTTCGTATATTTTATTCTCCACCGTTATCCCTTTAATTGGCTTTCCGTTGCTACGCAACAAGGTTTAATACTTTTAACGATGAGCCCCAAATAGGGTTAAACCAGTCTGCCGTTGGAATCTCTGGCTATTTTAATTTATTTTTAATTCGTTTTTGACTCGAAGATCTATTTGGTCCGAGTTTCGCATCTCTATTTTATTCTCAAAGACCTTTTGGTACAAGCTATTCCTAAGTTGTGTAATTACTTTAATTGGTTTAGGGTTTACCTTTTTTACGTCCCCTCTTTCATTATAGACTTTAACCATTTCGCGTGTTTTGGCAGAAAGTGGAACTACAACTCTTAGTGATTGTCGAAGGTTTTGTTGGAAGGTGTTTCTTTATGGTTTTAAATATCTGTTAAATTATGCCAATAATGTACATTTTTAGGTTCCCGTTTTTTCGCGAAACAAAAGTATAGAATTTTTTTAAGCAACAATACTGGTACAAACACATAATTTGAAGTAAAGCTTTGGTTAATTTAAACAAGTTACACTTAACTGTTAAAACTGATTGATTTTAAGCACAGCTGTTGATCTTTTACTCTGTTCTTAATGTTAATTTTAAATGGCCCTTTGCTTTTTTGTCTTGCCATCTTTTTAGATTTTTACGAGCCGTCGAACCACTCTTATTATAGGCGATTTTCGAAAGATTCCCAAATGTCTTACCATTGGAAAAGCGCTTAGAGATAACGCGGCTACCATCTAAGAATAGAAGAGAGAACGCGGCTCTAGCGAAAGCATTAATGGTTTTTTAATAATATAAATTACGTTTCTATAGTTTTGTAGCTGGGAGAGATTTTACTGGTACGTTAGTTCGTGTTCGTTTCTCTTTTGGTGCTCTTAAGCTATCGTTTGCGTTAAAAAAAGCCATCATTATTTTTCAATTTAAACGAAACAGTCAAGTCCGAGACATTTTTAAAAACTAACTGTAATATGAAAACTTAATTCCTAATGAAATCATATGCTTTGGATGATAATAAGGCTAAAGAGATTTTCCCTCGAGCTCTTCGATTTCCCCTTTCAATTACGGTAATAGTAAGTGCCGGAAACTGTTGACTCGCCTGATATGAAGGTATTGCTAACACCCTTCTACGCAATATAACTCAACCATCTGGAATAGTGGTATTAAATTAACCTTTAATTCAAAGAAAGTAGTTAAATTTGAAAAGACTTCATTTAAAATAGCTAGTTTGCATATTAACTTTCATATTAATATTTTGAAAATCTTGAGTTTTCGATATACAACAAAATTTTGTATTATTATTTAGTAGAGTAAGATTATAATTTTTAAACACGCACTCCTTCATATCGTATATCCATTACTTTTTAATGAAACTGAACCGAAACTTTGAGCTTGAAGAAAATATGCCAATTTATTTCGGGTAGATATGTATTTTATTATTTTTTTATGTGGAAACTGATGGAAGGTAAGACAGCTACGACGTTATTCTTTGAAGTAGGCCAAAAAAATAAGAGCCTCGAGTAGACCGATAAATGAATGTCTTTCCTTTTGTAAAGGACATTCTTCAGAATGCTGATAGAGAGAGAAAAAAGGAGATAGGTGTGTCACTTAACCAGGATAGCGACTAGACAAAATTGAAATATGATATATATCTATACGGTGAACTGTATTAAGTTGATGGAAAAATGGAAGACAGTTTTTAAACGTATTCTGGCAACAGGGGCGTTAAGAGAGAGAAGGGTAGATGGAATTTATGAAAGGGCCAAATGGAGTTGTCTGACCACCGGAGACAATGTCATATTGCCGTCAAAGGAAAGAGGTTGGATACGGTCTTTTCGGTGATGGGATGGAGGAAGATACAATGGAAATAGTTTTGTTTAGCTGATAATTAAAATTAAACCCGGGTGACGAGCCCGCGAACCAACGCAACTTTTCGCATGTATGAAAAAATCACGCAGATTATTTAGTCTTAGTTAAAGAAAGAAATTTTTAGTGCTTGAGTATTTTAATAATTTTTTATCAAAAAGACATTCGTAACTAGTGTCTATTGATTAACATGTACCTGATTCGCGTCTTTATGTTAGCTCGATAGACCTCTGGTACGAGTAAGTAGTAGTTTAAATTCTTAAAATTTGTATAGGGTGAAGCTTTTTTCCCCTTTTCATTAAGGACGTTTCTACCTATTCTTTTTTTTTATCACGTTTCGATTCTTCAAAAAACAAAATCTAGGCTTCGAATTAGAACATAATATTTTTTTCTTTAATAAGAAAATCAATTTTAAATGCTAAGAACTGATCAACATTTTGCTCTTAAATTTATGACAAATGAACAATGCTATTGATTACTGTTAAAGATATTTTATCATTTTACTTAAATAAGATTCATGAAGTATGACATCCAATCAATGTGAATAGATTGAGCACTCGAAACAAATCAATGTTAAATTATTTTTTTGGGTAAATTTTAATTATTTTTATTTCCCTTGTAGTTTTTGAAACATTTAGTAGCCTGGTCGGTAATTTAACTCCATATGCGTTGAGTTTGCAAGTTCTCTCAAAACGGGTTTAAGAGGTTTTCCATCGAGTTCTTCGGTTTCCCCTTCCATAAAAACTTTTTAGGTTGCCGATAATAGTAAGTATTGCGGAGTAGCTCGATTGGGGTTTGATGGGAGAGCGGTTTGTTTTTAGTTTTTTAAATTAAGTCGACCGACTGAAAAATCGCTTAACTAATATTTGAATTTGTTGAGGTTAAGTTAAAGCTACGAATTCAATTTCTATTCGCGAACTGTGAGTTATTGTAACCTTACAAGAAAAAGTCATGAGTTTGGTTTTTTTTTAAGTTTTATTTTTAGCGACTAAATATTTGGCTCCTTTCCTTTGGACGCCAATTGAAAAAGTACCCGATGGAGGTCCGAATTCTTCGTTCCTCCGTTGTTACAAGGGGGCGAAAATGTTTCGAAATACACTGGTGCAGTATTGAAAGGAAAGGAAAATTTCCAGTGACGCGCGGGTTTTCCCCGCTCATCACTATGTCTTTCCTTTTACAATCGAGGTTTTTACAAAGATCGAGAACGAAATTATTTACAAAGGAGTATACAGGAAACGTTTTTCGGAATTAACAGATATATATTTAAATTTACACAATTTTAAGATTCAAATAGTTTTACACAATTTTATATTTATTTTAGGTTTAATTTTATTTTATTTTAGGTTTAATTTTATTTTATTTTATTTTATTTCAATCAAATTCTTAACACTCCCGCCCAGGTAATACATGCAAAGCGTGTTATTACCGACAATTTTAATTTCGATAATTGGCTTAAGTGATTTCTAGGGGACAAAGTGATTGCAATGACCGCCTGATATGGTTTCCGTTCGCGGTACGAAGAATGCAACTACGATATTTTTTGTCACGTCCTATGTGAATTTCAGTGACAACTCCTAATTTCCAAAATTGTTTAGGCACCTTGTTTTCGTGAATCAGCATTACATCTCCGATCTGAATGATCGTTTCTTTGTTAGCGAGTGCTATTTTGTGCGCCGAGCCAAGTTCTTTTATGTACTCGTCTCTCCAGCGAGTCCACAATCGATTTATTATTGCGGCTCGATACTTCATGCGATTGGTAAAGTCCTGACGCGTTTTGGGGATTTCTCCCTCCTTAAGTTGAAGTGGAGGTAGGCAGGTTACACGTTTGTTTATGAAAAACTGCGAAGGGGTCAATGGCGAGGGTTCGTTTACGTCATTGAACACGTACGTGATTGGTCGAGAGTTCACTATCGCTTCCGTTTCAGCGAGCGCGGTTTGCATTTCCGACGGTGTGAGGGTGGCGCGGGCTAAGATTTTCTTGAGAGTGGTTTTCGTAGACCTGACTAGTCGCTCCCACCAGCCCCCATGCCAGGCGGCGCGTTCCACGATGAAACGCCAAGTGATACCTTTCCTTCCGAAGTACTCTTTCACTTCGTCGTTGTTGATTTTATCCCAAATGATTTTTAAGTCTTTGTTTGCGCGATGAAAGGTTTGGGCGTTGTCTGTGTACACGATTTGTGGAATTCCAAACAACGATATCATCCTTGTTAACGCGAGTAAGAACTCGTAGGTTGATAGTGTAGGTACCATCTCCAGATGCATAGCGCGGGTTACGGCGCATGTAAAAAGGCATATGTATGCCTTTTGCATGTTGTTAGCGACCTTGACCATGATTGGGCCAGCGAAATCAATGCCCACAATTTCGTATGGTTCTGCTTGATTAATTCGTTCCTTCGGCAGAAGAGCGGTTTCCACCTCGCCTTGTTTGGATTTATATAAACGACATATTAAACATTTGTTTATGACGGTTCTGGCTAATTGTCTCGCTGACAGCACCCAGTAGCGTTCTCGGGTCTGAGTGACGGTACTTTGTATCCCGCCGTGGATGACTTGTTTGTGGCTTCTCGTCATAATCATTTCGGAAAGGCGTTGTTGTTTTTCCAATAGTATAGGATGTTTTTGCGCATATGTCATATTAGATTCTGTTAATCTTCCTCCCACGCGAAGAAGCCCATCCTCGTCCAAGAAGGGTTTGAAACTGACGATTTTTGATGTACTCTTCATTGGTTCGTTTTTCTTCAGAGATGCGATTTCTTCTCCAAAGTCTTTGGACTGGATACATTTCAGCCATTCAATTTCCGCCGAATTCATTTCCATGGCAGTAATTGGTCCCTTTCGTCTATCAATTTTCCGAGCGAAGTCGGGGAATCTTTGAATGTAAGCTGTGACTCGTAGAACCCTTTCTAATGCGCTGTTATTTTCAAGTGTGAGGAATTTACTCAATCCAGGGCTGTCTTCAATTCTGACTGCAACCACGGTTTTACGTCTTGCTTCTTCGACTTCGTCTGGAATTGGTAGTCCTTTAAACTTGTCTTCGGGCCACTCTAATTTGTCCAGTTTCAGCCAGTGAGGGCCTTCCTTCCAAAGTCGGCTAGAAGTCATTTTTTCTACTGGCATTCCCCTAGACGGGAAGTCTGCCGGATTGTTTTCTCCAGAGCAGTGATACCAGTCAGTTTGGTTTGTGTTTTTCTGAATTTCAGAAACTCGGTTTTGGATAAAAACCTTCCAAGTTTGCGGTGACTTTTTTATCCAATGGAGTGCGATACTCGAATCGGTCCACATTGTTGTGGTCGTGTCCTTCGATGGTAAAACTTCTTTTAACTTTTTTACGAGGCGCGACCCTATAAGACATCCCATCAGCTCCAGTTGTGGAAGTGTGGGCGTGTTTTTTAAGGGTACAACTCTGGCCTTTGAAGCGACCATCGTAACTCCTGTTTTTCCAGTTGAGGTGGTGTAGCGAAGGTAGACTACCGCTGCATACGCCTTTGTTGACGCATCGCAGAAGCAATGAATTGAATACTCGGCGACATCGTTTTCTTGGCCGAAGTAATGCCTTGGTAATTTAACGTTTTTTAGGTTTGGCATTTCCTTACACCATTTTTTGAATTCGTTGGATTCGACCTCTGGAAGTTCCTCGTCCCATCCTAGCTCTAGCTTCCATACTTGTTGGAGGAGCATCTTGGCCCGAATTGTATATGGGCTCAAAATTCCTACAGGGTCGTAGATTTGGGCGACCGCGCTTAGGACGTAACGTTTTGTGTTTTTAGAGTTTCGTAGAACTTCGTGGAGAGACGAAAGGTCAAAGGAGAAATTGTCTGATGTGGGGTCCCACAAGAGACCTAGGACCTTTTGTGTTTTCACTTCCGGTTGGAAGTCGATTTCAATTTCATTTTCGGAGTACTTGCTTTTGTCACTCCAGATTTGACGCAGCTCTTGGGAATTTGTAGACCATTTTCTGATTTTCATTCCGGCCTCACTCAGGATTCTTGTGACGTCGGTGGCTAGTTGGCTTGCGTCATCGATTTCATCTTTTCCATCCAAAAGGTCGTCAACGTAAATACTTTCTTGGATTGCTTTGGCGGCTTCAGGATCGCTTTCAGTGTATTTTTCTGCATGGATTTTTATGGTTGCGCCAAGGAGGAAAGGCGAACAGGTTACCCCAAAAGGAACTCTAGCCATCTGGAGAATCTCGTATTCGTTTTCGGAGATCGTACCGTTTTCTTCCTTAGTCCACAGAAACTTGACGGAGACTCTTTCTTCTGGCGCTAACGCAACCTGAAGAAAGGCCTTTTCGATGTCCGCAATCAATGCGATTTTGTGACTGCGAAATCGAAGTAGTAACTGGAGAAGGTTGGGGTTTAGGTTTGGTCCACTCAGCAGACAGTCGTTTAGGGACGGTCCGCCTCGAATGTGTGACGAGGCGTCGAAGACCACGCGTAGCTTCGTGGTAGTGCTGGCTTCCCTTCTGACCGGCTGATGCGGTAAAAAATAAGTTCCCGCCGTAACTGCGACTCCATCAGGGGCCCTTTCAGCAATTCCCAAAGCAAGTTGTTCATCGATGATGGTTTTGTAGTTTTGATATAGGATTGGGTCTTGAATGAACCTCTTATTCAGTCCATTCATTCTTTTGGTTGCGATGGTTAGGTTGTCTGGTAATGTTTCTTTCGACGTTTTCCAAGGTGGCTTGACAACGTAACGACCGTTCTCAAACGTAGTTTCGGCCCTGAAGGTGTCCATAACTTCGTCGTCCATGGGCGTTTTCTCCTGATTCTGAAGTATGCCAATTGACTCCAGGTCCCAAAGTGTTTTGTTTAGCTCGATATTTTGAAGCCTGATGTTTAGTACTTTTATTTTTACGGCGTTAGTCAGGATCTGGTCGTTTTCTACTGGTCCCTGAATGGCCCAGCCAAAGATAGTTTCGACTGCCACTAGTTTCTCGGAGAATCGATCGGTTTTTCTGGTGACTGCGTCGAAGTAGTAGTCGGCGCCTAGTAGTAAGTCTATGTCGTCGCTGTTGACGCAGTCTGCGCTAGCTGGATCTGCAAATTGATATCCCATGGTTCTGAAATAGCTTTCGATTTTCTTGCTATGTATGCTTGTGATTGCTTGGCAGACGTACGGGACTTCGATTGCGATTATTTCCAGTTCTTTTTTGGGGTGTTCTCGGTTTTGAAGAATGACCTTGACTTGTTTGCGGGTTACTGTCCTCGGATGTTGGTTTCCGAATTCTCCTATTTCCACGGTGACTTTACCGACGACCGGTAGCTTGAGTTTTCTGGCTACTTCTTCCGTAGTTCTTCTGGGTTGCTGATGTTTATTTTTGCAGTTTGGAGAAGGACTGTTTTTCCTTGAGTGACAGGAGTAACGTTGAGTTTGTTGTTATCCGCGGAGGCTCGATTTTGCTCCGTTGACGGTTTGTTTTCTTCTCGAGACGCGCGATTTGTCTCGTTCTTTTCGCACACGGCGACGTTGTGGTTTCGGTCGCACAAACGGCACGTTTTGTTTTGAGATTGGCAGTGCTCTGCCTTATGACTTAGTCGTAAGCAAATGGTACAGCGACCCGAGTCGTCAATGATTTTCTTTTTCTCGGCGATGGTATGATGGCTACATTTCCACGAGGAATGATTATCTTTTTTGCAAAATATGCAGTAAACGTTTGGTTTTGAGTTTACGGCAGTAGCTAGTGCGCTGGCGGATTTAATTTCGTAGTTATTTTTCTTCTCATTTTTAGGCGTGAAGTGTGACCGTTGGTTATTACCGGAGTAACTTGATCGTCGTCGACTGTTCGAGTACGACGACTGCGAACGATCGCGCGAATTAGAACCACCTCCGAGTAAAACACTAGTTTCGCGGCATTCAACTTCTTCGCGAATAAAATCTACCAAAGCCTTAAGATTGTAGTCCGCGTCTTTTCTACGCAGTCTACTGTATTCTAAACGGATATCAGGCGGCAGGCATTTAAACAATTTGGGACAAAGAAATGTACCACTCATAGTAATGTCTACCCCCAATCCCTCTAATTGACGCAAATTAACCTGAATTGTGTCATACATTTCTCGTAAGGCCTTAACATCATGAGATTCATGCACAGGATTAAGTTTCATTAAATTTTTACTTAGATCGTTAATTGCTAATTTAGGTTTATCATAATTTTCAGTTAATAATTTAATAGCTAGATCATAATTTGTATCAGATGCCTTCATACCTTTAAGAGTCATTTTTGCCTCACCTTCTAAGTATGACATTAAATAATCAAATTTCTCAACCTTTGATAATTTTTTCTTTTCGTCCACTCCTGACTTGAAGCGACTCCAGAAGCTATCCCATTCGGTGAAGTTCCCGTTGAATTTCTGTATAGGTAGAGGCGGCAGTCTAATCTCCTCCCGCTCGACTTGGATGATGCGCGGCGGCGCTTGCTGTGCGGGTCCAGACGATGACTTGTTGGCGTCTGGAAACCTCCTCCGTAGGGCGATTTTGATGCTTTCGATAAGTTCCTGGTACTCGCATATTTTTTCGGCGTCTGCTTCTAAGTCCGGCCCGTCTACTGATAGGTCGATGACTTTATCATCCATGGCGTTGAGGTCTTCTTCTTTCCTTAATATCAGCGCCATTTTGTCTTCTACTTCTTCTTTAGTTGAGGTTGGATTATTCAGCAGCGTTTGTAGTTGACCCGCTGTATTGGTAACGTTCCTTCTAACGCAACCTCTTAAAGTTATTAATTTCGAAAGTTTGTCCTTTCTAGCCTTTTCTATGGCTTCTGCCATTGTTTAAGTTTTTTGTTTTGAAGTTAAACACGTAAAGATTTTAACTCGGTTAGGTTAGTTTAGTTTTTTCGCGAACTACCGATTTGTAAGTCCGCGTCTTTTAACTTTTAATTTCTAAAGTTAATGTTTCTTTAGAACCGTGAATTATGGCTCCGAGTTTAATTCTTGATTTTGATTTTACTCACTATTTCACAATCCAATTTCGTTGTTTAATAGTCCATTCCCGGGTTTCGGCACCATATTGCGGAGTAGCTCGATTGGGGTTTGATGGGAGAGCGGTTTGTTTTTAGTTTTTTAAATTAAGTCGACCGACTGAAAAATCGCTTAACTAATATTTGAATTTGTTGAGGTTAAGTTAAAGCTACGAATTCAATTTCTATTCGCGAACTGTGAGTTATTGTAACCTTACAAGAAAAAGTCATGAGTTTGGTTTTTTTTTTTAAGTTTTATTTTTAGCGACTAAATATTTGGCTCCTTTCCTTTGGACGCCAATTGAAAAAGTACCCGATGGAGGTCCGAATTCTTCGTTCCTCCGTTGTTACAAGGGGGCGAAAATGTTTCGAAATACAGTGGTGCAGTATTGAAAGGAAAGGAAAATTTCCAGTGACGCGCGGGTTTTCCCCGCTCATCACTATGTCTTTCCTTTTACAATCGAGGTTTTTACAAAGATCGAGAACGAAATTATTTACAAAGGAGTATACAGGAAACGTTTTTCGGAATTAACAGATATATATTTAAATTTACACAATTTTAAGATTCAAATAGTTTTACACAATTTTATATTTATTTTAGGTTTAATTTTATTTTATTTTAGGTTTAATTTTATTTAATTTTATTTTATTTCAATCAAATTCTTAACAGTAAGTAAGCTCGCGTGGAATGAAGAACTAGCCACCACCCTCCTACGCATTGTAACCCGGCCACCTGAGTTAATGGCTTTAAAAAGTGGCTTGGTGCCTTGGGTATAAGCCTATAGCTGATTGAAATTATAATTATTATTATTATGACTCGGTCACCACGCCATTATAAATGTATACTTGGAATTCTACCTGTATTTATTGAATTCGGGTATTCACAAATTCTTCGTGTTTCTCTTTTTTTGCAATACATGTATAAGGTAAATCTGCCTGAAAATTTGGTGGGTTCGCTGGCTTTTGTAAACGTCACTCCGTTGGAATGTGGCCTTCGGTCAAGCCAATTTCCTCAAAATGGTGCAATTCGATCTTCTCTACTCTCTCGCGGGTTATTAAAAATCACGTGATGACCTGGGCAAAGGGCCAAAACCAACTCTAGCCCCAAAATCTCCGTGCTCCTCGAACTAGAGGGCATTAACAAATACGTTTCCATCCCTTCCTCGGGACTCATTTGGGTGGACTAATAGGGTATTTTTTTGTTTTTCATCTTTGTTAATTGTCGCTTTAATGTATTAGTTTTTCTGGTCTTATTAAAATTTATCATTCAATTCAATATACTTGCTAACGGTTCTAATCGAACCTAACTCTTTCAATAATTCGGGCTTCAATTTCTTAAAGCTAAAATATTTTCAGTCGGAATTTTAATAACACTATAGCTCTCCCAAACTGAGCAAACACTACTCAAAATTTCCCACCTTATTGATTACTCGGACATGGCTACGAAAGTTTTCGTCACCGATTTTTATTTAGTTGTGTCCATTTTGCTGTTATTGTTTGAGAATATGTAACTCGTTCAGATAATAAAATGTTTATTACCAAATGATAAAAGTGACCCGGACATGTGGTTAAATAGCGCTGAAAACCAGCCGTATTATTCAATACAATTTTTTACCTATTATAACAACTTTAAGAAAAATTGTTTAACGTAGGGTTGTTAATTTTCCGGAAAAATAAAATGCGGAAAAATTTCCAGAAAATTTCCGGAAAATTTTCCGAATTGCGGAAAATTTTCCGCAAATCGGAAAAATAAAAAATTTAAACATAAATTACTTTTCAAGGGTTTTTAATGTTTTAAACTTTTTATCAATTTAAAATGACTAATATCAATAAACATACTACAAAACATTAATAGTGTTACATTTCAACCAGTTTAAACTAGTCTATAGGTTTAGTTTTACTTTTAGATTAGAAAAAATGAGGTGAAAATGCCGCTTTATTTAAATTTGCAAACAATATATTAGACAAATCATGGAATGAAAACGTTTTTAATATTTTTCGGAAAAATACGGAACATTTTCCGGAAAAAAGGCCTAGGTAATTTTCCGGAAATTTTTTCGACTTACAACACTAGTTTAACGTAGTAGTTTAGTTTCTGTGATTTATTTACTCTTCCAACTGACAAAGTTGTCTAAGGATCTTGTAAAGTTTGAGGATTCTGGCCGAATGGTTGGAAAATTTACTTATGTCTTTACCTCTGTAAACGCAGAATATATCGCTGTTGTGGAAGCATCTTAGAAGGAAAGGTGTTGTTGCTACACTGTTTAAAAAAATTGTTCTAATTTGAACAAATCGCCGTTCAGAAGGTTGTCCCTGTAACAGAACGCCATTTTGTTCTAAAATGAACAAAAAATATTCGTTCAATATTGAACTTAGATGTTCTATATTGAACAAACTTTCTTTGTTCAAATTAGAACGTTTTGTCGTTCGCGGCGGGACGCTTTGTCGTTCGACGTGGATCATTTTCTCGTTCGCCGCGGAACACTTTGTCGTTCGCGGTAGAACGCTTTATTGTTCGACTTGGAATGCTTTATCGTTATCCAATACAAAGAGTACATTAGTTATCGCTTTCAAAATTTTAATTAATGTCTCCTGGCGGTGGTTCATTACGCTAAATTAATAAAAGTAACCTAACATAACACATGGCCTACCGAAAAGGAAAACCCGGCCTAAAACTAGATTATTTGAATTTAGTTCCAACCTCAACTACAACCATTTTATTAAGCTTAAAATATCTACCATGAAAGTGATATGCGTAAAATAAATAAAGCCTTTTCTTAGCGCAAAAGATTAAACATTCTATTCTCAGCCGTAAGGTCGAAAACTAGTAACAGACGATTTTAGAATTTATTTCTATGCTGAAAACGTCAAACCAAATTGCAGTATATTACGAAATATTTTCTGTAAATTTTAATTCTGGAACTTGGGCAATTACATTTCCGAACGAATTTCGTCTACCTTGCCAATCGAATAAAAGTATACTTAAAAAAACGGTGCGTGTCCTATAAATTTGGACCTTTCAAAACCCTTTTTCGTTTTCCACTTCCTTAGGACACGGTGGTTATTTATATCGTTATTTGTGTGAAGATTCTTTTCAATAGGTGGGGTAGTTTCTGAGAAACAGCGTTACAGACCCAACGCCATTTGAGTCGCTAGTGAAGGAGCTACGCTCCAACAACGAAATAGAATCTTCAGTAAATTTCCAAACACACTGTACTACAAAAACAACTTCCTTGCAACATGTTCTTACTCAACCTGTAAATAAATTACTACGAGTATTAGTTTAATCAACCAGTACACTAACTTAAAACAACATAATAATATACGAAAAAACTACCTATAACAAAGTGCACTATAAACCACTCATTTATTACTTTATGGATGTTATACTTGTTTGTTACTTTTGGCCATACGAAGTTTTCCGCAAAATAGTGTCACACTTATTTGTTACTTTTGGCCTTACGACGTTTACCGCAAAATAGTGTCACACTTATTTGTTACTTTTGGCCTTACGACGTTTACCGCAAAATAGTGTCACACTTATTCATTACTTTTGGTCATACGTTGAAAGTGTCACGCTTATATGTTAGTACATGTACATGAAACCAATACAAAGAAATCCATATAGGATTGTGTGTAAAACCTGTTCTAAGGGGAACGAATCTATTCTATTGCTTAGTTTACAAGCCTTCCTCCAGAGGGCGAAAGAGCATTTGTTCTTATTTGAACGAAATAAAATATCTTGAACACACCGTTCTTTGTTACATACCTTTAGAACGCTATCGTTCATTTCTGAACAGACTGTTCTAAGTTGAACGTCTTCTGAACGAATTTTTTTAACAGTGTATGACTGAAAAATCTATCCTAGATTATCAAGAACTTACTGAAGGCAAAAAAAGGTGGCCACGATCTTCACGAAGTACTGATGAAATATTGTAACCCTGCCATAGGACAACTCCCCACATCCACTCAAATATTGATGGTCATCAGTAGTCTTTAATTATGGACGAATCTACTTTTTCGCGTATTTTATCATCCTTCTCACAGTCCATAGCTGGTCTCCTCTAACTTAACTTATCGTATATACTATTCTCCACCACACTCCCCCCTTTTCGGCTTTCCGTTGCTATGCAACGCGTTTTGAAATTTTTAATGTTTAGGCTTAGTTTCTCTTTTCGATATAACAGTCGCCAGCCAGATTTCCCGCACGGTACTGATGAGTTCCAAATAGAACGAAACCGGTCTACCGTTGGAATTTCTGGCTATTTTATTTAGTTTTTATGTAGTTTATTACTCGAAGATCTATTTGATCCGAGATTCGCTCGAAGACCTATCGGTACGAGTTATTAGTAAGTTTTTTAATTTCTTCAAATTTGTTTAGGATTTAGATATATTATCCCTTTTAATTATGGACTAATCTACTTTTTCGCGTATTTTATCATCCTTCTCACAGTCCATAGGTGGTCTCCTCTAACTTAACTTATTATCAAACAAAAATAGGTACGTAGGATATCCGTATCTTGGATAATCATGATGTCTTTAGGATATCCATGTATCCAGGTTAGATGTAAATTATATTTTCATTATAGATATCCAGATGTTATGGATTTGGAGATCCTGCGGGATATATCAAAACGCAGGATATTTAATATCCGGGATATGTTATAGGGACACACTAGAAATATTATAAATAGCCTTTTTCACTGAAAAATTTATAGAACATAACATGTATAGTAGATTTCTCACAGATAAGATGTTTTCTATTTAAATTACAATCGGTTAAATGTCCAGTGCTACGACCGCAAAGTGAAGCTTTTCCTATCATCTACGGATATCTAGTATTATTGATATATTATCGTTAATTAGGAAAGGAAAGAACCTTTCGGTTGTATAGGCTGCTACTATCGCTTACAGCGTACCTTAGTACACTTTTGTTTTGATCACGGAGATCATGAACAATTCAAAAATAGAAGATAGCATGTAAATTGATTAAAACAAAACTTAAATATATGTATTAACTATAGTAAACCATATATGTACACCTAAGGATTGATGATATAATCAAAATAAAACCGTTAATTTTTATCACAATTTATGACATAGTAAATAAAGAGGAATTTTCTAGATTTTGTTCCTTAATATGATTCCGATATATTTAGTTATTAACTGATTTTATGGTGCTTGCTGGGAAGAAATCAACGATGTTCGAAAATCCCTGGGATAGTTTTTGTTTGAAAATTTGGATTTCAGTAGTTGTAAGACTTTCGGATAAAACCTGGATTTCTGTGCAACATAATTTTTTTTTAATATTCCGATACTAGCAATGTAAGACTCGTCTTAACATTCTGTTGTTCACAGGAATATTTTTTAATACTTTAAATGAATTTGACATATTAATCAACAATAAAAATAATATATGTCCCTTTAAGGCTGCACATTTAACGAGCTCTAAACTATTTTTTCAGTTCGAAGAACTGTTTTTATTATAATATATGCCCATTTAAGAGAAGTGGTGCTTTACAAGAATTACATCCCAATTTTATAATTTTTTTAAAGGAAAAGTCCAGGTTGGGTAAAACTTGGGTCTGTTTGAAATATCAGTCGTAAAATTGTATCTTTTTTTAATGATAGTACGGGTAAAAGAGGGTAGCTCACCGGCAAAATTCGTCCCAACTTGCAATGTGGCCTAAAAATTCAATTTTGATGTCTACTTTGAGGATCCGATGAGTCCGCAGCGATGCGGGGTGGACAACACAGTTTTGGGGGGGGGGGGCAAGGGGGGCAGGAGGGGGCAGTTGCCCCCTACATTTGCTTTCACCGAATTGAGCCGTGTTTGGTGTTGTTTCCCGATGGTACATTTAACCCTGAGTCGAATGCGACCCACCACATGCCCGTAAGATGAACCGTGTCCGAGTTATGGCCGAATTTGTACTGAATCGCGTGGTTTTTTCTCTAATAGGAAAAAAAAATCCCCAAATGTTAAATTTAGCAATCCGGTCAAGTTGGGTATCGTTTCTGTAGTATGTTTTAACGTTGAGTCGAATGAGACTCGCCGCGGATCGCTGGGACTAATAGTTTCGGAGGTATGACCAAAAGTACACTAAACAAAGGTTTTTTTTCGGAATTTCCCTAAATGTTGAAAAGGTATATCAACCATTTGGCCAGGACCAACCATACTTTCGGATCGTACGTATTATTTTGTGCCGAATCGAATGAGACAAACCGCAATTCCGTAGGATGAATAGTTTCCGAGCTATAACGAAATATGTGCGAACCATAAATGGTGTTTTTTTCAAAAAGTTAGAAAATATTCATTTAAACCACCACCCGTGTCTACAAATTTCTCCCCGGACGACCGCAATGTATTCATCTTACATACTACTAAGTGCTGAATCGAATGAGACCAACTGCAGCTCCATGGAATGAATAGATAACGAGTGATGACGGAATTTACATTAGATAATTGACATTTAATCCTCAAACAGGTTCTGAAAATGGTTTTTTTTTCTTTTTTTTAAGTTAAATTTTAACATCATTGTTGTGTGTTTGCTAGAAGAAATGATGAAGATATGTTTAAAAACAGGTACAATCGAACACATTTTTACTTAGTTAAAATTTGCATCAGACAATACAACTAAATAGAATGAATGAAATATAATAATAATATATCTGAAATTTCTATGGCATTTTTTTGGGGCAGTAAAAAATTCAAGTAGAAACGTTTAAAACGAAGATGGCGCGACTAAATAATATCAATATGACGTTTTGCAACGTCATACATGCTTTTGGTAGTAAACATTAATCGAATACAATGATGTTTAAAAATAAATTATTATAAATAAATTAAAAAAAAAGAAAAAAACATTTTCAGAACCTGTTTGAGGATTAAATGTCAATTATCTAATGTAAATTCCGTCATCACTCGTTATCTATGAATTTTATTTATTTGAAAGAAGAAAAGATACAGATCGTTAAGCTAGTTATAGCTTGTGTACAATCTTGCAGTACCCGACAGCAGAGCGTAGAAATTCAAAAGACATAATAGAAGGATATGTAAAATTTTGCTTACAGAAGAAACTACGCGGAAGCACAAAATGGGTTTAAGATAAAAAAAAAACAGAACAAAATAAAATAAAAATAAAAAATAAAAAACCCGTGTTGAATCATGAGGCTAATACAACAAAACAAGACAAAACTGGACAAAACTGGCCAGTCGAACAAAGAGGGAGTCTACATCATTCTTTGACAGAGGTGATTCCGAACCAGACGACGCACAGCGCAACGGGATTGACAAGCCAGCACTTCTTTAGGTAAGGAGTTCCAGAGTTCGATAGTTCGGAATGAGAAGTGCCATTGTCGAACAGACGTCTTAACGCGAGGTTTGACGATCTTGGCATCATGGCCCCTGGTCCTACGGAGGGCAACAAACGTGAAAAAGTTATCAGGGTTCAAAGCAGATTTCCCCGCCCAGATGTTCCAGACTTGGATAATATCATTTAAAGCGTGGCGTGTCGTTGGAGAATCGACATTGAGCACTCTATTTCTGGCGTCAGGAGAAAGTTTCTCCAGGCCCCTGGTGAGTTTTGTAAAGCGGTTGTGTGCCTTCACTAACCGATCCTGGTCCCCCAACAAAGGAGGGCTCCACACTTCTGACGCGAAGTTTATGTGAGGGAGGACTAGTGCAGTGTAGAGTGTGCGCATTAGCCGTGGAGAACGAAAATAAAAGTTTCTTCTTGTGAGGCCTGTCAGTGAGTTCGTTTTCTTGACGACCCTGGAGGTGTGATTACCAAAATTGAGGGATGGATCCATCCATACGCCCAGGTCTCTCATCGGGGAGTCCGCACTTAGCAGTGGGAGACCATCCAGAGTGTAACATGTGCGCGGGTTGTTGCGACCGAGGTGGTTAACACCGCTTTTTGACGAATTGTAGGCCATCCCATGCGTTTGAGCCCAGAGAGCTACGGCGTTGAGATCTTCCTGCAAGTGCTGGCAATCTTGAGGGGTTCCAACAGAGTGAGCAAGCTTGGTGTCATCAGCCTGGAATGCTTCACAACAGGGGGCAAAGAGTTTATGAAGACCGAGAAGAGGATAGGGCCGAGTACACTTCCCTGGGGAATACCATTCAGCGGAGTAAGAGCTTCGGATTCGTGACCTTGGAGCACAACTGAGTGTTTACGATCCGTGACGAGGCTCCTGAGCCATTAAAGGCAAGCCCTTCAACACCAGCCTCAGCTAACGCATCAAACAGCCCCTGGTGGGGGATGGTATCAAAAGCCTTACTGAGGTCCAGGTACACCACGTCAACAGGATTACCCTCGTCAAGCCACGCCGTCCATTCGTTAGTCGCAGAGAGGAGATTGGTGGTGCAAGATCGATTTGAGCGGAAACCATGCTGGGAGGGGTGGAGGAATTCCGTGTCGTCAAGGAAGGAGCGAAGTTGTTTATCGGCCAGACGTTCAGCAACACGGGCAATATTCATTGCACGGCGCTGCGGTTGGTCTCATTCGATTCATCACTTAGTAGTATGTAAGATGAATACATTGTGGTCGTCCGGGGATACATTTGTAGACACGGGTGGTGGTTTAAATGAATATTTTCGAACTTTTTGAAAAAAAACACCATTTATGGTTCGCACATTTTTGGTATAGCTCGGAAACTATTCACCCTATGGAATTGCGGTTGGTCTCATTCGATTCGGCACAAAATAATACGTGCGTTCCGAAAGTATGGTTGGTCCTGGCCAAATGGTTGATATACCTTTTCAACATTTAGTGAAATTCCGAAAAAAAAACCTTTCTTTAGTGTACTTTTGGTCATACCTCCGAAACTATTAGTTCCAGCGATCCGCGGCGTGTCTCATTCGACTCAACGTTAAAACATACTACAGAAACGATTCCCAACTTGACCGGATTGCTAAATTTAACATTTGGGGATTTTTTTTTTCATATAAGAGAAAAAACCACGCGATTCAGTACAAATTCGGCCATAACTCGGAAACGGTTCATCTTACGGGCATGTGGTGGGTCGCATTCGACTCAGGGTGAAATGTACCATCGGGAACAACACCAAACACGGCTCAATTCGGTGAAAGCAAATTTAGGGGGCTAATGCCCCCTCCTGCCCCCCTTGCCCCCCCCCCCAAAACTGTGTTGTCCACCCCGCATCGCTGCGGACTCATCGGATCCTCAAAGTAGACATCAAAATTGAATTTTTAGGCCACATTGGAAGTTGGGACGAATTTTGCCGCTGGAGAGCTCTTTTTGGGCCTCTTTTACCCGTACTATGACGATAAATTAATTTTTAAACGAGCGAAATTTACCGCCAAGCGAGCTGCCATTTTCTTTCGCCTTCCCTCCGCAGATCGCACGCGGAGCAAGCGCGCGCGGGGAACAGAGCGCTGTTATAGCCTGTTATAGTCCTAAAACGTCATCCCGAAACAAAAAATGGCAGATCGCTTGGCGGTAAATTTGGCTCGTTAAAAAATTAATTTCTCGTCATTAAATAAAGGATACAATTTTACGACTGATATTTTTGAGTATATTTAGATATGATATCAAATAGACCCAAGTTTTACCGAAGCTGGACTTTTCCATTAAAACAATAGTGCTTTCTAAAATTAAAAATTAAATGCTTGTAGTGTCTCTAATAAAAGTGCCAAACTAAGGCCTGCATAGAAAAATAATTAGAATCTCAAAAAATATTGTTATTTTAGTTCAACCACATAAAAATGATTACCTTTGCTGCGAAAAATACTCAGCCCGTCGTTTTGCCTTTTTCTTTTGTTGCCTTGGAATTTCAAATTTTAAAGCTCGAAAATGATTAGTGTTAAACTTCACAGCTGATAGATTAGTTCAACCAAACATAACATGTACAGGAACTGAGTCTAAGCGGACGAATTTTCGGGAAAATTGGTTTTTATCCCCAATGTTTTTCCTACGGGAATTTGTTATCCTAACTGTGTTGCAATTCTGAGACTTTTTAGTTTTTAATAATTTTAGTGTTTGTACTCAACTTGGCATTTTTCATGTGATTTTTAGTAAGTTTCCAGGTTTTATTTAAGACTGCATTCATAATTTTCCCTTAAGTATTTCGCTTGAAATGAATTCCCCATCCCCGCCTTTGGGACCTGTATTTGTGCTAGGCCTCGGTTTTCATGTTATACTCAGTTTCCCGTTGCGCATGCGCGCCAATCTGAAACTTAAGAGGGAAAATGGATGCCTCGAAACCGTAATTTCCTGGCTTCAAAAACTTATATTTTCTCGGCGTTATTGATTAAATTATAAATCGTGGAAAGACGGGCCTATGAAGTGAAACACGCTGATTTTAAATCCGTTTACAGAATGAAAATACGACCAGTGGTTGAGGTTACAGCGCGACCCAAAAAAGGCCTAAACGTTTCTCAAGCTGAGTTGACGTCTTCCACGACCAAACCGGGCAATATACGGGCAGCAGAGGTGGAAATGGTGGAAGAAGATGAGCTCTAAATATACTCCGCGGCCGCGGAGTATAATTGGAAATCTGCCGATATCAGTAAAACTAATATACAACCAGGGTGACCTGTATGTGAGCAGTCCACTGCAATCTATAGCGAAATTATTCGCCAATTGTTGCATGGCGATCGCTATACAGGGTGCCCACTAAAAAATGAACCAGGGCGAATATCTCAAAATCTGTTTTAGGTACGATTTTTAAATTTTCAAGTCGTATACAAGATGTAGGGGGAAACCTACTGCGAAAATGTCGATGACTTTGAACCATGTCTTCAAGGTCATCCAAAAACTAACTCGAGAACCGTAAATGTTAGAATGTTGGTTCCAAATAGAAATGTGTTCCACGTGACTTTTTAAATATAAGTAGGTTTGACCTGATCGGATTTGACCAATAGAAAGCCGAGAAATGCTAGATGAAAAACAAGAAGGTCGTTAAGCGATCGAGGTTCGGGAGCTGATAACTCTAAAGATATTCGTGTTAGAGAACTGAAATTTGCTTCACATCCTCATCAGGATTTAGGGTCTTTGGTTTAAGAATTTCAATGACCTTGCACTATGTCTTCAAGGTCATCCAAAAACTAACGCGAGAACCGTAAGTGTTAGAAAGTTGGTTCCACTTAAAAAAGTGTTCCACGTCCCATTGTAGGTCTAATTAGCTTTGGTTTGATTGAATTTGACCAATAGGAAGTCGAGGAACTGTTTTTTAAAATCACAAAGGTCGTTAAAATGAAAATTGAAAGAAAACGCACATAACTCGAAACCAATTCGTGTTACATCGAAATTTGCTAGACAAACTCATTATGGTGCGAGTTTTTCAAGTTTGTAAAATTGGATGACCTTGAAGACGTGGTTTAAGGTATGAAAACATTATCTCGCGATCCATTGGGTATAGAAACTAGGTTTCAATAGGAAATTTGCTAATCACCACTTTCTCGTCAAAGTACTTTTGAACCATGTCTTCAAAGACATTCAAAAATGACCTTGAGAAATAACTTGAAACTGAATAAGCAGGTAGTTTTTACGCTCGGGCGTCCTTTAAAAAAAATTATATTCTAAATATCTAATTTTATAATGACGCTCTATCTGGCTACTCAAATACTGAATCAAAAATGACTACTTTGTTCAGCTGCGATGATGGATTGCAAGTTTTAAAATCTCCAGACTTCAAGGATGGCGCTAGATGCTAGGCTATTTTGGACCCAGCTCAGTTGTTTTACACACTCATACTTAGAATTAATTTTACTTGAAATTAAATATCCTATTTGAAGGATTTCAAGTATTTTATTTAGTAAATAGACTTAAAATTTTTAAACTATTATTTTATAATAAAATTTTTAATTTTAAGTATGTGAGGGTTTCAAGTAAGTTTAGCTTAACCAAATATAGCCAGCCAATCCCGTATGACCATTTTGTAACCAAGCTTCAAGATTCAAGTTGCAAATCCATTACCTGTTTAATATTCATCTTAAGGGGTCATTATAGTTGAACTCATGATGAGTTCCATTGTTTGGACTTTACTACACTATAATTTTAAAAGAATAATTTAAAAGTATAGTACAGTAGATCATATGAAATATTTGGTGTATTGTTTGGACTAATGTACATATATTTATATCAATTGCGCGGCACGTGAGCGAAACTCATTTTAGATAACACTACCAAAATAGCTATATAATAGGATCCAGTCGAAAGTTTAACATGAAATTTACGATTACTTTTAGTTTAACCTCTAAGCAACTCTCAATTATGTATCTTTTCAAGTCCCCAGAAAAGAATATCCCCATATGAGACTTAAGTGAAGTCTTAAATGACTCTTATTTTTATCTAATATTGTAACCCATAATCAATACATTGAGACTAATTGGCGACTAAAGTAAGACTCCCATTTTGGTAAGGGTTGGCATCAATTAAGCCAATAAAACTCTGGTGACTTCATTGGGCACCACCGATGTTACTTTTGTCCTGCCAGGAAAAGCCGAGTCTAACCTAGTTTTCTTTGTACCAAATTTAGTGCGTAATTGTATTTTTGAATGGACTTTTTACAGACACATGGTATGATTGCTAATTATAGAGACATTATTGCTTATAAGCCCTCAGAGTTTTTTCATTTTCATTCTGATAGTAACAGTGGTGACTAAGTACGGAGTATTCCTTGCATCATCGTTCCTAAAAAGGACGGCTGTTATAGGCTATGTATAGACTACCGTACAATTAAATAAAGTTACAATAAAGGACGCGTACCCATTTCCGAGAATAGATAACATAGCTACATTTATTACTACCCTTAATCCTAAAGCGGGCTATTGGCAGATACCCCTTGATCCCGCCTGTCGTGACAAAGCTGCCTTTATTACGCATAATGGCCTTGACCGAGGGTACTGATGTTAGGGCTTTGTAACGCCCCGGGAGCCCTTCAATACATGATTGACATGTTGTTTTCTCATATGGGCCCCGAAGTAGTGCCGTAACTAGGCATTGGTGGTGTCGGGAAGGGGTACTGTTTCGAGTTATAAAAGCTTAAACGTATTGCCACGGAGACCCACTTTAGTCCGAGATCCGTAGCAAAACCGTGGTGGGGTTGGCGCAAAAAGGGAAGAGGCGACATTTAGCACTCAAACTGATAGCCATTAAATATTAATATATTGTTAGAAATAGGAGTTTAAATTTTAAATTTCGCGCCGAGCTGTACAGATTTCCGCCAAAAATGTTATGTGGCCTTTGTACTTGTCTACATTTTTCAGAGGTCCGTCTTTACTTCATTTCATGTAAGCTTGTCTGGCGTATAGAATTTCTACGGGCCACTGAAATGATTGAAGCAATGGCCTTTGATTTTAAAAGTAAAGACACACGCGCGATGAAATCCAATTAATTCCAGTCGTGGAACTTTCAGCGAAGCTAAACTAGAAGCTGGAAGACCTCTATTCGACTAATTTTAAGCAGCTTTTCATATTTTAAACGATTACAAGAAGTTTTGATTTAATCCAATAGAGGTCACCAGCCTATAGAATACGGGAAAATCCTCTTTAATTTTAATTCGTCACGTATTTATCTTTTCTCTAGAAGATTGTTTTCATAAACATTGAAAATTGAGATAAAGCGCGTGTATCGGCGTATGGGCCTTTTATCTATGTTTTAACGTCTTCCTTAAATTGCTTCGTTCAATTTTTAGGAATTGGATTAGTTGACTAACTGTGTTAAACAGAAACAATGTGTTCTTTGCAAATTTATATTGCTAACGGTAAGTGCCGATTATTTTATAACTATGTCGCATAATGTCTGCTTTTATTAAATTAGTGAATTATGCAAATCAGCCACTGTCGAAACTACTGATATTCAGACCGACATCTAGTTTATATCGGTTTAATAATGAGTTTAAATATAGCTATTGATAACTATTTTAATGCTACTGTATTTAAAGTAGTTCAAACGAGTCTTGGAAAACAGAGTATTTGGTCAAGATGGCACCCTTGCATTTATACGATAAAGGTGCAGGGAGGCTATTCTGTAATTTTCATTTGGATCGAGTCTGTCCAAATCATTTGGAATTTGGACAGTTGGCACCCCTAATGACAAAAATGCTTATTATGTAAGTCTAAATCCCAAATCATTTGGCTCGAAGCAAGGCAAACAGTGGCGGCGTCAGGATATTACTATAGGTAGGCTACTTAATTCTTTAATTTGGGCCCCCCCCTTTACATACACTAACTAAACAAAACTGTGACAAAACCGGTTTATTTTTAATAATTTACAAAAGAAATGTACATGACTGTTTAAATGTACTCGGAAAATATTTTTTTTAGTCGATGAGCATAACAATGCACATATGGGCAACATCCTCCAACAACATTCTCCATTTTCACTTATAATTGTTGCAAAAACACTTGCCAGTAGTGTTATCGTCGGATACGATTTTGAAAACTTGAACCGTCACAGCTGTAGTGTTAATAGTGGCCGCCATGACAGTTACCGTTTTTTATCAATAGGCAAATTACAATGGTGACGTCGCAGGGTTTCTGACGACAACACTCTGTTGCGACGCTTTACTTTATCTTTATTTTGGAAATTGGGACTCGGAGAGTCGGAAAACCGCACAATTTTTCATCTGTCTAACGATGCAACACTTTTTGAAGTAGCTAGTTTAGCAACTTCAACGAATCAAGGCTGCGTTCGAAACAATATTAGAAATCACTGTTCAGTGTTCGCCGGCTTTTAATTCGGATTTTGATATTTCATCTAGATTTGGGGCCCCTACAAGCGAAATAAAAGTAGGCTGTAAACTACTTCTTAACTTGGGATTCATTTTTTGGTGTTGGAATATCTAAGCCTTTGCTTTTTCGTTTAAAATGGCTGCTTTGTTTTTCCGACTTGAGCTTTTTCGTTTGATGTATGAATATCGTGATCGCGTTGAACGTCGCGATCTACGAATTTAAAGGGTTTATAGACATGTGAATCAAGTGTGGGAGTTAGATGACCTTCGTTTCCGAAGAAATTTTCGCTTATCGCGTGAAATGGTTTTAGGCCTTTGTCAAACCTTGACGGAGCCTCTACAAGGAATTAGAACCACCGCATTGCCAGTAAATTTGAAGGTAAGAAATCTCACAAATCTAACTATTTTAAATTATACTAATAAAATTAAACGTTGTTTTTCAAGGTTCTTATCGCTTTGAGGTTTTATTCGAGAGAGTCATAGTATGACCTTCATACCAACTGGATGAAAGTCAGCCAACCTAGTGTAAGCCGTTGTCTTAGAGACGTTACAAAGGCTATCAACCGGCATCTAGTACCATTGTACATAAAGTTTCCTGTGACCGAAGTGCACAAAGCTGCCGTTAAATTGAGGTACCAAGAAGAGTGCAACTTTCCCGGAACAATTGGAGCGATAGATTGCACACATGTAGCAATCGTACATCTTGCGAACATTGACCCAGACTTTCCGGAGTACCTATTTGTCAACCGCAAGACGTATATTTCTTTGAATGTTCAGCTGGTAAAGTATATAAATAATTATTTTCACGGCATGGAATTTAACCCACCGCAAAAAGAATAATTTTTTTACCGCAAATAAAAATTAATTTTCACAGATGTTATTTACCGCAAATGGAATTTAAAATCCGCTATACAAAAAAATATCCGCAGTTTCATTAATTTTCATTTGTAACTCTTTCCCCTCGGTACTGTGCTTGTACGCGGTACATCTGATATGGACAGGCATTATCATCCGTTTGGAATTTCGGTGACGTACGGTGAGACTGAAGACGATTATATTTTCCTTCTAACAACGATAAAAAATGCAGTACCCAACTATAAACCTGAGACGCTCGTGTCCGATTGTGCTGACGCTATTTTTAACGCTTTTACTGCTGTGTTTGGAGATAACAAAAACATGGTAACATGTTGGGCTCATGTCATACGCAACGTTGATAAAAAACTCAACGTAATACCATCCCTAAAAAATGCTCAAATTTACTTTTAATAATTTACTTTTAAAAGTCTATTAAAAAATAAAATGAAAATGTATATTCTTTTTCTTTATTAATATTTTATCTAAGGTCAAATTTTAATATTTGCGGCTTTCAAAAGTCGATTTGAGGCAGATTTCATCCGTGGATAAAAATATTTCTTTTGCGGTATAAAAAATCTTATTCTGCGGCGGGATTTAATTTTAAGTCTATTTTCACTATACCAAGAAAAATGTATTAATAGGTTCTGAGACACTTTCTTTAGCATGTTTATAAAACTAGGGAATAATAATTGTAAAGATAATAAATCAGTTGTCTAGGGGAAGATAAACTTAAAGTTAATTGCTTAGTGTCATCATTAAAAATAATCAAAATTAAATACGGGTTGGTCTCGGTAGGAAAATATTTAATGAATGGATAAAATTATATACATTGGGAAATTATCAATTAGTTAAGACAAATGAAATTAATACTAAATAACATAAAACAAATATTTCGCGTAAACAACAATCAATGGGCTCAATTAATATAAACTAATAGTTCAATTTCGCGAAGGCTGGTTTACCCCTTTTAAAATACGTTTTTCACTTACGATACCGTCGACGGTTTTATCGTTGGTCGTCTTCATAAACAAAACAGCATACGGCGGCTTGGAGTTCATCAGCTCGTAGCGTCAGCATCCAGTTCGTTGATAATGGTGGATCAGGTCACAATAGCCGCGATCGGTGAAAACAGTGGCCGAGCGCGTACTTAATTTTCCGCATAGTTTATTTATTTAGCGCGTACTTTATTATTTTAAAGTACGGTGCCGGAGAGTTGTCTGAAGCATTGGACAAGGAGGCAGGAGCCTTCAGCCGGTCAGAAAAACTGCTTTTTGTAGAGAGGGCCCTCGAACAAGTGTTTAACAACCGAAAAACGGTCTTCTTCGTTTTTCGCCCCCTCCAAATTGGGGTCGGATATTGGGCCTGGTCAGCGTGGTCGGAAAAAAACCTCCGACGTCACACATTCCAGTGAAAGCGATGTGTGGTTTCCAAATTTCGCAACACTGTGAAATTCGAGGAACGCGTAGCATATCTACAGGATAAACCAGCTCGGGGTATCACCAGCCTTTGTCAATTTTTAACATAAAAGAAATGAATACAAAATGTTCGAAATTTTCCAAGAGCCATTTAGAGTATATTTGGAATGTTTGGTTTTCAATATTTTTGGGAAGTTTTATTTTTCCTAATATATTTGGGAATGTGTATTTATTTTGTTACAAATTCTCCCCAACTCGATTTTGAGCGTCCTCGCTCAACATTCCAAATTAAAAAAAAAAATTATACAATAGGCAAAAGAAAATCAACGCGTGTAAACAATATACAAGAATAATACGAATTATAAACAAGGTACCTTTAATTATTTACATTGGCCAACACACAAAATTAAAAACAATAGTGAAATTCACAGGTCGAGACAATACATATTAATTAAACGCGACAAGAAAATAAATTTGAAGTAAATTCAAACGGACGCGAAAACAAAATCATTTTAAAACAAACTGTAAAAAAAATATATCCTAAAACTAAGAGCAAAGAGCCCGTCCGGTAATAGGATCACGAGGTCGGAGGCTGCGAGTGTTACGGGACTGTTCATTGGTGCCATCGGCTAAGTCATAACTATCGCCTAACGCGCTAACAGGCCTACTGCTATCATTGTCGGCAATACGATCGACAGGCAAAGGTGACAACACCTGATCATGGTCGGCATCACGCGCGACAAGTGGAAAAATTGCATCCCCTTTACGCTCGACATACACCTGTAATTGGCTTACATGGAAAGTGCCTTTTAGAACCCTACCCTTTTTAACAGTCTTAAGCCTATAAGTCAAGGGCGAAAGTTTCTGAGCGATCTGATAGGGACCATCCCAACGAGGCGCTAGCTTGGAAGTAAAACGAGCGTCGGCGGATGACTTGTAATGTGTGCGCTTCAGAACCAACTGGTCGACCTCCATTTCGAAATCTCGATGATGTTGGTTGTAATAAGCGGCCTGTCTAGATTGGGCTGCTACTAAATTCGTTTTTGCCTGAGCAACCGCGGAATTTATTCGGTTTTTAATTTCAATAGCGTGAGCGTTAATTTTGCTACTATCAAGGGAACTATCGGGTTCGACGGGGTTGCCAATGTCAGACGCGGTTCGCAATTCGCGCCCGAAGTTTAAGTAGGCAGGGGTAAATCCTGTAGACTCTTGGGTAGCTGTTCGCAATGCCATCGCGTATTGCTGAATTCCCAGGTCCCAGTCTTTATGAGTCTCACCCACGAAAGTGGCGATCATGGTGGAAAGAGTGCGGTTGACGCGCTCCGTCTGGTTCGATTGGGGCGAGTAAAATGACGTTTAGCGATTTTTTACGCCTAAAATTTTGAAAGTATCCCTCATAATACGAGAGACAAATTGTTTCCCGTTATCGCTTACAACGGTCAGCGGTAACCCGAATCGTGTAAAAACATGGTCTACTAACAAATTGACAATCGCCTTAGTCGTAGCCCGACGCAATGGAAATATTTCTACCCATTTCGTCATCATATCAGTAATGACGAGGAGTTGCGTAACGCCACGCCTACTGGGGGTGTAGGGACCTTTAAGATCTATTCCGATCACCGTCCAAGGGTCTGTAGGAGACGCGGACTTCATAAGTCCCGGGGGCGCGCGCTGGGGCACCTTATGCCGTTGACAGGCGTCGCAAGATTGGACGTAGGTACGAACGCCTTTGGTCATCCCATCCCAAAAATAGCGCTCACGAAGACGACGCAGGGTTTTGTAGTTACCTAAATGTCCGGCCGACCTGATATCGTGGTTTAATTGTAGGACTGTGTTACGCAACGAAGCAGGCACCCAAATTTTGAAATTGGAATCAACATTAGCTAATTTGTTGGGAAGCCTATGTAAAACGCCATCTATGATCTTACACTGTTTAAGTACCAGCGCACTCTTAGCCGGAGCGATAGAGGGTAAAGGGGCACTATCAGTTAAGGATGTCATGAAAAGACCAAGGTAATCGTCCTTGTTTTGTTCGGCAACTAAAATATCCGTGGAAAAAGCAATGGGCTCAGAGGGAGCGCCTAAAGCTACGGCTAAAGTGACATCAGTGTCAGGAGGGGGGCTCGCCAGCGAAACCTCCTCCTTGACTGTGTCCAAACGAGAAAGCGCGTCCGCTAAAACGTTTTGGTCGCCGGGTATATGGTGCACCGAATAATCAAATGCCTGCAATTTCGCATACCACCTCGCGTATTTGCCAGTGGGATCGGGGGTTTTAAGAAGCCAAACTAACGCGGAGTGGTCGGTGTACAACTCAAAATGTACGCCCTCTAAATAATGGCGGAACTTTTCACCAATGGCCCAAACAGCGCCAAGAGCTTCGCGTTCGGTTGTGCAATAGTTTCTCTCCACGGCAGTCAGTGTGCGGCTATCATATTGAATAACCTTCAATTTGTTATCGCGTTTCTGCAGAAGTACGGCTCCAAGACCGGTACTGCTCGCGTCTGTCTGGACAATGAATGGTTTTGAAAAATCCGGGGCGATTAGAAAAGGGGTGGAAATCAAAGCCGCCTTAAGGATATTAAAGGCCGCGGTGTGCGATGTGGTCCAAACAAATGGAACATCTTTATGGAGAAGGGCGGTTAAAGGCGAGGACAAGGCTGCAAAACCCTTAATAAAGCGGCGGTAGTAACTTCCCATTCCGAGAAAAGACCTTACTGCCTTAACGTCGCGCGGTACTGCCAATTCGCTAATCGCTTTAGTTTTCTCGGGCGCAACCTTGATTCCCTCCGTGCTAACTATATGACCTAAGAGTGGGGTTTCGGTTTGGCAAAATTTTGATTTGCTCGCTTTAATTGTTAAGCCCGCGTCAGAAAGCGTTTTAAAGACCTTGCCTAGGGTTACCATATGTTCTTCAAAAGATGTGGATATTATTACTAGATCATCTAGGTAGGCATACACGCCTTCGGGGCCCATATGAGAAAACAGCCTGTCAATCATGCGTTGAAAGGTTCCTGGGGCGTTGCAAAGCCCGAACATTAGCACCTTTGGTCTATAGAGACCATTATGCGTAATGAAAGCGGCTTTGTCGCGACTGGAGGGGTCAAGGGGTATTTGCCAATACCCCGCTTTAAGATCAAGAGTTGTTATAAATTTAGCTTCGCGCATGGAGTCAAGTATGTCATCTATCCGCGGGAGGGGATACGCGTCCTTAATGGTAAATGCGTTTAATTTACGGTAGTCTATACATAATCTATAACCGCCGTCCTTTTTAGGGACGATTATGCAAGGAAAGCTCCACGGGCCATTACTGGGTTCTACCAACTCTTGAGCCAACATGTCGTGAACTATTTCATCTATCTTTTCTTTCTTGAAAGGGGAATAACGGTAGGGAGCGCAACCTATCGGGATCGCGTCCCCTGTATCTATATAATGACACGTAGTATCGGTGAGACCAGCTTTGGAAGCGAACAAATTTTTATATTTATACACCAAAGTTTCTAATTGGGAGCGTTGGTTAGTATCAACCTTCGCAAGAGACAGAGCGGATTTTAAATCATTTTCGTCAATTTCGACGGGTTCCATGTGACAAATTAGCGGATCGCTTCCTATATGGTCATCACTTTTACTATCGGAGTGAAAATGAAAAAATTCGGCGGGCTTATCAGCCCAGCAATAACGCATGTCTCTATAATTAGCGATCATGCCATGTTTCTGCAAAAAGTCCATCCCCAAAATACAATCACACACTAAATGTGGGACAAAATAAACTAGGTTAGAATCGGATTTCCCTGGCAGAACAAAAGTTGCATTGGCGGTGCCCGAAGAGGTAACTCGCGTTTTATTGGCTAGCTTAATTCCAAGCTTATGGCGGTGACGGGCATTGTTCACGGGTGTTAATTTATCTCTAAAATTATCATTGACCAACGTAAATGTTGATCCAGGGTCAACCAGTGCCAAACAACTCGTGCCATCAATTGAAATCCAAATCCAAGCCAGTTTTGGGCGAGGTGAAACCTCACTATTTACATTATTTACAATAACGGGACTTATTGGGTCTTCCCGCTGGGAGCGCTTGTCCTTTCCCCCACGGTTCTCGCGTTTCCCTGCTGATTACTTCGCTTAGGGCAACGGGGCTTGATGTGACCTTTCTCGCCACACAAATGACATGTAGGAACAAATGGCTTAGCATTGGTGTTTAGTTGGCTAGAGGGCGCCACGGGCGGCTGGGGGTTCGCGCGCTTAGGGCAATGATTTTGGTAATGACCACGGTCACCACAGGACATACAGATGACGTCCGGCTTTCTGGGTCTAGAGTGGAAGGACGGACTTGCGCTATTTATGTTTTGTTGAGCAGCATTGCGACGCGGGTCTTGCGACGCGTGCTCAACCTTGACTGCGTCTGCTAATAATTCTCTCACGCTGGAATAGGTACGGGTCGCTAGTGACTTCCTAATATCCGGCAGTAGGTTACGCCGTATGTGTCTAATTTTTTCTCGCGCGGTTAAGGGCTCGCTAAGTTTGCGCATAAGCGTAAGTATGGCCTCAATAAAATTGCTAGACTGTTCGCTAGGTTTTTGGAAACGACTATCTATTTGTTCGAGTAGGAAGTCGTCATCCGTATCATGTTGATATTCGGCCTTAAGGGCACTTGAAAAATCCGCAAAACTAGAAAATGGGTTCTGCTTTTCAAACCAATCTAGCGCGGCACCTGTCAGCATATTGGGCACCCAACGCTTTACAAAAATATCCTCGGGGCAATCTCGACTAGCTAATATCTGACGCGCTTTAGTCAGAAAATCTTTCGGACTCATACCCGTTGTCGAACCAGAGAAATTGGGCATACTAATCGAGGGAACCCACGACTTTGGCAAACCTATCGAAGCAGCCTGTCCATTACCTGCACTACTTCCGACCTGGAGACTGCCAGGGGAAACGCCTAAAGTGGGATTTGCGATGATACCCTCTTAAAACAGTTGGGTTAAATATTTTGGGTTGTTTTAGTTTCAACCCAAAAATGGCTAAAATTGACTAGTTTTGGGTTATGGTTTTTCTTACATTTTGTTCTGGGTCAAAAAACTGGGTCGAAATGTCTAACCCAAAATTTTGGTTATTTTTTAAACCCATTCTGGGTTGTTATTAACCAATTTTGGGTCACATGTTCTTACAACCCAAAATTGAGTTAAAAATTCGCGGGAAAATTAATTATGACGTCACTATCGTAACGATGCGTCAGTAAGTCGCGACTCGCGCGACGCCATATTTTTCGCGCGAAAGCAGCGTTTCTTCGAGTGAGTGAATGTTGATTTCATTCTTTTTACCTTTTCAATTATACGGTGAAGGTAATTAGTTTAATGACTTTATTGTGCAGCATCTTCATAATAAATATTTAGGGTAAAAGTCATCCATGAACAGGTCCATTCAAGGTTATTTCCCCAATAAGCCTAAACATGCATGCTTCAAAGTGTTAGGCTTAAGTGTTGCCAGAATAACAAAAAGTAGTAATAATAATAAATAGACCCATGCACAATTGCAAAAGCAGATTGCGTTCTATAATATATGTTTAAGTAAACTATTACATATACCAAATGCGCCTAGATCGTGGAATTAGATGTATGGTCTTCTTAAAATTATTGAATATGATAATCTACCATAACCAAATTAACTTAAAAATCCTAGATTAAATATATTATCCAACCATTGGGAAAAATTTAATTTTTGTAAGCTCAATAGCGAACGGGGCTGAATATCTATGGATTTGAAGAAAGTTGGAAGTACGCTGTAAAGTACACTATATCGAACAAAAAACTCTACTTGGTAAATACAAAAATATTTCATACAATATTTCTTTGTTTATGACCTCTTTGCGATAAACTGCCCAAGTGGTCAAACACAAAGTGATTTATATCCAATCTAATTACTCATAGAAGTGAAGAGAAGCACATTGTGAAAAAACTTATTTAAAAGAGACTTAAACAGTTTTAAATTCACAATATATTTATTTATAACATATAACGTTTCGGAGGCACTCTTCCACCTTCTTCAGGGATTTTTACAAGTCTGACGATATAATGGTAAAACTTCTAACTATTAAGCGCACAAATGTTTTTCGTCTCAAAGTTTTACCATTATATCGTCAGACTTGTAAAAATCCCTGAAGAGTTAGTAATATATTTATAAATTAAAATATTGTGAATTTAAAACCGTTGAAGTCTTTTTAATTTATTTACTCATACATATCAAAATTTTTATCTATTAAACCTGATACTTTGTATATATAAATTAATTTTCAAATTTAATAGGTCTCTTATAATATGAAGTTTAGTAAAAAAAATTCACTTTTGCTTAACCGAATTTACAGCCATTGGGTTAATTAAAATATATTACTAACTCCAAGTCATTTTACCAGTTGTACCTTTTAAGTGGGAACATTCAAAGATGTAATTTCTACTACATAGCTTAATAGAAAATTTATCTGATTGTAATATTTCAGTTGGTTAATGGCCTCTTTGCGATGAAACTGCCCGAATCATGAAACACAGTTTATGGGTAATTCCCACACTAACACTTTTATAATTTTTTAAAAATCAAATCAGTACCATAGTATGGTACTGAATTGATTTTAAAAAAATTTATAAAAGTTTTAGTGTCAGAAATATCCATAAAAGTGCTAGTCTGTGAAAGTTTCATAAATGTTTCGTAAATCCTGTTGATTTAACAAGGGATGAAGATCAAAAACCTCCTTTTTAAGAGCAAGATTTGACTAATTATTTTATAAATAGCCACAATGAGTCTGAAATAGGTCAGAAATAGAGGTATGATATAGAAATTATTTTTCAAAAACATTTATAAAAGTGTTATTGTTTGAAATATCCATAAAAGTACCAAAACCTCAGTTACTTTTACAAGGGAAAGTAACTAAAAATCCTCATTTTTAAGAGCAGGATTTAACTAGTGATTTTACTAATAGTAAAAATCAGTTTGAAATTGGTCAGAAATATAGGTATGATATAGAAATTATTTTTCAAAAACATTTATAGAAGTGCTAGTCTGTGAAAGTTTCATAAATGTTTCGTAAAACCCGTTGATTTAACAAGGGATGTAGACCAAAAACCTCCTTTTTATAAGCAGGATTTGACTAATTATTATATAAATACCCACAATGAGTCTGAAATAGGTCAGAAATAGAGGTATGGTACTGAATTTATTTAAAAAAAATTATAAAAGTGTTAGTGTGGACAATATCCATAAAAGTACCAAAACCTCTGTTACTTTCACAAGGGTAAGAAATCAAAAATTGTCATTTTTAAGAGCAGGATTTAACTAATAATTAATTTAATAGCCACAATGAGTCTGAGATAGGTCAGAAATAGAGTTATGGTTTCAGTCTCATTGTTGCTATTTATAAAATAATTAGTTAAATCCTGCTCTTAAATATGAGGATTTTTGGTCTTCATCCCTTGTTATACAACGGGTGATACGAAACATTTATGAAACTTTCACAGACTAGCACTTCTATAAATGTTTTTGAAAAATCATTTTTTATCATACCTATATTTCTGACCTATTTCAAACTTATTTTTACTATTTGTAAAATTATTAGTTAAATCCTGCTCTTAAAAATTAGGATTTTTGGTTACTTACTATTGTAAAAGTAACTGAGGTTTTGGTACTTTTATGGTTATTGCCCACACTAACACTTTTATAATTGTTTTTTAAATCAGCTCAGTACCATAGCTCTATTTCTGACCTATTTCAGACTCATTGTTGCTATTTATAAAATAATTAGTTAAATGCTGCTCTTAAAAATTAGAATTTTTGGTTACTTTCCCTTGTAAAAGTAACTGAGGTTTTGGTACTTTTATGGATATTTCCCACACTAACACTTTTATAAATGTTTTTGAAAAATAATTTCTATATCATACCTCTATTTCTGACCTAATTCAGACTCATTGTTGCTATTTATAAAATAATTAGTCAAATCTTGCTCTCAAAAATTAGGATTTTTGGTTTCTTTCCTTTGTAAAAGTAACTGAGGTTTTGGTACTTGTTGCCCATTGTGAACATCAGTTTATTTATGAAATTTAACTTTTAAGTAATTAAATTAACGAAAATTACTAAATTTGTGAGACTGAATTTTCGTGAATCTAAGATGTATTCAGCCAAAATGTGTAATAATTATATTTTTCACATAAGTTGAACAACTTGTTAAAATTTTTCATAATTATAGTTTCATTTTTTTTTAATCCTAATTTCACTGAACTTTAAAATCTAGTCTTTCATTGTTATTTTTTAAGATAATATACTTTTATATAGCGAGGCTGAACTTTTTATAATTTGTGAAGCGAAAAGCAGTTTTAAGTCAAATTAATTCCTTTTCATATGGTTTGTATGTTTTTAAAGTTTTGTAATAAACAATTTTTAATTTGTTTTACCACAGTTTAATATTAGTATTTTGCTGACAGTTGTGGTAAAATACAGGTATCTTAAAAATTTGTAACATAATAGTTCTGTTGAGTTAAAATTTTAACTTAAAAAAACCAAGGAACAATATAATTTTTAAAATACAATAATGTCATAATTTAACTATTTACAACAACATTTCGAAAATAAAAAAATTTCCTAAGTGATTGAGTTTGGTATTTATTGATTGTATTCACAAAGGTTATACCTGCTTAGGCTAGAAAGGATTCTTTTAGGTGAATCAGAGATAGTTTTGATTCTTTTACTAAGAATGTTACGAAGTTTCGGTATATATAAACTAAATGAATGTATTTTTAAGCTAAATGTCAGTAAATACAGGTCCAGTATTATGACTATTTTATATATAGTCTGGAAACCAACTATTTTTGTGTCCCTTTGTAACCCAAATATGGATTCCTTCAGAGTTTTGTTTTGTAAGGCAACCAAAATTGGGCTGTTATTGATGGGATATTAACCCAGTTATGGATTAAAATTTAAAAAAGACCTCAAATAGGACTATTATTGTAACCAATAATGGGTGGTTTGGGTAAATAAAAGCCGAAAATGGGTTACTATTGCAACTAAAAATGGGGTGTTTCAGTTTAAAAAAGAGCCCAAATTGGGTTATTATTTCAACCAAAAATGGGGTGTTTCAGTTTAAAAAATAGCCCAAATTGGGTTATTATTGCAACCAAAAATGGGGTGTTTCAGTTTAAAAAATAGCCCAAATTGGGTTATTATTGCAACCAAAAATGGGGTGTTTCAGTTTAAAAAAGAGCCCAAAATGGGTTTTTATTGCAACCAAAAATGGGTTGTTTCAGTTTAAAAAAGAGCCCAAATTGGGTTATTATTGCAACCCAAAATGGGGGTTTCAGTTTAAAAAAGAGCCCAAAATGGGTTATTATTGCAACCCAAAATGGGTTGTTTTAGATATTAACACAGTTTTGGGTTACAAAAAATAACACAGTTTATGTAATTCTTGTAACCCAACTGTGGGTTAAAACGTTACAACCCAACTTTGGGTTGCAAGTTCTAACCATTTCTGGGTTGAAATTTAAATAACCCAAAAAAGGGTAGGGTAAATACTGACCCAGCGTTGGGTTACAAAAATAACATATTTTGGGTCGATTTTAACCCAACTGTTTTAAGAGTGTAGGAACAACGCTAGAAACTAACTGATTACCTTGGGTTACAACCGTTAAAGGTGCGCTAACATTTCCGCCTAAGACAATACTCGAACTAGAAGCTAAATTAGCAGGGGTCGAAAAGGTTGGGACATGGGTACTTGGTACGAACTGGGCAGTACCTGATTGAGCCGAACTTGCACCCGGAAAAACCGTAACGGGTACAGGCTGAACTAATTGCACGGTGGGAGCTTGCTGAGCTGCTAACTGATTCGTTAGGAAAGCTACTTGGTCCATTAATAGTTTCATTTGCTGCTGCATTGCTAGCATAGGGTCAGTTACTGGCTGCTGCGGGGGAGGGGCGTTATTCTGCTGTTGAAACGGACTTAAAGCACCCGACGTTAATACGGGGGGCGTAGAGGGGGACGAAATACCGCCAATAGAAACGGGGAGACCAGTATTTCCAGTTGCACCCGTACTCGCCATCTTAGACGTCGTTAAAGAATTCTTATTTACGGAGGGCGGGGTACGAAGGCGACTACTTTGTCGTCGTTCAAATCGCTCGTTTCGCTCAAAAACCTTAAAATCCTTGAAGCAAAGCTCGCAACTTAAATCTTTCCTATAATGGGGTAGGCACTTAGCATGCTTAGCTTTAAAAGGCACAAAGAGTCGCTAAACCTCTGATCAAAAAAAAATTTAAAAATTTTTACCCACAAAAATTTAAAAAAAGTAAGAAAAAGAAATGTCAGCCTACTAACGCAAATTTTGGCGCCAAAAAGCTAAAATTTTGAAAAATACATATATCACTATGGATACGAATTAATAAATCAAGCTAATCGATTAAACAAATCGCCACGGTCTTCCCTAAGGTTCGTGTAAATTAAATTTATTAAAGCGACAATTAATCAAAAAGCGAGGAAAAAAAAATAAATTTAGCGCATTATTTAGTTGGCTTCTACGGTTACGTACTTCCGGCCACAATGAACAGGTTGAGAAATTAAAATTAAAATTTTAGGGACAAAAATAAAGCCTTCATAAAAATAATCCTGCGAGAGACCTAATCCCGGACGGGAAACCCCCAAAATGAGACACTTTCTTTAGCATGTTTATAAAACTAGGGAATAATAATTGTAAAGATAATAAATCAGTTGTCTAGGGGAAGATAAACTTAAAGTTAATTGCTTAGTGTCATCATTAAAAATAATCAAAATTAAATACGGGTTGGTCTCGGTAGGAAAATATTTAATGAATGGATAAAATTATATACATTGGGAAATTATCAATTAGTTAAGACAAATGAAATTAATACTAAATAACATAAAACAAATATTTCGCGTAAACAACAATCAATGGGCTCAATTAATATAAACTAATAGTTCAATTTCGCGAAGGCTGGTTTACCCCTTTTAAAATACGTTTTTCACTTACGATACCGTCGACGGTTTTATCGTTGGTCGTCTTCATAAACAAAACAGCATACGGCGGCTTGGAGTTCATCAGCTCGTAGCGTCAGCATCCAGTTCGTTGATAATGGTGGATCAGGTCACAATAGCCGCGATCGGTGAAAACAGTGGCCGAGCGCGTACTTAATTTTCCGCATAGTTTATTTATTTAGCGCGTACTTTATTATTTTAAAGTACGGTGCCGGAGAGTTGTCTGAAGCATTGGACAAGGAGGCAGGAGCCTTCAGCCGGTCAGAAAAACTGCTTTTTGTAGAGAGGGCCCTCGAACAAGTGTTTAACAACCGAAAAACGGTCTTCTTCGTTTTTCGCCCCCTCCAAATTGGGGTCGGATATTGGGCCTGGTCAGCGTGGTCGGAAAAAAACCTCCGACGTCACACATTCCAGTGAAAGCGATGTGTGGTTTCCAAATTTCGCAACACTGTGAAATTCGAGGAACGCGTAGCATATCTACAGGATAAACCAGCTCGGGGTATCACCAGCCTTTGTCAATTTTTAACATAAAAGAAATGAATACAAAATGTTCGAAATTTTCCAAGAGCCATTTAGAGTATATTTGGAATGTTTGGTTTTCAATATTTTTGGGAAGTTTTATTTTTCCTAATATATTTGGGAATGTGTATTTATTTTGTTACAGTTCTTCTCTTAGGTGTGCGATTACGATTTGATTATTCTTTCAGCAAATGCAAAGTAACTCACTTAGAAGAATCTTACGTCAATGGGTCTTTAAATGATTCTTGGCTAATTGGTATAACTCTGACAACTATTTTGCCTATATCTAATTTCAATACTTAACGATATTTTAATTTTTGTAGGAGATAGTGGCTATCCATTAACTCCGTGGCTAATGGTTCCAATAATAGGTGCTGAAGAAGGAACCCCGGAGTTCCGTTTTATGGAGGCTTTATTCAAAGCTCGATGCGCCATTGGAAGATGTAATGGGTGCTTAAAGTGATGCTTTCGTTGCATGTTGAAAGCTAGGGCTCTCTATTACCATCCCGAATTTGCAGCAGAAATTATCATGGCATGTTGCGTTTTGCACAACATGTGCATGTTAAATGGCTTTGGTGAAGATGTCAGGGAAAAAGAAGACGATGATGACCGCCCACATCCGCACATTCCACCACGACGTAATGGAAATTGGAATCCCTTTGAACAAAGGTTGAGGGAAAGACTGGTTCGTCGCTTTCGTTAAGCTGAGGATAAGTAGAAAAACCGCCCTTTTAAGGGCCATTAGACAGTTAGATATCATCAAAATAAAGAGTTTCCCTTTTTTGATGATATCATAGTCGGATACCCTGTGGTAAGAGCTTATTTAAAATTGGGAAACTCTCTATTTTGGAGGCATTTACTGTCTAATGACACTTGAAGTTGCGATTTCTTCTCTTAAATAGACTAATTTCGTTGAACATGTGCGGAGTATGTTGCCTTCTCGTGGCAAGTGTTGAAAACTTGCTTTTGCAAGGCCAAAACATGCACGCTTTCTTTACTCTCAAAGAGAAACTTAAAATATATTTTTGGCCTTATTTACTACCTTTTTTTGTTTAGAAAGCAGCTTATTCGAGTAATCGGGTACCCGAATATGCAATTTTTGGTACTCTGTAATTGAGGAGTATTCTCCAATTACTTATTCAAGGTCAAGTTTGATGATGTTCGTGTACTCGCACAGCCCTAAGCAGATCCCTACACTCAATATTATCCTTATCCTCAACAAGTTTTTATGGAAAGGGGAAACCAAAGAGCTCGAGGGAAAATCCGAGTGGGGAGATGACTAGCAAACTTAACGCTAAAGAATTAGTAGTTTAGAGTTTTCACCCAGTGACAAATAAATATTCATTGCAACCACTAATTTTGCGTTTTTCATGCATACTATTGCCAGTTGCTTTCAGTGCTTAATTACCATATTTTTAATTTTGTACCTTGTTACTTATAAGCGTATTTGTACCGATGTACTAATAGAAGCCCACTTGTCGCTTATATGTATATCCATTAAATAAATAAGATTTACATTATTAATTTTGCTATTAAATTATGAGTAATAATTTATGTATTGTAGGAAAGCGTGTAAGTTTCGGCCTTGCAAGCAAGTTTTCAACACTTGCCACGAGAAGGCAACGTTATTTGTCTATTTAAGATAATAAATCGCAAACTTCAAGTGTCATTAGACAGTAAATACCTCCAAAATAGAGAATTTCCAAATTTTAAATAAGCTAGTCATCACAGGGTATCCGACAATTAAGTCTTCATGCGTGACAATTCAATTATTCAAAAAAGGGAAACTCTTTATTTTGATGGTATCTAACTGTCTAATGGCCCTTAAAACGGCCGTTTGTCTTCACTCAACCTATTTATTTGATAAACTTTCGGCTATTTTTTCGAAAGCCACAGCCATCCTCGCTTGTGAACGGGCTAAATCTTCGAAGGATGTAGCAATTTTGTTCAGCGCTATTTTTATGCCACCGATCTCGTCATTTTGCGCCTTTTGTGAAGCACCCAATGAAGCTGCTGCTCTTTCGTATGGGATCCTCCTGTTTGCAGCCTTATTGGCTTTTCTCGCTTCTATGAATTTGTGACAGGTTACTATAAATGTTTTTTGCAAAATAATTATTTAAAAATTACTTTTTGCAGATTCAACGACTGTCTCCGAAATGTTCCCAACAAGGTCTTCATTTTCGCTGGACCCCATTGGCTCTTCAACAACCATGGTTTGTTCCACCTCAACCTCAAAACAAGCATCCAATTGGAGATCAGACGCTGCTGGCTCCTCCTGCGGTGGGATACTAGTTGTTGATGTTGGCGAAACGGGCGTCCCAAATCCCGCTTCAACCACTGAACCAAGTCCAGTCACGGTCCCTTTACCAATAACGGAAAGAAGCCTTTCTTCCAAATCCGTTAAAGGCTCTGATTGTGATCCACCACCAGTTTTTCCCTTAAAGGCCTTTGATGCCTTAGCTCGAATGTTCGAGCGCCATGCTGAAAACGACTAGCGAAGCAAAACGTTAATTTTATAGAAATTATCACTAAAATTTTATTAAAATTGAAACTTACCCTATTTTTTCCACATTTTTGGATGGTCCCCAGCCACAACTATTACGCTGACCGTTCAATTGAATCCACATTGCATCATATTTTGCCTTCGTGAAATTCATGTTGAATTTCATGTCCACAAAATTAGTATTTGCTTCTAAAAACTCAATGTAAATAAGCTGTTGCTTTGAATGTACTTTAACACCCATTGTACTATTCAGTAAAGTAAAATAAATGATTATAAAACTAAAATTTTCTCAAGACCTCTAAAAATATCACTAGCTTTGAAAAGCAAAAGCCTAAGAATAGAATTTTCTATTATGAGTATTTTTGTGGAATAATGCGAAATTCTTGGAAATAAATTCTTTGACAGTGTGGAAAACCACATTTCGATTGGGATAACCCAATTGAAAACCCGCCAAATTAAATAACCAATGAAAAAGAACGTTTCAAAAAAACACATGAAGTAGTGCGAGCGGAAATGACGTCCATTTGAATTTGGAAAGGGAAATCGAGCGATCCAAATGAAGATTTGGATTTGGGTTAGAGAATACGGTTTTTCGCGCCCTATCCAAATGAAGCCGATCCAAATCATTTAGATTTGGAATTGTCTAAACGATTTGGATTGTTTACAGAATAGACTCCCAGGAGTCCATAACGCTACTTGGAATGAATACATAGTTTGCGTCCCTACGTCATCAATGACGCTGTTCCAAGTATAGATATAAGAACCAAGAATAAATATTTAATTTGAGCAAGAATGAACGGTTCTTTGCCGCCATTTTGAAGGTGTAGATTTCTTAGTAAAACGGGAGGGTTAACAGTTTCAATCGTCTGTTTGCGGATTTTAATTATTTTCAAATGATTAAGGAATTATTTTCGCGTTAAAAATGGTTATCTGCCTGGTTAAAAATTGTTCGAGTAGTTCAATTACCAATGGAGAGCGAAAATTGTTTATTTTATTCGATAGTGAAGGTAATTGTAAAAAGGATGACCGCAAAGGCTTAACTTTGATAAGCTTTGTTAACTTCTTTTCGTAGATATTTCTGTCGTAATTTGATATTTTATTTATATAACCCGGCCTTAGAATCTTATCTGGCTTTGTTTAGGGCCATTTAAAATTTTAAAGCATAAATCTAATACGTTTTGTAGCTTTGACGAGATTACCAACAAAATGGCTACCTATTTAGTAGCTACGCGCGAAATGGTTTGAATTTTTGATCGCCCTCCCAGTTTCCTTGGAGACCATAGGCCCCTCCCTTCGGTGCAAACTATGAATAACGGCTTTGATTCCCCACCGTGGGAACATAGTAAACGGAGCTTATAAGCCGAGTGTTAGCCCCTCCTTTCATAAAACCACGTGACTAATGGTGGAGTTGATTATAATGGTATTAAGTTCTAATAGACCAAAATATGAATAAGAAAAAAGTTATAAAAGAACTTAAACAAGACGTACGACGGTCAGAATACACACAATCCTTCTAATGTGTTAAGTTTTTTTGAGCTATTCACAGCAACTTGCAACGCCGGTATCACAACCAAAATATATCCACGGTCACACATATATACATATTTACACTTATTTTTTACTTCATACTTTGAAAGCATCGAAGATTCCTTCGATCAGTGTCACTCTTAATTTTTACTTCTGATCACACCTATTTGTTACTACTAGTCAGCCGTTAAGTGTCACACTTATTTCTTCTGGTTAATAATAATAATAATAATAATAATAATAATAATAATAATAATCAGCTAAGCTAATACCCAAGGCAACACCTTGGGCAAAAACTAGTTCGATCAGTTTCATACTTATTTGTTACTTCTGATCACACTTATTACTTCTGGTCATACTCCGAAGACTAGGTCGATCAGTGTCATACTTAATTGTTACTTCTGGTCATGTCATACGTTGAAAGCGCGGCGCACTCTGAACGGCCTTGAAAAACCTCTATAAACACGCGGATTTACAATGTTGGAAATTGCGGGGCTCCGTATACGCTGCCCAAAAAACCTTTCTTAGAATTAAAATTAAGGAACGTATTTGCAACTCGTGGTTATATGTAAACCACTGCTATTCAAAAATATAACTTTCATGAAAATCGAACTTAAATTAAGGAACGTTATGTCGACTTCCAGGCGGAAATATAAAACCACGAACATTGGGGTCCCGTAAATAACTCCGAAAACTATACTTACATTTAATATTTACTGATATAACCGAAGTTGTAGTTCAAATAATATTTTTTTTAACGTTACCGGACAAGGGCCCGTACCAGAGACGTTTTCAAAAGTATCGTTTAAAAACAAGACTCGCGATTTAACGAAACTGATTTAACGAGGCTAGACTAGAGTTATAAAAACGCGTTCCAGAGACATTTTAATGAGACTTCGTAAACTCCCGCTCTCGTTATTTCGCCTTTTTTTTTTAATAAGCTCCGCCCCCGTCCGGAGCCAATAAAAACGCCGGAAAATATCGGCGGTAAGCGGGTCACTTCAATCGCTCAGTTAAGCCTTAGCGAAGTTAGCGTTGTCTGTGATTTCTTTCTTGTAAACAGTGGCAATTTTCCACAGATTCCACTTTCGAGTTTCGACTACGTAATCTCGGCTATTTATCAGTTATTTTATTATATTTATTAAATTTTATTTATAAATTTACAATTTTTGGTGGTTATTTACATTTGTTTTTATATAATATTTGCATTTATTTATTTATTTAAAAATGGGGTTAGCAAAGAAGCAGAGCTAAGGGCGAAGTTTAACTCAGGTTGAATGAAAGGAAAACGGAAGCAATTGTTGCTGGGCTTGAAGCTAGAATGGGTTTGGTCAACGGAGTTATGAGAGTAGTGAAAGCCTACAAAAACATAGTAAAAGCGTGGAAAGAGATGGCAAAAGAAGTGTCAGCCGTTGGTAAGGGGACAAAAAGAACTCTCCTACAAATTAGAACAAAATGGCCTTTCTTAAAAAACATCGTAAAGACACTGGCCCAAGATATCATAATGATCAGAAAATCAACTGGAGAGTAGCTGACACCACTTGAGAATAGAGTGGTGAAACTAATTGGCGAAACTATGATTCGTGGTATAGCAGGTGTTGAAAATCGCATTGGTAGTACAGCAATGAAGAAACAAGTACATTAAACTCTACTTTATTTACTTTAAATATAAAATTTGAATTGTTAAATATACATTACAATTTGAAACAATATAAATAAAGCCCCGTACCTTCTACAAGCGCTAGCAGTTTCACATACCACCAGCGAGAACGAGTGGTTTTTTTATTGGTACGCCAAGTACGGGGCGTTTCCACATTACTCCTATGAGTACTTCACCGAGCGAGGTCGGTAATGCTCCCCTTAATTTGGCTGCAAAGAGACGTGGTAAAATATTTCTATTAAGTAGAGGATATCATTATTTAATTGAAAATTAATTAGGATTTCCATATTGATGACAAAACAACGGCAACAAAGATTGACAATGCAAAATATTGGCAATAAAATGGGTATATTTAGAAACGCTCAGTTTAGATGTATTACTTACTAGCAGATATAGCTCAGTTACATTTTTTAAATAGACGCGAGGGCTGAAAACCCACTTCCAAATCCGCCTAGGCCAACGGTAAAGGAAAAATCCAAAAGTGTTTTATGTATTGTTAACGTTGCTCTTTTCCTACATTCTCTGAAAAATAGATTGACATTAATTAAGATATAAGTAATAATTGGGTATACCTGTTAAAGGTGGCAAAAGAAGCTATAAAAAACATCATACCTGTGCCCTCCGAACCTATTGCTGCTAGCAGTGCTGAAACATTAGACCACGTTGCTCTGTCTGTAGTAAATAATCAAGAACGATTGAATGGGTTTTAGGAAATTATTCTAAACGAAATGCGCAATTTTCTCTCTCCTTTTCCAGTCATTTGTACAATACCAATAAAATTCTGGTTACCATACTCAACTCTTTGGTTCGGGCTGAAAAGGAAATTGAAAATTTTATTTCAGTGACCTCGACTTATGAACGAATAATTAATAACCCTGAAACATAATTACATTGACCAGCAGTATGTCTACTACTTTTAAATTAATTTAATGAATATTACTTATTACCTTTTCTCTAGCTTTCAGATGTAACACTTCCCAAGACAATGAAACTTATTTCTTTACTAGCCGAGAAGCCCGCCTTACAGGCGGGCCCTCAGCTAGTTGTGTGTTTCCAGGTACTCCACCCCAGTACGCCCCCCAACCCCTTTTTCCCATGTGATAATTTCCGTGGTACCCTTTTCCCCATAGTAGAACCAACCCAGTAAGGCCCTTCCTCCCCCTTTTTCTCATGTGATAATTACCGGGGTACCCCTCCCCCTTTTGCCCATGTGATAATTACCGTGCTACCCCTCTCCGCTTTTCCCATGTGATAATTACCGTGGTACCCTCTCCACGCTTTTCCCATGTGATAATTACCGTGGTACCCCCTCCCCATTTTTCCCATGTGATAATTACCGTGGTATCCTCTAGGCCTCTCCCCCTTTTCTCCGTACGAAAATTTCCGTAGTACTCCCCTCCACCTTTCCAATGCAAGAATTTCCGTGGTACCCTTTTCCACGCAAAATTAGCTCAAACTCGCAGTCGTACCAAACCCCTCTGTACCCCTTTAAACCCCCTGCTACCTGTATCCAATGGCTGATGCATAAAGGCCACGGGACTAACGTACGCCAAGAGAGCCACGGGACGTTCAAATCGGAACAACCCCGAAACCCCCCACCCCTCCGAAATTCGCGGCGGAAACAGAGAGAAAATTTCGGGTGTATTGCGTGTTGGGACAAACACGGCCCAACTCTCAGGGGTGACAGAACCATGGGCCAAATAATGATTTATCATTATTTGGCCCATGGTCGAACCACCTCAGTAACGAAGCGAAAGGCAGTCTCGGTTTCCCTCTGTGCCGCGGGTCGCTTTTTCCTCGCCGCCCCGCCTTTGGCTAATATCAGTTTGGCGGTAGATTTGAATTTCATTTGGATAGTTTTCAAAGGTGGTTATCACCTTCCGGTAATTTTTTACCCATAAAAGTAGTTAGGGGCTCAATAAAAATTTCATTCAGTATATTAGGCAGTTTTTATCATTGGGTATCAGGTCAAAAGGGAGATGTGTTCCCCATTCTCTTTAAATGATAGCTACAATAATAAATAAATACTTCTATTTTAAGAATTGAAATAATTTTTATTTATATAATGTGTACAAAAAATAATTTGACTGATGTTGTGAATGATTCGACAAACACTCAACTTGACAGTTTTGTGTCGATAACAATTTTCCGTCTTTCCAAAACAAATACAGCAGATGATTATGATGATCTATAATAATATTATTTTATAATACAATTGCTCCCAGAGTCACATTTTAAATATATCAAAACGAAAAGATGTTTCTTTCTTCTTTTCGTTTTGATATTAAATAAAAATAATGATAAACGAATTCTTACCTGCGTAGCAAAATCTAATCTATGGGGTGTCTTCAATTCGGGCCTTATCCATTCCCATTTGTAGCTCAATAAACGCGTTTTCAGGTAAATGTTTGATTGGTAGTGCCAAAAATCCTTTTTTTATATTCAATTCATAGTATTGGGTCACTCGCGATACATTATTTTCAGCGGGACATCTGTTTCGAATTTTCGATATTGTTTACACCTTGTTTTATCATGTTAGCTCGAAGAAACTCCGCGGCCATTTTTTAACTATTTTCGCCTCCGAACGCGTAAACGAGAGCTCCGGAGCTCTCGTTAGCTCTCGTTGAAAAACAAAACTTGTACATTCGAACGAGATATCATTGACTCTTCTAGCCCTAACCGTTGAAGAGGTATGCGCGACACGGCGGCATCGGCATCGGCTACACTGTACGTGAGACTAATACACACAAATCCTTAGGATTGTGTGTAAAAACGGCTAAAAGCAGTTGATTCGGAAATCAACATATTTTTAGAGAACATAATTTTTAATATTCCCTCCGCACCGTTATTAATACTGTTTTGAGTTCATGCAAGGAAATAACCCAATGGTTTTAACACAGTGTGCAGAGCATTATGGACAGGGCCGGACTTAGAGATCCTGGGCCCATAGGCAGATAAGGAGTGTGGGCCCCCTTTTCATGCGCGGCATTTACTCTTATCCCTGGAACTAGGCTGTGCCTGAATTTCCCTGATTCAGCGTAGAAGTCTGAGCTCTACGGTTATATTACTAAATAAAAGCTCTTAACAATCGTCGACTAAATATGCGATGATTATGCAACATTGCGATTTAAGGCTGCGTCCGCAAACTGCCAGGCAGAAAATTTGGTAATTTTAATACAAAATCTTCTACCTAGGAATTTATCCAATATAAATTACCATCTACATAATAAAACTCTAAGCCCCTTTCGTCGCATTTTTTTCTGACTTTCATTCGTGACTCTAACGTGGCATCGCCGCAGGTACCCGGAGGTACACACCGAAGGTATACCTAGCGCTTTGCCTTAATACTAGGTCAGAAATTGGGTCTAACGTGACATCGCCGAAGGTAATTTCTCTGTGTATAATCCGCGGCCGTTGCGCTTCGCCTAAATACTAAGTCAAGTATACATTTCAGGGGCGTAGGAACGTTCTAGAAGTTGGAGGGGGCAAAGAGAAACCAAAAGAGGTCTGGAGAATGGTTTGGAATTTTTAATGGAGTGTAGCTTCTCCGAATGCACATGTACATTTTACTACTAGGTAAATTGGCGGGAAAAGACTGAAATTTAAACACAGTTGAGGTTCTATAAGTTTTTTATGCTTTTAAAATGAGAATTTGAGCCTTTTGAAGATTTCAACTGACCAAAAAGTTGGAGGGAGCAATAACATTAGTTGCCCCTCCTAGCAAAATTGTAGGGAGTCGCATTGCCCCCCTTGCCCCCCCCCCTGGTTCCTACGCCCCTGATACATTTGGTCATTAAGTTTGTTTTTGGAATTTCGGATCGCATTTCGCACTGGCTCGAATTTCGCACTGTCAATCGGGACTCAAGGACGAGCGTATTTTTATTTGTTCGTCATGAGAGTAAATCAACCATTGGATACAGGGGGTTTAAAGGAGTACAGAGGGGTTTGGGACGCCTGCAAGTTTTTGAGTTATTTAGCGGGGAAAAGGGTACCACGGAAACCGCATGGGAAAAGGGGAGGGGAGTACCACGGTAACTATCACATGGGAAAGGCGGGGAGCGGGTACCACGGTAATTATAACATGGGGAAAAGGGTGGAGGGTATACCACGGTAATTATCACTTGCGAAAAGGGGGAAGGAAGTACCAAGGTTATTATCACATGGGAAAAGGGGGAGGGGTTATCACGGTAGTTATCACATGGGAAAACGGGGGAGGGGGTCCCGGCGTTATTATCACATGGGAAAAGGGTGGAGGTTATACCACGGTAATTATCACTTGCGAAAAGGGGGAAGGAAGTAACAAGGTAATTATCACATGGGAAAAGGGTGGAGGGGATACCACGGTAATTATCACATGTGAAAAGGGGGAGGGAGTACCAAGGTAATTATTACATGGGAAAAGGGGGGAGGGGGTACCACGGTAGTTATCACATGGGTAAAGGGGGGTACCACGGTAGTTATCACATAAGAAAAGGGGGGAGGGGGTACTACGGTAATTATCACATGCGAAAAGGGGGAGGGAGTACCAAGGTAATTATCACATGGGAAAAGGGGGGAAAGGGTACCACAGTAATTATCGCATGGGAAAAGGGTGGAGGGGTACCACGGTAATTATCACATTTGAAAAGGGGGGAGGGGGTACTACGGTAATGATCTCATTTGAAAAGGGGGGAGGCGGCCTTAGTGCGGTGGTTCGAATATGGGGAAAAGGGTGCCTCGAAACACACCACTAGCTGAGGGCCCGCCTGTAAGGCGGGCTTCTCAGCTAGTTGATATTATAGATTTATGCCTTCGAATACAGTAATTACGGTCACTGGAGGGCCCCTAGATTGGCCTAGGCGGAAATACGGCACTGACTATGGAATACATGTTTTAAATCCTATCATGATAGGATTGCCTTTAATATGTTATGATAACTCACAGTATTTTGATAGCAATTTGCTTCACTCCATGTTTCTAAATCGGAACTGTTGGGCCTTTTTTCAGGATTTGGAGGAAAATAGACTTTATCTTTACGGACCCTTATTATCGCTCTTTTCTTTGAAGCTTGGTCGCAAACTACTGTTTTTTCTTATTCATGAATTGGCTTTAATGACTCATCTATCTTGGATTCTAATACCGTAAAAACGTAATCAACTATGCCGATGGGTTCTGCCATTTTTTACCGATGATGAAAACTAGCAGACCAATATCAAAAACCTGTATATTTTTAATAACGAATCAACCGCGATAGCTTTCACGTCACCGAATTTAACGTCATTTAAGGCGGCTTAAGCGTTTTTGACCCAACCCATAACGTTCCGCCACAAATTACTACAGGGGATATGGGAAGAGATTCATTCCAAGAAGCGTTATGGATTCCTGTAAAGCAGTATAAATGACCAATAATTAGTAAGTATGGACTGCAGTTATACGATATTTCAAGGGGGGGGGGGAGTGCTGGTCAAGGTCCTCGGGGGTCGAAATTCCGCCCCTTTTGATACGCTATATTTTTGAGATGGGATGTCAAAAGAAATCCCTAAAATCGGGCAATCTTGCGACGACTGTTAACGTCATAAAGTACACCAGCGCGTGGCCGCGGGACTTATGAAGTCCGCGTCTCAGTCAGATCCATGGACAGTTATAGGAATTGACGTTAAAGGTTCCTACACCCCTAGTTGGCGCGACGTTACGCAACTCCTAGTAATTACTGAAATGATGACGAAATGGGTTGAAATATTTCCGCTTCATCGGGTGATGACTAAAGCGATTGTAAATCTATTGATAGACCACGTTTTTCCACTGCTCATGATTCCGCTGTAAGCAATAACGGAAAACAATTAATTTCCTGCATTATGAGAGATACGTTAAAAAATCTAGGCATTAAAAATCGCTTCACCTCATTTTATTCGACCCAATCAAACCAGACCAAGCGCGTAAACCGCACTCTTTCGACCATGATTGCCACTTATATGGGAGATAATTAAATATACTGGGATCTGAGAATTCAACAATTCGCCATGGCGTTGCAAACAGCTACCCAAGAGTCGACAGGATTAACCCCTTCCTATTTAAACTTAGGGCGCGAATTGATATTGGAAACCCCATTGAGCTCGATAGCTCCTTTGTTAGAAGGAAACTTAACTCTCACCCCATTAAAGAGATAATAGAATCTGCGAATGCTCAGGCAAAGGCGAATTTAGTTACAATCAGCATCATCGAGATTTCTAGATGGAGGTTGACCAATTTGTTCTGAAGAGCACCCATTACAAGTCATCCGCCGACGTTCGTTTTACTTCCAAGCTAGCACCCAGTTGGGATGGCCCATTTGAGATCGCTCAGAAACTTTCACCCTTGACTTATAGGCATAGAACTGTTAAAAAGGGTAGAATTCTCAAAGGCATCTTTCATTTATAAGCCAATTAAAGGTATATCTCGAGCTTCAAGCAGATTCAAATTCCCCACCAGTCAGAGTTGCCAAATGTACGATCCGGATCGTATTTGTACGATAATTGAACCCACGGTACGATATACGATCCACAGGCTGGATCGTACGGCAAAAATACGATCTTACGATAAAATACGATCCGTTTAAAAACTATTTTCTTTTGAGCGCAAACCTTTATATACCTCGAAATATAGCATTTTAAACCAAGGTTTTCTGCCAGATTCCAGACTTATTTTTTTACCCGCTCTTGCGGTTTCATGGGGGGCGTACGTGATAGTTGTCGACACGAATCGGAAATATTTTATCACCTAATTTTTCGTACAAAACGTTACCTAAATTATACGACATAACAAACTGTTTTTCAATCTTTGGGGCTAAAGTGACTTGTTTTCAGCCGTACGATCCTTATTAATCTAGTACGATCCAAATCGAAACTCTATACGATAACCCAGCGCTTGGAATCATGATGCCGACTTTGATTAGGTGTTGTCACCTTTGCCGGTCGCTATTTGCCTTTAATTTTAGGATTTTTTTTCATTGAGTTTGTTTAAAATAATTTTGTTTTCGGGTCCGTTTGAATTTAATTTTCGTGTCTGATTACTATGAATTGCCTAAACGTTTGTTTTCATATCATTGTGAATTTCACTGTGGTTTTGGTCAATGTAAATAGCTTAGAGAGAGGTACCTCGTTTTTAATATTGTGTTAATTATCTTTTTTTATTCATGACAAGCCATATTTTAGTTTAATTTTTATTTATAATATATCTTGTCAATTATTTTACTGTTGAGCGAGGGCACTCAAAATTGAGTTCGGGATAGTTTGTAACAAATTACTTATATATAAAATGCCTCCTCACAATTTTGTCCGTGAATAACTTAAATGTTCTAAAATATGAAAGATCTTGCTTAAAATAAATGTTCCCTTTTTAAAAAAGGCTGATGCCCCGGGATGGTTGAACCACTAGTAAAGATAAACATTCTTGAGGTCTTGTGACATAGGAAGGGACGCCTTGGCCTTCGAAAACTTTCCACCTTATGCAGGACTGGTGTAACCAACGTGTTTTGCGACAAATATACGAGTTGGACCATGAAAAAATGGGAGCAATATCCGGCCCTACGGGAGTTTGTTTTTAACTGACAAAAATGTACTAGACCATCTTTCGAGGTGTGCCAAAGAGATATATAGAAAAATGACATGAGATTTCTCTCAAGATTTGAATCGAGAAGAAAGAAGCGACTTTCTCCGACTTTTGTGGCCGCTGACGTTGATACCCGCGATGTGCCCGTCAGATGACCGCTGAGGCCCGTGTAAAAACTTACCAAGTTTCGTGGAGCTACTTATAATGCCGATTTATTCTTGACGGTGTAAGTTACTCTGGATAGAATACGGTTACGGTGAGTGACGTGTTGCGTAATTCACCAAGATCATCCCCGATACCCTGGAGCTTCTAGGGCAACGCCAATATCGTCGAGCGACTCTCCTACGGAAACTGCGCTCAAACCGGCTTCCTCATGCTGAAATCATTAACGGAGTCAGTGAGAGACCTTCGACTTGTTACCAGTATTGTTAGTTGTGATGTTACATAATAAAATAGACAAAATGGCAAGCCAAAATATACCTCTCCTCGGAAGAGTTTTTAATTTTCAGTGAAGCTTAACTGTATCCGTGGTTCTGCGGTAGAACGCTCACCTGTCGTTCAAGGGGGCTCGGGTTCGAATCCCGGCCGATTAAAAAATTATACTACACCCAATGACAAAAAGAGGGCGCTTTTGGAAAAACCTTTTCCCTGATTCTAAGGCCTGACAGACAGACCCACAGACAGACAGACACGGTGGTTGTATAACCCCTCCTAGGGTACAAAGTCCCCTCGGAGAGGTAAAAACAAACAGTTAAAGGGGTAACCAGCCTTGGCAGTATGGTTTGTTTGGCAGCGTTATTAATAATTGTATTCGAGTTTATATTATTGTTTAGTTGTTTATTGTATTCTCCAACATCTAATGTTTTCACAAGTTTACTTTACCATTTCAATAAATGTTTTTAATCCTAGAGATCAGTCCGTGGTATATGATTAATTTCGGCCTAATGATGACACATTTGTTGAATTTTAATGCTCCTCTAGACAACGTATCAAATTCTTCATATCCCTTTATATAAAGGAATATCTCTTGTAATTATTAAATTAACCTACTCGATTATTTTATTATAACAAGTGTCTCAGAATGTAAATAATGATGATATTTCTTCGATTAATTTAACTTGCTACACTACGCATCCAGATCTGTTTAAACTTTGCTAACATGAAATGCTGCCGCTTGATAACCGCGTTCAACTTATACAGTATACGTTTGTTACCATCAGGATTGCGTTCCACCATCATTGGATGTAACCGCTATGTCAAACCGTAATAATAATAACATCTTTTAACATTCTGCGAAATTCTTTTATAAGCTGGTTGTTGAAGTGCTTGAGGCAGCTTCTGAGCTACAGGTACGAATGTAAAAGTTTTGAGATTAAATGATTTTGACACTTAGTCAGTACTTTTCTAATTCTATTAAATGTATCTGGAAACTGCTCCATGATACTTCTTTGGGTCCGGTTGGGTTGAGGTAGAGTCCGCCAGGGGCGCTACGTGTGCTAAACCAATATTGGGACTTTTGTCGAGGTGATGGAGAAAGGCCACAGTTTTAATAGAAAACTGGTTATATGTACGACGTCTAGTGTCCCAGAGTTTAAGAAATTAAGATAAAGATTCATAGAATTCTTTTAATAATAATCAGCTAGGCTAATACCCTAGGCAAAACCTTAGGTCCAAGTCATCTAGTGACTTTTAATGCCTTAAAGAGGTGGCCTGGTGGCAATACGTCTCATATGGGAAGACACATTTTTGGGGATTTGAAAGAGATTTAATTGGCCTTTCTATAAATTCATCTACGCTTGCCGAACTTGTTTTTATGTTGCTCCTACGTCACGATGTCCTGGCTTTATTAGAAAAGTTTTGACACGCGCGGTTTGCACGCGCACGTGAAAATCCGAGGTTTCTCGCGCCTTAAGCGCGCGCTCTTAATATTACCGAAGTTAAAGCAGTGACGTAGTAGCTAAGTTTAAACAAGAAGGCCACGTTAATTTATAGAAACATCTATTGAGAGTTGTTTATGAGTTACAATTTAAGAATATAATACGAGTAATTTAAATCTTCACTTTAGTCCAAACATTACACCAAATAATTAATACTTTGAATTATACTATTATAGTTACATTGTAGTATAGTCCAAACAACTGAACTCATATTTTTGAGTTGTACTATAATGACCCCTTAAGTTTAATATTAAATAGGTACTATAAAAGCTCATTGTTCAACTGCCATGATTGATTGCAACTTGAATCTTGAAGCTAAGGATTGGCGGGCTAATTTTGGCTTAGCTCAACTCACTTGAAACCCTCTCATACTTACAATTAAAAATTTCGTAATAAAATAACATAGTTTAAAAATTTTAGGTGTACTAATTAATAAAATTTTAATTTTTAGGATATTTCATTTTAAGTAAAAATAATTATAAGTGATGATAATAATAATCAGCTTGGCTAATACCCAAGGCGCTACCTTAGGCCTAAGTCATCAAGCGACTTTTAAAGCCATTTATTTAGGTGGCCGGGTTACAATGCGAGGGAGGGTGGTGCCAAGCCCTTCATGCCACGAGAGCCAACAGCTCCCTACACTAACTACAGTATTACCGCTAACATCAACAAGTTTTTATGGAAGGGAAAACCGAAGAGCTCGTATGAGTGAGTAAATACACTGAACTGAGCCAAAACTAGCCGAGCATCTAGAGCCAGCCATTAACACTTGCAATCCAGCATGGCAGCTGAACAAAGTAGTTATTTTTTATTCAGTGTTCGAGTAGCCAGCTAGTCTAGCTATATGGTCATTATATTAATTTAAGAATATTAATTTATAAGATTAAAACTTAATTGAGTGCTTTAAATGATAAAAACTAGTGGTGTGCGAGTACTCGAAAATTGCGAGTACTCGTTATCGAGTCCGAGTCCGAGTACTCGGACTCGGAATACGTCATTTTATTACTCGCACGGGTACCCGATTCCCACGAAAAGGGTACATAATTACTCGAAGCGGACTCGAGTAAATAGATAATTTGAAAATTACCCGGCGAGTCTAATATTACTCGGTGAGTCCATTATTACTCGGTGAGTCCATTATTATTGGAATGTGGTATAAAATTAAATTGGTAATAGTCTAGATAACTAGTTATAAGTTAAAAGAAATACCTGTGATAAGTTTTTCTAGTCGAGCCCTAACCTAAACAGTATCATTTCATTTGTTCTATAGTTATATATAGTTTTAATTTTAAATATTGTTCTTGAATACCAATTGCCACAAGTTGTGTCATTGAGAATTAAGATCAAATTAAAAAATATTTTTTAACATTCTGATTGCTGAATTACTGATTTTTCTATTATTTAATAAAATATAAAAGTCCTAAAAATTAAAATATATCATACTAATTAATTAGAAACCACTATTAATAAATTTACAAATTTAATGATTATTTAAACAGCGGCAAATAAATTCCAGACGAATTGGCCACGATAACTTAGGACTCGAATTGAATTCGATAAAAATTAGGACTCGAATTGGACTCGTTAAAAACATTCCGGACTCGTATTGGACTCGAAAGCTTTAAACCTAATTCTTTAGGACTCGAGGACTCGATCAAGTCCTTAATATTTGGACTCGAGGACTCGCGAGTCCAAGTTTCTAAGACTCGAGACTCGACTCGAATTTCAAAAAACAGGACTCGCACACCCTTAATAAAAACACTCATGTTGGTGTAACATTAAATGGAAATCTGGTAAAGGAAAAGGAAAAATATTGAAAAGAGGCACTGGTATGTATGTTTTAAGTGTTTCCATTTCCAAAATTAGTGCACTTAAGCTACTAAACACATTTGGAATAGCAAATACAGTTTTAAATGTCATGTTTTTTATAATTCTTAACTTTATTTTAAAGAAATTTCTGATAAATTTTCTTTTAGTGTTTGCTGTGGCATATATTGGGAATTCCATATTAAGCTATGCAGATTATAAACTCAAAATTATAATGAACAACAAGTGTGGTAGTGTAAGAAATATACTTAAAGACATGAAAATGTAATTTTTATGCGTAACCCTGGAAATGACAAGTTGGCAAGCCAAAATACATGTATACCTCTGCTCGTAAGATTTTAGCCTGTGATATTTTTTATTTTCAATATAGCGACCCGGGTTCATCTCCTGGATACGACCATATTTTATATTAAAATAATTACTTAATTTTAATTTAATTAAAAAAATATTTTAAAATAAATTGACGTTAATACGTAAAGGAAAACGGACTTTGGCCAAAATTGTTATTCTAAATATCGAGTTAGCGTAATATGTGTCGGTGGTTCTGTGGTAGAACACTCACCTGCGAAACAGGAGGGCCCGGGTTCAAATTCCACCCGACGCTTTCGCAATTTGTTAATAAGACGTATACCGTGAATATTCGGTGGAAACTATGCCGTTAGGATGCAAAAATGTTTAACGTAACCCTTAGCACTCGGTCCGTCCCTAAAGTCAATAATTAGTAGCAGATAGATAGTAGAAATACAAAAACCCCAACTTAATCTATAAAACACAAACAATCCGCACTAGCGCACCCACATACGCCATAATTAACTCAAACAATGCCACTTACAAATACTCTAACATACGACACCACGCAATAAAAACTCACATAATCCCACGTACACAAATACTATACCCAATGGAAGAAAAAGAACGGTTTTTGGCAAACACTTTTTCCACAATTTCAAGAACTGCGAACGCAGTGATTACACTTTGCCCGATACTGCTAACACGGTTTTCACCCTTCGCCCCGATACTGCGAACGCGTTTACACAGATACGGTGATTGTAAAACCTCTCATAAGAACATTAGTTCCTCGGAAAGGTAAAAATTAAAATTTTGTGAACTCTGGAAAAAGTTAACATTTGGTATCTAGCTTTAACTGTTTTTACTTCTAGAATAGTCAGACAAATTCTCAAAAATTCGATGTAGCTGCTCAAGCCTATTTTAGATCGATTCTCCAAAAAATTGCGTAAAATATGTTTAAATAGTCTCCTACAAATAGTAAAACGCAAGTCTAACTTGAGTCTCCCACAAATAGTAAAACGCAGGTCTAACTTGAGTCTCCCACAAATAGTAAAACGCAGGTCTAACTTGAGTCTCCTACAAATGGTAAAACGCAGGTCTAACTGGAGTCTACTACAAATAGTAAAACGCAGGTCTAACTTGAGTCTCCTACAAATAGTAAAACGCAGGTCTAACTGGAGTCTCCTACAAATAGTAAAACGCAGGTCTAACTTGAGTCTCCTACAAATAGTAAAACGCAGGTCTAACTTGAGTCTCCTACAAATAGTAAAACGCAGGTCTAACTTGAGTCTCCTACAAATAGTAAAACGCAGGTCTAACTTGAGTCTCCTACAAATAGTAAAACGCAGGTCTAATTTGAGTCTCCTTCAAATAGTAAAACGCAGGTCTAACTTGAATCTCCTACAAATAGTAAAACACAGGTCTAACTTGAGTCTCCTACAAATAGTAAAACGCAGGTCTAACTGGAGTCTCCTACAAATGGTAAAACGCAGGCCTAATTGAGTCTCCAACAAATAGTAAAACGCAGGTCTAACTTGAGTCTCCTACAAATAGTAAAACGCAGGTCTAACTGAGTCTCCAACAAATAGTAAAACGCAGGTCTAACTTGAGTCTCCTACAAATAGTAAAACGCAGGTCTAATTGAGTCTCCAACAAATAGTAAAACGCAGGTCTAACTTGAGTCTCCTACAAATAGTAAAACGCAGGTCTAACTGGAGTCTCCTACAAATGGTAAAACGCAGGTCTAATTGAGTCTCCAACAAATAGTAAAACGCAGGTCTAACTTGAGTCTCCTACAAATAGTAAAACGCAGGTCTAACTGAGTCTCCAACAAATAGTAAAACGCAGGTCTAACTTGAGTCTCCTACAAATAGTAAAACACAGGTCTAACTTGAGTCTCCTACAAATAGTAAAACGCAGGTCTAACTTGAGTCTCCTACAAATAGTAAAACGCAGGTCTAACTTGAGTCTCCTACAAATAGTAAAACGCAGGTCTAACTTGAGTCTCCTACAAATCGTAAAACGCAGGTCTAACTTGAGTCTCCTACAAATAGTAAAACACAGGTCTAACTTGAGTCTCCTACAAATAGTAAAACGCAGGTCTAACTTGAGTCTCCCACAAATAGTAAAACGCAGGTCTAACTTGGGTCTCCTACAAATAGTAAAACACAGGTCTAACTTGAGTCGCCTACAAATAGTAAAACGCAGGTCTAACTTGAGTCTCCTACAAATAGTAAAACGCAGGTCTAATTTGAGTCTCCTTCAAATAGTAAAATGCAGGTCTAACTTGAATCTCCTACAAATAGTAAAACACAGGTCTAACTTGAGTCTCCTACAAATAGTAAAACGCAGGTCTAACTTGAGTCTCCTACAAATAGTAAAACGCAGGTCTAACTTGAGTCTCCTACAAATAGTAAAACGCAGGTCTAACTTGAGTCTCCTACAAATGATAAAAAGCAGGTCTAACTTGAGTCTCCTACAAATAGTAAAACGCAGGTCTAATTGAGTCTCCAACAAATAGTAAAACGCAGGTCTAACTTGAGTCTCCTACAAATAGTAAAACGCAGGTCTAACTGGAGTCTCCTACAAATGGTAAAACGCAGGTCTAATTGAGTCTCCAACAAATAGTAAAACGCAGGTCTAACTTGAGTCTCCTACAAATAGTAAAACGCAGGTCTAACTGAGTCTCCAACAAATAGTAAAACGCAGGTCTAACTTGAGTCTCCCACAAATAGTAAAACGCAGGTCTAACTTGAGTCTCCTACAAATGGTAAAACGCAGGTCTAACTGGAGTCTCCTACAAATAGTAAAACGCAGGTCTAACTGGAGTCTCCTACAAATGGTAAAACGCAGTTCTAACTGGAGTCTCCTACAAATAGTAAAACGCAGGTCTAACTGGAGTCTCCTACAAATGGTAAAACGCAGGTCTAACTGGAGTCTCCTACAAATAGTAAAACGCAGGTCTAACTGGAGTCTCGTACAAATAGTAAAACGCAAGTCTAACTGGAGTCTCCTACAAATGGTAAAACGCAGGTCTAACTGGAGTCTCCTACAAATGGTAAAACGCAGGTCTAATTGGAGTCTCCTACAAATAGTAAAACGCAGGTCTAACTTGAGTCTCCTACAAATAGTAAAACGCAGGTCTAACTTGAGTCTCCTACAAATAGTAAAACGCAGGTCTAATTGAGTCTCCAACAAATAGTAAAACGCAGGTCTAACTTGAGTCTCCCACAAATAGTAAAACGCAGGTCTAACTTGAGTCTCCTACAAATGGTAAAACGCAGGTCTAACTGGAGTCTCCTACAAATAGTAAAACGCAGGTCTAACTGGAGTCTCCTACAAATGGTAAAACGCAGGTCTAACTGGAGTCTCCTACAAATAGTAAAACGCAGGTCTAACTGGAGTCTCCTACAAATGGTAAAACGCAGGTCTAACTGGAGTCTCCTACAAATAGTAAAACGCAGGTCTAACTTGAGTCTCCTACAAATAGTAAAACGCAGGTCTAACTTGAGTCTCCTACAAATAGTAAAACGCAGGTCTAACTTGAGTCTCCTACAAATAGTAAAACCCAGGTCTAACTTGAGTCTCCTACAAATGGTAAAAAGCAGGTCTAACTTGAGTCTCCTACAAATAGTAAAACGCAGGTCTAATTGAGTCTCCAACAAATAGTAAAACGCAGTTCTAACTTGAGTCTCCTACAAATAGTAAAATGGAGGTCTAACTTGAGTCTCCTACAAATAGTAAAACGCAGGTCTAATTTGAGTCTCCTTCAAATAGTAAAACGCAGGTCTATTTTGAATCTCCTACAAATAGTAAAACACAGGTCTAACCTGAGTTTCCTTCAAATAGTAAAACTCAGGTCTAACTTGAGTCTCCTACAAATAGTAAAACGCAGGTCTAACTTGAGTTTCCTTCAAATAGTAAAACTCAGGTCTAACTTGAGTCTCCTACAAATAGTAAAACGCAGGTCTAACTGAGTCTCCAACAAATAGTAAAACGCAGGTCTAACTTGAGTCTCCTACAAATGGTAAAAAGCAGGTCTAACTTGAGTCTCCTACAAATAGTAAAACGCAGGTCTAATTGAGTCTCCAACAAATAGTAAAACGCAGGTCTAACTTGAGTCTCCAACAAATAGTAAAACGCAGGTCTAACTTGAGTCTCCTACAAATAGTAAAACGCAGGTCTAACTGAGTCTCCAACAAATAGTAAAACGCAGGTCTAACTTGAGTCTCCTACAAATAGTAAAACGCAGGTCTAACTTGAGTCTCCTACAAATAGTAAAACACAGGTCTAACTTGAGTCTCCTACAAATAGTAAAACGCAGGTCTAACTTGAGTCTCCTACAAATAGTAAAACGCAGGTCTAACTTGAGTCTCCTACAAATAGTAAAACGCAGGTCTAACTTGAGTCTCCTACAAATCGTAAAACGCAGGTCTAACTTGAGTCTCCTACAAATAGTAAAACACAGGTCTAACTTGAGTCTCCTACAAATAGTAAAACGCAGGTCTAACTTGAGTCTCCCACAAATAGTAAAACGCAGGTCTAACTTGAGTCTCCTACAAATAGTAAAACACAGGTCTAACTTGAGTCTCCTACAAATAGTAAAACGCAGGTCTAACTGGAGTCTCCTACAAATGGTAAAACGCAGGTCTAATTGAGTCTCCAACAAATAGTAAAACGCAGGTCTAACTTGAGTCTCCTACAAATAGTAAAACGCAGGTCTAACTGAGTCTCCAACAAATAGTAAAACGCAGGTCTAACTTGAGTCTCCCACAAATAGTAAAACGCAGGTCTAACTTGAGTCTCCTACAAATGGTAAAACGCAGGTCTAACTGGAGTCTCCTACAAATAGTAAAACGCAGGTCTAACTGGAGTCTCCTACAAATGGTAAAACGCAGTTCTAACTGGAGTCTCCTACAAATAGAAAAACGCAGGTCTAACTGGAGTCTCCTACAAATGGTAAAACGCAGGTCTAACTGGAGTCTCCTACAAATAGTAAAACGCAGGTCTAACTGGAGTCTCCTACAAATGGTAAAACGCAGGTCTAACTGGAGTCTCGTACAAATGGTAAAACGCAGGTCTAACTGGAGTCTCCTACAAATAGTAAAACGCAGGTCTAACTTGAGTCTCCTACAAATAGTAAAACGCAGGTCTAACTTGAGTCTCCTACAAATAGTAAAACGCAGGTCTAATTGAGTCTCCAACAAATAGTAAAACGCAGGTCTAACTTGAGTCTCCCACAAATAGTAAAACGCAGGTCTAACTTGAGTCTCCTACAAATGGTAAAACGCAGGTCTAACTGGAGTCTCCTACAAATAGTAAAACGCAGGTCTAACTGGAGTCTCCTACAAATGGTAAAACGCAGGTCTAACTGGAGTCTCCTACAAAAAGTAAAACGCAGGTCTAACTGGAGTCTCCTACAAATGGTAAAACGCAGGTCTAACTGGAGTCTCCTACAAATAGTAAAACGCAGGTCTAACTTGAGTCTCCTACAAATAGTAAAACGCAGGTCTAACTTGAGTCTCCTACAAATAGTAAAACGCAGGTCTAACTTGAGTCTCCTACAAATAGTAAAACGCAGGTCTAACTTGAGTCTCCTACAAATGGTAAAAAGCAGGTCTAACTTGAGTCTCCTACAAATAGTAAAACGCAGGTCTAATTGAGTCTCCAACAAATAGTAAAACGTAGGTCTAACTTGAGTCTCCTACAAATAGTAAAATGGAGGTCTAACTTGAGTCTCCTACAAATAGTAAAACACAGGTCTAACTTGAGTTTCCTTCAAATAGTAAAATTCAGGTCTAACTTGAGTCTCCTACAAATAGTAAAACACAGGTCTAACTTGAGTTTCCTTCAAATAGTAAAATTCAGGTCTAACTTGAGTCTCCTACAAATAGTAAAACGCAGGTCTAACTGAGTCTCCAACAAAAAGTAAAACGCAGGTCTAACTTGAGTCTCCTACAAATAGTAAAACGCAGGTCTAATTGAGTCTCCAACAAATAGTAAAACGCAGGTCTAACTTGAGTCTCCTACAAATAGTAAAACGCAGGTCTAACTTGAGTCTCCCACAAATAGTAAAACGCAGGTCTAACTTGAGTCTCCTACAAATGGTAAAACGCAGGTCTAACTGGAGTCTCCTACAAATAGTAAAACGCAGGTCTAACCGGAGTCTCCTACAAATGGTAAAACGCAGGTCTAACCGGAGTCTCCTACAAATAGTAAAACGCAGGTCTAACCGGAGTCTCCTACAAATGGTAAAACGCAGGTCTAACCGGAGTCTCCTACAAATAGTAAAACGCAGGTCTAACTGGAGTCTCCTACAAATAGTAAAACGCAGGTCTAACTGGAGTCTCCTACAAATAGTAAAACGCAGGTCTAACTGGAGTCTCCTACAAATGGTAAAACGCAGGTCTAACTGGAGTCTCCTACAAATGGTAAAACGCAGGTCTTACTGGAGTCTCCTACAAATAGTTAAACGCAGGTCTAATTTGAGTCTCCTACAAATAGTAAAATGCAGGTCTAATTGAGTCTCCAACAAATAGTAAAACGCAGGTCTAACTTGAGTCTCCCACAAATAGTAAAACGCAGGTCTAACTTGAGTCTCCTACAAATGGTAAAACGCAGGTCTAACTGGAGTCTCCTACAAATAGTAAAACGCAGGTCTAACTGGAGTCTCCTACAAATGGTAAAACGCAGGTCTAACTGGAGTCTCCTACAAATAGTAAAACGCAGGTCTAACTGGAGTCTCCTACAAATGGTAAAACGCAGGTCTAACTGGAGTCTCCTACAAATAGTAAAACGCAGGTCTAACTGGAGTCTCCTTCAAATAGTAAAACGCAGGTCTATTTTGAATCTCCTACAAATAGTAAAACACAGGTCTAACTTGAGTTTCCTTCAAATAGTAAAACTCAGGTCTAACTTGAGTCTCCTACAAATAGTAAAACGCAGGTCTAACTGAGTCTCCAACAAATAGTAAAACGCAGGTCTAACTTGAGTCTCCTACAAATAGTAAAACGCAGGTCTAATTGAGTCTCCAACAAATAGTAAAACGCAGGTCTAACTTGAGTCTCCTACAAATAGTAAAACGCAGGTCTAACTTGAGTCTCCTACAAATAGTAAAACGCAGGTCTAACTTGAGTCTCCCACAAATAGTAAAACGCAGGTCTAACTTGAGTCTCCTACAAATGGTAAAACGCAGGTCTAACTGGAGTCTCCTACAAATAGTAAAACGCAGGTCTAACCGGAGTCTCCTACAAATGGTAAAACGCAGGTCTAACCGGAGTCTCCTACAAATAGTAAAACGCAGGTCTAACCGGAGTCTCCTACAAATGGTAAAACGCAGGTCTAACCGGAGTCTCCTACAAATAGTAAAACGCAGGTCTAACTGGAGTCTCCTACAAATAGTAAAACGCAGGTCTAACTGGAGTCTCCTACAAATAGTAAAACGCAGGTCTAACTGGAGTCTCCTACAAATGGTAAAACGCAGGTCTAACTGGAGTCTCCTACAAATAGTTAAACGCAGGTCTAATTTGAGTCTCCTACAAATAGTAAAATGCAGGTCTAATTGAGTCTCCAACAAATAGTAAAACGCAGGTCTAACTTGAGTCTCCCACAAATAGTAAAACGCAGGTCTAACTTGAGTCTCCTACAAATGGTAAAACGCAGGTCTAACTGGAGTCTCCTACAAATAGTAAAACGCAGGTCTAACTGGAGTCTCCTACAAATGGTAAAACGCAGGTCTAACTGGAGTCTCCTACAAATAGTAAAACGCAGGTCTAACTGGAGTCTCCTACAAATGGTAAAACGCAGGTCTAACTGGAGTCTCCTACAAATAGTAAAACGCAGGTCTAACTGGAGTCTCCTACAAATAGTAAAACGCAGGTCTAACTGGAGTCTCCTACAAATGGTAAAACGCAGGTCTAACTGGAGTCTCCTACAAATGGTAAAACGCAGGTCTAACTGGAGTCTCCTACAAATAGTTAAACGCAGGTCTAATTTGAGTCTCCTACAAATAGTAAAACGCAGGTCTAATTGAGTCTCCTACAAATAGTAAAACGCAGGTCTAATTGAGTCTCCAACAAATAGTAAAACGCAGGTCTAACTTGAGTCTCCCACAAATAGTAAAACGCAGGTCTAACTTGAGTCTCCTACAAATGGTAAAACGCAGGTCTAACTGGAGTCTCCTACAAATAGTAAAACGCAGGTCTAACTGGAGTCTCCTACAAATGGTAAAACGCATGTCTAACTGGAGTCTCCTACAAATGGTAAAACGCAGGTCTAACTGGAGTCTCCTACAAATAGTAAAACGCAGGTCTAACTTGAGTCTCCTACAAATAGTAAAACGCAGGTCTAATTGAGTCTCCAACAAATAGTAAAACGCAGGTCTAACTTGAGTCTCCTACAAATAGTAAAACGCAGGTCTAACTTGAGTCTCCTACAAATAGTAAAACGCAGGTCTAACTTGAGTCTCCTACAAATAGTAAAACGCAGGTCTAATTTGAGTCTCCTTCAAATAGTAAAACGCAGGTCTAACTTGAATCTCCTACAAATAGTAAATCACAGGTCTAACTTGAGTCTCCTACAAATAGTAAAACGCAGGTCTAATTGAGTCTCCAACAAATAGTAAAACGCCGGTCTAACTTGAGTCTCCTAGAAATAGTAAAATGGACGTCTAACTTGAGTCTCCTACAAATACCAAAATTATGGGCTTAAAAGAAATCTCCAACAAATCACGGAAAGCGAAAATCGCAAAAATTAAGTCTAAATGGGATCTCCTACAAATAAAAAAATAGGGGTTTAAACCGAATATCGTAGGGCTACTACGTAAATTTCCGTGTTGTTATTAGATCAAGGGAAATTTGGTATCCCGAATCTAACATTATACAGTCTGAGAATGAATAGCTTTTTGATCAAGGATACTCTACGCTCAATATCGAGCATGAAAAAACTCATCTGCTTCGTCCCAACACCCATCCCATTGCAGGATTCGTTTTATGTTCTTTTTATCGTTCGATATGTCCATCTTATGTCGAACTAATCGATTGGAAAAAGATGTGCAGTTAAAACATATTACAGAAAAACATTTTTATTGATATCACCACACTCTAACTTATTACTGTTTATCATTGACTTATAATGTTATTATAATAGAATTGAAGATTAACGTAATATAACATGCTACTTCTTTTTCGTGTTTACAAAAGGAAAAAGTACGTGCTCTTAAAGATGCTGCTTGTTATACGTTAGCGTCGGGAAATAGGGATGGGATGGTATGGATAATAATAATAATACTAATAATAATCATCATCTAGGCTAAAACCCAAGTAACCACTTTTAAAGTCATTAATTCAGGTAGCCGGGTTACAATGCGTAGGAGGGTCGTTTCAAGCCCTACATGCCTTGCGATAAAAACAGTTCCCTACACTATCTATTACCGTTAACCTCAGCATGTTTTAATGGTATTTGTTAAGGTTTGAAAGAACTTAAATTGAATGTTTAGCCTTAAACTACTTAGAGATTATGACCGGATATAACTCTTATTTTGATAAAAATTCGTGATTTTTCAAATGCTGTGAACTAGGAGATTATGAGAATTATACTTTAATAGATCTTAGCTTTAAGGGATGTGTGCTTTTAAAGGAACGGGCTTTTTAAAAAATAATATTTGAAGATAAATAGATTTAGAGAAACTTGCCATTAAGGTAAATTCTTTTTTTTTGGGAATTGATTAGAGGGGTATTGTTCCTTAAGGGGTCTGCGCCTTCAGTCATCTTTATTTTTTTATATGCTTTAAAACCTACCATCTCTGTGAATTATGCTTATAATTATGGTACTACGGTTTTGGAACCTGCGCTTATGTGGTAAAACAGTTCATGAACGTCGATTCGTAGAAAAATTGACGACGTCGTTATTATTTAAGATTCAGTAGTTAAACTATTCATTGAAAATGAAATTTTTGTTAAAATACTACTTTTGTGAATATGACAAAAATCTTGTGGTGTTATTGAATATTCCTTGCACAATAGAACTATCGAATCCGGCCAATCAAGTGAATAACCTACAATCGAAAATTCCTGCGTTTTTCTTCATTCGAATATTGAGAATCCTAGCTTAAAAATCCTGTTCGAGAAAGTTTTGGATATATCTCATGTCTACAAAATATTTTGCGCAGATTAGATAATCTCCCTCGTAGTATCCTAATTTAATTGGTTATTGCATTTCTTCTTTAGGCAGATGATGGTGAGTCCCTACAATTAGGGTATTTGAGAGAACAAACTAACATGCCCTTTTTCTAATATTTATCTGTAATTACTATAGACAAGGTGTTATAGATAATTAGGTAAAAAATCCAGAAGCGTTTTATATGTGTCCCAATGAGTAAAAACGTCAAAAGAAAATGGGTCCTAAAGTGCTTCGTTTCCAAGATATTGGCTTGCAAAAATCACCCCCTTAAACGGGTACATAGCTTTAAAACTGACGAAATTTATTCTTCCCTATTACAAATGGTTTTCATAAAATGATAAATAGTTTTTTTTTTAGTGAAGCGATAAAATTTATATCCAGTATTGTCCTTTTTGAACTAAGATAGGTCTGACAAGGGATACAAGCTATTTTAAAGTTTTGATTAGTAAATTAGTTCATAATTTAGTTTTTCACTAGAAGATCTATTTGATCCGAGTCTCACGTCATTTTGTTTGCTCGAAGACCTATCGGTACGAGCTATTTGTAAGTTTTTAAATTTCTTCAAATTTTTTTAGGGTTTCGCTTTTTTAACCCTTTTCATAATGGACTAATCTACTTATTGGCTAATTTTATCATCCTTTTACAATCTATAGCCAAATATGGCGGTTTTAGCTTAGATTTTCGATAATATTATCTAAATTTTAAAACCCAACTTTCTCCAAAGGTTGCCAAGGGAAACTTAAAAAAACTATTAAAATGACTAATTGTAACGTTTACTAATTAAAGTAGAAAAAAATTATAGCTATCCAGATGCGCCTCTCGGAATAAAACTCATGTTAACATGCTCAAAAATTGCTTTTTCCAACCCTTTAACTAGTTGTAACTATTGTTTGAAATAATGTATGATTGTGAATATTTTTTTCTTTTCAATTGAATTTTTATTTATATACAAAAGGGTTTTTTTACACAGAGATAAGGGACTAAATCGAGACGATTTGTGCCCTTCGCTAATATCTATCGAATGAAACCAAGGAAAACCCTGTGTTCTTTTAGGGAAAGTAACTTCACTGCAATGGGTCGCAGCTACAAACCTTTTGTGCGGCGTCTCTTTCCATTATTCCCTTATTATAAAAATTTACATATTATTTGTAATGGAACATTTCTTAATTTTTGCTCTTTGAACACTGTGGGCATGGGAGTGATACTGCTTAATAACCTGACCTAATCACAACTATCGTTTGGAGAAAGGGACGTGAATTATAAGAAAATACTCAGATAAAAGGGTGAGAAAGGCGTATGTTGTTCTCATTGATGGCGGCCATAAATAAAGAACAGAAGATGGTTGGTGTAGCTACAGTCTATAAACCTAAAAAATAAAATTTTAATTGTTTTTATAATTTTTGTAAATACCAAAGTTTTTAATACAGAATATTTCCTATAAAAGCCGCACTAACCATTCTCTAAAATTTCTGTTCCTTCATGACCGCAGTGAATGACAGACGATTATGGAACGCCAAAAGTGTCACAAGCAACACTTTTGGACATGTCAAAAGTTTTTGACTAGTGCTTTTCCTTCACCATTCATTGGCTTTTAATTTACCGAATCCCACCAATAAAACCGTGACAATTTAAGCTCATTATTAATTCAACCATTAGAAATTGACAGCTTCATTTGGGCGTAGCTGGGAAGGAGTCACGGTTTTACTTGACTCGACACAATTTATACATGTCAAAATCAATTTTAGACATGTCAAAACTTCATTTCGACTAGTGCTTTTCGTTTTGACTAGACAATTTCTTCACGCATCGTGATTGGACTAGAAGTTTTTAACGGTAACTGGACAGAAATATTATTAACATAATTATTGAAAAACGCCATTCTATTGGTTTATCATATATAATTAGTCTGTTCATTCCAATTTAATTTCTCATCAAACCAAATTCCCAGATATTTGTATTTTTTAACTCGTTTTAGTTCGGTGTCCTTAATATAAATTTTACAAATTGACTCTATTATTGTTTTATTTATGTTTGAAAAAATTATGTATTCAGTTTTTAGCTTATTCAATTTTAGCTCATTATTTTCCAACCAACAATTTATTTTGGCAAGTAGCTCATTACATTTTTTTAATAGAGGTTCTAGAGCTACGCTTTCTAATAACAAAATTGCGTCATCAGCGTATAAAGTAAGGAGCTCCAGGGGAACGATTCTAGTTATATCATTTATATACAGATTGAAGAGCATCGGGGAGAGAATCGTGCCCTGAGGGACCCCCGCTGAGACTATTTTAGGCTTTGACAATAGTTGATTTATTTTTGTACAGCATGACCTATTTGATAAGTAGCTTGTGATCCAGTCTAGGGCTACACCCCTAATGCCAAGGACAGATAACTTCCTAAGTAATCTAGTATGCGGGACGCTATCGAAAGCCTTCTCTAGATCAAGAAAAGTTCCGATACAATATTTTGAGCGATCTAGTGCGTTCAGAATTTTTTCATATACCTTAACTATTGCTTGTTCTGACTTTCTGACTAGTTAAAAACTGTAGTCGAGTACGCCAAAAGTGTCTCAATTCCCGTATAGAAATCTAACGCGAGCCGAAAGTGTCACAATACAACAGTTTTCGACTAGTCGAAACTTTTATACACGTCCGAAATACGAGTCACGTCAAGAATTCGGCACTAGTTCGGAAATGTGTCGCTTAAAAACGTTTTTGACTAGTCTCGAAATGTCGCGGCTAAATCTGCGACGCCCTTCGACCAATCACAATGGTGGAAATTCAAACTACCCAATCTCGAGTTAGGTAAGTTTTTCGCTAGTGATGTAAATTTCTGTCGCTTAGCTCGCCAAAAGTGTCTCAATACAACAGTTTTCGACTAGTCGAAACTTTTATACACGTCCAAAATACGAGTCACGTCAAGAATTCGGCACTAGTTCGGAAATGTGTCGCTTAAAAACGTTTTTGACTAGTCTCGAAATGTCGCGACTAAATCTGCGATGCCTTTCAACCAATCACGATATTGGAAATTCAAACTTCCCAATCGCGAGTGATGTAAGTTTTTCGCTAGTGATGTAAATTTCTGTCGCTTAGCTCGCCAAAAGTGTATCAATAAAACAGTTTTCGACTAGTCGAAACTTTTATACACGTCCAAAATACGAGTCACGTCAAGAATTCGGCACTAGTTCGGAAATGTGTCGCTTAAAAACGTTTTTGTCTAGTCTCGAAATGTCGCGACTAAATCTGCGACGCCTTTCAACCAATCACGATATTGGAAATTCAAACTACCCAATCGAGAGTGATGTAAGTTTTTCGCTAGTGATGTAAATTTCTGTCGCTTAGCTCGCCAAAAGTGTCTCAATACAACAGTTTTCGACTAGTCGAAACTTTTATACACGTCCAAAATACGAGTCACGTCAAGAATTCGGCACTAGTTCGGAAATGTGTCGCTTAAAAACGTTTTTGACTAGTCTCGAAATGTCGCGACTAAATCTACGACGCCTTTCAACCAATCACGATATTGGAAATTCAAACTACCCAATCGCGAGTGATGTAAGTTTTTCGCTGGTGATGTAAATTTCTGTCGCTTAGCTCGCCAAAAGTGTCTCAATACAACGGAACGAGACATGACAAAAACGTTTTCACTAGGTTCGATCTCAACGATTAAATCTGCGATGGATGTATTGTTTCTTTATTATTTCCGTTTATTCTCCGATAAATCATCGACTACGTCTTCCGCTGCTACGTCAGTATATCGTTTTTGGTAGCAGACGATTCCTTTAATTTATAGAACGAATAACAGAAATAATAGTGACAGGATTGGCAACTTCACAGACAAAAAGGATTTAAGACGTAGGCTTCGAATGATATTGCAAAATAAACTTGGCAGTACGAGAAGGCTGCGTCGGAATTGAGTTTCATTAATTTTTTTATTAGACGGTTTCGAAACTGAAAATAGAAAGGGTGCGTCAAATATCAATGCGTTGTTATTAATAACTAACGATATTTTAGCAAAGGATCCTTTCAACGTGTGAGATTTTAGAACGCGAGCTTTATAAACAGCATGTTTAAATTATTTTAACTGTGTTTTTAAGACTGGCAAAATAAATGCTGCTTTCCAATTTCTGTTTGATATTTTGAAGACCGGAGGTGGTTTGTGTAAAACCAAATGAGTAGAAATCTTCTAGCGATGTTTTGTACTCAGGCATAATTGTAAGCAAAGCGTATAGAAAGTGCGTGAACTAGAGAACACAGTTGTCATCGGCCAATGAATTGGTCGCCACAGAGGATGGCACTCCGAAGAGCTCAGGAGACGGGTCTGTACTTTGGTAATACTATTCATAAGTCGTAATCTTTGAATATCGAGATAGTCAAACCAATTTTACCTTACAAGGAGTACCGAGGAGAAAAGTGTTTTCGGTACGGAAGTATTAGATTACTAGGTAAAGGTATACGCGCTGCCGATTAATAACACGCCGCGAAAAGTCAGAATTGCTAGCAGACGAATTTTATTCAATTGTTTACGTCTTTTCAATGGTTTTAAATTACGTTGAACACTTCTTAAAACTCTGCCCGCGCAAGTGGCATGCAGTGTTGGACATACGGATATTTTTTTAGTAGTCAAATTGACTAGTGAGCCAGCAGATTTCGATTAATGTTAGTAACCAGAGCATTTATTTTAGTGCCTTATGTCTAACGCTGGTGTCATGATGGTAACGAAATTAGTCTTCCCGTACAAAAAGAACAAGATAAAAGAACTCGCGGATAATAAACACATTCGTCTGAGCAGAGTGTTCTGCTTGCTCTAAGGTTGAATAAAGTGTAGCGTAACTGTTCAATTACTAACAACGTTTTATTAGTTGTAAGCCTAATACACAGTGATAAATATTAAGATATATGTGTTAATTTAAGTAAATTATATTCGAAAAATAATAACGAAAGTTTGAAAAGTTTTCCCATTTTAGAAAACGTAATTGAAAACTATTGACAAGACGTAAACAATGCATTACTTTCGTCCAACATTGCAACAAGTTTTTCGTCCCGTCTTGTTCCCAACTGTACTCTACATTTCAAATATAGAGGAGACTCGTCACAGAATTATCTGCTAGAGTTTCTAGGATCAAGGTGGCTAATTTTAGATTTTATAGAAAGATAAGTTTGAATTATTGTTATTGATTCCAATTTTAAAATATTAATGGATTACATGAGAAATTAAATTCTTTTAATTAACAGGCGTGTGATATTGATATTGGTCGCGAACGACAGAGAGCGGCACAGCGCTCGGCATTATTTATGTAGACCAAGGCCTATAATTTTACATATGATGTGTCTGTATTAATTTTTATTAGGCAAACTATAACGTTATAGCAAAAACACGAGAACCACCAATGGTCTAGAGAGTGAGGAGTGAAAACGCGAACAAGTAAAGAAACCAAGAAGTGGGGGAGAAAACTAAGCTTTATTGGGGAAAAATATGCGGTACTTCGGCCGATACGACTAGACTAAACTATAACGTTGTCCATTAGGTTTGACCATAGAGATAGAAAAGAAATAGAGGGAAGATTACCGCGTTAATGCAGTGACCTGACCTCGGAGATGAATACCCGACTGTTGGGGTCCCGGTACGATTCTTAAGCCTCAATGGTTTTCTTTAACTGCGTAATTAGTCATCTTAAATTAACGAGATTTAATCAAATACGTCAATATAATATAATTCCTTCTATATCTCAAAACTCAATTACAACTTCTAATATCTCATTAGTAGTTTATTTAAATGCCCCTATTGAATTATTTTAATATCTCAATATTTAATTAAATCGGTTCCAATCATCAATGGAGACTATTCCAGCAAGTACTAAATGAAAAAAAGCTCGAAATAAAATTTTTATTTGAATTTGAATTTGAATTACTATGCTGAAATCTAAAGACTCACATTGGTTGAGGAGACACTGACTGTATACTTAACTCTCTGTAGAGGCTGCGTACTCAGTTAGTGACTGACTGGACATTACTAGGCTGTACTATCTTTAACCATGGACTAAATAAGGTATACATTATTTAGTCCATGCCTTATCTACCTTATTGCTTGAATAAAAACTAAGACAACTAGCAAGTTCTATTTATTTGCATGGAAATTATAGACAAATGGTAAGGGAATTTTTTTAATAATTGGTCAGGAAATTTAATTCAGAAAATTTTGTTTGAACCCTGGTGACAATGGAATATTGAGTAATTCAACACCACAATCTTTTTTAATACAATAGGTTATTTATAATAAACCTCTGTGGATTAAGTATTTTACTATACGTTGAAATAAATCAAATTATCTCCCATCATTAGATTTTATATTAAAGCTTACAAAGGTTTGTTCTCTGTTTTTTTCCTACTCCCATGTAAAATTGTATGAACTAATTTTAAGTCCTCAATTTTTCTTAGGTTGTTCTGTGGCATATAAACTGTCCAAATACTCAGAGTTCATGGCTTTAAATTCGCAAGTTAAGGAACATGTTAATAATAGTCTCCAGAAAATAAAACATTTCTTGTCATATATGACTAAAATTTATAAAACATTGTGCATTATACTTATGGTGCTACAATAAAACGGTTCATTACAAATGTTTTGTTTTAATTTTTTTGATATATTTGTATAGTTTTTTATCTAAAAAATGAATGAAAATTCCTTGTAGTTTTTTTTAAACCTCCTCTTAATCTGCTCATTTTAGTACAAGGATTTTGCCCCTTTCCTTACTCTCAACTTGAAAACCTTTTTGGGCCTGGAAGCTTATGAATTTACTTTATCATCTATTAAAATTATTATTGCTCAACTTCTAAAGACATTTGTATTTGGCTAGAAACCATTTATTGGAACTTGTTGAAGTCATTTTCAGGTGAGCTATTTTTTCAGGTGAAAAGGGCCCTTGTAAAAAAATGGGTTTGGGGTTTATTGATTTTCTATTGGGCTTACAGGTTCTCTGTGAGAGCTATTTTATACATTATATCGCCGACTGAAAAAATATATAAGGGGATTGGTTTTGATTTATTTTAATTAGTGAAATTACTAAACTCTCCTATATTTCATCCGAACTTAAGTTTTGAATTATTATAGTTTTGTTTATTTATTATTCAATCATTCTCTTGGATAACGCTACCTAATCAGTTACTTGATTATATCCGTCAAAAATTCAATTTTAAAGTGAATTTAAACATTTTGGAATTTTGTTTTAACTTATACAATTTTATTCTACATTTAAATTTTGCGAAACATTTGTTTCTGATTATTTCATGAAATTAAGCTTTATACATTTTAGAATTTTATACAAAGCAGATTTTTAACAGCTATTCACAACCCACAAACATTTCTTTGAAATTCGGATAATTTTCCCTTTCCGTGGCATGGACATTTTACGAGCTTTCACACTAATTTTTATCATATGTAGTAAATATCCAAGCCAACAATTAAGACCAGACCTAGCCCAACCAAAATGCATATTATAATTGGACACAAAATTAAAGTACTTGAAACTTCTGTTTCATTTAAAACCTACTCACAAATGTCAGTGGTAGATCAAATTCAGTTAAACAAGTAGTTACGAAAGAACGAGTATATTCCTTAACATTGTATTTAATGCAATTTAAGTGTTTTTTAAATAAATTGCGCGTTGAAGTAGGCGCAAAGAGAAAGATAATAACTTTTCCTAGTTCCCACCCCGTGAAACTCTTGATATTCGACATTTAATGCGCGAATTTTGACATTCAATTGGCGAATTTTGGTATTATCTATTGTACATAACCTCATGTTTTTATCTTTTAGTATATAAACATGTATCGCGTTTTTAACATTAGTTCGCTCAATTTAGTCCGAGTATACTATACAGTGTTCATTTCGAATTAACTATGTCATCTATAACTAAATGTTTAATTACTGTCTTGTCATTTAATAACTTTGCTGGTGTTGAAAAAGGTATCCTTAACAATTCTTCTACAAACATGTTATATTTAATCAGATGTAGGTAACAATTTCCTGCTACAAATAAGGTATATCTAATTCCCGACAAATCTTAGATTTCCCTAAATGTGAAATAAAGCCCGAATTCATTTAGCGTTCATAATCGAAAATGTGTGGAGCATTGATGAAGAATTTAAATTTATATACAAGAAAAAGCATTTATGGGTCAAATTGATTGCGATCCCAAACTTTGATTTCGGGAAGTTGAATGTGTTTAAAAACTATGATTATCGAGTGAAATTGGCTTATATTTTAGCTATTTCTCTAAACTATAATATTTAAAAAAGTTGTAAAACAAAATTAAATTGTCAGTCTATTAAAGAGCAATAGGGAAATGGCTCGATCGTATTTGTTTGCTCCTTATTCAGTTTCAATCATTCTGAGCAAAATAGTGTTGTTTAAAACCAGTCTTAACCCGAACTGGAATTTTGAACTTTTTAAAACAACATGCCTCTTGTAATCGTTTTACCAAGGATAGTTTTACCACCATGGTTTTACATTTAAAACTGTTCGATAATGAAAATTATTTTTTTCCCCGTTTTAGAGTTTTTACCTGATTTTTTTTTATTTCCTTTATAGTTTCATCTCAAACAAGTAGACTATACGCGATTTATTTAGTTTTCCATTAATTATTATTAATTTTAAAGCAGTTTAACTTTGGTAATTCAAATTTCCCGCCAGTTTTTTTAAATTTTTGCACGGGAAGACTAATTTCGTTACCATCATGCACCAGGGTTAGACATAAGGCACTAAAATAAATGCTCTGGTTACTAACATTAATCGAAATCTGGGGGCTCACTAGTCAATTTGACTAGTGAAAACTTAACCGTAATATTCATAACTAATGGGAAAATGGCGTATCATAAATCCATCATACGTCAATCACATTTTATTTACATCACGTAACTCAACTGATAATAAACTTCTATTTTAATTCTGACGGGTAAACTAAAATGTTGGCTACCCCCATTTTACCCCATTATTCCGTGACTACTAAAAAAATATCCGTATGTCCAACACTGCATGCCACTTGCGCGGGCAGAGTTTTCAGAAGTGTTCAACGTAATTTAAAACCATTAACAAGACGTAAACAATTGAATAAAATTCGTCTGCTAGCAATTCTGACTTTTCGCGGCGTGTTATTCATCGGCAGCGCGTATACCTTTACCTAGTAATCTAATACTTCCGTACCGAAAACACTTTTCTCCTCGGTACTCCTTGTAAGGTAAAATTGGTTTGACTTTCTCGATATTCAAAGATTACGACTTACGGAATAGTATTACCAAAGTACAGACCCATCTCCTGAGCTCTTCGGAGTGCCATCCTCTGTGGCGACCAATTCATTGGCCGATGACAACTGTGTTCTCTAGTTCACGCACTTTCTATACTCTTTGCTTACAATTATGCCTGAGTACAAAACATCGCTAGAAGATTTCTACTCATTTGGTTTTACACAAACCACCTCCGGTCTTCAAAATATCTAACAGAAATTGGAAAGCAGCATTTATTTTGCCAGTCTTAAAAACACAGTTAAAATAATTTAAACATGCTGTTTATAAAGCTCGCGTTCTAAAATCTCACACGTTGAAAGGATCCTTTGCTAAAATATCGTTAGTTATTAATAACAACGCATTGATATTTGACGCACCCTTTCTATTTTCAGTTTCGAAACCGTCTAATAAAAAAATTAATTAAAATTAAAAACGTTTTTAAGCGACACATTTCCGAACTAGTGCCGAATTCTTGACGTGACTCGTATTTAGGACGTGTATAAAAGTTTCGACTAGTCGAAAACTGTTGTATTGTGACACTTTCGGCTCGCGTTAGATTTCTATACGGGAATTGAGACACTTTTGGCGTACTCGACTACAGTTTTTAACTAGTCAGATAGTTTTTGACATGTTCAATTTGTCGGAGGAGGGGATAAAGGCATGAAATTTTTTAAGGAGGTAACTAAATTATTTCACGTGACACGTATAGGCCAATAAAGGCTTTGTATAAATTTTGATAAACCAATAGAATGGCGTTTTTCAATAATTATGTTAATAATATTTCTGTCCAGTTACCGTTAAAAACGTCTAGTCCAATCACGATGCGTGAAGAAATTGTCTAGTCAAAACGAAAAACACTAGTCGAAATGAAATTGATTTTGACATGTATAAATTGTGTCGAGTCAAGTAAAACCGTGACTCCTCCCCAGCTACGCCCAAATGAAGCTGTCAATTTCTAATGGTTGAATTAATAATGAGCTTAAATTGTCACTGTTTTATTGGTGGAAACGTTGCAACTTCGATGGGATTCGGTAAATTAAAAGCCAATGAATGGTGAAGGAAAAGCACTAGTCAAAAACTTTTGACATGTCCAAAAGTGTTGCTTGTGACACTTTTGGCGTTCCATAGACGATTTGTTATATTTCACCTTTTTTTTATTTGAGCTTTTACCTTTCATTTTATTATAGGTATTTATTTCGTTGTATATTGAGGCACATTTGGTAGATTTTAAAGTGATTATTCAAAGTAACCTACATTTGGGCATCTGCTAAATAAGGGTTTCTGGATTTATTTCTAAGACCTAAAAGTATTATGAATATAATAGAGGGAGTTATATAACGTAGTATTCGTTGGGACTATAGGTGAGCGAGGCGAGCTTTCACCGTGGGCCAAGGTTGGGTATTCGCAAGCCGAGCGCTTTTGTAAAGTGTTATACATAGTTAAACGGAGTATGTCGGGCTTTGTATAAATTAATATTCATTTCTTAGCATAAACGACTGTCGTTATTCCACTATAGTTAAAAATCGACGAACAAACGCGCAAATGGATCAAAACTGAATTAACCCCCCCCCTTGATCCGTATAAATTAAAACACAAATAATAATAATAATCAGCTAGGCTAATACCCAAGGCACCACCTTAGGTCTAAGTCATCAAGCGAGTTTAAAGCCGTTAATTCAAGTGGCCGGGTTACAATGCGTAGGAGGTTGGTGGCAAGCCCTTCATGCCACGCGAGTCAACAGCTCCCTACACTAACTTTTAACGTTAACCTCTACAAGTTTTTATGGAAGGGGAAACCAGTGGGAAGAGCACTTGCAAACTTAACGCAGAAGGATTTTCTCCGCGTTTTCACCCGATAACAAAAACGTTTTCCATCGCGATCTAGGCCCGGAGTAGAGTATATCAACCTTCGGAAAAAGGTTTTGATATAATTTATCCACTTATTGTTATCTTCTAAACATTTTTATTACATATACTTTTTTGACTTTGGTTATAAAATAATGAAACCTTCGTAAATCGGTTATTCCCCCTGATGATGGACCAATAACGCTGTCCGAAACTAGTCGGACTATTTTAATTTTAAATAAAATTATCTTGTGTACTCTTAGAATTTCGTTGTATTTTATCATTTCTTCCTATAATATAGTATCGTTTCTATAAGAATACGGCGCAAAATAACTCAGCTAATAATTTTTGTTTTGGAGATTTCCTTACGGCGATATATTTTTGGCGTGTTTAGCAAATCGAATCGATGAAGTTGACGTGGATAATTAGTCCAAGTTCAACCTCCAGATTATTGCCTCGATTCATTTTCTGTCCGCATTTGACACGAATTATCTCGTATATTTGACTGCCGTTCGAAATTAACCATTCCGTTCAATAAACTGCTTCAAATTAATATTTTTCCGAGAAACATCATGGTTTAATATCTAGTTGTTTAAATATCCCCGATGAATAGTACTGCATAAATGCCACTTTAAATGCTGCCTAGACCAATTCTGTAAGTACTTATTTTTTATAGGTTTCGCCTATAGCAAACCTTTAACTACGAATATATTTATTTACACTGGGGGAAAATGCCCATGTTGAGACAATTCTTAGCGTTTCTCCGCCTAATTATCAATCAGCCCGGTAACCTATTGGTTCTCTAAAACTTACGTCTCCCAATTCGACTGTAACACACGAGTGACATTTTTACCTTCTCCCCTTTCGTGCCGGGAGTAAACTAGTCGCATGGTGCTCGTTTATCATCTGATCATTATCATTATCTCTAAGCGCAAATAAATACAATCTTCCACATTATCCAAAACTTCGATATTTTAAAGTATTTCTATTATGAACGTGGAGAGGACCACAAACGCCATTTATTTCTTACCAATGTGTCGAAGACGGTGGTATATTTCCATTATAATTATTGACGTTGTTGATATTTGCAACCGGTGTATACGGTTTCTCATAGACGTTTTCCTGTAAAAAGGAGCTTGTGCTCGAAGCATCACGACTCGAAGAGTTGATTAAGATCAAGACGTTTGCCAAAGTCTTACATGGCTAAGAGCAACATCTTCTGGGGAAAAGAAAAAAATATTGACCGAAAATATTCGACGCGGATATTTTTTTGGACCCAGGCTGGCCCGTTGTTTTCTCTCTCGGCCGAGCTTGGTTTGGTCCGCCGAAAGAGAAAGAGTCAAAGCTTCCGTATAAAGAAAATCCGTTCGTTGCCTTTATTTTCTTAGTAGCTGCAAGGTCTATAGTTCATCGAGTAGAAATGAAACAGTTCAGAGTGTGTAGTAAAGATTACTCCGGACCGCTTACCCTAGACCGAGCTATCTAGTGGTATTATATTCCACTATAGAATCGGGATAGATAGATATAGCCGCGCGATAGAAAAAAAATAAAGCGTATAAGCAATTGAGCGGAAAGTGTCTGGTGAAAAAAGGAAAGAATCAGCGGATTTCATTACGTCAGGGTAGAGGCCAATCGGGAAGCCCTCTGCCGGTTCCCCGAGGAATAACCAACAACGGCTTAGTCGGTATTGCGTATTCTACTTTTTTCTCTCTCCCTCTCTTCCTACTATACCATAGAGGGACTTCTACGCAAAAAAGGTTGGATGGGCCGGATTAACCTTTATCACGCTGGCGGAGTGATTTTCTCTCATTGCAGTCCCTAGCGCCGTTATTTGGCGCTTGACCCTCTACGGTATTAACGCGGCACGTGTTCAAGATGGCCACCTGATAGCGCGCCTGCGAAATAAGTCTCCCAAGCACCTAATGGGGTGCTAAAAGGGAAAATGGGTAAATTCGGGTGCGGGATTCGAGAAAAGGCTATATTGAGAAGAAAGCGGCGAGAAATCAAACGCAGTTAGCTTCCAAAGATAGCTAAGCGCAGTTGGTTCGTTTATTGTCTTTTTCTTCTTCCCCGACGGAGTAAAGCGGCCGTAGCGTTCCTGTCTTTCTTATTGAATTATTGGCTTTGAAAGCAGCCCGGGAATCCCGAGAAGTGATTTCGACCTACGCTATAGTCGCGGATTGGGATCAGCCCGGAAGTGATAAGAGCCTTTCGAATTAAAACACTTCTCAGAACCGAAAGATGGCGTTATACGTGGGTGACGGGATATTTCGGGGCACTTATACGCGTAATATCGTGATTTTTTCAAGTAGAGGGGGTGACTTAATGGTCGTTATATATTTCCCCCGGTGTCAATACCAGATAAGCAAAAGTTAGGCGAATTTCCACGGATATGCCATATTTCAGTGGCTAATGTCTTTATGCATCCAGTATTACGGGCTATTTATTCTATGCCGCGCGCCTTGTAGAAAGTGGAAACTTAGAGAATAGTTTATATACCGGGACGTTTGGAGTTCCTGAACTTTAGGGAATACGTTTATGGACACACGCTAAACGATTTACTGTAATCACAAACTTTGAATAAATCTTATCTCCGGGGAAGATAAAGGGACATTATTGCCGCAGTCTTCTATAAATATAATACATACGCGTCACAATCACGGAGGTATACGGTGACATTATCTTCAGTGTCGGTCGCATTAGTGAAGGGACGGGACTCGCTAAGTTGCCCTTTGGTTGTTTAACTGGAGGGACGTAATCCTCTCGTAAACGACTCGACAATGTCGGGGACTTAACGCGCTCGTGTTTGAAGCCATTTCGAAAAGCCAGGAATTTCCGCGAAAATCCAAGCGGGTAGATTCGTTAGCGCTTGCAATTCGTAGAGAACGTCCTTTGGAAGTGAATCAATTGAAACCAAATCGCGGAAACACCGTCTCATTGATTTCGGAGATTGGCTCGCTTTCATTAGTTAAAAGCGCGAGTCTTCGACGTGCACCTTCTCTCTCACTCGGTGTGCCTGAGATATTCTAATCCCGGGAGAGAACAAGGGGACGATTGGCCCCGAAGATAAACATCAATATCGCCACGCCCGTAACTTGAACGTTTGACGCCCGACTAGATTCCAAAACGCGTCGCCTTTTGCTCCCGAGGTAAACAGAGTAGGTTGACTCGGATTAAACCCGTTTCCCCACTCCGAGCGTCATAGCCATAATGTTAACCCATCGCGTTCGTAGGGAAATATATAAGGTAGTTCTTGGGGGCCCTTCAGACTAGTTTCTCGCTCATACAAAGTGTCAAGACGAGCTAATTAAAATGATACCCGAACTCCTAAATCTGGGCTTAAACCTCGCGAAACCTTCCTTGTCCAGCAAACACCTTGTTTAACGTCATGCCGCGTCCCCGTACGCCGGAGACTGTTTTGGCATTCGGGACGACCCACACCCTTAATATTCCGCACTCGCTATCACCCAGGGGGAAGACTCCCGTAAACAAATTATACCCTATACAACCCTTCGTTTATAGTTTCGGGGGTTTTGAGACGACAACCCTGCTCTCCGAGCTGCGACGCTTTCTATATTTCACCGGTAAAATATGACGCTACCCGGAGGTATACCCACCGCCTTCGCGAATAAAGGGAACGCGTTTTACGTGCTTCGGACCTTAAAACAATTCATTATCGTTGATCCGAGCTTTACCGGGCTGACTCGGAAACCTCCCCAAAGCTCAAACATACGGTTAGTATGTTGGACGCATAGTCGAGTTATAACTCAGCAGGTTGGTGTTGAAGTATAGCCAGGTACAAAGGTGCGGAGAGTTAGAACTATGGTTTTCCCGATGGCTAAGTAATAGCGTGGTCGTGGGTAGGACGCGTCTATTCTTTGCAGACTTTACCTTGTCCGTACTGGGGAAGAGTTATTAATTGGTCTTTCAAACAAGCAGATGAGGTGGTTTAAGGAATCAATTTTTTTCCGCGTTTTACGAGACCGTGACTGAGCATGTAAATTGCCGGCCGTTTGGCAATTTGCTGTACATTCTTTCACTTTTTGACTACCACGGTCTTGGGTCGCGTGAGCGAAGATGCTTAAGGGATTTGGGAGGATGGTTCTTTCGCACTACAGCTTCCTACAAAGCTGTCGCTGGAACGTTCGATTGGGTGTAGTGAATAATGCTATTTCGAATCGATTGCAAACTAATTTTGACTTCTAGTGTAAACGCAGCCATTTTTGAGGATTGCTCTTTTTACGCTTTTTTTTTGCGGCGTTACAGAAAGGGTTGAAGTTTTTCTTTAGGCCAGAAAACGAAGGATTGGGAACGGAAACTCATTACTTGGTTTTTTTTCGTTTAGGAGTTCTAGTTATTTTTTTTGTTATGGAGGAAATTGGAACGATTACGGGAAAATTTTTGGCCACTGCTTTTGCCATTGCTTGACGAAATATAAGGTATTAAAAGTTCACAGTAAAAAGCATGACTCGTTACGTTTTTTAGCTCTCCGTCTGTACAGTCCATTACAAAAACCTCTGTTTTCTATAGCTCATTGTAAATTTATTTTGTGATGGAGCTATTTCCAGATAGGGAAGTTTTAATCTTTAATTTAAGAAAACCAAAATTAAGGGATACAATTTTAAAATAACCACACCTCAAACCATAAGTTTATAATATTGTTTCCTAAGTTTGCCATTTTGGGGAATATTTTGGGGAATATTTTAGTGAGAGCTAGTAACAAAGTGACGTCATCACAAGCGGGAGCAAGCCGACGTAAAACGTCGATGAAGCAGTCTGTCAGTGAATAGCTCCCTGTAAAACTTTTGCATGTGAAGAATACGAAGTGTCACTCTTTTGGAACATTATTATACAATGATGCTCAAACTGTATTAATTTTCCTGTTCAAGAATATTGAAGACCAAGACCAGAGGCTCGTGCGCGAATTAATATTATACCTCATCATATTGAGTGACAGCTGGGACTGTTCTGATACCTGATGTTTCTTTGATGGTTGATATTTAAATTGTAGATGTTTCTGCACCAAAACATTTATATGTTAATATGTGAATATGTATAATAATCTCATGTTAATTGTATTGAGTCCGGGTTGTCATTCAAGCTGTGTAACAAAGCAACAAATTAAGAGACCTGTGCAAGAATAATCATCCGAAAAATAGAGTCTTGGTTTGGGTTTTTTTAATATGATTTTAATAATTTGCTTAAAAAAAAGCTGAGTTTTCGTTTTAATTTTCTTAAAAATGTAAAGAGAAAGCCGACTCTTCCATTAGGCGCACCGATGTGGTAAATTAAAAAAGCCATTTCGCGTAAACATTTGTATGAGTACAGACACATACTCCTTTAATTTCAATATTTTTAATCAATTATTTACACGGGCAATTGGGTTATGGTTAAATGGAAGACGGAATAACTGTATTTGCTTGAGCAGGTGTTTTGAATTCCAGTCAAGAGAGGAAATTGCTTTATTTTTCTATCACCGCGCAGAAAAGTCTTTTTAGAATTCGCGGATCTTATTAAAGAACTTTGGCGAAACTCTTTCCCGCGCTTTAACAGCGTGCCAACTTCTCTGTTTCGTAGCTTTTGATTGAAGCGCGTATTTACCTTATACATAGTTTCGCGGCGATCCTTCACTCTGAAGCATTTTCAATAAACAGCCAGTGAGAGAGCGTGCCAAACTTTTCCGGGGTCTCGTGTTGAAGGGCGCAAACTCCCTTAAACACACCTTACTCGGAAAAATTTCCTCCCTATTTACTTTTCAACATCGATTCGGCGGCTTCCTCGTCCGCCGGATTTTGACGTGTTATTCCCGGGCTCATCGTTCCTCCTATACTCTACTCTCGCTTCTTCCCTTCCAAATAGCGGTGTACCCGGAAAGAAAGAAAATAGGGACGAGACGTTTACCTCCAACTTCCCTCAAGATAAACCACTCCTTCTCGCTAAGGTCATATATTACGAAAATCGATTTCACTTTCTCTAAATATCGAAAGAAATTCGATAAAAAAGATGGAATTTCAATGGCGTAATATGGCGAAATAGTAGGGTAGACCTAACGCCTATTAATTCGGGGTATTTTTTGTAGGGGCTATTAAAATAATTATGCTCTAAATCTCGCATCCGGAGCCTGAAAACTAAAAATAAATTATTCGCTAAACATTCGCGTGCTTTCGAGACATAAATCAAGCCTGAGGCTTAAATTAAATTTTAGTTTCTTCCAATATGAATTTTATTTTCAGTGTTTGAAAAAAAATTATATGAGTCAAAGTTTTTATGAAAAAATATTATTTTAAGTTCTATTTGAATAATTAAGTTAAAATTCCTAATAACAAATTAATCTATTAACTTAATCTTAATTTAGTGGACGTTTTTTATTATTGGGGAAGTGCGCTTACCCCTGAACATGGGTGTACAACGGGTGGAACACTTTTACAGGAGTAGTAGATATAATCGTCTATTTTTCGCCGTAATTATTAATAAAATCATTATTTACCAAAACATTTTCTGTAAATAAGTAATACGACGCCGAAAAGAGCTTATTTTATTTTAATATCTTTAGTCCTATTTAATAATAGGAATCTTAAACTAAATTTTATAAATAGAACGTTGCTAGAAGTTCTCGAACCACTCAATCAATTAATTATTTTCCGTTTGAGAAAGAGAGATCGTTCGTAACACGTTTCATTTTAAAAAGTTCGATATCGAAGCCCCTTTTTTTCGTTTATTTTCCAAAAAGAGAGTGGAAATCAGTTATCGGAAGAAGTTTAGGAACTGATTACGTTCATCAGATTAAGTACCATTAGGCCCAAGAAAATTCAGCATCCACCCTTTGGCAGCACCCCACCAACCCCCTGTTCTTTTTTTTTCAGTCGAGCGGCGTATAAAAAGAGTAAGGAGGGGGCCATAATTTCTTTCGCTCCATTAGATCGAGAATTTTCAACAGGGAGAAATCTCTTTGTCGAAATAAAAAGGACTGGAAAATGCAGTTCTATTGATCCCTTTCGCATCCAAATCAAGCATGCTTTGATCTGATTTACCCCTCTTACCTCCTCTCACTGCCAATACACGGCCTCTCTTTTTTCGCCTCCCCGTCCTATCTTCCTTAATTGAGCTTTACGGGTAAAAAAGTTCCCTTTTTAGACTATAAATCTTCATTTGTCCCGTTTGCCTCCCCCACGCCCCCGTGTCTCTGAGCTCCCTTTTCTTTGGCGCCTCATGGTAAGAACGCTACGGAGAGATTTAGAATGCGGGAAACTGCGAACGTTATCCCCGTACGCTCTTTTTAAAAGATATTGAAGATAAATAGACGATATACGCCGTATACCTTTCTGGCAGTTTTCGAATAAAATTCAATTTTGCATCACGTAAAGATTTCAGGAACGTCATCACGTCACCGAAGTTTCTTAAATTAACGTTTTTTTTCGGAATTTGTTAATACAGTGGGAAATTTTACGCCAAAGTTTAGCGTTAGTATAAACTGCGCCTATATTTCTCATCGTCTGATTAATTAAATTTGGTTTCCATTATTAAGGGCGCCTTAAAAACACTAAGCCTATTAAATTTACCCCTAGTCATATTAATAAACCGCCTATGATTTCATTTACGCCAATTCCCCTTCGTATTCTTATTTTCAGAAAATAAAAATACCAATCTCATTCCATAATGGAATATATTGAAATGATCGATATTTTGAAGTTATATTTCTTTCGTAGCCCGTCTGCGCTATGATAAAGCTATTAGCTCCCCTCCCGTACATATATCTTTGCGGGACGTATATATCTGGGCTATAAATAATCGTGTTTTGTGTATAGCCGGTCGCTCGCTAAAATATTTACACCCTTTTCGAGTCGCGTTCACGCCTTTCTTGATCCGTAAGAAAAATTCGTAGCTTTTATATAATGTAGGGCGGAACGCGGTGCTTGTTAAGGTAAGGAGTGGGCCGCGACCAACCCTCTCTGGAGAATGGGGGGTGGTCGTAAAATCTCGTTTTCGAGGAGGCCTATAGCTCTCTTACCCTGAATGGCTGGTTGTCGCTTTTCTGGATAGGGGTTAACTATAACGTTTCCAAAAATGACCAAATATATTTTATGGGTGGGCCCTTCCAATATTTTACTTTCTCTACAAAATTTGATCGCAAAATTGGCCATTTTTCCAAGGGTTTCTTTACCTTCGGCTAGGCGTTTTCCACCGTATTGATTTTGTCGCTGTCTTAATTTTGGAATTTCGCTCGTTAATGCTTTTTTGTATTAAATACTAGCCGACTCCATTGTTTAAAATCGAATAACTCAATGACGGTCTTCCGAACCCCCGTTATTCTGAAATGTTTCGTTTTTACGATAAATTTGTTCTCCTTTATATCGGAAAATTATTTTAAGGCTGATTCATTCCGAACGCTAGTTCTATCGGGCTTTTAGAAATTAATTTAAACAACCATTAAATATTGCAATTGTGGTTTCGAAATAGTTATTGATTCCTAGTATGACGAAACTCTAAATCACCCACTATTATATCTTATTTACTTTATTGATTGAGCGGCCTTATTTTTCAGTAATTTTCCACTTCGGTGCCGGGGCCCTAGCTTCTAGATGGAAACGATAAGCTGTAATTAAGTACAAACGTATTCCGCGCATTATACACGTACGACTTTAACGAATCTTAAGCGGATTAAAAATATCAGAATGTTAATCAACAGGTATTGGAAACTAGGCTCGGGCTATAGCGCCTGCGGAAACAAAATCCACGGCTTTCACTTTCATTTTATTCCTTGTTGGCCATGCCGCGCGTAATCACTCCATTTCGGGAATTTAAGGAACTCAAATCCGTCGGCAGGGCGCTGCTATATAAAAGGGGGATGTAACGAAGCGGTAATTCCGTCCAAACAAACTAACATACAAACTAGGAGGGCCGCGCGAAAGATGGGGAAGAAGAAATCCGGCAGGAAAATCCTCGTAACAAAGTCCCTCGAGACTCGGAGCTTATTCCGCTAACCTTGTTGGCGTAAGCAATTTTCTTCGCTTAGGGTCCTACCGAAAATATACCGGTACCTGTAGGAAGCTCACGTAGGCAAGCGCCCCTCCTTTACGACCTCAAACATTTTCTCTCTCTCGGCACCAGCTCCTTTTTGCTCTCCTTATCAGATCCTTATTTTTTATTTTTGCATGTCAGAGGTCAGAAACCACTAAAAGTTTTATAGAGGGCCTAGTTTTACGTTCTTCCTAGCATCTTCGGGGGCTCTCTTCTACCCTTCGCTTGCCAGGCTATGAACGTTTGGCCCTGGGCCCCGCTTCGCGTGGATTCAATAATCGCCCGGGAAGATTTATCTAACCCCAGCCTCTTCGATTTTAGAGGCGTAAGTGACTCCCTTAGCGAAGTTGTTAAGCTAACCAATAAAAGTTGAACTCGCTCGCTAAAGTAGTCGCTGGAGATTCGCCAGTTTTAGGGTTCTAGTTGTATTACTGGCTCCGAAAAGGGAACCGATAACTACGTAACCCCGTCGAAACACCAGGCTCACTCTACCTCTTTATAGGAGCGTATAATTGAACTCCTCCTAAGAAACTCATCTTCATAAATAATTGATCGTAAAATTTATAATACTTTTGCCTGTGAGAAAATGAAGATGATTTATTTCCACAGCAATGTTGTATAAGAAATGTTATTGCGATTCTAGTTTTTTATTAAAGGTCACTTTTAAATTGAACTAACTTTTTCTAAAATAAGAAAACCGTGCAATTTTTTAAAGAATTTTTGGTCACTCTTTTTCAGACCTTAAAATTTTACTATTGTTTTTTGTTGTACAGATAATTATAAATTTATTTTTCACCAGGATATATTTATTAATAGTTTATAAATAAATATTTTCCGAAGAAAGTCGTAGTTAAATAATTCCATACAGTTTAGTGTATAGTTGTGATATTTAGCCGCGTAGCTAGTTTAGAAGTTGATAAACCAATATTGATTTCGAATATCAGTTGCTCTTTGATCCAACTTTATCAAACAAGGCTAGCATCTCTTTGTTGCCAAAATGAAAGAACGGAAAGTTCAATTGGTAGTTTTCCTTTCGCTTTCCCCCCCTCTCTCTCATTCTCTCTACTTCGGTTTCATTTGGGGCGGATGAAAAATTCGGTCTTAAAGAAAACGGACGAAATAACTGCGAGACATAGAACTAGCTCTGCCGCGTTTCTTTAAAACTAACTTTCCACGGAGAAGGTAGAGAGGGTGAAGGCTCGAATCTCGAGATTATTATACTTATAAGAAACCTATTCTTCCATAAAGTTCGCCTAGAGAGTCGCAGCCAGGGGCCCAACAAACAGTTTACTAAGTCGGTAAAGAGGAAGGCGGCTTAACCCTCACTCTCGGGCCTCGCGATGGAAAAGATGCTGCCAGAGAGAAAGGAATTCAAGGCCAATGTGTTTTTCCCGATCCGAAAAATCACCTATAAAGTACCAATCTCTCGCTCTTTCTCCTCTCATTGGTGGAAGAAAGCGAGCTGGGAAGTTTGAAACGGGGGCCCGCGGCTACTCGAACGTTAAACAAGGCTCGCCGGTAACGGTTAACGACCAGCAGAGCGAAGCTGCTTCGCGAAGCTATCGCACCGGGGCGCTCGTGTCTTCCTAGAAAACTAGCCGCGTGCCAGGCCTTCTCTCTCTTTCTCTATCCACGGTGGCTCCCATTCTGTTCCATCTTTTGATCCGTGGCTGGGTTGCAGCGGCAGAAAGCTCCGGGCTTTCGAAACAGAGCGTCGCAGTTCGGGAGCAAATAAAGAGTCCGAGAGTTTTGGTGGAGAAAGAGACGGGACATACCCGGCCGTTCTTGCGCGAATTTCTCCGCGGGGCACGTGAAGCTCCTCTAGATGATAAGCCGGATGGCGGATAGGAGCTAATAATGTCGGGTGGCCACGCGCCCTTTTGCTAGTTTGCGTTTCCTCTTTTTTATTTCTTCTTCTTTCTCTTCCGCGAATTTTCGCTCAGATGACTAGCCTGTTGGAATATTTGACTGTTAGGGATATCATGCTTTGGATTTTGGCTTTCTTTCTATCGGGTGAGTTAACCTTCCTTCGTTCTCGCGTAGATGTTCAATATATTTTATATACCCGGAATTATTAATGCGTTGGACACCGTTACGAATATTTTGCTTTCGAACTAGGGGCTCTATTTCTGAGCTTCCGAGCTCAGTTTTAAATCTTCGTATAAAATTCAGAGGGTCTTACAATTTTTTCATAAACTATATTTCACTATTAAAGTTGCAACTGCGAATTTTTATGAAGGGTTTCGCGATTCTCGATCGTCGAGGCTTTGTCTGTTCTAGGTGGGTGTTAATGAAAATGGAAGCGGTCGGAGCGGACCTTTGGTTTATTTTAAAATTACTCTTATGATATTATTTTCTAGTAATGAAAAGGCTGAAGACTGTTGGGATTTAGAATTTTCGCCTGTTTAATGATAAAATGGAGGTGACCCGAAACAACAATTTACAGGGGAACGTGGGTCAGGGAAAACAGGAAAATCAGATAAAGGGTATTTTTAATTATCTTGAAAATGTTATAGTTATATAAAAAAATATAAGATTGCAATGAACGTTTTTCAATAACAACATAACGTACTCACCTTTGTAATAAAGTAAATATACTTTACTTTTCAAAAAGTTAATGAAAAATTAAAAACTGTATAATCTTTAAAAACCAGAAAATGTCAAAGGATTTTGAAAATATTTTGGCAACCTAATTTAAAATTTTAATCAACAAAATGAAACACAAGGTATAAGGATAATTCAGAATGCGTTCTTTTTCAAACGGAGGAGAATGTACAATAGTCCATTAGTCTGGTCGCATCGGAAATTTGGCGATAAAACATTTACAAGGCGTTTTCCTTTTAGTGCTCTTACGTCTAGCGATAGTTAATGCACCATCTCAATCTTATCGTACCATTTTCATTGTTCATAAGTGAAATGGATTTTCAATGTTTTTCTCCCTATGAATCTCTGGCGCTTATTATTATTATTTTCTCGGGTACAAGGAGTGGGATTCAATCTTAGAAGAAAAGCTATGTCTAGGCGGGCCATTACATGTTAAACCCATTATCCCCGACCAGTAGATATCTCTTTGCCCCCCTTTATTTGGTCATAAAGGAGCAGCTGCAATAAAAAAATGGCCAAAATACGCTTAAAAAATATCTCTCTCATATTTGCCAAGTCGTATCTGCCGATATAAAAGCCGCGCTTTTTATCGACACAATTTCTTACATAATTTACCCTTATGCAGCTAGATGGCACATTTTATTAACAACACTTCGTAGCAAATGCCTTAGTAGACACTCGCCCATTATTTCGACAAATAATATAAATAACGGAATTCGACCTGATTTAACATCTTTTCCCGGAGAAAAGCTTATGAAGATATCTCCAGTAACTATAATCGGCTTAGGTTCCTGTCTCTTTTCGTTGTCTTTCAAGCGCAACCAGCCGTAACATTGTTGCTATAGCGCTTCTCTAATGCTTCCGTGACTTTACCCATCACTACAGTATACTTCCACTGTCAATTTAACTCGTCGGCGCTACTAAAGCTTATTAAGTTGCGGGATTTATTTCCTTCCCTGCTCGCGTGCAATACTCATCGGCCGTCCATTTATGTGCTTGTATCGCGTATACAGTTACTGGAGAATAGGCGTTGGATAGTAAGCAGATTTATTTAGAGAAAGATACTGAGCCGATACGTGTACGCGTGACTTGAGAATGACGCTTTTGTATCGTTTTAATGTAGTGCACTCTAATGAGCGCTATTTCACATCTTTGCTTTGAAGTATATATAACGAATTCCCTTTGATCTCCTTCCTCCGCGATTCATATCCGTAATAATAAATTAATTTAAACAATGAAAATCGATAACTTTCTGCGTTAGCTTTCGCTTTCATTGGTATACTTTTCGGATATCGCTTTTCATTTATTCATTTCAAATAATTTTATTTTATACCTTATCGAAAAACAATAGGAATGCACTCTACGACAATTGGTTTTTCTATTTTAACTATAAAAAGCATTTCCTTGTTTAGCTAAAAAAATATTCGTTAGGGTTGGGATGCTATATATATATTTATTAGCAATACGAAAAATATTCATAGCATTTTTTCGTAACAGGAGAAAGCTCTTCGTAAATTAGGATCTTTTTGACCTATAAATAAATTATAGACCCCTGGTTAGCCGTTCCATGTTATCATAACGGTTATTACCAGATAGATCGTTCCTTTATTAAAAATCGATTTTAAAAGATGACGCTGTATTTTAAACATATTTATACATTTATTTTTTTCGCGTTGCAGCCAACCCATGCAAAGCCAGCTTGAGCGGACCTTCGTTCGTGAAAGAGCCGCCAGCGAAAGTGTTGTTCTACAACACGACGGGCACGGTTCTGTCTTGCTCCTGCCAGGGCTCCCCTACGCCGACAATCTCGTGGGTGGACGAGGAAGGGAAGCCCGTGTCGGACGTCGCCGGCTTACGACAAATTCGCAAGGACGGCTCCCTGGTTTTTTTACCCTTTCGTGGTGATGAATACAGGCTAGATGTGCACGCTGCTTCTTATCGCTGTACCGCTTCCAATTCAGTGGGGACCATCGGTAGTCGGATATCCGCCGTTAGAGCTGGTAAGTGTAAGATTTTCAAGTCTGCCCTATCCCGGACCTCTTTCTACACCTCTCCTTTTCTTACATCCGCGCCGCTTCGCTCTGTTTACAGTCCGCCAAACGTTATTATTTATGGACTTTTGATAGAGGTAGCAATATCTCCGGTCATGATACGAAAGCCAATATTCTTCCGCCACCGTGTATCCGTATCGTCGATAAAGGCATGGTGGCTCCAATGGTGTTGTTGATTTCGTTTTTACGATGGTCTTATCAAATTCCCCCGGATTCTCGATTTAATACAGCTTCCTGGTTTTGTTTACGCGGTACGGAACAATTTGAATAGGTGGTTTGGGATTTGTTTAGGATTTTATAAGCTAAATTCGGAAATGTACTACGATGGAATTGCTAAAGTCTTCACGTAAAATGTTTTTGCGTATTCATCACTAAGATTCTGAAGGATAATATTTCTTTTTCGGTTACTCAATTTTGGGTTAGAAGCTTTGAAAAATCAAAATGTAAAATAAGACTTGCATATTTGAAAAGAGCGCGATATATATCGCGATAGTTTGTTACGTATTCTTTCGAGTTGTGGACTTAGAGGTCGGCGGAACGAATAAATTAACCGTCAATATTTCGATTAACCATAAAAAGTTGGGTTAATGGTTTTTATGAACATTTTATACGAATAAACAACGATTTAACGCGCAATAATAATCGGTTTTTTCGTATATTTTTTGGATACTTTGCGGTTATGAATAAAAATAAATAATTGGATGATTTCTTATTCAAACGCCGACCTCTAGTTGTGGTTAGCAGTTAACCGTTAACGAATAGCAGAGAAAATACCTTCACCTCCGATCATCTTCTCTGATTGAATAAAGTCTATTAATTTTATCTAAATATGTCAACTGACCTGCTTTTTAATTCTTAGAGCCGTCATATTATGTGGTCATATTAGAAAATGAAAACATTTAGAGTAATGTTTTCTTATTTAAAGTTAAAGGAAAAATTTCACGTTAAGTAGGCGTAAAGTTTACTTTCGAACAGCAAGAAGTAGATTCTACATTCGGCTAAAGAAAACGGATAATTTTTTAATTGGATATATTCAGTATAGTGTCAAACAGCTAACTGTTATCTGCAATTGGTTAAAATATTCATTTAATCTGATATCGGAAAAAATAAGTTAACCTATCGCAGTTGGAAGCGATACTTTCAGGGCAAATACCAGCTTAATATGAGTTTAACCGTGCATTAGGGCGTTTAAGCATTATAATGCTACCAAACTGCATTAAAATAATCCATGTACGTGCTGTCATCGTGTGTAGTCAACCAACCGATTCTCAGATAACAGTTATCTGAACCTGTAAACTAATTGTGATAAGTCAGATAAAAGATTATCCTCATAATTAATCAATATTATCGAATCCGTATATGGGTCAAAATAACGGAATCTGATGAGATGAAATATAGCAGATCAGTTTAGATTAATTCATCATCCTAAATAACCATCTTGAAATTACATTGCTGGACGGAAGAATGGAGGGTGTTTCAAAAGGTTATGCAAAAATTTTAAGGAGTTGTAGGGGGTGAGTTGAGAAGTATGCCTGCTTTTCCCCCATTTTCATACGATGAGTTAAAAGAGCGCTAGAGAGCTTCTATGTGTGGCCTAGCAGCCCCTGGAAGTAGGCTGCAACAAGTGAAAAACCAAGCTGCAGGGACTTTAAATACTTTTTAAGTTTACATTTTTACGCTGGTTACCTCGATTTGTTTACAAAGTCTTTTGTTACCTATATCACACGAACCCAAACCCTAATGTTCGCGTTTTACTGCTGCTTGGTCTTGTGCTTGCTGCAGCCTACTTCCAGGGGCTAGTAGGCCACACTTTGAAGCTCTCTGGCGCTCTTTTAACTCATCATAGGAAATTTGGGGGAAAACAGGCATACTTCTCAATTCACCCCTACAACTCTTTAAAATATTTTCATAACCTTTTGGCCTCTGAAAGCTCTAACCAAATGTACCTCAATTGTATTTCAAAAGATTCCACAAATTTGATGTTGTTTCAACACCGCGTGATTCGTAGGAAACAAAAGCTTCCCTTTCCCTTCCATCGGTTGCAACATTTCTTTCTCCGTAAAATCTACGTTACCGTTGTTACGTTATGGGTCTTTATAGCAAAGACCGAATGATAACAGTTCTATATATAAATCAATAGCGCCGGAAGAACGTGATGGACACTAAGCCCTTAACATACGGTTCGCTGTTTCCTTAACATCAAAACTGAGTCGGTGGAGCGATTCATTCTCTAAAATTATAGGTCCCTCAAAAAATGGCTTGAAAGGATACGACAAAACCAAGAAAAAGGATCTCGACGACATTTTTACGAAATTAGCGCGAAGCAATGATTGGGTAGCAAAAGGGAACGTCGTAGACCTCCATCATTATACGTCATCCGCGATTTATTAAAACGGCAATCAAATTCACTCGCGTCCGCACACTCTCCAACTGCCAAGTCGTTCGACCATTAATTCTCTGTTTTAGACATCATTCTTTAGCCCTTTTTTAATAACTTAATACTTAGAAATCAGGGGAAAGGCTGAGAAAGAGAATCGGGGGGAAAAGCCGTCTCTCGGAACCATTATTTAAATTCCTTGTCAGAGATATTTTCTGGTGGAGAAAGCGACTCTCTCCCGCGATGTAGGGGCGGGCCGCTGATAGCTCGATTTTACTACAACATATTGCCCCAGCATCCATAACTTGGAGGCCTCGCGACTCCTTTTATTATAAGAAATATCGAGATAGATTACGTCATTTCCATAACCTAACGCAACGTTCTTTGCCCTTACGATTCCCTGTCGGGTATTCGCGCTCTTTACTTCCGAACAAATCGAGGTGGAAAGCTTTGGACGAGAGACGACGTTGAGGTGCGTTGAACGGCGACTAGAGACTCGACGGGGTTAAAGCCAAAAAGTAATAAATTTTCTACAACATTCATAGTCCACTCAGGTCGATCGGGAAAGAAAATGTATAATCCTCTTCGGCCCGGAGGTGATGCTCGGATTTTTTCCTTCCAATTTTGGGACGAATTTAAAAAAAAAATTGATTCAACTTTGCCCAGAGGCGCGTGAAAAAAACGATTTCTTATTTTCAAAGGAAAACAACCTATTTCACCTCGCTTTTTTACGCGTCCTTTGTTTCTTTTATGCCCACCTATTTTACATATGCACCTTCGTTAACACTAATCACCCCCCCCCCGAATATCATTAATGTGTTAATTTAAAAATACATTTCTTCAAGGTGGTGAGTAACACAAACCTTAATAATAATAGACACGATGGTGTCTCGTTAAAGTTAGTTAATGATCATAAACATATAGTTTTGCAGTAAGAGTAAGATATATTTCGCTTGTGGATTTTTCCTATACTGTAGAGCTCCGAAATTGGATAAGAAATATCCGTTTTATTTGATTTTATCCATAACCGAAAATTATCTGAATATAATTTTTTTTTGCATATTAAACCGTGAATAATATCCATAAATAAACAGTTAACCTAAATTTTTATGAATTATCGAAAATTTGGCGGTTAATTTATCTGTTCCGCTGAGCTCAACTAAACAGTTTAATAAAATAAAATCTTACCAATACACTCTTTTATGCGTTATTTTTCAGGGCGCCTCCATTGGAGTTTTCCCCCTTTAGCCCCCATTCTCCATATCCGCCGACCAAAGACCCAAGCCTGGACTCCCCGCCAAGGGTGTAGGTAATGGCGAACGCGCGGGGGGCGAATAAGAGGGAGAGGAAGGCGCGAAAAATAGTGTATACACTCATTCTGTATACTTATTTGCTTTTTTTGCAAACTTAATTGCCGATATAACTGATGGCCAGAAGCCAATACCACGTACGAGACTGACGATGGATCAATCTCTTAGCATAATTAGAATACATTTGCTTATTAATTTGATCCTTATAGCTTCAACCGAAGGAGTTGGGTAGCGGGATTAAAAAAACTGAGAGAAGAAGGAGTATAGAAAGGTACATATTTGAAAATGTATCGTTGAATCAACAGAGCGAGGAATTTGTAAAATATTTTAAACTTATTTAATAATCCATTTAATTAATTTGGAGTCGGACGAGGAGAGGAGATAAGGGAAGGTGGGCGGGTGGGCGTGGGAAAACAGGAAGCTGCCAGCGCCCTTAATCTGGTCGGGGATTTGCGAGGGGGCCTCCTTGTCGTTCGATTCGGCCGCGATGCAGCACGCCATCAGGTTATGTAGAAGGCATCGGCATACGTCTGTTTGGCCGCCGTTAGCCGAAACTGTTCAATGATAAATGACCGGAGATTTGAGAGTGTATTACGCTAAAGGCCCTCGCGAGCCTGTCTCCCGACATTGATGAATTTATGAAGCTTGGATTGACTCGGCTTATTTAGCACGCCTCGCCCTGATATTAAACTACACTTTAATAGTTACTGAGGTCGACTATGTAAAGACCACCCCTTTAAATCCTTTCGGGTGGTTTAGCAATTGAATCTAACCTGACGAAAGTTTAATTTTGCCCTGATTTTGCGTTTGTCTTTGGCCTAATATACGCGTATAAAACCTACTTGTCCCACCGCGATGAAGTATCATATCTAACGATCTCTCTGCTTACCGCGAATAGCGCATTTTACGAATTAACGTATATAGCCATCCTATTTCTCTACAGCTAGGCATTTAGAAAATAGTAATTTTTACAGTTCGGAGCTCCAAAGATGACTTATGGCATTAATTACCTTAAACCGAATTTAATGAGAAAAGCTTGTCGGGTGAGAGGGGCGAGACAAATGGGGTTGAAACTAGCTCTCCTTTTTGCTGCGATATACGTTCATTTATCGGAGTCTAAGCCTCATGTATATCCGTCTGGGCTTCGCGCAGACTCGCTATAATTAAAGCTATTTATAATGACCGCATTTGCCAGCCAACTTGATTAATTTAAAGTTAAGAAGTCTGACCGAAATTGTGTATAATATATGGGTTTCGATTTTCTTGCCCTCGAAAGATATCAGATTTTAGGGTGTTTTCCGCAATGCTTAGTAAAGTCAGCTCATTAATTGTAAATTTTCAATTACACACGAACACTTATTAATGTTATCAACGTAACGTTTAGTTTTTATAAAACTAAAAGTAATTAACGTTTTGGCTCGATCATTGCGTAAGTACATTAATAAAGCCGCTGTAGAAGTGTTCCACCCGGGTGAAAGAATGAATGTTTTCAAACAGGGAGGAGCAAAGCAATACAATTAGAACACACTTTAATTTTGTTTGTGAAAATATTAATTTGAATATTAAAAATAAGAGCATTGGTGTCCAGTTTGAAGCGTTGCCAATAGGAAGTTTAACCAAATTTTTCTGAACTACGCCATTGGCCCTCCTGGATATTGGTATAGCAACCATAAATAATATTTGTTTACCGTATCGGGATTATACGGTGTTATTAACACGCAGTCGTTAATATTTCGTGAACATTTCACAACAAACACACCTATATATTACTCTGTGTTTACATTTCGCGTGCATAAAGTCAGCCTGCCGTCTAAAGGAAAAAAAAAGCTTTTAGAAAATTCCGGCTATAGTACGCTTGACCGCTTAAGTGTTCCATTCGGCATACAAGCGTAGACATATCCATTAACGAAGGCATTCTTTTAAGTCTTTTAGTAAAGGAAACCAAAAGAAGGGGGAAATAAAAACAGACGCTTATTGAGCTTGAATAGGCAAACAGAAATGCTTTATTCTCTAAGTCTCTAAAACCTTTTTTTATGGGCTTTATTTTCGCCATCAGGCACGACGCTAACGATATACGTCTATCGGCACTCTTTAACCCGAACGGGTTAGTGACCGGGTGGGGGGGGGGGGGGGGGTTACTTTACCAAATTGCAGCGGGCGGCGTCTAGTGTCTTGGAACGTGGCTTGTTTCTACTCCGTTGTAAACTGGCGGAGGGTCCTATACGTAAAAATCTCTCCGTAAAAGCTCGCTCTGTCGGGTTAAAAATAAAGCACATATTGTTTTCTCAAACTCTTTTCTTTCTCTATATGGCTCTCGACTTGAGGCATTTAAACTGGTCAATCCACTTTGCCGAATGGGAAAATCGTGTACGGTTTTAACGGATTATAATTCATCAGGTTCTAAAGCCCCGCGGAGCCTCCCCCACCCTTGCCTCATAGCTTCCTGGGCTCATGGCCGATTATGCGGCAACGCAAGAGGTTACCTTACGCTTTGTTCTCTCCACAGCCAGCTCTGCCATCCATCCTACCGATAGTTTCGACCAAATAGAATCGATACCGTACATTGGCTCTACCTTGTTAAGGTTATCGATAGTATAGCTAAGTAGCGGAGGACCCTCGAATAGGAGCGCTTTCCTATCGTAATAAAGGACATCCTTTTGGAAATTCGACGCTTTATCAATAGGGCTTAAAACGCGTGTATTGTTTTGCCGAGTTCCTACGTACGTTTTGAGAATGTATACGGTCCTTTAAAATTTATCTCTGGTTTTGTAATTTGATGGCCTGATTAGGAACCGAATTTAACCTTCGAGGAAGCCGCTCGGATCGCAGCCGTAAAAGGAAACGCGGAGAGGCCGGCGAGTGGGGTGCTATCTAATTAGTATTTATCCCGAGATGCTAATCTTACAGCAGCCGCGGCTCGGAAACTATCAACGCGAGTTATATAATGGACGGCTCGGATCGGGAGTGTTTACAATTGACGGCATACGATAGACCGCGTATACGTAGTTTGAGAGATGAGCCCTTCTATATCCGTTATCATTTCTAAAACATTACTTCTGTTATAAGCCGGCTGGGAAGATACAGTATAAAAGGCTTATATACGGAGGATGTATATTTCATCGGGATAAAGGCCGCCTCGTTTACAGGGTCTCGCGGATGACGCGTCCATTTCCCCGAATCGACGAGAGTGGCGTCGCTCGCCAACAGCGCGCAACCTAGGACGCTAATAGACTGTTGACAATTTGAGACGTGAATCGAAGTATTGTCGCGAGTGTATTCCGGGATTATTCGGCCGAGAACCGGCTTCGCCGACGTTCTGTTAATAATTAAAGCCTATTCAATCGCTCGCCGGCTTAAAGGGTCTTAACTAAATAGGATTCGGAAGGTATATATCTCCGCGATTCCGCCCTCTCCCTACCTAAATACTCGAATCAATATTTGAACGGAAAACCGGTAAACTGGGTGGCGCGCTTGTAACAGAACAAACACGCCCCCTCTTTATACCCGTTTATAATTAAAGTTGTCTGGCGCCAATAATAAGGATAATAGTCCGTTTAAGGATCTCACGTTCTTCTCGCTGAAATTAAATTTCGAGAGCCCGTGAGCCCATAAACGTACCCTTTTAAAGTAGTATCTGGAGTAGCGAACAACCCTCTTACCAGGATGTCGCGTTTTGGGAAGCATATACGCTACGCGATGACCATTTTCTAATTATTTCGGCTCGAATAGAAAATTCCTAGATCTTGGGAATATGATTCTCCCTTTGGGCGTTGCTCACTAATTCCGTTTGAGACCAACGACGCTTTATTTTTCGGATCAAACGAAATCGAATTATCTTTCAATAAAGAAGAATTCGCATAGCGTGTTTTAATTCCCTCGTGGGAAGTATAATTAGAAAATGTAACTACTCAGCCCTCCATTTTCGTATTTGTACCACCTCCAGTTCCATTTCTAAAAGACATCCGTTGCGTTTTGACAGGTAGAGCAAAGATTAAAGGTTAAACGTCGGCCGTTTTGCAGTTGAAGGCATGCGATGGTTATTACTTTTGTAGGACCTTGTCTCCGCGGCTAAATCGCTTTGGCCAGAGGCGTTTACTCTTGTTAACATGCGAAACACGTTGCTGACAAGTTTCCTTTATTGCTTTGGTTTGGATCAAAACCGACCGGCTCAACCACCAGGACACGCGATGACCGTTTTGTTCGGGTCCAGGCTATCGTAATCTCAGATTTATTCTCGCAATAAGAAAATTCCTTACAGGTTAGTCGCGAGAATGTTCTGATCGCGATGATTGCGTGGATTGGCGGGTCGTGATACCGTATGCTCTGTTGGCTAGTGATATGAAGATTACGCTACTGATCCAATTTCTAATTTAATTACGGCACGCTGCCGAGAAGCCCTTTATTTTTGGTCTCACTCATTCTTCGACGGGGTCTCCACGGATACCTAAGCAAGAAACTATTTTTTTAAATTGGGCTGAGATGGTATAATCTTTTTACCAGCCGCCCTTCTGATGAACTGATATCCAATGAGTAGAAAAGTAAAGACAGAATGGCACCCTTTACTGACAATTAGTAGTCGTTAGAATTTCAACATCATTAGTGGAAGATTAATTGATTCTTAATCGTCACTTTACAGTAACGGATAAAACCCTCCTCGAGACATGGCTGCGGGGACCCTTCTCTCTCTTTTTGGGCGGGAGACGAAACAAGGGTGACAATCAAGATGGCGAATTGCCTTCAGGGTTCAACTCTTTCACTGTCTCTTTCTCGCAACACCAGCCTTTTGTTCCTAATAAGTGGGCCAGAGGGCGCGTCTTGAGATTTGGAAGGCTACTTTTGTCTCGAAGCGGGTTTTGACTCGCCCATTTTCTCTTTCTTGTTTTTCCCGTTTTGTGCCAGGTGTACTTTTCTCCGGGCACCCCGATGCGATTTCTATATTAGTAACGCTGGGGCGCGGATAATTGGGAGACGGCGCGATTAAAGCGTTGCCCTTAATGAGAAAGGACTACCTTAATAGGATTTCAGTGCGCTCTCTCCACGTATGGCTTTCGTGCCTACCGGCTCCTTATACGAATAAAGGAGGTTGTCGCCCCTGTATTTGTCTGCTGTCTTCTTGGAGAATTGCTAGTTTCAACTCGTTCAAATAATTTATTATAACAGTGCTTAAGAATAAATGATAAGCGTCATATAGACCCGGGAAGAGTTGTTATATATTGCCTTCGTCTTTAATTCATAATAATATTCTCTCGTTGTTTTCTATTTTTACAAATTGCACGCTTCGTATAATTGGTGGTATTAATACAATTATTTTACTAAAATATCTTTAATTTAGTAATTAAATTAGAATAATACAAGTTCTAGCACAATTTTCTATTTTATTTCGTAATAAGGCTATTATAAATTAGTTCAGCTAAGCGTACAAAAATCTTTTCACTCAAACGTTAATTTCATTTTCTGTATTTTTTTAATGAACTATCGTGTTGCCCCAACGCAATTATTTTTGTAGCAAATATTCTAATTAAAAATATTTAAAATTTTGATTTTGTGCCTTTTACTTTATAAACTTGGTTTGGACTTAGTTCTGGCCCATTTCTTCGTTCGCGGGAAACTGGACGGTAGTATTTTAAGTCGAATGCAGTACTAGGCGCAAAAAAAGCGTTGAAAAATACGAGGGTGTAGAAGATCTCCTCTCGTAGCGTCGCCCGCGAGTCGATCATAGACTGGTCGGCCAAACATTCTGGGGGCTCTATTTCCCTAAGCTTCTTCTCGACCATCAAAAGTGGTTTATTAAGATCCATGGCGATGCAATGGGATGGGGTGAATGATAAGGCAAAGCCGACTTTGCCCGAAACGCGAAGCCGACCCTCCCCACCCCTCGATTGGAATGATTGTCGACTCAACTGACAGTTCGGCGAAAAGCCCTATAGGCGCTGATGTAGCGCTCTTTTTAGCATCTCGACCCATCCGCTTTTGACAGAAACGCCAGCTAGATCGTGGCCCAAACTCGCACCAGCTCATATTTTCATCGAAGATTCATCTAGGCCCCTTCCATATTTTTTTTTGCTTCACTGGCTTCTATATCTCACGCTTGTGTAATATGCCTAGAAGATAGCTTAGAAACTTCACTCTCTTTTCCCCTTTTCTAGATTATATGGGAACCTATTTTGCCATGTCCCTTTTTTTAAGCGTACCCCTGCTGGACTGATGCTGTGTGCATATTGCCTTATCGATCCCGTATACGGAAACCCTAAACGGTTCTCTGGAATTTTCCACCAATCTACTATTTTTTGTATTGGGTTTTTTTTTATCCTCGCCACCCATCACCTCTCCGTTATGACTTTGAGATTGGTGTTTTATACGTGAATGACCTCTTAAGAAAATTGAAGTAATCCGTTTTGGGGAAACTAATAAAAATTTTTTCGAGTGCCCACTCTTAGCTATGGTGTTTGCGGTAACGAATGTTTGCAAGGTCAAACCGTAGGTGTATATTTTTTTAAGTTTAATTGAGGAGTTTAAAATTATACTCTGAACAATTAGCAATTTACGGTTCTTCAATTAACTTTTAAACCAGAGTCTACGTATTGACCTGTCAATTATCGATGCGTTTCTGTTGCCTGTCAATAGCGAGAGTTATTTGCGTGCTCGCAAACCACTAGAACTTACACGAACTAATTTTTAATGAGTGAGTGCAAAAAAGGAATTTTGGGAACCAATTTCTTCTCCACTTTGATGTTGGCCTTAAAGAAAGAGGCTTAGATATGAAATCAACAACGTAACTTCGATGTTATAACATTTTCAATCCCACGATTCATTTCGTTAGTTACATGATCGTGCGATCTTTTTTACGTTGGTACCTAAATCTAATAATATCTTGGAAAAATCTCTGTGTTCGAGACCTATATAAAATTTTATTTATAATGGAACTGTATAGTTTCGAAAATGCAATCGGTTTTTGACAAGACCCGCGAGGGATGGCTATTATTTTTTTAATAAAAAAAGACCCAATAAGATTGATATCAAAGAAACCAATTTGTATGAGAGTTACAATAGAGCCTCAGGGTCACAAAACGTATATACGTGTAGCTAGTTTTTTCCGTCATTGTAAAGCGAGATGAGGACGAAGAACAAGTCCATTTTGTTTCTCTGGCTCTCTTTCTAAAACTTCGCTATAAGCCTCTATTCAAGAATTTTGGAATTCCCAGGCTGGATCACGCGTATTCCATCATTCGCTTAAAAGACCATCGGTTTCGCTTGTCGATAGAAAATTACCCATTGTACGAAAAGAACGGGAAACTATAAAAAGTGGACATGTCTTGCCGATTCCGAATCGTATTATTCGTGGCCGGAACCAAATATATTCTACTCGATTATTTGAGCGTTTTTACGGCTAGATGTAATGTAATTGCGCGTGTATTACACCAAGTTTCTCTCTCTCTGGAGACTCACGTATGAATAATTCTGAGTTGACCTTTAAATCGAAGGTGACCTGCCTTAAGATCCCCGCACGTGAAAAGGATTGGATTACGCCTTTAATTAACCTTAGGGGATTCATTAAAACGGCGTCTAGGGCTCCTCTGGAGATACTTCTCGCGTTACGAACACCCTCGTGGCCAAATGTTAAGACGTATTCTAGATTAAATATTTCGCTTCACCAGAAGGCTTTAAAAAATTTCAAAATGTGTTAAACAAAATTTTGTTCAAAGATCAGGTAATTTTGTCGGTTTTCCGACCGTTGACAGCGGCTGCTGTTTGGTGTCATAACAAGAATTACGATTCTGGTGAAGTTAAGGTCAATTTTGGTTGGTTTTGATCAGGCATAGGTTCTTTGGGTTGGGTTAGATTTGGTTGAGTTGAATTATACTACATATGATAGGCTTAGGATAAGCTAGGTACGATATATTTAGGTTTAGAATAAGCTAGGTAGGATAGATTTAAGTGTAAATTAGGCTAGGGAGGATAAATTTTGGTTTCGGTTTTCTCAAATAAAGTTATGGTTGGGTAAATAGCGTTTGTTAGCTTTTTTTAATAAGCTTGAAATTCTTTTAATTACCAAAAAAACTCTTACGTATTGTCTTTGCAATGATATTACACCAAATATATCACATTAGAGCAATTTGTGATTGTTATGAATAATTATAAATTATTATGTAATATTGGTAAATAATAATTATACATTTGATATTTGAAACCCGCACATTTAGTGGGTGGAATTCAATCGAATGAGATTGGCTTAAAATGGAAGTCGTATGGGAGTCGGTTAAATGGATGATTTAATTTATACGGGAGACTAAATAGAGTTTTTGATTGTAAGCCTTTTAATTAGACTTTCCGTCGGAGTCTTCGAAAATAATACCTCTAATTACATTAGGCAAACGCGAAATGCTGCCTCAATTTTCGAGTATAAATACTCCAGGAATGAACTTCGAGAAGAGTCCTGCCCTAACTATGATTTTGTTTTTGTACTTAAGTTTATTGGGTGGAAAGCTTCAGCTACTTGCGGGTAAGGTGCTCTGGTCAGAGCGAGTTTTTCCCGCGTAGAACAATCATACTACGTGTACTTTAAATTAGCGCTAAGCCAAGCGTTAAATGTTTATTTTTATTGTGTTTTACACGCAATGGTACACTGCGTGTGGGTTTAATTGAACCAAATACTCATTTTTGGTACTGTTACATAGTCTTTTCATAAATATATGTTTTCAGTGAAAGTAGGAATCTAATTATCTAGGAAATATCCCAGACATTAGTTGTCCTGTAATTCTAAAAATAAAATAGTTTTTTGTTTATACATTTTTTCCGCCAAATATTTCTTTCGGGAAAATATCGGTAAAGGGAACGGAAAAATTTCGTGTATAAATTTTGTATGTAGGAAAATATGATGCTGTTGGGAAAGTTTGAAAAATTCCTTTTAAACATTTAGATATACGGCATTTTAGGTTTTACGACTCTAGCCGTTTCGGAATGCCTTGGTTTGTTGAAAAAGTAAATAAAATAAAATGATCTTTCCTTCGCAGTTTTCCAAGCATAGATGCTACACTCGCTGGCTTAACGTTCCCGCAGATAACCGAAAGAAATAGGCCTGAAATCGATTTGTTTCCTACTCGATGTCGACTTTTAGGAACTCTCGCGATATCAAAGATTTATTTTACTTCGTTTTTTCCGAAATAAAACTTATTATATTTTATAACTCGAAATCAGATGGGGAATGTGCCATCAATTTTGGTTCAAGGTGAAGGTTTTATTATTTTCCTTAGAAAGTATAGCTTCGGTAGTTTTATAAAAAAATTACTTACTTTAACAAATTTAAAGACAACATTATAGCTACGGTAGTTTTATAAAAAAGGTACTTACTTTTACACATTTAAAGACAACATAATGCAAATTTAGTATTTTTTTAAGATTTTGCTCGAAATGTTCCAAGTAAAGGTTTTGTTGAACCAATAAGTAAAACGTAGTTTCCGTGTTTCAGTCTTGATTCGTAAAATAGCCCTTGGTAAATTTTTATTTTCTATATACAGGAAATGTATGAGGTTGTCGATATCGATGATTTGAAAATTGCAAAGATATACGTTCTGAAAACCGAGGCTGTCTCATTTGCAAATTTTCCACCTTTCGTCTTCATATATCGAAGGGTGTGGGAAGAACTTTTGAGCATTTTTTTGAGTTTGTAAATGTTTACGCTTCAAATCTTCTAGGTATGGTATAGTCTACGATTCAAATCTTCTAGGTATGGTATAGTCTACGATTCAAATCTTCTAGGTACGGTAGTCTAAGGTTCTTATCATCTAGGTACTGTATAGTTTAGGCTTCAAGTCTTCTAGGTACCTTATCTGAATGCTCAAAAATAGTTTTTATTTTATTATATATCTGGAGTTGTCTAGTGTTGTTGGATTTTTAGTGTACATTTTATTTAAGCTTACGAGCACTAGAGATTAATATATAATTAGCTTTTTCTGACTGTACATTTTATTTAAGCTTACGAGCACTAGAGATTAATATATAATTAGCTTTTTCTGACTCTCCAAAAAAAAAACACAAAGACCATGAATTTAGGGATGAATTCGTTTTCTCACTGAAAATTTGTCGTCTATTTAAAATCTCGTACACAAGTTTTGGATTAAAAATCAGAAATTCCTGTACTTCAAAGGCAAAAATAAAGATTTATGTATATGATAGCATCACTTCAAACTTGGAATAAAGGGCCATAGTATCATTTTAGAGGGAATTTCAGAAAGCTCCTCCCTTTCCGTACCTCGTGATAGCTTTATAATTTGGCATTTATCCAACCCTATTTCCAGAGAATAGCTAGATAATCAAGTGAAATTGAAACGATCTCATTACCTTTGAAAACTACGACTCACGGTCTCCAGCGTATCGTCGACGAGACAACCGTTTGCTTCGTTAAGCGCTAGCTCTATCACTGAGAGAAAAATGTTCTGTAAAGAGAACAAAGTTTCTGGCCACCCCTGATTCCAGAAAACCCCTGTATATATTACAGACAAATCTCTCTGTTGGTTGGTACCTCAGAACCTTTCTGTAAAATTTACATATATAAATATTCCAAAAAACAGACCCTTTTCTGTAAATTCAACAGTTTTTATATGTGTTCCTATTATTTATTTATACAGAAATAATTATAAATTTACCGGTTTCGTTTTGCTTGAAAACGAGTAATTTTACAGAAACTACTGTACATAAAAAGTTTTTAATGTTTATCTTTCTTACAGAAAAACATTAAAATGTTCTTAAATTTTAATACTGTAAAAACTATCCGTAGGAAGTACAGATATTTCTCTCAATGTAATACTTATTTGCCTTAGAGAAAATAAGTTTCGCCTATCACTTATATAGTGGTACACAATTATAAGGGTTTCTTGTAGGGGTTATTGGTATTATTTAAAGATACCATTTTGTTCCACTTCGAAAAAAATAACCTCTGTTTTTTTCTGGGGTGTAAAACAATTTAATGAGATTTACAGTGGAATTGTAAATATTAACTTATTAAGTACATTCAAAAGATTTTTAAAAAATGAAGTTTTAAAGGAGTAATAAATTTGTGTGAAGTTCTTTTGTTCTATATTTATATTTTTAATTTTTTTATTATGCGTGTTACCTGTTCTTGTTTACATTTTTTTTTATTATATAAAATCTATTACATATTTTTAACTATATGATATATCATAGAGGGAAATAAGTGGCCTGATGACTTGGCCCTCTAATGTATTAAGTTAACTTCCTTTTTAATAATTTTTTTTGAATTTGAATTTGATTTGATAATGATGGATATAAGCAACACGTTTATTGCGTTTCAAGGATTGAATTTTTAAAGACTTGTTCTGGTTTCCAGCAACTTTCGTTTTAAGTAATAACTTGAGGATAACTCGCGATAACTTGGAAATCGTGTATCCTCCGAAGCAAAATGAAAATCAAATACATGTTTCTCGACGGAAAGGGAGGACTATAAGGGAGAAGGGTGAGGAAACGAGAAGAGGAAATATTCGATAAGCGATCGTTTTCGGGCCACCGCTATTGTAAGATCGTTAATTACGTCGAGTCGACCGAACACGTAGCTGATAGAGAATCATTGGATGAAAAGGGAAGGAAATAGCGAATGACATAACGAAAAAAAAAAAACACGAGAGAGAGAAGAGGGAGAAATCCCTTTTTATCGATTTTTCCCCTTTTACCAGTTTCCCTGGTAAAACTCTGTTTGAAAGATCTAGCATAACACCTACGATGACCTAATAGGTGGCAGATCGCCGGAAATATCTCACTTTCGCAGCAGCACGTGTGCCATAGAGCTGATAGCCCGTCGATAGTCTTCCTTCTGGTCGTAGTCCTTCTCCCGTTCTCTCCCAGCCACCAAAGAATCTAGGTGTCTAAACGCGAGGAAAGCACTTCGAGCTTATCGCGTCCACAGAAAACTCTAGGCGATTCCCTCAGGAGATTTTACCATCCTTCGATCCCCTTTGCTCCATCTCTCTCTCTCTCGTTGTAAGCTCCCAATCTTTAAGAATTCCTTTCATATAGAATGTGTGTCAATATGGTCGAATTTAAAGTCACTAGTTTCTAATAGCGAACGTGCTACATCACCAATGTGGATTTAGCTTTTTCCTTTAAAAAAACACATCGCTAGGCACAATGAGTCTTCTTTCTTAAACTTCAAATATTTGATCGGACACGAATTTAGTGAGTGCTCGATTAGGGTATAGAAAAACTCTTTGGAAATATTTATAGCAAATTGATACCAAAAGTATTTACTTTTTTAGATATTACCCACATGACTGCCCCAAAAAGAAAAAAAGAAATATTCTCAAGGTAAAAAGTAAATTAATTATTATACCTAAAGTATTTACTCTCTTTAATATCTACATGATTGCCAGAATACAGTAAAAGTTTCTACGTATATATGAAGTAAATCGATAAACGAAAACGAATGAAGTTTTTTTTTGCTTTATTAACCGCGCCTCCAGGTAAAAATTATATGATAAACTTTTTTAATACCCGAATAGCTAACTAAATGAGAGTTAAGTAAAATTATCATGGTAAGAAGTAAAAAATCTCAGGCTAACAAAAGCTTAATTTGTTACTTGAAAGTCACGAATGAAAAACGTGTTTGTGAGGAATGATCCATGATGAATAAACGCTCCTAAGCAACAAAGAATGAGAATTGCTCAGGCCCCTCCGACTGTCATATTTTGTTTTTGGCTTTCCCTTTAAATTAGGCAGGAACCTTAGTCGTTCTTTTCTAATGTTAAGCGAACCGGAAAATTAGGCTTTTACTTAATGAGTTTTTTCATCGCTTGAAATGGAATAATTTATCCCGCTTATATTTTTTTTGACTACCAAGAACTTTTCATTAATTATGTCCCTTTACGTTTTTACGCTGGTCTTACCTTACGAAATTTTCCCATTTTCTAAACTCATTCGTTTCATTTTAAGGGCCATCTTCTGGTAATCGACATACGCGTCTTAATTAAAATAATATACTATCTTAACGCATAAGGGTAAAGAAGATGTGGTTTCTAAGTTGATGTTATTCTGAATACGTACGATCACAAATAGTAAACACTAAATATCTATGTATAGTCTCTAGCTATAGCAAGTTCGTTGTCCCTCCCTGGGATTGCAACCAACATTGTTTCTTACGCGTGTCGTAAATTACGATATCTTACTGTCATTACCCTTTGGGTGACTAAATAATTATAGGCAAAACGGCCAAAAGAAGCCGGGAAGTCATCCGTTTGATGTGACGGACAAACACCGACTGTTTACGTTTAACTCTCCGCTTTCTAAATTTTCTGATTCTCTATTAATTCACTCCTGACATAACAAAAATGACTGTCTCGCTTTGTTTCCATTTACCGACTTCTCTCCGAATCCGGCCGGAAGCGTTCCGAATAAACTTTCCGGCCTTTTCGAGTGACGAAGCGAAAGGAAACGGCCTCGTTGCGTCACTGCGACTGTCCGGCCAAGACAATCTGAATTGACCGTACCCTACGCCGAGCCTTTTATCGAACTCTCCGCTCACTTTGACACGCTCTCGTTGAACTATACGAGTGGAGAACGTCGAATCATTTACGGTCGCGAGCACGTTCTCAAGTAAAACTAATGAAACGTCTCATTCCTCGCCTCAATTTGCATAATTCTCTCTTTCTCCGTTTTCTCTATTCTCTGGGTGTGGCGAGCGCTCGGGACGGCTTACGAAGCGTACCCTTGTCTCTGCGCAATGCCCTTAATTGAAAGTACAATCGCACTCATCCGTTTATAAGAGACAGGCTAGCGTGTTCAGTAAATAGTCTAAACTCGACCACAAAATCTACTTCTCTTTTATTATCTCTTAAAACTTTAATCGCGTTGGACAAAACCCGAACAAATATTTTTGAGAATACGTCTAGGATTTCCACTTACGCTATTGCGGACGCGGCGAGTTCTCAAAGAGTTTACGCGGTTTGAAGAGAGCCCGTCCCCGAGTCTCGGTCGCTGAGGGTGATTATTTCTTACGATTGACTCGTCCCAGTTATAGACTCGGATTGCATTTTCATATTTACGTTATATTCTTTGTGGATAAACTTAAATCCTCGGTTTATCTTCGTTTAATTTATGAGAACGGATTTGCTTAAGAGAGGGCCGCAGTAATTTTTCCTTGGTGATAACTCTAGCAAGCAGCTTTAGCTATAAGTCGCCTCGGACATAGACAAACAGGAACGAGCCGGAGCTTACGTCTTTATCGTTATGCTAGGGCAAGTTTTAATCTCGTTAATTACTTCTAGCCTTAAGAGAGCCAGAGCCTGAAGAGAATGCGACGAGAAAGAGGCCTGGAATCCCTGGACGATCTCTATCTCGCCTTCCCTCTCTCTCTCTTCTCGGAGGCTCGGCGGATCGTGCCGGTAATTACCCCGCGCGTTCGTGGACAAAAGCTCCTTCTATCGTCGTCGGACGTTAGGGATCGCTTTACGCCGGAGGGTTTTCCATCCCCTCTAGACAACGAAACTACTAATAAAAGAAAACCCTTCCCACCGCTGTTGCAGTGTTGAATTTGATCTTGGTATCTGGAAAGGTTTTACTACCGACGCGTTTCGCTGCCAGAAGAGAATTTTCGCCACGCTTTATTGCTCCAGTTTTTCTCGGGCATTAATCCGAGGTTAATTGAGTCCATGAGTCGAGAGGTGCACCCTTGTCCGAGAGCTTCTCTCTTTCCATAGCGTTATTCCACCGACAAAAACACCATTTAGCATCCAAAGGTCGTTATATTCCGTGTAAAAATGAAAAGAACGAGCGACCCATGATGAAAATGGCTTAAGTAATTTTTTGGGGCGTTGTAGCTAAATGTTCGTTGATAACTGGAAATTTTTTACGACGCCTCATAAAAATCCTTTTTTTTGCGAGGTACTTAATGCGGTTTTCCTCCATCATTCGAGACTTAGTTTAATTTTTTTACGGGTGCGTGGCGACGGTTATTTGCCCCGTTTTCCCACGAGACGCAGTGTCTGATGGGTTCATATCGAATAAACCCCCCTTCTTTGTCCTTGGATTTAATTTTGGGAGAACGAGACAAAGGTGCTTATTTAACCATTTCCGTTTCTATTTCGCAGTGATTTATCAAAAGTACGAGATACGTGTCTACGACGAGTACGTCATTCGTGGTAACAGTGCCGTCATGAGATGTCACGTTCCTAGTTACGTCAAGGATTACGTGATAGTGACGTCTTGGATGGGCGATGATGGGATCGTAGTATTTCCGCATTCTTCACTAGGTAAGCTCCAACTTCATTCCTTCGCTGTCTCCTCTCTTTTATGTCTTAGTTCGCTCGTAAAAACCAGCGAAAAAAGAAGTTGGGTAGTTGGGAAGGCGTACGTCATTCCCTTATCTCTGCCGCTTTTTCATCGTTTTTTTCTCTCTCTGGGCCGTGGTGTAGACGCCAACAGTAAATTTAGCGTTTTACCGTCAACCGGGGAGCTGCTGGTCAGGAACGTGCAGACGGAAGATGGCAAGATCATTTTCAAATGCCACGTCAAGAACGCTCTTTCCGGACACACCGAGGGTAGCGCTTCGGGTGGAAAGCTGGTCGTAACCGGTAAGAAGCCGTTCCACGCTGGCGCAATCTTATTAGGCATTTTCGCCGCTGAGAAGCTTTAATGCTTCCGTTGGTGTTACAGCCCAATTCTATCGTTATAAAAGCCGCCTTACACCGCGGATATAAATGACACGTGAGAAACTCGTTTCCCGAGCGCGTGTTTTCTCCTCCATTTCGAATATTGGATAGGGATTTTAACGTTCCCAATATTCGTGGAGAGAAAGAGAGAGTATTCCATGGGTTTAAAATAGGTCAACTTCATTGTAGATCCGCGGGAACCGGATAACTCTTATCGTTCGTACAATTCCGTTCAGTCAACCGTACCAATGGATAAGATGGTAGAGAATCCATTCGTGTCCAGTCTAGGGCACTCGCGGCTTACTTTCAAACTTTACCCTCAATTTACCTCTTAAAGAAATGTCAACGTCACGACTCTATACGCTAAATATCTCTATAGCTCACTCCAATCCCCTCGCTAACTTCTTCGGCCGTATCGCGCTTGGCCCCGTATTTCCATTTGCCAATTTTGGTTCAATCCCGTAGCGAGGCTGATGAATGACGTGTCAAATGGGACGACAACCGATACTGTCTGCTCCGGGTTTAGACCCTTTCAGTCTGCTGGCTAGTTTTGGAGGTCGTTTCTCGAACGACACCACCGCCATCGTACCGACGGATTTTCCCTCCGTTTTCTCTCGGTTTCTCTAGACACCCAATTCTGGGTGCATCCCTCTTTTTTTGCTATTTTTCTTTCCCTTTTCCACGCTCATTCTTTAAGGTAAATAGGCCGTTGGGGACAGTAAAATGTTTACCTTTTTTATCCTCGCGTCCTCCGTCGTGGCCAGCCATTTATTTATTTGCTGACTTTTATTCGGTTCCCTTAGAAAAATTGCTCTTTCTTCGAGTATAAGGAAGAAATCCCTTACGTACCGACCAGAGTGCAATCTAGAACGTCGCCTGACTTTTGGGCTGTTTCTTAAGCTTAAGGCCCAAAAAAATCGGGCCAGACAAAAACTTTTTAAGCAGATGAAGGTGTAATTTGTTTATTTTAAAATGATTCAGTGGCTATCATCAACTCTCTATACACCACTGTAAAATAGAATAAAATAAAAACAAAGAAAGAAAAAACCAAATATGCTTTCATCCTCTAGAGGCTAAAGTATAGACTCGTTCGTCTTTTATCTTGGTTTATTTCCTACAAAACCCGTAAATGGAGGGTACGAAGAGTGAAAAAGGAGAGGAAGTAATGGTTGAGCCCCTGCGTAGTAAACTTTTCTATTCTAATGGTCCGCTATTGAAGTATCAGATTACCCCGAGACTCTTAGACACGGAAAACACCATGTCAGGCTAGTTCAGATAATAGAACAGAAAATGATGCCAAAAGCTTTCTACAGATTGAAACTTTGGCTCCGAATTTACTGCCGTACTTGTACCGGTAAAACATATTTCTGATCTTAGCAAACACTCTAAGTCAGTCTTCAGTTTTTTCTGAGGGTGTTAGGATTTAGCTCCCGTCTTATAGTGTTTGTGTAGTGTGGAGCTTAGGGAACAATGGTTGAGTAAATAACGAAAATATTTTTAACAGAACCACGGCGTGACAAGGCTTACCTTGGACAACATCGAAGAGGATATATATATATATATACAGTATGTTTCAAAAGGTTATGCAAAAATTTTAAGGAGCTGTAGGAGGTGAGTTGAGAAGAATGGCTGTTTTTTTCCCATTTCCGTACGATGAGTTAAAAGAGTGCCAGAGAGCTTCCAAGTGTGGCCTACTAGCCCCTGGAAGTAGGCTGCAAAATGCACAAAACCAACTCACCCCCCATAACTCCTTAAAAGTTTGCTAAATATTTCGAAACATCCTATATATAAAAAAAAATAATAATAAGATATATTTCTCTGTTATATAAGGCCCAAGCCTACTTAACTATGGGGGAAATTAGTACAGCCAAAGGCACGAAAGTTCATAGTCGGACCGCTAAAAAATTAAGACTTCTTTCTTTATTTATACGTAATTAAATATTTTGAAATCAAAATTATCATCAACATTATTAAATTTTAATACAACTTTAACCTTTAAGCCTTTGCTTTCGTAGAAACAATTACCCCATATCATTCTATTAGTTCATACATTCTAATTCACTGACATGAACCAATTAATGGAAAACATTAACTGGAGGTTAAATTTAATCTAAGACTGATTAGAGGGTTAATTTTGTATGTTTGAGATAGCTGCTTCATGGATCAGAATAAAATGCCATCTTGGATCATTCCCAAACAATTTTTGCATAGAGATAAATATTAGCTGTTGAGTGAGACCATGCATAGACAGTATATATCCCTAAGGGGATTAGAATACGCTCTAATTATTAGACCCCACCACAGTCACTTTGTTGCCAACTCCAAGATTTCGTATCGATGCTAGGGCCCCGACTGAATAAAGACGACCGTACTTTAAAAACGCCAGATTTCAAGGTCATTTGAAGCGCTGGGAAGCTAACGTTTGTCTCCCCCTCTTTCAATAACAATGACGTTAATGCAATGCAGGTAGGCAATTTTCGTCTCCTTAGGTACGTATACTATCTATGGTGAGACCTGCATTTTGACAACTATTTAGATGTAACTAGGATTAATTGTCTATAATTCAGTGGCTGTGTTGTGGCTATTAGTTTATTTAAAGTTATATTTTTGAAAGGTAATTAAAGAAGGTCTTCTGAAGAATCACTTACTAAGATATCGCAAAAATTCGATAACTTTAGTGTTCGTTTCAAATAATACTTTTATTGACCTAAGAAAATACATTCTAGACCACCGAAGAATTGTTCGAAGTTTCATTCATTGTATAACCTTGTCATCGCAGTTGAAAAATTTTCTTCAAATTTAAATGAATTGTTAAAATTTGAAACTTTTGATTTTCCATGTGTAAAATTTTGTTCTAGGTAAATAATTCAAACAAAATTAATTACTGAGATAAAATATAGTAAATACATAAATTTACATGTTAATAAAGTTGTAGGGAATTCCAGCGTAACCCTGCAATGACCTTCTTTTAAGGGTAAATGGACCTTACATGTAAGTATTCACAATGACTTAGTTGAATCTACTACACAACTTTTGGGTCAAGCAAGTTAAACGATACTTCCCGGTAATCTTAGCGAAATGAAGGAAATATGACAAATTCAACAAACCTACATTAATTATCTTAAAAACTCTCATACACAAGATTTAAAGTCTACTAGTAGTCCCTTGCTTCGCTCGCTAAATCAATTAAGAACGCTCAATTATTAATTGAGATGACTCTTATTTCCAATATATAATAAACTTGAAATTAAAATAAAATTCTATATATTGTAATCTTTTGATTACTTAAAAAAAATTCGAGGTAAACAACACAAAGTTGATACAGTGTAGTATAAACCCTTTTTCTTGATTATAAGGTTTTTTCACTATAAGAATGATAATATTTCAGCACGAGAGATAGGTAGTTTGGCCTAATAGGAAGTTTGTTTCATCATTTCCATAAAAATAAACTTTATTCCTAAACTATCATATATTTTCCAATTTCATTTACAATTTCCCTAACATTTTTTAGTTTTCTAAATATTCCTCATTTGAACGAATCATGGCCAAAATAATACTTGTGGGTCAGAATAAAAATATAGATATAGACTATTATACGCGCCTTCCCAATCGACCGCCATTAACTTACAGTCTACTGGGAGGGTGATGATAAAGCCGGTTTTGGGGGTATGAAATTTTTGCGGTAGAGGGCTTGCTCGTTTGTTGTCTGTACGATAATGGCGGCGCCCATTAAACGTTTCTAAAAAGAGTATATATCTACAAAAAATATCTAATCTAAAATATAATAAATATCTTAAACTGCTTTGGTAAAAACATTTTTGTTTTAATAGAAATATGGCTTTTAGAAGGTCTAATCGGAACATTTATTTCTTTATTTGGCCTTGCATTTCTTATAACGCTGGCCGTAAATATATATTTTTCTATTTGATAAAATAACTTGTTGTTATGGCCTTATGATGAATGCTCACTGGTAATTTACTGTTCCCATGACATATTTTTTTCTTATAATTTCAAAACCCCTGATAATAGGGTGGGAACAAAGATTCATATCTGAGGTTTGTTAAACACTTCTACAGCCGTTTTTATCTATTTTCATCCTATTAAAATATATTCGTTAAACATAACAAATATTTACACTTATTAATAATTTTCAACATAAAATACAATACAATACAAACACTTAGCCAAAAATCCGTATTCTAAACTACTTAAAGTTTCAAAAATACAATACAAAAATTATTCACATAAAAATCCATATTTTAAACGCCTGTTAAAAAGAGTTCCATTCGTTTTCAACCAAATAAATGGTATATAAGACGTGACTTAATAAGTTACGACTTCCGTATATTGAAAGAAAACACCCCCTTTTCCCCTCTGCTACTGCCAAATCCATTCCATCCGCGAATAAAGAAAATCTTTCTTTTAGCGTTGCTCTTTCTTTTAATACCGATAGCAGTCTTTTTCCCCCAAATTTTTTTCTATCATAAATAGAAGGGCTTTTAGTAAATGGTAAATAGCAAACCTCCCTTCCGTTAAAAAAACAATTAGAGTGTAAAATAGTATAGAATCCTTTTTTCTCTTCCATCCTCTGATAATTGGTTTTGCGAGGAAATGTTCCTTCCTAAAATGAGAGCCGCTATTCCCAAGTAAAGATAAGTTATCTTTACGAGTATTGTCTTTGACTCGATTTAACCTTTTGGAGATTTTTTCATACATATATATTCAACGAAATAGGAAGGAAGGGAGTTGCTAAGAATATATCTGTACATAGCTTAAAAGGAATTTAAACTAAGGGGCCCACCTCTATTCTCCCGCCCCCTTCTAAATTTACGGAGTATTTCACTAGAAATCGAAGATTTGGGTCCCTCTCTTTGAAAGCACTAAATCTCTGTAGGTTGCTTGTCTGGGTGGGATTTTTGGTTCCTTTTAGTTTGCAACCAAGAAAAAGTCTCGAAAGAAACGGGGAAGAGAAAGCTAGATTAGGTTACTGATGGAGCAAAAACGAACAAATTTTCCTACTGGTTATCTCTCCTTCTCCATCTTTCTATTTTCCACGGAGAAGGCATCATTGAACCTTCTTTGAATATTAGAGTTTGAGCGACGATCATATTTTTCCAGCGCCATTAATGTTGAATCGCGCCAACGTACTGAAATCGTCGTTTAATTGGTGGTGTAATGCTTATCGAGGTCATTAGTTAGCGTTTAGACTTAGGAGCGTACACTCCAAGGACTACGACTAGTTTTCCGTGTAGCTTTGGGTAATTTATAAGCATTTTATGAATAAGATATTTTTCTTGCAAAATTTCTTTGGGTTGCGAGAAAATCTTTGAAGAATAAAAATTTTGAAATCAGTGCTACAATTATTCTTATGAATGCGGGTTAAGTGAGAATAAGTAGCCCCAACTATAGCCTCTGTTTTCATGATTCCCGAAAGAAATTATCCGCCTGTACACGGAGAGAGAACCCGCGATCCTACCTGACTGTCTAACCGCTGCCGGCAACTAAGGAGGAAAAATTACACGAGGAAAGGCGGTGTGGCGAGTTCTTCCATCCGGAAATCACGAGTTGAACAGGAAGCTGCCCAGCTTTTGTCTGCCAAGGTTAATTCATCCGTGGGCGCGCGCTCTAAAATAGCAAAGTTCCAAATAATGGGAAGAATGACTACATAAATAAATAAATAAAATAAATTGAATTTAATTGAATTTATATTTTTATATTCCGGAGAATGTGCGTCGTGGGAAACTAATTATTACGACTTGCCACTCTTGTTTCGAGTTTCTCACTCTCGTAAATTTCAAGGTAATGGAAGATAGGCGCGCTATACGCGACACAAACTGGCAATTTTTCCGGAGAACGAGGTTTTTTTATATATATTTCTTTCCTCTTCTCCCATTTCGAAGATTTCGGTCGAGAAAATTACGGATTCAACATGCAGAACGAGAATATTATGCTTAAGAAAACATCTTTCCACTTTTGTTATCTTACCCCCTTTTTTATTACGGTTCTTGCTGCCTGCGTGGAGAGGCATGTGGGACAGGGATTTCGGATAGAGGTTGAGTAGACGCGGTAGCCCTTCCTAATAGAGAAAGGGAAAAGGAGACTAGAATTGAGAGAAGAGAAGGAATAAGATGGGAATACAAAATCCCATTTTTGAACTTTTTGTCAAGGAGTTTATTTGTTTTAGACCCGATGCTATTTCGCTACGCGAATAATTTACAGAGTATTTTGAATGAAATGGTAGCATTGGGAATTTCTTGTTATTTTATCTCTGAAGAACGTAATTGGAATTTCATGGGTTAATGGGATTTTTCGTTTTCAAAATTTTATTATAGACCGGATATTTATCCCCGTACCGTTTAATGATATTCAAATTCGTGGTGCTTAAAATGTATTAAAAGTTATGTAAATATTCAATTTCAAATTTTCATTTAATTTTGCAATAATTTTAGATAGTAAGATATCAAATAAATTTAACGCATTGAACCAGAAATAAGTTTTTTTTAATATTTTGCTTAAAATTTAACGCAACTTTTAAATTAGAATCGCTACTTCTTCCAACCAATTCCTTGCTTATAATATTTGATAAAGGATTATTCTTCGGAGATCTGTAGTCTTTCCGTAACGAATACGGAAATGCTTAAATTAGCCATAACGTTAACCATTAATCATAATTTTCTTCGGGCACCGCATTTTTGTTTATATTCTATTATATTCATTCCATCCACGGAACCTGAATAAAAAACTAGATATTTTATCCTTTGCATTAAAATTTATAAAATAATGGAACTTCTTACGGAAATAACGAAGAGTTTGGATAGAAGAGCCTTCTTCGCTTAAAGAAAAAGAGAAGTTGAAGTAGAAAACGCAGAGTACGATAAAGCGAGTGAAGGAAGGGTTTCTTTGTAGAGGAAAAATGGGATTAAAAAAGGGAAGACGAGGGCTAAAAAGATGAGCGTATCGCATGACCAGCCACAAGCGTACTGGGTGACTGAAATTCCTTAACATACTGGTATCTTCCGTCGTAGTGTCTCGGTTGGAATGCCTCGAGGAATGCTGGATGGGCGCGTTATCCAGTTGCAATGAACGACTAGATTTTTGTCTGAGAAGGAGGCAGTATAACCAGAGGTTTTTCAAAGAGAAAACTCCTTTATCCGGAAAATTTATTCAAATAGAAGGGGGATAGGAGGGAATAGGCGCGTTTTCAATTTTGTGACGAGTATGAGGGGCTAGAACGGAGGAGGCGAGTCCGTGGTGTTTCCTGAGTGGGGGGGTCCCTTCGTATTATACTCTTTGGAAGATCTAGGTCGAAATACATGACCCATAACTAATTATTCACTTTTATACTTAACCTATGTGTTACATATAATATTAGTACAAGTGAGGTGGGACGCGAAAATCAAAGCATATTCCACATTCTCCATTCCCCGAGAATTTGGTAGCCTTAACCTATGTATATACTCTGTCTCGATTGTCTTTTTCGTTGTCATTTCTCGAAAATTCTTGTAGCGTAACGCGCCTTTTTATCGTTGAAAGAGCAAACACGTATCCGCCAAATTACAAACTCCAGACTATAATGGAACATTATGTATATTTACTGTTTTTAATCACATTCGCAGAGAATCTTCCCGGTTAAATTTCCGAATCTACTTAGTACAGAGAAATTAGGTTATAGACCTTCGTGCTGAATTATTATAAGAATAAAAACATTTAATTAAATACAATTATATACAATTGAATAGAACCTCGACTAGTTTCGGGGAGACTATCGCGCCGATTATCAAGAGGAAGAAGTACTTAGTACACTTTGTTTGCTTTACCCAATTTTAAGTTCGAGTTAATTTCGCTTGTGCAAGTTTACTTTCTACGCGAGTTTTGACAATAAATATATTACGACAATATACTTTTCTCTCGTAGCAGCGGTATTTATTTAATATTAAATTTCCAAACTAGGATTCTTATTCTAATTTCTAAATTAACCCCGCCGTTGGTAATTTAACTTATTTACTCGGTCACGTGAACAAATTTGCGATATAATAACGGTTGTTTAGACAGCAGCATGCATTTGAAACGATTTTAATATTTTCGAGTCGCCCGTGTTTACAGAACCGCACACCAGCGTTCCTCCTCGAGTAACTCACGTCCTGCACCAAGTATCAGCCAAACAAGGTGACAATGCCGTCCTTCCCTGCGTCGCTCAGGGCTTTCCGGTGCCACGACATCAGTGGTTTAGGTCGTCCGGAAGTCAGTTGGAATACTTGCATCTCGGACACCGACACAAGCAACAAGACGGGGTTTTGGTTCTACATCGCGTTTCGATCGACGAGGCCGGCTCCTACGTGTGTTCCGTCTCCAACGACGTCGGCGAAGAGAAAGTGGAAATGAGGCTCACCGTCACTGGTAAGACAAAGTAGAAATCCGTCCAACAATTCATATTTAATTAGTCTCGTTGATTCGTAATTCCTTAATAACCAAGAATACCCAGCACGCAAAACAATTTATCCCATGAGGCTCATTTAAAGCTTCTATATTTTCACTTAGCACGAAATAATTGTAGTGTATTACCGCGAGGAAAATGTATACAGTATGGATCGTTTTAGTCGTCTGATATCTTAGAAAATTTAATTATAGCCAATCCCGTAGTTTAGTAATCAAATTAGCTTGCTTTGTACTCCCGGGTCATCCTGAAATACTTTAATTTCTCCTATTTTATAGAATTATCCTATTTATAAGCTATAAGTGTTATTTAGAATAGTCATTTATCTCCGAATAACTGGCTTGGCTTTAAATAATGGCGAGGGAGTATTGTTAATTTAATCAAGCGTGACGAAGCTCGTTATCAGTCTTCCCCCAAAGTTTACTTTGAAAATAAATTAAGCCTGTTCAAGTTGACTTGAATCACGTAGGAATCCCTTGTTTAGTCTCTCTTCACGCACCGTTGATAATTAGTTGGGAAGTTGACTGCTGTTTCGGGTCCCCGCTAAATCTAAGCTAGAGACCTGCACATCGCGAATGGAACGGAGAGGGAGAAATCAGATGTAACCACCCAGGCCTACCGAGTTCGTTATATTCTCGATTGTTTAAATTGAAATGAGCCAATGTTTAGTTTCCCCAAGATAGAACTCTGTCTAACGAGTAACGAACGAACTAATTTTCGTTGGAAGGAGCGTAAGCTGTTGATACTAGAAATCGGCTGTAATTAAATTCTTTGAAGCGGGTTACCGGAGGTTGAACCGGGGAAAGTAGAAGACTTTGCCGCTCTTGGTTTTCTTTGTCTCAGACCCTCTTATTCCGGTGGAGTTTAGCCCTAGAGGTTGTATGTTCTACAGAGAGTGATGTTCCCTTTTTAGTGCCCTTATCCGTTTCGATTCACCCGCACCATCAAGAAGTGAACAAAGGCGTTCAAGTGAGCATGAATTGCACTGTTGTCGGACAGCCGTTGGACTTCGTCGAGTGGAAAAAGAATATGGAGGCCATCGTCGCTGACAGAAGGGTTTCTTTTCACTCCAGGACTTTGCTCAATATAAACTCAGTCGAGCAGCGGGACAGGGGCATGTACCAGTGCTTCGTGGGCAACGAAGAAGGTGCTGTGCAGGCCGTTTCCCAACTTTTAGTTTTATGTAAGATGCTTCATTGTTCATAGTTCCTTGATCTTTCAAGTTCAAGTTCAAAACCTAATACTTTATGGAAGCACATTCTTGAGAAAATTTAACTACCCTTAATTCCAAACGAAATAAGCGATATTTATTCGCTACGAATAAAGATCTCGCGTGTCTCATTGTGTGTCTCGCTCTTGCTTCTCTTCACACAGCAGAACCGCCACTGTTACTTCATGCCTTTGACGACATCACTATTAGGCCGGGCCAGCAGTCGTCTCTCAAGTGCTCCGCGACGGGAAATCCTTTGCCGCAAATCACGTGGTCGACATTCGGATACCCGGTTAGGGACTCTCATAATGTCCGACTGGGGGATTACGTCAGCAGGGACGGTTCGGTGGTCAGTTTCGTTAACTTCACTTCGGTGAGCCTGTCCGACGGCGGACATTACGAATGTCGTGTCGAAAACGATTACGGACTAGTGATTCACGGTGGACAAATGAAAGTTACGGGCCCTCCTTACATTCGAGACTTATCTAATAGAACGGCCATCGCCGGACAGAGCATCTCAATCACCTGTCCCGTAACGTCCGCTCCGATTCAGAAGATCACCTGGGAGAAGGGTGAGTTGTTCTTCGTCATCATTTAGTCGAGTGATACAGCGTTGCAGTTTCATTGTTAAGTTCTGAAAAACAGACTGGAAATGCAAAAAACCTTGTTTTAAATTGGGGACTAGAGGTTTGAGCCAGCCTGCGGTGTAACCGGGGAAAAATTATATTTCCACATTGTAATTCAATAATTTTACATTATAAAATTGCCGTGAGGAAGTATTTTCGTGGTACAGACCCATACTTCCGGAATTTCAATAGTATATTTTTCTCAAATTTCTATGAGAGTATAATGTAAAACCTTTAAATCCGAGATTGTTTTGCATTTTTAAGTAGTATGAAAATTTAGGTCAGAGTAGATAAACTAGAAAGCCGAAACCATTTAGCTTTGCATAATTTTGGAACCCTAAATAACCGGCCCTCGGCAGATAGTAAAATTTAATTTTGTTGATTTTGAAAATGCCCAAGTCTTTAAAAAAATTTCAGTAAGCGCGTGCCATTCCTCGAAGTTGTGGGCCAAGAATTGGCGAGATTCAATTGAGATAATAGGGGTACAAATTCTTTTCGTGACGTTGCTTTTACATTACTGTCGCTCGCTGCTGGCGGAGAAAGAAAAGGAGAGATGGAATACGCCATTACAACTTACGGTGACCATTTTCCGTCTATAAGACACTCTGGGGACCTAGTCCAACCAAATCGACCATTTGAATCTCGAAAGGGTATATTCTTTATCGCGGGCCCAGGCGGAACTCAGTACCGTCGCTTTTTTTATTTTAAACGAGGCCGGATATATTCCCGAGGTCGCCTTAACATACCATTACAATCTTAAAATCTACTGTTTTTATATCGCTCTCGGAGTATATACCCCGAGCGTTTTATTGAAATTGATCTTCCCCGCCTTTATTGTTTTGTCTTAGGTGGTAAACAGCTTCCGTTGGGACGAAGGCACAAAGTTTTTGGCAACGGTACTCTGGTTATTCAAGACGTGGATCGTATCGAAGATAATGGTCGGTACACTTGTTTCGCCGAGGCGGACAATGGAGAAAAATCGCACAGGGATATGTACTTAAAGGTTATAGGTAAAACTAACTTGATGCTTTATATATTTAAGCCTCCCTTTGAACTAAAAGTCTGAAAAGGTTTGTTCGCGATATTTTAATGGTGTTTTCCTTCTTCTACATAAGTTTTAATATACTATCAGCGAAGAAAAAATTAGTACCTGAACCAACGGTAATAGAGACAGGGAAGAATGTTTTCTTGGCTTTCAACGATTTCATTTAAAACACTTGAAAAGAGTTTGTTTGACGTATTCCACTCGGAGCCGAGTATCATATCTAGTTCAATTATCTAAGTTTCCAGAGTTTTCTTGAATGAATAAAAAAAAACAAGTCTCGTTCTAATTTTAAATTCGTTTATTTCGAACTAAACCTTAAGGCACTTTCCCCGTGACAAAGAGCGCGTAAAAAAACAATATTTGAAATTCCTTTTGAAGCCACAGGGAATTTCTCTTCCATTTTCTTCCTCCCTTATAGTTCCGTGGCCATTGAATTTTATCCTAGATTGCCAGACATAAATCCAATAAATTTTCTCTTTTTGGCGTCCTCCCGTTACCCTTTTATTCCCTTAGTGCCCCCAGCCATCACTCCGATCGCAGCCAGTACCAACCTGCAGGAAGGGATGAGAACAAGCCTGACGTGTTCCGTCCCCGTCGGCGACCCTCCAATTAGAATTCGCTGGTTCAAAGACGGCCAGTCTTTCGGGGGAGCTCTGAGCGCCGAGCTGGGCGTTTCGACAGAGTCGATAGATGATTTCATCTCGACGCTGGTTTTTAAGTCCTTGCGGAGGGACAACAGCGGGACTTACACTTGCTTGGCCACCAACGACGCTGCGGCCGTTAATTTCTCCGTTCCAATCAACGTTAATGGTACGCCTGGCTTCATTTATACTTTCTCATATTGATTACCTCGAATATTTTATCCCCTTCTCTTTACCGCCATGCTATTATTCTTAATAATTTCTTTCTCGGGAAATTACTTTGGAATGATTACGAGTAATGACACCGGACATTTTTGTTCTTCTTTTCCTATTAATAACCCGCGAAATTAGCTTGGTTTTTTGACTGTTTCTTTTTCTTCTTTAAGGATTCTAAGATTATATGTTTTTTTTTTCGGTTTTAAAATGGGCTACAAAATAACTTTTTATCATTGTCTGTGAAGCGCTAGGTTTTCGATTCGATCTGAACCAAATGCGTTTACACTGCATTGCTTGAGATTTTCTAACTTATTAAACGTAAAATACATGAAACATTTCATTTAATTATTATTGTTCACTTCACTAATTCAAAATCGAGCAGATTTCGAATGACTTGAAAAAATAATGACTACATTCACGTTCCATTCACTTGTACACCAGAAGTAAAATGTTCAAATGTAAAATTTAACGTGAACGGTTTTAATTAATAGAGGGAAAAGTTTCTGAAAGATCAAAAGAGTTCTACTTCAGACTAGGAATGAAATATTTAATGATGAACCACTTATGTTAAAGAGATCCGTCGGACTTACGAAAATCCTTCTTAATGTGGAAAAATTTTTCCTTGACAACAAAATCTCCGATAAACTTGACAGTTTCATCTTAACAAGAATTTTTGGCGCCACTAGGCCTACCTTTAACTTAACTTTTCAGTGGTTGCCAATTCACTTTTCACCTTATTTTCATCATTGTTATTTAGGTTCGGCGACTGTAGGCAGTGACTTTGCAAGGCTGCGAACACGTACGAGCACCACGCTTTAGTTAGCGCGAGCGTACGCGTTATTGAGAAACGGTTACCGTAGAGATTTTCCCATATACATCCGTTGCTGAAATAGCGTTTCTCTTTCTGTGAAGAATTGGTGGGGTGCTTTTTCCTTTTTTCAATCGTTGACAAGAAATCGTCAAGTCGCTAAAAAGCGAGTGAAACCTTTTCCCGCGAAGCCCAACTAAAAAGAGAAGAGAGGCGATGAACAGGCGGGGGGGGGGGAGGGGGTCGCAAATGGAATAAGTGAAATCGAGACTCTTTCTCCCGGCGCGCGACTTTTGGTCTTCTTTCGAGTTTCTTTTTATTACGATTTCGGAATTTCCAAGCTGCTCTAAGTTTCCCTAATGAGCGAAAGTTCTTTTTTCCTGGCTGTGGAGTTTAGTGTTCTCTTTCCTCTTCGCGGAAAGAAGTTATAGGCGGCTGCTCACGGAGCCGCTTTCTCGTTTTACTTTATAGCCCCGAAAACGGGAGTTCTCCGAGCTCTCAACTATGCGGTCAAATTTCTCATAACTTTTCAACTGGTACGTTACGTTCTCATTTCCATTCCTACCACGCTATTAGTTCTGTAAAGAAATTTAAACACTTGGAATTCTTTATTTATATTTTAAATTAGACATGAACGGAAAATAGCCGAAATATTTATCTAGCTACTTGTATTTTATATTAAATGAATGGATATTTTTTTAAATTTGTTTGAATTATAATTTTGGTTTATCAAGTTATCAAAAAGCACCCACCCTTATTTGAAAAAACTTCAAAATCCAAGAGTGTCAAATGATTTTACCTTTGGATCGCAGTAATTTTGAAATTAGTTTAACGAAATCGTATACGAAAATGTTTTATATCGCTAAGTTTATTTCGAATTTGAGTTAATTTTAAAATAACGAATCTTCGAGTCTTTTCAATAAATAGTGATAATTTCCTTACGGACGCGCCGTCGTTGATTCTTCTTAAGCGTATCCGAACAGTCCTTTCTCGTAGCGAAGCTTCCACTTGGGAAGGTATCGGAGAAAAGGGCTCGTAGATCGAGACATTTCCTAGATGGATTTTTATCCTTCGAAAGTAGCTCTTCCCCGCAGCACTTCTCCCTTAAGTCCAGCCCCGCTGCGCTTTCGAGTGCTTCTTTCCCTTTCTTTCCACGGATATCCCCTTCGCGCACCCACTTCTCGGGTTGCTTCGGCTAATAAACAAAAAGAATCGAGCCTAACGAAGCGAAAGATTAAAGGCATAAAGTTTCATTCGACGCATTAGGCCAAATCCATTTAGTCTTCTGGGCTGCTTCAAAGAGGGGGTTTTCTTTACGAACTGCCATTCCCGAGACCTTAATTATGGACGCGAAGCCCTTTTTGACTGTCAAGGTGTGCGGAGATCGTTAAACTTAAGCTTCGTCTAAAAGAGTTCCTCGTGGATTTGGGGTACCACGAGGGGTGAAAATAATTTTTCCTCTTCACTGTTATTCCCTCTTAACCGATCTCGCTGCCTCTTTAAAGGCGAAAGGCTGCTAGAAGAAAATAAAGATTCGTTAAGGAGAAAGGGGTTTTGTACCGAGCGAGAAAGGGGGTGGGGCCAGTGGAGAAGCGGGAATCGAGCCGAAAGGCTACTTTTATTAAAGAATTCCCCTAAGTTCTTTATCTTGGTGCGCTCGTGGAATTTTTAAATAAAGGATGTTATTAATAAGTTCCCAATTTCCAGCTCCGCCCAGATGGAAAATTGAGCCACGAGATTTGGACGTAATAGTTGGTAGCAGAGCCGTTATTGATTGCCAGGCTACGGGAAAACCCGAGCCCAGGGTACTCTGGAAAAAATCTCTAGGCAAGATATTCAATTTCTTTTCTATCTTTTTACTTTTCCTTAGTCTCTTTTATATTCCGGTTGGAAAGATTAACGTTTATTATTTCAAAATGGCCGCGTACACAATTAGAAACTTCGTCACATACCAGCGAGAAAAGCAATGTATAAGTAACGCCTGAAGTTATATATATTATATTGAATGCTCGCATTCTAAATTAAATCATATTCGATATTAAGCTAAATTTTTACAAAATTAAAATAATAAAAACCTTTCTGACTGCTTTTCTAACTCTTTTAAATATTTTTTTAAATCTTAAGCGCTTGTTTTAAAATGTCCTCTTTTGATCTTACGGTATCAAGCCATTTAGCGCGAATAACCTAATCGATATTCAAGGGTGCGTGCCCTTGTTATAAATTGGCCTCCTCTTTTCTTTATTTAGAGTTGGATTCGCCCGATTTCAAGACGGTCATCAGCGGGTCAAGGGTTCAAACCCTGATGAACGGCTCCCTCGTCTTTCGCGAGATTGAACCCGAAGATAGTGGGCGGTTTATGTGTGAGGCGAGTAATGGAGTGGGAGCCCCTCTGAGCACCGTAATCAATCTCAAGGTTCATGGTAAGGACGCCGCTAACCTCCACTTGCTCTCGGCCTCTCTCCGAAGAAAGATCTCGATACCCACGGGCGCCTGAGACCAGAGAGGTGGGCGGGGAGTGAGCGTTATTAAAGTTTTATTTTGGCCTGACGCTCGAGTGATTTGGAAAGCGAATATACTCACAAATTTCGTTTCTACTTAGTTCCGGTGCATTTCAATATGCCCTTCGAGGCGCTCACTGTGGCCAAAAACGATCCCGTGGAAATAAATTGCGATGCCCAGGGTGAAACACCCATTACATATCTATGGTTCAAGGAAGGCCAAGCTATCAAGAGGTCCTCTTACACTAGGTATGTTACGTTTGACATTTTAAATTGTTTCGGATTCCCACGTCGTTTGCGAGCTAGGCTCTTAAAGGAAATAGCTTTTAAGACATAATAGATTGGGTGTAATTTTAAACTTTTATTGGTTATTTTACCTACCCGTTCGTGTTGTAGTGAAAAAGCCTTTCCAGATGTTAGTCGCAAGACTCTATCCTTATACACCGGTTAATAGTTAACGCAATTGTTAAACACGTCAGAAATAATGGTAGCAAGGACTATTTGTGAAAGAAAAACGTACTTTTTAATCCGACACGGATTTCAAGCAATGGTTTTTTCGTTTCATTTCTAACAGAAGCGATCAAATTGTAATTGAAAGAGCGGACCGTAGCGACACTGGTCTGTACTCTTGCGTGGCCTCGAACGCATTCGGCCAGGAGAAGAAGACCATTCAGCTCACCGTTCAAGGTTCGTTACGTTTAAACATTACTTAAGCAACCCGTCTTTAGTCTTACATTTTTAATTGGGCTTGGATCGAGAAAAAAGTAGCGAAATCCGTTCTTTTCAATTCGTTCTCATTAAACCTAGCATCCGAAAATAAAAGAGAGCCGCCCTTTAGATAAGACCTTTTTTCAACGGCCGGGTTCTCTTTTTCATTCTCTCCTGAGTTTCAACTTTTCTCTCTCGCTTGCCCAACTCCACCGTGTTATATCGTGTATTTATTCGGCAGTCTGGCATTTTATCTCGGTCCTTTAAAATGCATTTTGTTTCGCCAGCGAAGTTTGACATTTATTATTTAAGAATGGCCTTCCGGAAAACGGAGTTTGCTAAAAATATGACGTTTGAGGCGAAGATATTTACCGAAAGGAGGCATTCTTTAACAGTCAGACCGGGGTAAAGTAGTTGAGGTCTATATAATACCGTATACGTCCTCCTCATCTTATCCTCGCAACCTGTTAGAGACCGGTTTCGAAAATAGCTTTACTTCGCGAATTCCCCTCTGGGTTCCGTCTTCCTCAAGTTATAAATCCACGTCTCGTGGTTATCTAACCTTAAAAGATCTAGAGCCCCATTTTTTGAAACAATGGCGTCGACGCGAACTATACATCCCGCCTTTAGAAAGAGGATATAAAATCACTCCCTCCCGACGCGGGTGGAAGAGACTCTCGCGTTTTCTTTCGACGAATAAACTTTCAAAAGTGCTTTACGGATGGACGAGTTTTAAAATTACGTTTGCAGCCCGTTGAGAGTTAACGCGCATGGCCTCCGAAGCCAATAGGCGCGCAAAGAGCATCCTCCTATTGATGTTTCTCTATAGTTGGGTTATTTCCTTCCGTTAAATCCTGGGAGATTTTGCAGTTACCTTTGACGTATTATTTCGGTTGTCGTCTTACTGCCATATACTTCCAAACGTATACATACATTTATTGATAAGCCCACTCGCCGTTCGTGTTTATTTATTACTTCGTCCCTGTTGTACAACTTGATCAAAATCTATATCCTTATAAATATACTTTTATTTGGATAAGGCCTTAATACATTGATTTATTTTTGTAGACAGACCCGATCCACCGAGTGATATGTCCATTGTAAGCGTTTCTAGCAAGAGCGTCACCTTATCTTGGAAAACACCGTTCACCGGAAATGCTGCCCTCACAAAGTACATCTTGCAATTGAAGAAGGCTAGAGGTAATTTATTTTGTTCGCTGTATTTTAGAATTGCGAATTGTCGCTTTCGGAGGAGCGTTAGTTTGGAAGAAGCTTATCGTCCCGATTTCTTATCCACTGATTTCGACTATAATCTGTTCGCTCATAGAACAAGGTATCCCCCATCTCAAAAGGAACGAAATGAATGAAACTTTTTTTCCCGCGAGAGAGATCACTCTCCTTTGACGAAGCAGAAATAACTTCGCGGTGCGCGAATTTCGGGGAATTTCTCGCAATTCGAAAACGGATCTTTTTCGGGGAACAGCTATATAAGTTATCGCTTGCCGCTTCACTGGATCGAAAGATACAAATTACCGTTTTTGGGAGACGAAGATAATTTGTAACTCCGAATGACATCTGCGACGCTCACTCTTTCCGCGGTGCGTGAGCTAAATTTCCGTCTTAATTATTTTTGGGTGTGGTGCGGGGGAATCTTTTGGCCCGAGACCTTTACGCTCTACATACCGTCCAATTATTTTTGATACAAGTTCTACGAATCTTTTTTTTCTTAATTGGCTCCAAGAAACACGGCGTGTAAAAACAAAAGTGACAGCCTGCTTTTATAAATTGATAAAAATGGCGTTAACCGTTTTGAGATGAAGTTACTTTCATCAAACCTGACGGAAATTTGAAAAATATCTTTTGATTTTAATTATATTTAATATTGTTTCGACCGGTGTTGAACAATAAAGTCAGAATTTAAGAATATGGCCTTCGATAACTTAGTAATATCGTAAGTTATTTAAAATTGGCGGGTATTCGTTAAAGTAGTTTACCAGGATGATTTAAAAGAGGGAAAGTGGTATTATGGAGAATGCATCTTGGTATTTGAAAAATGAAGCCACACCCCATACATTTAATATTCCAAAAATAGCGTGAGACAATAGACAAAGAAAACGTTGAACATCCGAAACTTGGCCCATAAACCAATGAGTGCCAAGAACGTGTTTAACTTTTAGAAAACTATACACAGCACGCAACCGGAGTTTTGAAGCGCCGAAATATAGTTTGTATAACATTTAGTTCCCAGATGAAGGTGTCCGTTGAGGATTGCGTAACTTTGGCGTCACGAATGGGATACGCGTTATCTTATCAAAATCATATCCGCTGGCGCAATCAGGGCAGCCAAATCGGAATTTCACATTATTATATCTTTGGCGATAAAATCTTCTCTTTTATATAGATTCGTGGGATTCGGGTAGCCGTGACGTGGTTGTGGCGAACGAGCAAGTCGAAACAATGGTCCAAGATTTAACGCCCATGACCGATTATCACTTCCGCTTGGCCGCCGAAAATATCATAGGATTGAGCGATTACACCGCCGTTTCTTCCGTAACTACTTCTGAAGAAGGTGAGGATAAAAGTCCCCTCGTAAATCTTTCGTTTCTCTCCTTCTCAGTCTTTCCGCGCTTTCTTTCTTGAGCCAAAGGTGTGGAGAGCTGGAAAGCGAACCCCTAAGCCACCCGTCTCTCACAAATTTCCAGTAATACTATATTACGGCGCAGTGAATAAAATAAGATCGGTTTAGACTCCGTATAAGGCTAACAGTTTAGTTCGGCGTGCGGTGGTTGAAGCGGCGTAGACCTTAATTCTTTCAGTTCCCTATTCTCACTTACCTACGTCGGCTTAACTTTAACCCCGGAACCCCTGTCAACTCCAGATCCTAAATCTTTTTTTACGACTCTCTTTAGAACCTTACAAATTGGATTTCAAATTGAAAGCTGTAGGTCTCGGATTTCCTAAATTTATGCGAATTCTTCGTAGAAGCTCTATTTTAAATTTTATACGAAAAGCGCTTTTCATTATTATTTTGTGTTCTCACTAAACTTAACTTTTGAGTGTGCTATTAAAATTCTTTACGGAATTACGGTTTTTTCACGTAAAAAATTTGGTATCCTTACAAAAAAATTTCATTTTTTCCTCAAGTTCCCGGAGGTCCTCCCACCAACATCAGGGTCATCAGCACTAGCTCCACTTCTTTGCACGTCTCGTGGCAGGTAAGCAAACTATAAAGTGTTTTTACTCCCTGTTTTACTTTTATTGGTTGGAAAGTGGTTTTTAATGTATTATTAAAAAAAAGTTGCTCTAAGAGTGTTTTTGGTGGGCTATTTTGAAAATATTCAAAGCTCGCTTTCAAAAACTTCATACATGGTTAAAAGTCCCGGAAGTAAATTCCACTTAATAAATTGCTTAAATATTCTTTAGAAATATCTCATACATTTTTCGAAAATGATGAATATAACAAGACGGTCAAAGTACACACAATCCTCCTGATGTGTTAAGTTTGTTTGAGCTATACACAGCAATCTGCAACGCCGGTGATATAACCAATATATATCCACGGCCATACTTATTTGCACTTATACGTATTTGTTACCGAAGGTGTAGATCCGCTGAATCCTAACCTAACCAAAAATATTTTTTTAACGTTATCGGACTTAATTTTAAATAAAATATCTACCACAGAAAGCGAAACCACCGAAAATAGTCAATTGGGCATTTACCCGACTTCTAGGGCTCCGATTTCAAACATTTATGAAAGGCTAACGATGCCGATGTATGTACATTCGAACGAGATATAATTGACTTTTCTAGACCTAACTATTGAAGAGATATGCGCGACGTGGTGGCATCGGCTACACTATACGTGAAACGAATACACACAAATACTTAGGATTGTGTGTAAAAAGGCTTAAATGCAATTTCTCATTTTTTGCCTACTAACGCCTGTAAAAATGTTCCACACGCTGCGCACCGGTGTCCAGGGTGAAGTCCACTGAGAAAATTTATTGGAACGCTTGTCAAAATGTGCTATCTAAATGTATTTCCGAAGAGACACTGGTTACTGTAGCAAATTCCTTCACACTACACTGCCGTATAAGATTCAACATTTCTCTACCTATCGGTGTTAATGTAGGAAAGCTATAGCTACATGTGCTATATGCAATAAAGCATATATTAAGCTCCAAGAATTCCAATATTTTTTTAAAGGCACACAATAAAAACGTAAGGGGAAACAATTGAAATCGTTAAATAGCTCTCTTTAAAATCAAAATATTTAAGAAATAACATTTAAATACTTATGTTTAAAAATTTCCAAAAACTAACGGCAACTTTTCTTTATTATCTCTGATAGGGATGGTAAAGTGTTGTTTAATAAGAGACAGTGCCGCATTATTCATAAGGCTGACCAGGCTGAAACCTAGGGCCCAGCAAGATCATGCATGATAAGGAGGAGGAGGGCCCCAAAAAATTAATCAGGGATCTTGGTTGAATAATAAAAATTTTGGTTGAAAACCGTATATTAAATTACCTCCATCTTTATATACCTCGAAATTGAACGTTTACCCCAAGTAATTTGGAAAGAGCATTTTCGAATGACTTTATATGAAAGTATATTTTTCGCTCTGACTATTTTGCAGGCTCCTTCCGTTTCGTTGCAACATGGTCGAATAAAAGGCTATTACATCGGTTACAAAGTGTACGGCTCGACGGAACCCTTCATCTACAAGACGGTCGATTTGAAAGCCGACACTCAAGACGGCGAGTGTGACATTGATAACTTAAGAAGAGCCTCGAAATACGTCGTCGTCGTCCAAGCGTTTAACGTCCGTGGAGCCGGACCTTTGTCCGACGAAGTAACGGCCGAAACTTTAGAACTAGGTAAGCTGGCAATTTCATTTTAGAAAGTAACTTTTCGGGCCGTCTTCCAAGTACGTTCCGAACGGCCTATTTCTATCGGTTTTCAAGCACTAGCATATAGTTTATCCCAACCTATTACCGAGAGTGCGAAAGCGCAAATTTTCTTTCCAGCTAAAAGATTTAATAGCCCGTAAAAGATCATAAACTTAATCTTTCGCATTTCCGAAATCTTCGAAATGGTGCAATTTCTAGGCAAACCTGTATTTCAATCTTGTCGAATATAATTTAGTTATATTCCCTAAATTATACGCTTCTAAGATATCTTAATTTACGCTACGAATCAGAGTCGTTTCTTCGAGAGACCTTTTGACAAATTATTAAGCCTTAGTCCATGCTTAAAATTCATTTACGAAGCGAGTGGATTTTGTTCCGATACGCCACGCAAAATGAGAGGAATGTCTGAAGAGAAATTCCAACGCAGCTGTCAGAATTTATTTCGCCATTAAGAGATGGCGCTTTCTCATATTATTTTTGAAGTTCGACGATAAGGCTCTTTCTCTCTAGTCCGAGTCTGAGGCAGGGTTCCAAAGCCCATTTTTCAAAAATTTACAACGCGCTCTCTCGCTGTGTAAACACATTATCGGAATCCCCCAATTACACAAAGGCTTTCTTACGCTCGCATGGCGCCCAAGCAAAAATCCATTATCTTCTTGCTCCCCACGCGCCATCTCTCTCTCTCTCTCTCTCTCTCTCTCTCTCTCTCTCTCTCTCTCTCTCTCTCTCTCTCTCTCTCTCTCTCTCTCTCTCTCTCTCTCGCTCTCTCTCTCTCTCTCTCTCTCTCTCGCTCTCTCTCTCTATCTCTCTCTCTGTGTGTGTGTAAATGAATGACGCTTCTCTCTCGATAATTACACTAGAGTGCCTAATCTTAGAGACATTGTCAGCTGTCTTCATAAATTATTAACTCTCTTAAGCTTAGGTAAAAAATGGGTCCTAACTCTCGTCCGACTCCTTTGGTATTTAAAGCTAAGGTTTCTGGGGAGGCACAGAAACTGATCGAATGAATGGAACGACGTCTACTCGAACCAGGGCAGGGGGGGGGGGGGGGCACGAAATTTCTTGACGATAATGTTTCACGGAATTTTATAGCTCTTCCTCATCAATTGTATTATTTTAAATTTTGGGTATTTTTTATTTGGTCCTAGTCTTTTCTTTAACTTTCTTTTCTTGCGGATGGAAAAACTATTATTCCCTCGAAAAAGATTTTAGCTCATTTCCAATTTATTCCCCTCGCCTTGTCTCATCCGCGTTCGTGCCTAAACTTAGTAGATTCTTTTGGAAAGGCCGAGGTACGGTTGTACTGTTATCGGGCCTTTTCTGTGTAGTAACGGTTGATTCTCGAACGTAGCTAGGTAATAAGGAGGAGAGGGGTAAATTGTGAATGAAAGAAGAGTCTTTATAGGGTAGGTAGGTAGCGATTCTGATAAGGAGTTAAGGAAAGGAATGGGGTGTGTATTTGAAGTTTTCTCGAGGTTTTATCCATTTTTTTCCGCCTCTTTTGATTCGGAGGAGGATGGGTTTCTTATCGGATTTCAGTTAGTGAGAGACGGATGGAATAGAATCGTTTTAACATCAACATTCAATTCCCTTTTCTGGTAAGGTTCCCGAATTTTTCGCTCGCACCGTTATATATCATTCTTACCTATAGATGTAATTGAAATTTTGTAACTGATAGCGAGGGCAACTGTACG